>NC_137930.1:34938657-35581157 GCF_963969265.1 Rhamphochromis sp. 'chilingali' | reverse complement strand
ATCATCAGTTTAGGAAGTAATAGTTCCCATTAGAGTTAAATAGAAGAAAGCCAGGTATGTTTCACCATGTGACTAACAGATAGGCTGTGACTCTTAATGCAGCCAGATCTTCTTCTACCTTCCCTGTGTGCTCATGCAACTTGTAAAACAGAGTTTAGTTTGAAAGAAATGATTAATAAAGATGGACAAAATAAAAGGAAAAAAAGTGGAACGGAAAAGCTGTGAGTGTGAAATAGAAATAATCTAGAAACAGATGCAGCAAAAAAAAAAAATCAACTGATGTTAGCTGTCTGGGTTGCTACAGGAGACAATATTGCCAACAAGTAGTTACAAGTCGATGCTCTCGCTAGCACCAGCCGTGGCGAAGGGCATAATTAGGGACAGCAGTACCAAAAACAGAGTGGAGAAGAGACGGAAGAAGATGTAATTGATGTGGTAAGAAAATAGATGGAGGGACGGAATTAGCAAGAGAAAGATCCAGTGATTGAAGTACAATGATTGGCTGCTTTG
Source organism: Rhamphochromis sp. 'chilingali' (assembly GCF_963969265.1). NCBI lineage: Eukaryota > Metazoa > Chordata > Actinopteri > Cichliformes > Cichlidae > Rhamphochromis > Rhamphochromis sp. 'chilingali'. The sequence goes on along the minus strand of NC_137930.1, from coordinate 35,580,647 downwards.
ACCTGTTTATCCTTTCCCCCTTTTTGTTGTATGTACTACTCATCATTACCATTACTCTGAGGAACTGCACAAATATGTGCACGTATTTAACTGGACCATCTGCACTGTTCTCACAGAACATGGCGGGCAAAAAAATCCCTGGGCTGATTTTTGCGTATTGATCCAGTTACATCCATCTTTTATATCCAGTCAAAGGCAGTTATTTAATAGGTAGGAGCTGCTTTAACAGAATCAGTTATTGCAATCAAAATTGATTCCTTATTCTTATTCTTTTTTTCAGCTACTCCGTTTAGGGGTCCATCTTCCTCAATCTGTGGAATTATTCTGATTTGATTTGGCAAAGACTTTATGTCAGATGTTCCTACTGATGCCACCCTTCCCCGGGGCCTTCTTACTTGCTATCTTTTTTCAGCTTTTTGTGGAAAATTCACACGATGTTAACTGCAGACCTTTCGTGTTGTAGGCTGACATGTATGATATAAAATCTAGTAACTTTTAAGAGGTGATGGAATAAGCTATCTTAAGCTCCTGTTTCCAATGATCCAAGATAATAAAGAGGCTGTGTCTTCATTACTAATCGAGCATTGTTACTTAAAAGTCACATGCACCTTTCTGCAACTGCACGTGTTACCTTGACAACAATACTTGATGAAGGATGGCGATGGAGTGGAGTATAGTAACCATGGTATCAAATCTGTTATTAGTATCTCAGCAGGCACACGTCTTTGGTCCCACACAAACAACCGGCACACTTTTTTATGAAATACCGGCTATGAACTGAAAAGCTCCATAATAGGGCCAACATGGAGAATCGGGTCAGTGGAGTGGGTCTGGGGTAATGTCACATAGCCTATAGTTCATGTTCTGTGTTCAGCTTGCTGCTGTTCTATTTACAGAGAAAACATTAATAATTTCTGCATCTCTCTCTGCATACATCAATGCAGCTGTACTGTACATGTTCCTTCTGTAGTTAGATGGCATGCAGTCGGCACAGGCTGAACCCATTAGTGGAATTAACTCACATCAATGTTTCATTAGGGAGTCATCTCTTATCACGCAGAAAACCAGTGGCCTCACTTTACACGCTCCGGTTTCCATTATGTTCAGGAGATGATCCATGTTTAAACTACAAGCCACAGGGCCCGTGCTTGTTTGACCCCGGCTGCAGGTGGAGCCCTTCAGCAGGATGGAAGTGGTAATATAACAATAAAAATCGAATTATGTAGCGCTTTTCAAGAAGGGGTCACAAAATAAAGCAAACGCCGAATGGGGAAAGCACATAAAGGCCAATACTCTAGAAAGTGTTTTGGAAAGAAAAAATGGTTTAAAGGAAATTAAGACTCAAGAAACCTTGGGAAAGGATTTCCATTTAAAGCACATTTCAAGTCACTGACTCAGCTGACCTGATTTACTCAGGCAGCTCATTCCTGAGCCTCCAGGCCCCTTTAGAGTTCGCAGCAAGACACAAAAGACCTCTGCCCTTAAGGTACGCACTGCTGCATGTGATACTAAAAGGTTAGGTAAGGCCATGAAGGGCATAATCCTTAAGAGTAATCCATAAAATCAGCTGTTATCTCAGTTGTGTATGAAATGTAGCAGGGTCATGCCTCAGGTTTTCATATTCATCTGATGGAGGTTTAAATTCTCAATATGCACATAAATTGTTCAACTTTGCAATTAAATATTACATTAACCTCAGTGATATAAAGAAATTTTCCTATTATTAAATAATTTTGCTGTTTAAAGTAATTTGACAAGTGATAATCAAACACATTTCTGTACCAACTGAAGCAGATATAAAATCATGAGTCCATTCCAAGTGTTGAGCTTATATTTGGTAACCCTTTCACTGGATGCTGGAACTCTCAATATAAGATTCAAAAACACTGAGGACGCAAGCAGACCATCATTAGGCTGAAAACCCAAAATAACTATCCAGCTCAGCAACATCAAAAGGCCTGAGGGACCGCAGAAGACAACTAAAGTGCACAATGACCGAATTATTTCCACAGTTAAGAAAAACAGCTTCATGACATTTAGCTGTGAAGACTCTCGAGGAGGCAGGCGCATCACTGTCAAAGTCTACAACTAGGAGACATCTACATGAATGTAGATACAGAGAAAAGAGGGCAGATTAGAATTAGCCAGAAAACATTTAAAAAATGTTATGGCACCGCATGCATGCTGTCAGTGGAACTGGGTCACCAATGCTTATTGATGATGTGACTGGTGATAGAAGCACATGGATGGACTGTGGAGCACACAGGGCTATACTCTCTGCTCAGACTCAGCCAAATGCTGCTGAACTGATAGATGGTGCTTCACCGTGCAGATGGATAACGGATAATGACCCAAAACATACTTCCTTAAGAGCTTCTTACAGTAAAAAGATGGGATAATCCTCAATGGCCAATTCAGTTACATGAGCAGCAGCCCAACAGAGCAGCTTTTCAGTTATTAGACACACAGCCACATGCAAAAAGATCCAAAGGCACAAAGATAAGTAGCAACTGAAGCCGTCTGTTGTAAAGGGAGGAAAAACAGCATTTGGTGATGTTCATGGTTTTATCCAAGTGCTAAAAACAATCCTTATTTTTACGTCACTTTTTCCAGTTCATTTTGAGCTTCTGGGGGACATTTCTAAAAATTGCTTCATGGATTAAAAAAGAAAGCCTGCCCTTCAGTCACATCTTGCTTTAAAATCCACTGCGGCGGTGTATTGTCTGAAAACGTCTGTGCCTAACTGTATAACATGTTGTTAAAAAATCCCAACAGACTAAGTAAAAGTGGGGTTTTCTGTTTTTGCACAAAACAGATTTGTGACCAAGTTTTCCCTCGCAGACACATCACTTTGTACGCAGCAAAGATCAAACCTTTTCATTTAAACAAATGTTATAACAGCTGTTGTAGGGTCAACCACCGCCAGCAGAAGTGGTGGGCTGGGGTGTTCCCAGAAGAAGGGTGGGGGTCCAGCGACTACATTGTTTGGTGTTCTTTTTGGCAGTAAATCACACACTGAGGAGAACGTTTCATAACTGACGTTTGCATGCTCCGCACATGACTGAACCCTGACAGCACCCTTCAGTTCTTTATTGAAGCTTCACTTTGTTGTTTACAGAGACAGACCAGACCAGAAAATACACAGAAAAAAATGAACTTTTAATTATAATCTGTGAAGCTGAGGGAAAGCAGAAATCTCTGGACGCTGTTTTCAATCTTCCCTCTGTGTTCTCAAACAAAGAATCAGTATTTGTATTCCCCCCTTTTTTTTTAGCTCTGCATTTTCCTCTGCATTTTCTAGCAGGATAATATTGATGGCTTCAGTCAGGCCTTCTTGCCACGCAATTAACAGGTTTCACAAATATCCACCTCCCCATGTGCTCTATAATTGTTTCAGATTTCTTGTTAAAATTCTGGTGAACACAAGCGATAAGAGTGCAGAACTGCAGAAAATGAGGAGGGGAAAAAACAGAGGCAGAGAAAGCAAGGCTGACAGATGGACCACAAATGTGGAGGAGAGCTCTCCCGCTGAAAAGTACAGCAAAGTCTGGTCTTCCATACCCAGCATGCTCCATTTTTTTTCCCCACCATTCAAATTCATTTTCCTTCTGCAGTTGGACTCAGAGTATCTGTGCTGACATTCAGTGCTCCAACAATTTAATTTTTTACCCATTTTTCCTGAATTTAGGTTGGATTTTTCACATTTCCATGTGGCTGCTTTGTATTTAGATGAACTAGTGTGAACTGCAGGATTAGTTCAGGATTTCCTAATACAAGCTGTTCACATATTTTATATCACTGAAAAATGTTTTGACGCTCCACAAGTCTGTAAAACACAGTTCAGATCATTTGTAGACCCCAGGAAACATCATCATACCGCTTCCAGACAGGCTCTCAAATATGTCTTCTCATTAAATTCCAGCTGTTATGCTACGAATATGAACTCGATACAAAAGTGTTTGACTACCTAACATGCTTGTGTTATAGCTGAAGGTGTCATTATATAGCAGTGTCTTTTAACGTGCACTATTTTAGAGCTCTGCTGCAGAGATTTACTCCAGAGGGTGTAGAGGAAAACTTCTACGGGTCCTGGCTTTGTGCATGTGGGAAATGCTGTAATATTGAAAAGGGAAGGGAAGTATATTTTCTAAATTAAAGGAGTCATTGTGTGAAAAAAATCTCTTCTCTTGATCAGAAAAAGTTGCTCAAATGAAAAAAGAAGTATTGTCCATATATTTTTGACTACCTTATGCACTTTATTACAAAAGGAAATCTGCACTGGAGTTAAATTGGAGCATCTGGAAAAGATTTTCAGCAACACAATAAAGTCTGTGTCTCAAAAAGACCCACATGATTATTAAAAAATGATAAAAGTGTCACCACACAAACAGGTTCAGCAAGAGCAGGAGTACTCTTGGCTGGGTTTAGATGTTTTGCATCCCCATCAGGTTAGAGGTGCCCAACTGCAAGAAATCAAAGATATATGAGTGAACAGTAAATGTCCCCCAAATCTTCTTTTTTTTATGTTTTTTTTTCACTGCCAAGACGTTTTTGTAGTGTTTATATGTGTGTGTGTCATTCTGTCTGTAAACACGATAGCTTGAAAAGTTTTGAATGAACTATGTGGGGGTGTAGAGTGGGGTCATGTTAACAGTCCATTAAAATTTGTCATCTTAACAATTTATTGGTCAAAAATATACAAAAAACTCTTATAACCTATAAAACTTCTATAATTCTTACAAGGTCGAACCTTCATCAAATGTCTTTTATCTTTAAAACTATTGGCAACATTTAGGCAATTATACCAATATATGAGGATTCTGACTCTACAGAAAGAGAATGTCTAGTTAGTCAGAAATAAACTGTAAACTCAAGCTATTCATGTGCAGTTACTCACATTATCCATTACCTACTCCTACATTATGTTTGTGTAGTCAAAGTAATAATCTGCACTGCAAACTTCTTAAAGTTTGCTCAAAAAGAACACAGAAAACAAAATGAATAAATACGAAACACATTACTGTTCCCTTAAATGTAAATACAGCCCAGAGAGAGAGAGCTGCCTTGACGGAGGAGTGCTTCTTGTTTTCCACAAGTTCATCATTTAGCTGACAAAAGCCTCTCACTTCTCTCCTTCCAGCCTGATTCATAGCTGTAACGTTTTCATAGCAGCCTGTGCACTCCAGAATTTTCATGTCATGATAAAATTAGCTCTATTATTTCCTTTTGGGGGTCCATTTACCATCTTCTACCTCCATCTGAACCTACTGATCAATGATGCCGCTTCTCGTGAGAGTCCGATGGCCAAAAATATTCAATTGCGCACATTTTTTGAATAAACGTTGCCCTTCTGTCTCAAAGGATTTCTCTATATGAAGCTGGTAAAAGCACTGACACCAGGAGTGTGTGACATAATATAATTCAATGCATTCAAAGGTTGTAACAACAGGCTCTCCTCAAAAATGTGTAGTTTTTCTACACCGCTGCAAGTTACTGCTGATCACTCAACACTAAAACACCTCCAGAGAGGAGATAACCCTTTACAAATTCATCTGAAGTTCATATCAGGACAATCTTTCATAGCGCAGTATTGTTTGACAGTTTATCACAGCACACTGATAGGGGAGGTTAGTGTACACCAAGTATACATAGGTTTACTGCACAGTCATGTTGTTCACACCATAATTAGGTTGTTTGCAAGGAAACTGCAAACTCTGGAGATTTTAAGCATTTTAAAAATGTACCAACTCTGTCGTTTTTCTCTGATAAGGACAGTTTCGCTCATTAGGCTCATGTCTGAACTGGAAGACGCGGGCCTAATACTCAGGGTGGGGGGTGAACTGAGTAACTGAGCTGCACAGGACATTTAACCCCTAACTCTGCTTTTACTCTGAGGCCAACAGATCAGAAGAGGAGAGCTGCACAGTCGTTGCTGTTTTAAGTCAGTTTCTGATAGTGTGTGAGGTGCCCCCCCTTCCAGCCTCTTCATTTTCTCCTTCCCCCAGCTCCCTCTCTCGCCTAACATCAGCCCATCAGTCACCTTCTTTCTCCTCCTCCTCCTCTCTGTTTTTCCTCCCCACTCTCCCCACAGACAGTGTGCTGCCGGTCTGTGAGCTGGAGAGACACTCGGACGACACACAAGAGAGAAGTCTTCAAAAACAAACTTTGCAGAGCCATCTTGCCTTTTCCCCGACCGTGGATGAAAGAGGACTGCTCTTTGTTCTTTTCCTACATCCTCCAAGAGTTTTCTTTGTATATTTTCAAACAGAAAGCAGCAATGCTTAGATTCTACATTCTCCTAACTTTTGCTGGTGAGTACATCTTAACGGTTTTGGCCAGCGCTGGTGGATGAGGGCATGCTTCTATTAATGCCAGTTGCAATGATTCATACTTACCATTCCCTCTCTCTCTAACGTCTTCCTCCTCTTTGTTTCTCTCTCAGTCAACATCCAAGCCAACAGCCAGCTGTTGCCAGGCTCTTGCAACTTTGAGTCCAACACCTGCGGATACACGTCAGATGCAGACTTTATGAGCTGGACCCTGCAAAAAGATGGTACTTAAAACTACGGCACCCTGCACTTTCAGGGTTTAAAACGAATTTAACGTAGGAGCTTATAATGAGTGTAGAGTTAAAGATGTTTTAATGACAGTTTTGGTGCTGGTTTTGGCTGTGCCACTAAAGCAGTACGGTGAAAAGAAACCCATCTGGTCTGCATTGATTGCAGCATCTCTGAACATCTGGAGTCAGTGAAATAACACATTAGTTATTAGTTATTCTCGTCGGGTTGGTACCGCTGCAGCTGATATGAATGAATGCTGCACACGCCCTTACCTTAGTATCTGTGTGATATCACCGTCTGTTCATGCAAAATGATCAAAGCCAACAGATGGATGAATGAAGGTTAACGTTTGTGCACGCTTTGGTCGCCGTGGCAGAAACTACACAACTTCTTAACCATTGCTAAACAAGCATGTGTAAAATTGTACACTCTTGTGTGGTCCATGAACAAAATAGTGAGAAGTCTTGAGCTGTATTTATCCTGGTGAACCAATGACAAGGTTTCGTCACGTAAATAGTGACATGAGGTGGAGCCTGCTTTAAGCCTTTGAGGTCTAAGTGATCACCGGTAATCACATTAACCCAAATATGATCAGAAATTACTCGTTCTGATAGATTAAATCCTGTTCACATTTTTCCAGAAAAGCCAATTTTGCTTTTCTCTAAAAAAAGGATTGGGGGCAGAATTATCATCAGTAGTTTCTATGAAACTGATCCAGTCCAATAATCTTTTATTTAGTATATATAAATGTGGATCACTGGTGATAACCTTAACCTTGTATTTTGGAGAAAGGAAACAAATTTGGGAGCGTAATTTAAAAAATCCTCCAAACTCAATATTTTGATTGCCTTGACTTACGGTTAGGGGGCGCCACTGATCATGACTGAAGTGGGATGTATGCTTGTAACTAGAGAATGAAAGTACATGTCACATGATTGTGACTGGCCTGTTCATACCACCGTTTCCTCTTATGTATTTTTGGCTACATCTTCTGCCGCCATTTTTCAAATTGACTGGAAGAAAACACCCGCCGCCAGCACAAGTATAAATGCTGGCAATGGTATCGACCACTTGCATAGGCTCTACTTAGAGTCGACGCAGAAGCATAAATTATGCAGAATTCATGGTAATGTGTTTGTGTCAGAGGGTTAAGAGGATACGCCAGTAGTTTGCCTAAGTGTTTGGCTTTGCAGAGTGAAGGATTATGGGTATACAGTCTATGCAGAGGTGTTTGTGTGCAGTCCTCCAAAACCACCAGCGCATAGCTGAATAGGGAACTGTGTGGTGGTAAAATGCTGATTGGTTGAAAAGTTGGCCTGAACAGGAAAGGAAAGGACCGCAGAGAAGCACAGACAGTGGACACCTTTCATTGTTTTCAAACACTCAGTGTCATTTCAGCTCTTTGCATCCTGTAATTGTGACAATTTTCGTCACGGCCAGCTGAAGGAACGGCAACAGCCAAAGCGAGACTAGCCAAAAAAAATCCACATATTTTTCACACTGCTCCTGATGACAGTGAACACCACGAGCAGTAATCCAAAGAACAGAGAAGGTGAGGGGAAAAACTGGACAGATCTATATAGACAGAAACAAGAATGCCACATGGACTATACACTCAGGACTAATTTGAGGATAAGACACAACTGCATGTGATGAAGACAATCAGAGAGGAAGCAAAACTCAAACAGCCATAGAAAAATAGAAAAACAGTCATACTACAACAGGAAATGAACAAAAGCTGTTTAGTCTGTCATTCTTGTTTCACTAATTCAGGGGGAACACCAGAAAACCTAACACAACACACAAATAACAAACTCAAATTAGGAACTGAAGGTAAATACAAATCAAGAATGTAGAACTAATACTGGAACAGTAAACCATCTAGAAAGGCATTGAAAAGTCCAAGAAAACGTATCTGGAGCCATAAATACAATCAACAAACTACATTATGAGTATATTACTGTATTGAAAGGACATGACAACAGAGATCAAAAACTCAATCTACAAACAGTAAGAATCAAAACTTCAAACAGAAGAACCTGAACAGAAACCCAAACCCAAATATATTGACTGAGGATTCCCAATCCAAAAACAACCTCAAACCCAAGGACCGTGGCATTAACTCCGATTCAAGCATTTACTAACAAGCTGTGTTCACTGATATTGGGTTTTCTTGAGCCTGTGCCGTGACTTACACTGTATAACACCTGTTTTTAATTCAGAATGGAGGGCCTGACAATCAAAACCACTTTTTGGTCCTATGTGTAGATGGTAAGAGGTTAATAAATTAAGTGTTTGAGTTGAAGGCAACTAGACTTCTTATTTAAGTTCTTTAAGATGTTTAACTTGTCATTCAGAAGGTTTCTTCAGTTCTAACAGCTGATGTGGAGTCCCAGATATTTAACTGCTAGTGCGGCTTTCACCTTGGAGGTGGTCCTGAAAGTCCTTGATACCGACCTGTCCAATGAGCAGTTAGACTCACATGAGCTAACATATGAATACCTGGGACTCCTCATCAGTTTTTAGAACTGAAGAAGCCTTTTGAATGAGAAGGCAACCATGACCTGGATGACTGAGAACCCATCTATTCAAGGGTATGGTTAAGGTTAGAGGTAGGTTAACATCCTGCAAAAAAAATAAAAGAAGCTTCATTTTAGAGGCAAAATTTTCTAGTTTCTGAAAATGAGTCTATTTAGCTCGTGGTTAAATCAGTCCCTAACACTAGCCCTTACTCACCTATGATCTGGTGGGTGATGAGAGGTTAGATGATATCAGTCATAAAAACAAACAAACAAAAAAACTCTTTATCTCTAATCTTGAGCCATGTAACTGGTGAGGCAGAATTTCTATCATGGCTCTATCCTGCTGCTCCAAATCCTGCTGAAGAAAACCTCTAATTACCACTTTTTCCCCACTACGATGTTTGCTCACAGCCCACTTTGTCCAAAAATTGCTCTGCTTCTGTCTGGGATACTCTGTGTTTTCCTGTTTCCATCTTTGTTGCTAATGCCGCTGGCGTGCCAGAGAAGTCGGTGTATTTGGTGCATTAATAGTGTGCTTAGTTCCTGCTCATTTCTTTTCCTTTACTCCACTGCTCTTTATCCCTTTCATTGCTCTGCGCAGCCAGAACAGGAGCAGTGAAGTCATGTCAAATGTATGTATAAAGCAGTTTTTATGTACCCTTTTTACTCTGCTTGAAACCAAATCAGGCATTGGGATGATCTAATCAAGACATTGCATCAGTTTGAGGTTTTAACATCTGTTGATTCAGTTTTTAAATATAAACAACTGCAGTTTACTGGGGGAAGAAAAGAAACATTGAATTTTCCAAACTGAAATCATCTCAGTCCTCTGTGTGTGAGTGTGTTCAGGAGCCCCGGGGCAGCAGGGCATTCCACAGGGACAAATAATAAATGACAGACCACTAAGAAGAGCTCGGAGGACCCTGGAGCAGAAAAGAGTTGCTGAGGTGGATTTTATGATGCTCTGACTCAAAGTGTCCTGACTTTGGCCATGAATCCTGATGCAAAATGTCACATCCCGTAAATCTGGGTTTTCTATAACTTTTTTCAGATAGAAATGTGCAGTAACACTACATCTGATTTTTAACAGGTTCTAGTCCTTAAACAGAAAGTGTAAAGAAAATGATTGATTTTTGCATATTATCTGGAGCTGGCTCAGACACATTTTATAATTCCAAGCATTTAAACACAAACTGATGCTGGGATTTAGAGCTTATTTCTGTCAGAACGTCCAAACCTGCACATCGATCAGTGAGCCTGTTAGCTGCCTCTGTGTTCATATTTAACTCAGTTAATTAGTGTGGCTGCACTGTGTGGATCAGCTAATATGATTTCAGGTCCGGCAACAACAACACCCAACTCTGTTAATTTGCTAGTGCCTTTCAGTTTGTACTCTCACAAGCTAGCAAATTAGTAGATATATAATATATAGTTAGCAAATTACTAGCTTGTTAGTAAGCCACAAACGGTATAAAAGTTACAGTATGTACCTTGATTTCTACCAGAAACTAAAATGTGTGACCTTGGGCCAAATTTACTAATGCATGTGCAGTCCTGTGAAAACACTAAGTGCACCCCATGATTTTTCTGGCTATAAAACCACCTTTTATTAGAAATAACCTAAAGTAATTGTTTTCTGTATGAATTCATCAGTTTCTCACTTTGCGGAGGAATTTCGACCCATCTTTCTGAACAATGTTGTATCAGTTCATTGAGGTTTCCAAGAATTTGATTTTGCACACAGACTTTCACTGGGATACTGAAACACCGTGACCTTCAGCCTTTCTGTTGTAGATTTGTTTGATCAGATGTTTTTTCTCATTGTACTGTCAACATTTAGCATGCTAAATGAGGTTTGTAGAATCTGAAATATAGCTCTTGGGTTTTCTCTGAGCCTTGCACAGTTTGACCTTAGTGAATTTGCTGAGATCTACTGATGATCGCTTAATTAAGTGCATTTGATTAGCAGCACCTGCCTGTGTGCCCCCTTAATTCCTATGGAAGCAGGAAGGACTGCATAGAGTCCTGTGAAAACCAAAAACTGGACTGTAAGGGTCTCTCTTGTATTACAGTGAAACATGGGTTTTCAGTACTTTAGGTTTTTAGTCACATTTCTGTACAGACTTAGGTCCACAGTGCAACCTTTTCTACATGTGTTTTCTTAACAGTGCACACCCCTTTAGTAACTTTTCTCTAGTAAGTATTGAACTGAAATTACTGCCAAAACGCAGAAATTAATTGTTGGGTCTGTGTTTCCACAAGGCCCACTGGTTTAGAGACTTATTCATCATGAAGAAAACAAGACAGTCAGCGATTGATTGATTTACTTGCAAGGGAGGCCTCGTTGGTGTCTACCATGAAATGACCCCGAATCCGGCCTCCTCTGGCTTTTATTGAGAACGTTTACAAACACCTCCCCTCGTAACCCTCCTTGGTTACAAAGACAAGGCACTGTATGCATATGTGTGTGTGTGTGTGTGTGTGTGTGTGTGTGACCTCCTGCTGACCAAAGGGTCGTAAACGCAGGAAGCAACATCACAAGAAAAAGACTAAAGCTGCTTTTCTGATGATCCATCTGCATTTTATTATCTATTATCATGTTGTTGTGCATCTTTTTATGCCTGGCCCTTCTCATGAAGGGTCTATATTTCCAATTAGTTTTACAGCTGACAGATACTTATAGCTGGTACTGAGTGTGCTGTTAAAAATCTGCCTCCAGAGCATTTTTATGGAGAAATGAACAATAAGAAATGTACCTCCAAAGGGCTGAAAGTTTTTAAAGTCTTATTCCAAACATTAAAACGTTTGCTTTAAAGCAAGACGTCACCAAGCTTTTCCTTACTGACATATGTGATATTAGAGTGGTGGCTGCTGATATCAAAGGCAGCCAAAGGTTAGCTTATGTAATATTAGCCACTCTGGGCCAAAAGATCAGCTTCTGACTGTCCTAAACACCCAGTTTCAGACATTTTTTCTTATGGTTTTTCTTATGCAAGTTTTCAAAAGTTGCTTTTGTCAGAGAACCAATCAGAAAGAAGCTAGCTTAACGCAGCAGGAGCTAAAACAGTCTGTTTCAGACAGGATAAACTTAAGGCCCACTAACAGTCAAACAGTGATAATTTACACTGTGAACCATGCAAAATTTACTCAAAATTTATAAAAAAAAATATGGAGCTGGAAATGAGGAGACTACATTACTTAACTTAAGAACCTTATTTGTGGCACAAATATTAAAGATTTGTACAGCAGCAGGGGGGGGGAGATCAGGCAGCAGCTGCCATAAAAATGCTCTTGATCATGCTTTGTTTATAATGAATGAAATGCTGTATTTGTAATCCATTTGTTCAGGCCGTTTTGTCACAGTGGAAGCAGCCGTGAATGAGGATCAGGAGGACTACATAGGCAGTGGTGCTGACCCACAGCGAGAGATCATAGGGGTGCTGCTGAGTCCCCGTTTGGAGCATGGTGAGTGGAGCTGCCTGAGGCTTGTCTATCAGATCACAGAGCCAGGAAGCCTGGAGGTCCTGCAGCGCACCGAGGGGAACAGCTTTGACAGGCCGCTGTGGAGCAGCCGGTTGCCCTCCGACAGCTGGGTGGTCTCAAGCATCGACCTGCAGAACAATACAGAGCCTTACAGGGTAAAACACTTTTCAAATAGTATCTAATCTTTGTTTAAGAAAGAGATCAGATTAAAATGTACCAAAACATGGCTGAAGTTCCACCAGAAGCTCAGGGCTGTTATATCTCTTTTCAAAATATAAAAGGTACAACAGCTAAGCTATTCTTAGGTACTGAAAGGGGAATGGTTGGGTAGATTACAGCCGGAAGAAAAGGTATAAAATGGAAAATGTTCATCCTGGGACTCCGCTGATAAACACCCAGCTGTCTAGTTGTGCAAGAAAAAAAAACTTGCAATAATATAAGAATAAATGTGTGATCTTACAAGAAATCCCACTGCACTTCAGTTCAACTTTCTCAGAGATTACCAACTAATGAGAGAAAATGAGTGCAAAGAAAGGTAAAACTAAAACATACTAAATATTTACTCACACTTTCCTGTTTTTATTTTTTAAAGACTGAAGATGCAGTCAGACAGCCGATTTTCTAACCTGCACATGTGCAGAAAACCTCTCAATCTCATTGAAACGACACATGCAGGTTAAAGTGACACATGCAGACCTAAATTGAAGCGAGTATGAAACATGCTTGTAATTATCCAAACACTCTGGGAAAAGTACAGCACATGTTTACACTATATGCAGAGGCAGAGCTGAGTCTGACAGGGTCTGTGACCTACATCAGGCTATTCCAGACCTGTGCTATGTGCAGGCCCCTCAGTGCATAAACACATTTCAGTCCAGACCTGGGTGAAGAAAATTCATGTGCCAGAGGTTTAGATTTCACACCAACTGCTGAAGCATTGTGCTATTTACTCCCACTCAATGAAATAAATCCACCCAGCATTAACTTTTGTTATTGGAAAAAAAAGCTAGCTTGACTTAGGGATGGAGGTAGTGTTAGTTTGCTAAAGATGGGACATACTTGGCTAAGTTTAAGTGCTGTTGTATTGTTTTTAGAGGCACTGGATGAGAGAATGAAGGGTTATTAGTTAATGATGGCAAGCTGCATCTGTGGACAGTACGGGGGTTGTGCAGGGAAACAGATACCTGCGAATAACCGAATAACAAAAGCAAACCTGCTTGTTGTAAGAGATAAACTGGCTATTGAAATAAAAGCATATGATTGTACCCGTCTACATCTAAAATATGCTTATTTTTTCTGTAAAGTTGGGCGTTTTAACATGGGAATCTGTGGAGGCTGCCTCACTTTTAGATCAGACTCAAGTGGCCGCTCAAGGAACTGCAGTTTTTGATGCTTCACCTTAAATTTAAAATGTTCAACTTCAAAGCTGCAGCCAAAATATTCCAATTATTTTTTAGATTGAGATGCACTGGTAGGACTGTATTTCCCACCTTTAAATATGAAGACTTTCTGCCAGTGACTTCTAATAACTAATTTTGAAGGAGTAACCCTATTTCTGGCATTTCTTGCCACCTTGCGGTGCCAGAAATATTCATGCTTCCATAAATTAAAGCAAAAAATAAATAAGACAAAAAAAACAAAACTTCTAGTATAAATAGACACCATCCAGCTGAGGCACTCTTCATCGTAATAGGCTACACTAATTTGAATACACATTGTGTCAAGAACAGATAAATTTCTTTTTTAAATGTTGATGGGTTTGTATCTTGAACCCATCCGCTGGAACGTTAAGACAATATAATTACACTGCAAGCAAGACGCAAGTAGGCAAACTTCTTCATGGTACTCGTGCACGGGAGAGAACCGGACAAACGCCGTTCCTTCGCTTGGCCCCAGTTGCTCTCGTCCGTTCTCCCGTACACTGCCCTTTTATTGAGGTTACATGAATATGCATAAGTTCACTAACATGTGACGTCTACATACACACAAAGAGTACCTTGCCTGTGTGTGTGTGTGTGTGTGTGTGTGATCTGTGTGAGGTCAAGATGTGACCCTGTGAAGACTCCCCAAGGCTAGTGCCAGGACGTCTAACTCCATCTAACAAAAGGCTCTTATACTTAAACAGATATGCGTGTGCTTGCTATACCATAAATCAACAAGAAAAGATAAACTCTCCTAGGGAGTGTGATCTATGCCAGGACACTCTGGGGAATGTATGCACTCCCTTCTACAGCTACACAAAGTTAATACAGACCTCTTTAGGATGAAGCATTCTTTCAATCCACCAATGATTATATACTTCTAAGCATATATGAGTAAATATTTCTAAGCATAAATGACAATCAACAATACAACCCTATCATTCCCCCCTTTTCGACATTTATGCTAGAAAAGTCCCCAGTTATGAATACCTCATGTCTGACAGCTTTAAGGCAAACATTGTTATATTCAGCATATGTCCAATCACCCTAAATTACTGTAAAAGTACACAGTTTAACAAATGTATTAGCAGTTATCCCATTCCTCATTAATCTCATCCAATGGCAACCTGCATCCTACAAGCAAACAAAGAAATTGTTAATTTAATAGTGAAAATAAGAAAGTAACATTTTCAAAAACATCTCAGCTTGGTGATGCTTCCTCCGGGTGTGCAAATCACATGTCTCTCTGCAGGGTGGTTTGAGTTCTGCAGGGCGTCATGAATGTCTCTTCCAGTTGTTTCCATCATTGTCCATAGGACCAGAGTCCAAATGTATGTAGAATAAACATTCAAACATACCAGTTAGTTTTGTTGTTTGTCAACATGGGTCTCAGCTATTTCCAAAGCTGCAGACCTCATAGGAAACTGCTGTTATCACCACCATAGCTTCTGGTTCCTGTGCTTTTCACAGAATCATGATGTCATCCTTAGACTCCCTCTGCGTTGTCGATGGAGCTTGGCACGCTCCCCTCATCCTTCAGGTGCCCGTCTGTTGTCCAGAGGCGGAGCCAGACATTTGAAACACCCGGGGCTTAGCCCTGAAGGGTAGTATGCATGTGGATTTTTTTTTCTTTTTTCTTTTTTTGGGGGAGGGGGGGGGGGTGTAGAAATGACTGAAAGATTAATTGGCTCTGTTTTGAGTTTTGTTCAAAAAAGAATGACTTCATATAGGGAAAAAAAGATATCACATATACAGGACACCTTAAACTAGTTTTTTAATTAAGCAGCAAGGCAGAACAAGGTCAGGGCTGCATCAAGACACGAGGACTAAACCCCAATTCAACCAGACCCAGAACTGATCCGGAATTAAAACAGGACTACAAGAGTTCAAAATCAGGACTACTTAGGATTTAACCAAGACAGAACCAGAATCAGAACTAGATGATAGTAGCACTAAAAATCATCATAGACCTGCACTACACTTATTTTTTAATTCTACCAAAGTCCAATATTTAGATTGAGAAAAGTTTATATAATTATTTAGCCTTGTTGTGCAAACAAGCCTGCAGAACTTAATAAATATAGAATTTGAAAAATAACAAACCTAAAAAGAAACACTAGGTACGAGATACATGAGTACCTATGATACGGTGATACTTTTGGTAAACAACCATTTGACTAACATGTGTGTCTCACCTGCTCTTGTTCATCTCTGTTCTGTCCTGTCTCCTCTCTCTCCTTCTCTGTTCCTCTCTCTCCCTCTTTGTGCTGACAATCATCAAATATACAGTTGAAACCAGATATTTACAAACTCTTCAGATAAAAACACAACACTTTTATAATTGTAACATCAAATCAGACTAAATGTTTATTTTTTTAGATTGATAAATATAAAAAACATATTTGTTAACTTTAAGAGTAAAGAGAGAAACTATCTGTATTTCTTAATTGCAAATGGCACCAAATTGTATTCAAACTGAGCCACACTTATGGAGCTCCACAATTCTTTTCCTGGTGTTTTGGTTGACATCTCTTGATGTTCCCATGTCACAGAAACAGGCTCTGTGTTTTGTCTTATATGCATCCACAGCTGTGCCACCAGTTTACTCACATGGACTCTACTAACCAATCAGAAGCTTCTTCAGCTCAGAATGGAATCATCTGGTTTTCTTATTAATTAACAAACTTAGTGTATATGTACTCTTAAATTTGATGAAAGTGATAAAAAATAGAAGCTCTGTCTCTCTTTATTCTGACATTTAACTAATTCAAAAGATATTTCAATATTTATCTAAAACAAAAGTTTACTCTAAATTGATGTTGTACAGAAAAAATGTTTTATGTTTTCTCCCTAAAGTGTATGTAAATATCTGGTTACAAATGTGAATATCCTGCTGTGTACTGAAATCCCTCTTGTTTTGCATAGAAATATACTGAACAACATACAAAGCATAATATATAAAATAACATTTACCTGAGTTTTTTCTTTGAAAGAAGCCTCTAATGTCCATTCTTATATTTCAGTACATAACTGAAACCGATTTAGTCGGGGAGGGTAAGAACTGAAAATATGAAATAAACACACGTAAGATAAGACTCTATTAAAAAAAAAAAAAAGCATTTGTTCGGCTTTTCATTTCGCCATTTGTTGATTCACTTGAAGAGCAAGTAACGTAATATTGGTCAAGTGATCAGTTTGATATCAATCTTTCGTGATTCACCGTCATTTGTACGGTATGAATGGTTTGCTTTGGTACCTGGTCAAACTTAAGCTCTCCTTAGTATGGCTGGCTCCGTTACTCCAACAGCGCACTCACAGGCACAAGAGCACCTGGCTGCAGCCCCGCCCCCTCGCTCAGTTGCTTAGTGCCTGAGCTCGGATCATACCAATATCAGGGGGGATTCACGCACAGTCGTAAATTCCCACTGTGTGCATTATGTGCTTCGAATATTGTGTGTACTTTTTGTTTTATACAGTTGTCAGCCAGGCATCTAACTATGAAAAAATTACACTCCAAAAGACCCCGGGCTTCTGACAAAACAACCCGGGCTTAAGCCCAGTAAGCCACCCCCACGCTCCGCCCCTGCTGTTGTCCACAATCTCCTCTGTTGGCCTCTGGAAACCCCCCGTGGCACAGCTCTCAGTCCAACGCAGTTTCATGGTCCTTGCTGTGGCTCCAAAGTCTGATCTCATGATGGGCCCCAACCAGCTCGACCTTTGACCTCAACCACTGCCTGGGCTGTCAGCTATGCCTGGAATGGTTCTTGCTTCTCACTGGCCTCTTAAGATTTCTCAGGAGATTACTGCTGCACCTGTATTTCCTTGCTAGGAGGGAAAACTTCTATTTGGAGAGCATGTCAACAATCATCAAACAACATTCTTTAGTTCAGTGAACTTCACTTATAGGCCATCAAAGCCTCATCTGAACATGGATGCACCACTTGCATAGGTTTAATACTTGTAAATAAACGGTTAATCACACAAATCACTGCAACAATAATAGAAAACATTGTTTAATAAAAAACATTGTTAATCCTTGGACCCCTCCTCTTGACGCATGGACACACCCATGCGTCAACTCACCAAACCTGGATTCCTGTCTTAAAGAAAAAGATTAGCTAGATCATATCCCAGGCAACATCAGGGCATCTCCTCCCCAGGAGCAGCACCACCCTGGACCTATAATCCTGCAACAAAAATGCTAGTGTGTTTTGCATATTAAGTTTGCTTAACACCGGGCTCTCCCAGGAGCCTGCATACACACCATCATGGCCTGGAAAACAAGATCTGGAAGTGAAATCAAACTACATACCTGTAAACAATTGTATCATAAGAACAATAAGCATTCAACATCAGCAAGACAAGTGTCATGTGCAGGTTTTCTCAAATCAGTAAACTACAATTATTTTCATAAGTCGCCTCAGACATGGATCATCCCATGTACTCAGGCAACATTAATGTAATCGGTGACTGCTCTTAAGCAAAGTCACTCCACTCATATATTATTTATGGGCTCAAGAGTGGCCAGCAAATGAGCCCATATTAACTATTCCATAACACCGCATCTCTTATTTGTTTGTCTCATGTCACTTGTCCGCTTCTGCTGAATCTTGTACATGCAGTCTCAAAAAACAAACATTAGCAACACACATTGATTATCCTGGTGGGCAGGCGTCGGCCAACCACATTCCAGAGGTGCCATAAAAACACCATAAAATCAACCATCCATTGCTGTGGAAAATATGTTATTCATATCATCAAAGTAACCGTCACATTTTCCCAAAAACACAATGTAACAGCATCACTACTCATAACCGGTAAACACAGTTTTCCTCACACATAAACCCAGAAATCCTGTAGTAGGAAAAAACATCAACCAGTTGTCCTGGTATAAATCGCATCATCAATTCACATGAAGAACTGGCATGCTGTAAGAAAAGAAAATGCAAATATTAGCGCTTGTGCAGGCGTATGCAGACTTTGTCACAGCTCCCTCTGTGAGCAACACAAGCCTATGAATAACACACCTGATAAATGCACAGACACAGAAAATGGCATTTAAAAGGTTAAATCATCATGCAACCTCGAGTGTTGCTGTCATCTTTCTGCTCCTGTAAAAGGAAACACATGGGTTCATCTGCACCTTTGTCAGGTGGGGGTTAACTTCACACAATCATGTTCAGTCAGTCAGTTATTTTAAAATTCTTACTCATTCACTCAGTGGTTCCTTCTTTTGCTAATTGTGGAAATTATCATCGCATTCGTTTCCACGCTCAGCAAAACGACGTTATTTCAAAAAGAAAAATAATTTAGACTGGATTTCCTCGTTGAATCCTTTTTGGGGGGGGACTCTCATTTCCTAATTGTCCCAAATAAGTGGCTTTCTCCTGAACCCATTTTAAATGTGGAGAAACTCACTTGCAACAATTTTCTTGACGACGTGTAACGCTTTTAATTCCCGACTTGCAGATCTGCTCAAAGAAAAGAAATTCACAAGCAAAATCAGTGCTTGTTCAAAAATGAAAAATAAAAAAATAACAGAGATTATCAAACCAAACTCTCAGTGCACTGTGAAAGTATCAAAATAAAAAGGCCTTGTTAAGTCATGACACAAACTCCTCATCATCTTCACAACAGGAGAAGAATCATCAGCTAGATTCACTCCAAACCAACCATCAACTGCACAACACACAACATAACCCTAATGTCATATTAGCTATGAGTTTAATCACCCGGTCTGTGCTCTTCACTCATTTAAGCCACAGATCTATTTTATTCAATTTTTCCTTTTTCCCTTCATCATAAAACATGTGACATGCTGTCATGCACTTCACAAAAGACGTTTGTTCTGATGTATTCAGAGTTGTGTATCTAAATACAGGATTCACTCGCACATCAAAACAGGAAACTCAGTGTTTTAGAGTCTCCACTCAACACACAACAAGCTCCAACACATCCCATTCACTCGTACTAGAATTCAGTCACCTTTCATTAATCTAAGAACGATCAACTAATTTGAATCAGCTATTAACCCACTAGGATGACAGGACGACAGAAATGCATGTTCAAAATGTTATCACTAAAAGAGAATTTCCCTCATACAGTAAATTTAGTAGTAAACTTGTGCTGCATCAATCAAGCAGGAAGCTTCTCCCAATTTACTATATTAACAACTAAATTTATTGTCTGATCACTGGTTGGTCAAACCAGGATCTTTTTTCCCACAAAAGTTAAACTGTTGTCCTGCAACCTAGAGAGTCAATTTTTTATTGGATAAGTTCAGTATTTGATAACAAGTGTCTGCTAAATTGACACTATTTTAACACTGATGAAAGATAACAAGCATGTCTGTGGAGCTGCATCTCCAACAGAGCATGTTCTGTGCTATGAGTCCACTGGTCTTTGCATCACACGAGGTGACTTGGACAAGATGATAAACAGACTCACGCTTAAAATGTCTAATCTTCATGAGTTATTTTGTGTTTGTATTAGTAGGGTTAAGGCATGTTCTGTGTGATTTTGTATATGTTTGTATATGTTTCAGACTCCTTCACAATTTTCCAACTTAAGCAGTCAGCTTTCTTTTTCCCCAGGTTTGCTAACCCAAATTTTGATTTCCCACATTAAATAATTCCTATGTGTTCTCACCTAGTCTTCTCACTCTGTCCTCTCACTCTTTTGTCCTCTCCCACTTCAACAGTCCCCAGCCGGCAGTTCTCCTTCAGCTTTGTCCTGTGTTCCACTGTCTCTTCTTGCCATTTTGCTCCACAGGTGGCAAATGTCAAACTCCAACAGTCTCCTCAGTTCTCCTCGAAAGTTTTCTTCACATGCATAGTGAAGTTGCAGCTTGTTGTAAACACAGTGCCATTCATCCGATCAGTCAGGATGATGGGTTTGCTCTTCTCTGATGCTGTTTGTCCACATTGCTGCTGCTTGCTGAGACTTTTTGCTCAGGACTTGATGCTGTCTCTTTATCTGCCATGTTATTGCTTTGGAGCTGCATTCTTCAGGGAGGAGTGAGCTTGCTTGTGAGTTTGTGAGGTTGAGAAACACATTGCGCTGTATATAAGTCAGCCAGAACTTGGCCTGCATGTTTCCAATGATGTTTAACTATAAATTTCTTCCGTCCGACCGCTGCATGTGGAAAATTGATACAGGTCTGCTTTTCACCTGAAAGTGACAAACTAAGACATGTTCATTATCATCATCACTGCTTAATCAACACACATCTCTCTCTCTCTCTGTCTGTGTTTGTGTAAACAATCCTTTCTTAAAGCAGAAAATGACATTGTAGTTGTTTTTGGCTGATCAACACAAAACCTTTTCCCTATGATTATTTTTCATCTACAATATAAATTCTCTTCTCAATCAGAGGCAATTACTTTTACACAGCGCACAGAAACACTGTGATGTCAAACACATTCACACTCACTTTTTCATCTGCATAAATAAATCACGTGGCTGGTGATATGTGCCATGGTGATCCATAAGCATGATCACACGTTTATTTAATTATTTTTAACCCAACAAAACAAATAAACAAAAACATGATGCTGATGCTACACACACGAGTCAAGGTGCAGAAAAACTGCTCATGGAAACGCTGCACACTCTCTGTTTCCCTCTCTTTGAGTAGTTCTCAGACAGCTCTTGATCTGATAATGTGTAGCTTGCTCATCAGCTCAAAAAACAAAAACAAAACTGCAACGCGACATCACACAGTAGTTGCAGCATATTAGTTGTTTTCACAGATGTGCTGTATATCTCAACAATGGCTCATAATAAGACGACAGTCTTCCACACAGGTCAAGTGTCTCTATGCACTTCATTAGCTTAAATATTTACCTATATCACTTCTCCTCACATGTCATTGTACTGAATTTAAGCAACCACAAGCTTAATGTAGATTACTTTTAACAACTATCCACCTCAATGGTTTGGCACACAGGCTGTTGTCGAACAGGGCAAGCTAAAGAGTTAACATTTTGTGTCAGCACGGGGTGGGGGGAAAGCCACCCACCAGAGCATAGCTCAAGTGCTGCTGATGTGGGCTGGCCTTTTCCACACACTCCTGGCTGCTTAGGAAACCCATGACAACAACAACAGCTGCTGACGTCACACACCACGCGGTCTGCTCCGCACACACTCACACACAACAACAACAACGACGACGAAAATGACAATAACACAAAATAGGCCTACTCCGGACTCACACCGGACCGCTCGGGACCCTGACCCAGCTGTGGGACGCTCACCCACTCGCGCGACAAAACCCAATGAAGGGACGCTCGGGACACACACCCAGGGCGATTTCAAAACCGGACACACACCGGACGCTTGGGACCCTTGGGCGATTTAACCAAAACTTCTTTTTCGGGACACTAACCCAGTTATCGCTCCACAAAGCAGCGAACTTCTCAACGCCTCACAAAATGGCGGAGACTGCACAACGACACGGTTATAGAGTCGGCCTCTTTAAACTTACTTGGCGTTGCTTAGCGTGTAATATCAGCCTGAATCCCGCCGATCGCCATTCATCGAGGAGAAAGACAGACAGCGAATCCACAGGAACTTCCTGGCTGACGTCAGTCTTTCAGCGTGCCCCCCTCGGTGAATGCGATCCCAGGGAGCCGGCATCGAAGGACCAATTAATGATGGGTTTGTATCTTGAACCCATCCGCTGGAACGTTAAGACAATATAATTACACTGCAAGCAAGACGCAAGTAGGCAAACTTCTTCATGGTACTCGTGCACGGGAGAGAACCGGACAAACGCCGTTCCTTCGCTTGACCCCAGTTGCTCTCGTCCGTTCTCCCGTACACTGCCCTTTTATTGAGGTTACATGAATATGCATAAGTTCACTAACATGTGACGTCTACATACACACAAAGAGTACCTTGCCTGTGTGTGTGTGTGTGTGTGTGTGTGTGTGTGTGTGTGTGTGTGTGTGTGTGTGTGTGTGTGATCTGTGTGAGGTCAAGATGTGACCCTGTGAAGACTCCCCAAGGCTAGTGCCAGGACGTCTAACTCCATCTAACAAAAGGCTCTTATACTTAAACAGATATGCGTGTGCTTGCTATACCATAAATCAACAAGAAAAGATAAACTCTCCTAGGGAGTGTGATCTATGCCAGGACACTCTGGGGAATGTATGCACTCCCTTCTACAGCTACACAAAGTTAATACAGACCTCTTTAGGATGAAGCATTCTTTCAATCCACCAATGATTATATACTTCTAAGCATATATGAGTAAATATTTCTAAGCATAAATGACAATCAACAATACAACCCTATCAAATGTTGTTTTTTGATATCTCTTTTTATCACTTCACAAGTCAGAAAAACGTCATCATAGTAATAAAATAGCAGACAGATCAATCCATGAATGAAATAAACAAACTCCTTTATAACCTCTTTAAGATTATAGGCAGGAATAAAACAGATTTTTCATGTAAACTGTAATAGAGTGTATATTTCTTTCTCAGAGGTTGAGAAAATAACCAGTAAAAATTAAAATACGTTTTAATTGAAAAGGTGAAAGATGCATTGTTTTACTAATCTATATTGCCACGGCAGTTCACTAGATGAGTACGTTTTTGTATTTCTGATTATTGCTGTTTTCCTTCCTTCACCCCCAACCAGTCACGGAAGATGGCCGGCCCTCCCTGAGCCTGGGTCTGGTCTCGTTCTTCCTGTAAAACTGAGTTTTTTCCTTCACACTGTTGCCAAAGCGCTTGCTCATAGGGGTCATACTATACTGATCTGCTTGTCAAATGGACATATTCCATTTATGTCAGGATATGATGAGAGGACCCAAGTGTAGGTTACAGAGGGAAAGACAAAAGATTTCAGGAAACAAAGAATGTACTAGACAGAAAAATGAATGAATATCAGGGAACAAGTGGAAACTATCAAAAGCAGGTTCAAATAATGAGGGCAGGGCAGACGATCTCAAACGGGAGAAGACAAAGATAGGACGTAGACACAAAAACAAGATACGCGAGAAAAGAAAATCTCAGAGTAAAACAGGAAATAACTAAGATTAAGTGATGAAGGCCATCAGTAAAGGTGATGACAGAGACAGGGCAGCACAGCAGGCAGAAGAAAATAGTAGTTCACCACAGGAACATGATGATTTACTTAAAGAGGATCCTTGACATTAACGCTTTTTGAGCATGCTCCAATAAACCCACAAAGTATTATCAAGCTGTTTTCACTTTGGAGGTTTTTAGCCACTTTTAGCTTGTAGTTTTGGCTTTATTGCACACTTGCAGCAAAACAGTCTCAGCGTTTTCCCCCAAAACCACCTTAACACCTTAAAAGGCATGACATATCTTATCCATCGACCTGTGTGTCATTCCCTCATCTGCACGCCACTTTAAAGCAAATCAGAGTTAGGAAAACTAGACTAGCTATCAGCATAGTTCACGAATGAACTGTTTTTAACCTCATGTGATGCCTTTGTGATGTCAGACCTCACTTCGGGGGATTACTGACCATGTGTCGTTGATTAGGTCGTCATCGAAGGTAAACCTGGGTCGAGCAAAGGGAGCAGTGTGGCCATCTTTGAGATCCACATCAGCCCTGGATACTGCCTGGGTCGGTGACTTCACACTTATGTCACTCACACATCTTACTTTAAACTGAAAGAAAAACATGACCCACATATGTACGCCTTGATGAAGACCATCTGCACCCTGATCCTCACACATTACAAAGCTCCGACAGCATGAAAACGCTTTCACGTGCGCACCCATAACAGCGGGTCTGTTGTTCATTTGTCTGCCTCTAGAATGTGATTTTGAGGAGTCTCACCTGTGTGGATACAATAACCAGTGGAATGCCAATGTAAACTGGTATGTGGGAGGAGGCGGGGTCCAGGTTCTCCACAATGCTATGCCAAATGATCACACATACAACAACGGGTCAGGTGAGCAAGAGTGATTTGTACATATAATTACTGGGTGTACTATTAATGACTCGTGAAGGGTCAAACTGGTTTTAGTTCATAAGCTAACTACCACAAAGTTAACGAGGGCTACAATGGGTCAAAGTACAGGTACACTCATACAAATACAATAATGAACTGCCTGGGATACTTTAAAAAGTGAAATTTCATCATTATATATCAGACAGTTTAACATATGGGATGTAGTTTCTAGGTTTTTAGGTAGTGCTTCAAATCTGCATTCTTTGTAATGACCTCTAGGGATGGTATGTACGAATTATTTAACAATTCTGATTCCATTATCGATATCACTTATGATTCGATTTCTCACTGGCTCTGCTTTGGGACTAACCACCATCACTAAGCAGGATATGAAAGACATTACATTCATGCAAATGTCGTCAGTATTTCCCTTCTCTATTGTGATATATGTTGGGTAGTAATTATTACACATATTACACAGAACACTGTTCTTAATAATAAGGTAGTACGTTGCTTAATCACTAATCGCTACAGCCCCGTACACCAACACCTATCCCTGGGCTAATGAGAATACACATATGATCTTTCCCTTAGTATTTAGGAATGAACACAAAACCAGCAACACGAAGCAAGGATCAAAACCAGCACAAAGAGAGTTTAAAGCGATCGCTACAGTGATTCTACTTTAGAAACATGAACAGGTAGAAACGGAGGCTGCAGCCTGACTGCTCATCAGTTTGTTATCCATTGAGGTTCAGGGTCTGGCTGCAGGGCTGGGGTCAGCTTTAACGTCACTCAGGGTTCTTGGCTTAGCTTGTCTGTGCAGATGCTTGCAAAGAGTCAAACTTGTGTTAGCAGTAGAGTAGACAATTACACTCTTGTCTTCTTGTGCAATTAAAATAAAAGTAATGTTTATATGCACTCTAAAGACCGCGCCACTATTTTCCTCCGAACTGAAGTCAGTTGAGTGCAAGTTCAAGTGGAACCCACAAGTGGGATCAATAAGCAAGGAAACTAACAACTCCAAGGAATTTAACTACTGGGAACCAGTTCTCTACAGGAACTCTAATGTCTATCCTTCCAGTCTGTTTCCACTTTGTTCATCCAATAAAAGGGAAAAACAAGAAAAGCCCCAAAACGTATTAATCCATTTTCTTAACTGCTTACCAAGTTCAGTGTCATGGTGGGTCTGGAGCCTATCCTAACAGATGGACCGACCCATAGTCCATTGCAGAGCGTCGAACTATGCCTTCAATTGCAAAGCAATTCAGTCAATTCAGACTGGATCCTTAGGAGGGTTAATTCTGGGCCCCAGGCTTCGCATTTGATACCCCTGATCCTGGTACAGACCATTTCGTTTTTCCTCAATGGTCTGTAGAACGGTCACCAGTTGGACTCAGCTCACCTTTTACAAACATAACAAAGGTCTGTAATGACTTGTCCTATGGCTCTAACTTGACAAGAGTGGTAAACATAATTCAAAATGTACCCAGAATGGTCCTATCTTTCAGACTGACAGCGTCAAAGCAACACATTACTGTAAGTTTTAAAGTTGTTAAAGCTTTAAAGACTTTGACGTAGGTGTTTAGACATCTAGAAATCACCAAATCAGTGGTTACGTGGCCTAAATAAACCCAGAGAACTCTCCCACTGAATTCCTTTCAGGTCACTTCATGTATGTCGACTCCATCTACGGCAAGACGTTTAAAGAAGTGGCCAAACTGGTGTCTCCAATGACGCAGGTGCCGATGTCCGGCTGTCTGAGTTTTCAGTACCAGCGCAGTGAGATAGGAAACCTCTTCTCTGTTTTCACCCGGGACCAGCTGGGTCAGTACCAGGAGTTGTGGAGGGCAGGGTTGGAGAATCAAAACGACTGGACAGAAATTCCTGGAGAGTGGATACCTGTGCAGGTGGACCTGAAGGCACCCTACTCGGTACAGGTCAGTTCAAGACCTCTTATGAAGTCTTATGTGATGACTTAATGAACAAAGCAAGACCGCTACTTTTAAAGGAGGCAGCTTTTTTCTTATAAAAGCAAAAATAAATTAAGTGGTAGTTAAAGATATACTTTTGCTGCTGTGAACCTAATTTTAAAGCTGGATTCTTTTAGATAAATTCCAATGATGTATTTCTTGAGCTCAAAATTATCTTATCTTATGTGCTGTGCTCCTATTTCTGTCTTGTCTTTCCCCAAACCCCAAAACAAAAGTCTCTTCCTGTTAAAAGAGACCCCACAATCACCAGATGCTCTCTCTAACAATATACGTAATATATGTGACTTACAGTATAAAGTGCCTGGAGACAACTGTTGTTGTGGGTTTTTTACAAGATAAATAAAACTGATTGAATTTTTTTTTTTTTTTAAAGTTTGCTATTGAGGTATATAACAAAAACCTCTTTGAACTTTAGCAGACTGCCACGGTCACCCATACTTTGCACGGAAGAAAACAACTTGCCTGTAAACACTGAGCAGAAGAGAAATTGTGAACTTGCAAACCAAAAAACAGAGAACCTTTCCCTTCAAAGGGAAAGTTGCACATTTTAAAACGTGTTGGTTGCAGTGGTGAGGCCCAACTTTTATGCCTTGATATGGTCCATTGCAAATGCAGACAGCTGGAGACCTGGTTGAGCAGTCATTGCTCTTATACTTATTTGAAGACCCCTTGAAGTTCGCTGCCGGGAGCACATGTGTAGCTGGCGCATTGAAATGTTAATTCTCAGCAGACAAGTATATGCAGTCACAAAAAAGGCAGGCACATGGACATTCACAAAGCAAACCCTAGTGCTTTACTGACTTTACTTTGAAGGTGAAAGTCCTCCATTTGTAATTTGGATTGCACTTTTTCTATCCATCCATCCAAACAAAAATACATTGGAGAGCACATCTCTAGTGTCATTGGGGAAATATAAAAAACATTAATTGTGCTATCAATTGTGTTATTGTTTGACAAATGTTACATATCTTTTATGTATATTTCTCTGTCTCTATGGCCACATGCAAGAGATGATTGAGTTGGATTTCACTGAACGTCTCTGTTATTCACATAATAGTCAGGATTTTAACTTTTAAAATCTTTAATTGTTCCGTAGCTTTAGTCGTGTAGTATTAATTGAAAGTACAAGTTTCTGACAATGTAAAAAAAACAAAAACAAAAACCAATCAATGAGTGACTGTTTTAAACTGTGACTTGAATTTCTTTCCATGTGTACGTAATATAGTCGCCAGTGTATCTACAAAGGGAGTAATACGAGTAATCTATGTTAAGGTAGTCTTAATTGATAGATTAATTGATAAACTGCTTGCGGTCTCATAGGTATACATGATGACCTATAACACAGATGTTCTGGTAGGCAGTAAACTGGGCAGGGTTAAATGCAGTGACTCTATGTTAGGTTATCTTTAACTTCTTGTGCTTCCATCATTCGTCTGACAAATGTTTTTGTTCTTTATTTGGTTTTAAAAAGTTTTTGGGGTTTGACTTAAAACTGCTACTAAACTACTACGACTACTGTGCATTAACAGGTAAATATGAACACATCTGTGTGAACACATGACGACCTACAACTTTGTTTATGTCCCTTTAGGTGGTCTTTGAAGTGGCGTTTAACAGTCCACGTGGCGGACGTGTTGCACTTGATGATATTTCCTTTTCTTCGCAGTTCTGCACCACAGACACTGGTGAGCTGCAGATAAAGCCCCTTATTCTTTCACCGCTAATGTCACCAGTAAAATAGTCAAACTTGGTCAATCTTAAGCCTCCAAATTTTAAGAATTTAAATTAATTAATATCTTAAAGCACCAAATCCAAGTAGCAGTAAAGTCATAAAGTCTTTCATATATCAAAATTTGGGAGTTTGCATGTAGATTAAGAAGATGAAAATAACCATGATTAATATAGGATTAATCCTACAGGGTCTACAGATGTTAACATGAAATCGAATACAAATGTTTAAAGGACTGAACAGGAGCCACAAAAGTGTTTATCCTACATTAACCTGCGGTTTCTGTGCATTTATTCTACAGAGCCAACTTTTGACCCCTCTATCGCCAACTGTGATTTTGAGTCTGGTTTCTGCCTCTACACCCAGGAGCAGGCGAAGGAGTCACCGTGGAGAAGAGTCTCCGTGAAGCCCAACATATTCAGGAATGGAGACCACACCACAGGAGCAGGTGGAGAAACAACATCTGACCGTGGACTTCCACTGTTTAAAGTGGACTTATTACACTTTTCTGTATTTCCTATCATATATAAAATGTGACAATACTGTTAAAAATGGCCCAAGTTTCAAATAATAGGGTAAGCTGATGTGCACGTAATTATGCATGAATCATGAAACGCATTTAGAGTCCGAGAATAACAATACAAGCAGAATAGGTCAACTGTGAGGCTGCCTCAGAGAGAAAGTCCTGATTTTTTCCACCACCAAAGAATCCTTTTTGTTAGCAAAAACATCTAGCAGACCAGTACTCGTAAAACATCTTTTATTCTACCATATCACCCAGGTTTCCTATGGGCAACACATAATTGGCTTGACCATAGAAAACCCACATAGAGGCCCCAAAGAGCAAAACTGGTATGTGCCCTGGATGGGTACACACATGTGGAAAAATGTGGGTTTGCCTTGCCTAGTTCCACGGTTTATCCACACCTACTCGCAGTGGGCCCAGATGTGCTCTACATTTCATGCCAGTACTGTGGGTTTGCCCACAGCGGCCTCATACAGGCCCCAAGAGGGCACGTTTGCTGGGTAGTTGAGTTTTCTTGAAATTTCTTTAAGTAGTCTTTGATAATAGTTCTCCAAGCTTTGTGACATCGAGGGCATTGAGAGTTTTCCTTTGGATGTTGGCTTTTGTTTCATTATCTGCAAAGATGATCCCCCATTGCTACAATAATGCTGAGGTCCTGGGAAGGCCAATCCATGGTCTATAGTGCTCTGCTCCATTGTGTGTTTTTCATTTCCCTTTCTTAAGACTGGCACTTCCACTGAAACCATTACTCATAAGTCTTAACAGAACAGTGTAGATCAAGTGAAAGGCCAGATGAATTTCTTAGGTGCCATGTCAGGTGTTTGGGGGATTTGTTTTTTGTATTTCCTAGGACATGACTTTTAGCTGTTTATCACCTGTAGATAGTTTCCTCCACTTTTCTCCACTTTTGGTCTGAAAAATATTATTGTATGCCTGTCGAGTAACAAAGTGCCAGAAGATTAAAGAGTTTAAAACTGGCAAAGTTGTTCGTTATGTTTAGACACAGCACTGGTTCATCTCAGTGTTAAGTGGCTTAAACAAAAAAAACAAACAAAATATTCCTTTTGTCAGGTACAAAGATTGGACTAAAAACTGCGTGAAAAAGCAGCCAATGGTCAAAGAAAAACTTTGAAATACCCCCAGAAAGCTGTTCAAGACCACTTTTAAAAATACAAAAAAGTCTGGCTCCTTCATAAAGAAATGAAGGCTTTTACACAGAACTGTAGCTGGTAAACCAAGTGAACCACAGAGCATTAACAGCCTGGTATTGTTCTCATTAGACGGTGGATGTGAACAAACATCAAAGCTGTGAAATTTAGGCCAGCGTTTTGGTGGTCTGTCGGCTTTTTAGACATTTCTTTGCCTTCACGTGGCGACAGCATCCATGCATGCAAACAAAGCACAGTTTTCCACTGAAAAACAGTTGAGCAGCAGATCATTACCAGGTGTGAGCAGTGATGGGAACGATCACAGCAAGCAGATTCCGAGGAAGAGAGAGTTAGCAAGAAAATAAAATGCTGTCTTCTCCCTCCAGGATCTTTCCTGTTGGCTCACTCCCGACTGGGCCCACGCTCCGGCTACGTTAGCCGCCTCATCGGTCCAACTCTAGCCGGGAACATGAAGTACTGTCTGACATTTTACTTCTCTTTGAGGGGTGAGCTGCACCCTGAAACTCGACAGATTCATATATTTTCCCTGCATGTTGGCATTTATTTGAAATGTGTGAATCTTCTGCTGGAGCTGATCTGAATGATTCACCAACCAGAAATAACTCTGGCAAATGCAGGTTTCAATCAGACGGACCAGGCTCTGGCTGTTTATCTGCTGCATGCGAACGGCAGCCAGGAGAAAATCTGGACTCAGGCAGAGAGGTCGAGGGGAATCTGGATCGCAGCGGATGTCACCTTCCAGACGTCACAGTCTGCCAAGGTCAGCTATGAGGAAGTGGGGGGAAAGCACACATGTGTGAAAGAATAAACAAGGAGTTGGATAAATATATATCCACCTCCTTGTTTATTCTTTTATATATATATATATATATATATATATATGATAAGATAAGATAAGATAAGATAAGATAAGATAAGATAAGATAAGATAAGATAAGATAAGATAAGATAAGATAAGATAAGATAAGATAAGATAAGATAAGATAAGATAACCTTTATTAGTCCCACACGTGGGAAATTTGTTTTGTCACAGCAGGAAGTGGACAGTGCAAAAGTTATGACGCAAAAATTAGAATACAATAAGAATAAATACAGTACACAGCTGTACAGAATAGAATAAAATAATATACTATATACAGTAGAATAAAATAGAATAAAAATATACAATAAGATAAAAATAGAATACGAATGCTATATACAACTGAGTAAAAATACAACGATGCCAGAAAAGATTATTGCACTTAGTGTTATTGCACATGTGTGGATGTGTGTGTTTGTTCAGTTAAAGTCTTTATTATGGAGTCTGACAGCAGTGGGGAGGAAAGACCTGCGAAATCTCTCCGTCCCACACCGTGGGTGCCGCAGTCTCCCACTGAAGGAGCTGCTCAGTGCTGTCACAGTCTGCTGCATGGGGTGGGAGACGTTGTCCAACAGGGATGACAGCTTAGCCGCCGTTCTCCTGTCACTCACCACCTCCACTGGGTCCAGAGGGCATCCTAGAACAGAGCTGGCCCTTCGGATCACCCTGTTCAGTCTCTTCCTGTCCCCAGCAGAGATGCTGCCGCCCCAGCAGACCACACCATAAAAGATAGCAGAAGCCACCACAGAGTCATAGAAGGTCTTCAGGAGTGGGCCCTCCACCCCAAACGACCTGAGTCTCCGCAGCAGGTACAGCCTGCTCTGCCCTTTCCTGTAGAGGGCGTCTGAGTTATGAGTCCAGTCCAGTCTGTTGTTCAGATGAACACCAAGGTACCTGTAGCTGTCCACAGCCTCAATGTCCATACCCTGGATGTTCAGTGGTTGCAGTGGAGAATGCTTGTGCCTGCGGAAGTCTACCACCAGCTCCTTGGTTTTACTGGCGTTGATCTGGAGGTAGTTCAGCTGGCACCAGTCCACAAAGTCTTGAGTCAGTCCTCTGTACTCCTTGTCGTCCCCATCAGTGATGAGGCCGACTATTGCAGAGTCATCAGAGAACTTCTGCAGGAAGCACTGGGTGGAATTGTGGGAGAAGTCTGCAGTGTAGATGGTGAAGAGGAACGGAGCCAGAACCGTTCCCTGTGGGGCCCCCGTACTGCAGACGACCCTGTCCGACACACAGCCCTGAGTCCTCACATACTGTGGTCGGTCGGTGAGGTAGTCCAAAATCCAGGTAGTGAGGTGATGGTCCACTCCAGAGTTCTCCAGCTTGTCCTTCAGAACCGAGGGAAGAATGGTGTTGAAGGCACTGGAGAAATCAAAGAACATGATTCTCACAGTGCTTCCAGCGGTCTCCAGGTGAGCGAGGGAACGATGTAGGAGGTGAATGACGGCATCATCCGCTCCAATGCCAGGCTGGTAGGCAAACTGAAGTGGGTCCAGTATATATATATATATATATATATATATATATATATATATATATATATATATATATATATATGTATATGTATATGTATGTATGTGTGTCCTGGTTGACCGTTTTCCTGGAGGAAAAGAAAAAAATGGAGGGCTGAAGATTAGAAAGCAGTGAACAAGACAGGAAGGAGAGAAGAAGGAAAGAACCAATAGAAAAATGGGAAAAAGGAAAAGAAAGAAATGAAAGGAAGTGAGAATTGTAATGCACAAGCATCAGTACAAGAGGGAGAAAGAGGGAAAATGTGCAACTGACAGAACTGAAAAGAAAAAGTGGGAACAAGAAACAAGGAATTGATTCATTAATTATGATGGAAAATGGGAGTAAATACGGGGGAAGAAAGAAAAATGAACGACAGAGTAAAGACTGTGAGAAATAGATAAGAAATACACTGAGAAATGAAGACAATGCTTCAGAGAGGGAAAGATAAAAAGGAGAAATTGTTTTTTTTTAAATTTACTGCTGCTGTAGGACATCATCATCACATGTGCTGCGTGATGAAAATAAAGTCATTCAGATGGCAAGGTGCTCAAAGGATTTCTCTACACTGGCTCAGTATTTCACTCATGATTCATTCCTGTCCTAACTGACTGACTAACTGAGGCTCGCGCACACACCAGCACCAACCCAAAAACAAAGGGTTATGGTTAAAGTGTCTTTGGTTGGGATCGATCTTTAAATCTGTAAACACCTCGTGACTCACCGGTTTGTCCTGTGTTGTTCAGGTGGTCTTCGTGAGCACCTGCAGGAGTTTCTGGGACTGTGGCTCTGTGGCTTTGGATGACATCAGCGTGAGCCTTGGAGACTGCGAGCTGGTGGCGGGTAACAGCTACAAAAAAGCACAGAGAGAGAAAGAGATGTTTTTATTTTATAACCCTGCTTTCAAAGAAAAAACCCTACTAGCCTAAAAACAAGAAGCTGGAACCCTGCTTCTTCTCTTATTCTGCATATTGATTTTCCTCTTGTAGGCCTGCTGTCGTCATATCTCCCTGGACGCTGTGATTTTGAAGCAGGGTTGTGTGGTTACACTCAAGACAAGAAGAGCGACGCTGCTGACTGGGAGAGGAGGCGGGGGGCCACACCGACCTCATACACCGGACCCAGAGGGGACCACACGGCGGGACTTGGTGAGTCACCTCTCCTTTTGTATAAATTGATCCTTTCAGTCATTATAAGCCCCTGACCTACACTGTGTGCTCCGCAGGATACTACCTCCACCTGGAGGCGTCGCCGATGCTGCCCGGCCAGAACGCCCGGCTGATGTCCCGCACTGTGAGAGGAACCAGGGGACGGCACTGTGTTAGCTTTTTCTACCACATGTATGGGTCGGGCACAGGCCAGCTTAACGTTCGCATCAACAAATATGGAAAGGAAGAGCTGCTGTGGCAGAGGAGCGGCGAGCAGAGCATCGCGTGGCTGAAGGCCCAAGTCGAGTACCAGTGTCACAGCCAGCATCAGGCAAGAGTGGAAATAACTTTCTCCTTAATGCAGAAAAATTTATTTTAAACAGTTTAGATGAAGATGGTGGTGGATGTTGACTGGCAAACAACTCACTTGTGGAACACGTGAGGACAGAACTGTAGAGGAGGGGCGATGATCTCAGTTTCTCTAAGAAGCCGTGCTGAGAAATGAGGATCACTTTAATGTCACTGAGATGCTTTAGTGCTTTCATTTAGCCCTCAAAAATACAAGGCCAGAATTGGCCCTGCAAAGACTCCAGTGTGGCCCACTAGACTGCTTCAGAAAAAATGAAGGAGGTTATGCATTTCTAGAATTTTAACTAAAGTAGTTAAGTAATAGATAAACAATTACATGACAGAAAAGTGACCGCTTAATAAATCCAGGACAGTCTGCGCAATGAGCTACAAGAACGTTTTCTGTAATTTTACATATTTACCATGTAGAAAAACTGAAGAACCGATGCTGTTGAAACTGCTCTTCTTTCTCTTATATTGAGATATCTCAGGGATTAAATGTGTAGTTAAACATATTTACACTGATAGAAAGATCAAAGTGGGCTCAACGTGCTAACAAAACAACTTTAAGTTACCTCTTCATTATACCACTTAAATCAATAACATGTTTCATAAGCTGTTAAGCAGCATAACAAACTAATTCCTGATGTAAAAGTGAAATGATGCGTCTTTAATTTTATTCTTTAACATTATTTTCAGTATCTGACAGGCATGAAAATAACAGCTCAGTGGTTCTGCGAGAAATTTAAAAAGGCAAAAGCAGAACATATATTTTCCTTTTGATAACAAAAGGGATTTTCTTTTGGAAAGAAAATCACCCCAGTGTGGTCTTTCTGACTCCACTGTGATGAAACTCGTCTCCACAGCTCGATGTCTTTGAGATTTGGCACAGAAGAAGATGTTTTTGTTTTTTTTTACATAGCTTCAGGCTTCTTTTCAGTTCGACGGCTTTCTGAAGACTGTCATTTTGAAACCACACACAACCAGTGGTACAGAGTCATTGCCCAGGAAACAAAGTAGCCTATAGGAGACTGTGTCATGGAAACATGGGCCTCGCTTTAGTCTCGGTAAGATGAACTCAGTTCGACATCCTCTCTTGAACTATTCTGCCTTCAGCATCAGCTTTGCCCCTGTCAGCCTGCAGGTTCAGTATAATTGGTCCTGTCTGGACGCATCACTGTGCAGACTGCATGCACACGTGGGTGTGCCAGAATATACTGAGTACCTAAAATCAAGAAATTACAACGTTGAGTGAAAGACTCTCGAGGTGAATGGATCTTATCTGCAAACAAACTTTAGCACATTTGATCTCATTTATCCTCTGTTCTGGGTATTTCAACATCTCGGCTGTTTTTATTTGGCTAAATGAAAGTTTCAATAATTAAAGGATCATTTTTAAATTTCGCTCCCCTTTGCTCTCTCTTCTTTCTCCCCACCACTCCCCCACCCAGTCGAGGCAGATGACTGCTCCTTCATGAGCCAGCCTCTGTTGGACTTCCCTTCATCTTAAAAAGGATTTCTTCCTCCCCACATTCACCAAGCGCTTACTCGGTGTTGCAGGTCTCACTCTAATATTGTAAGGTCTTTATCTTACAATATAAACACATTGAGACGAGGAGCTAAAAAAAAAACAAAAAAATAAACTCATTCTCATAGGTTAGATATGAAAATATTCAGTGGAGTAGGAATTGTGATTAAAAATCTATAAAGAACATTAAAAATAGTAACAGTAAAATTCAATACTGCTGTTAATAAGACAAGAGATTAGTGCTGCAGAAAATTGTTAACCTGGTGATTTAGCTACTAAAGTAAGTACTGAAGCTTTAAACCGCCTGAGTCTATTTGTTTTATTAGCTGCAGTTCCACAGTGTAAAAGAGACTCAACAGCAGATCAGTATAAGTCTAATACATTCATGTGTCACCAAATTAATACATGCACATTCCCACAGTTTTGGCTTTATTCAGTGGTTTTAGTAACGTAGAGCTTAACCTAGCACATATAAAATGTATTCCCTCTGCAGATAATCTGAAACTTGCATAAACATGCTGTAAATAAAAGAATCAGTGAAAACGTGGTACTCCCAACCTGGCCATTTGTTCAACATAGGTTACCATGGTGATTTAGCAAAGTTAAAAAAGGGCCACTATCATGATTCAGAAAACTCTGACTTTAAGCTCAGCCTTGCTCGCTGAGCTGTTAATGTAGCACAGACCTGCATGATCGTCATCCGTGCAGGTCTGTGCTGCAGCGGTATTAGAGCTTATTTATAGGATAATTCAGTCTAACTTGGAGGTAAAAACAGAGCAGGTGACTTTAGTTAATTTGCAATTATTTATTATAACGACTCGTTCATGATTTGAATCAGAGTCAGAGTGCCTGTTATTGTCAGTGCATTGTAAAATACAGTGAAACTGAAGAGCTATTTCTGCAGGTGTTTCAAAATAAATAACACACAGCATAAAAAAAAACAAACAAAAAAAACATTAATAAATTATTAATAACACTAATGACACAAAAAGTATTTTTTCTTACAGAAAGTTTCTTGAATTTTGAAACATGGATGGATAGCTCTCTGTATTATTATTCTTGGGTCTTTACTTTACAATTTGAAGCACCTTGAGGCAGCTGTTGTTGTCATTTAGCACGGCATAAATAAAACTGAAGGGGGGGGGGGGGGGGGGGTGTCCACTGCTGACCTGAACTTTCTTAATCTAAACACTTTATTTGTCCTTTTGTCCCAGATTGTGTTTGAAGCGATCAGGGGTTCTTCAATAAGGAGTGACATTGCCATTGATGATGTTATTTTGGAAGGTGGACCTTGCCCAGGTAAACAAACTGAAACATCCTACAAAAAAAGAAAACATGCAATAAAGGATTTCAGATTTGTCACAACTTCCTGCTTACTTAATTTTTTCCTTCAGAAATGGGGATCAGCACCACTGTGGGAACCTCCAATGAGATCGAGTAAAGTGCAAGGAGTGAAAACGGCGTATAATGCTTACCCCCCCCCCCCCCCCCCTTCCTGTTTTTTGCACATTACAGACAACTCAAAATGTTGTTGAGTCCTGACTCCTGCATGTCAGTCTAAACATGTGGACAAAGGAAACTTCTCATGTAGTTTCTCTCTTCTTGGAGCGACACATATCAGTCATTTCACAGTCAGCGTTTCTCTGCACTGTAGCAGCAGTGAGCATGTGTTTTTCTTCACATTTGTATTGCATTAGATTAATGCTCATTGCTCAAATAAAGCGAGGACGTTCTTTAACATGAGTTGCTTTTGGTTCTCTCTGTTGATGCCTGGAGTTGGATACAAGAAATATTGTATTTTACTGTCACCTAGTGGGAATACAGCATAGCATACAGGGTCATTTATAAAGGAACAGTGTGAGGGAATTGAGATTCCTTCTCAGGCGATTCAACCTGCAGTCACACCTTGAACCATGTCGTCTGAATAATTCTTATGGTGGGTAAATGACTCTACGGACCTCTTCCAAGGTGACAACCACACTACAGGTTAAATACCTGAGACTCCCCATTAGCTCTGAAGTTTAGCTGCCTTCAACTTAAACCCTTAAGTCTGCAGTAAGAACCAACCTCATAAATTAAAAAAAAGAAAAAAAAAAAAGAAGTTACATCAGAGGCTCCACACTTCTGTTTTTCCTACACAACCTGTTCATTAATCACCTTAACTGACAGAGGAACAGATGAATGGTTACCACAGATATTCTTATGAAGGGTCTGAAAGCAAATCAGCTAAAATCCTGTGGTCCAAACAGTGGACTTCATAGAAATGTTTTTTGGATTTAAGTGTGGCTGTTCTCATGACCATTTCCCCCAGTTTTAACCAGATTAACTGGTGATTCTACAGTGGAACATGGACATTATATTAGCACTGCCAGAATATTCCTGACTCCAGATATGCTGATGTATTCTCATACACACACCGGTCACATGCATGCGTAGGTAAGCGCCCTTACATGGATCCTGTACTTGTATGAAGTCGCCCACCTGATGTCATGGTAACAGAGGTCTGGTTCTTCGCTAATCTTGGATCGCTCCAGCTTTAAGCCTGGAATTGTCAGAGTAACCTGCGAGTAAATTAAAAATAACACAAGATGTCATGTTTACGCATCGGTAACTGTAACAAAAAAATGGAAACAAAGGGAAGATTTATCTTGTTCATACACCTCTCCAGAGCAATGTTCCCTCTAATTTTTCATGTGTCTGAGCGAACACACAAACTCCCTGAGCGGTCCCTTGGACCACTGTGAGCATCAGCAGATGTGTGCACTGTGGTCACGCCAGCATCCAAGTTACATAGTTTATTAAAATAATCAAATTACAGCATTTATGTTTGACTACTTTTAATTAACTGCTTTAGCCCACTTACAATGAAAATTTTAAACAAAAATTCTTGTTCATGACCTGTGTAGTATGTTAACACAGGAAGTAATAATAATACAGTCTGCAAAATACAGTATATAATGACCAATGTTGGGCAATTAATTATATAGTTACTTCTTCAAAAAAATTACTGAGTTTTGCAAACAGCAAAGGTTTTTGCTGCTATTTACCTAAAAATGCAGCCAAGACGTTTTTTAAATAAACATTTCAAACTATTTACAGAATAATCAGCTGTTCTGCATCAAATTTGATGCCACACAAATTATTTGTGCCACTCCAAAAAAATAATTTCTCTCCACTATGAGATAAAGGAGAACAACAGCCTGATACCTGCAGGCCTGACAACAGGAGTTGTATCACTCCTGTAACACCTGTAACATTCAGCAGTCGCCTCATTGTTCTGACACACACAACAAAACTATTGACTACACTACACACTAACTACACAAGATTTCCCATAAACGTCGCAAATCTCTCACATCTCAAAACACTCCTAAAACTTCCTCCTTCCTAAACAACTGTTGCCATATCATTTTTCGATTGGTTGACATGGTACATTTTTCGACCAATAGGAAAGGGTGGGGTGTTTTGGTTTTGCTCACGGGTGGAGAGTGCTTTCGAGCGTTTTCCTTATAAAACGCTGTTTTTACCGTTTCTTCCCGCAGTAAATATAAACAACGATAGTATTCGGAAAGAAAACCAAACATTGCAGATATTTTTTTATCATAACTCTGGTTTTACGTTTGTTATTGTTTTTGATAAGATCGAGACAATGTTCCCCAGTTTTTCCATGTTAACCTGACGTGTGCACATAATGTTCACCCAATCCTGCAAGAATCCTTCCCAAAATTCCAGTTTTTTAGTCTTTTCAAAGCTGAATCGAGCCAAACATCTATGGTATCAATTTTTCCTTCTTGAGTTATCGATTCAGAAGATAGTTAGAAAACTTGACCTCTGACCTTGACTTCAAGGTCACGGAAATTCTAATTTGTCTGAGACTTTTATTAGCTGCATCTAGGGTATGAATACAAAAGCCTACATCACTTTCAAGCCAATCGGACTAACAAACCTAGATTAGCTTTAGAGTCTGATTGGGTTTCATTTTTTTCCTTTTAGAATAAAGCTAACATGTCAGTTTACTTGAAGACAGAGTGTCTGCCATCATTCATATGGTTATAATTGTGGTTTGACATGATAAACTAATCCCATAGCCTCTCTGGTGTGCTGTGAGTCTTTAGTACAAGAAACCTGAATTGTGACATTGGGTAAATAAAGACGACTGCAAAATAAAACCAATATATTCAGATTTATTTAAACCACATACGTACACTGTACATATCAATGAAAACAGACTTGTTAGCGTTTCTTTTGGTCTACATGATGCATGTCCCGTCGTTCAGGTACTTCATGGACTCCATCTGCTGCGTCATCGCCAGAACTTCGTGAAACCCGGTGCTGAGTCCTGACATGTGCTGGAAGTACGCCTCCTTCTCCACCTGCACTGACAAATTGTTCACCCCGGCTTCTTTCAAAATGGCGGTCACCTGTTGAAACCAGAATTACAGTCCACCATAAAAATCCTCAGCGCCAACAATCTAGCCTAAATGTACCTGTAAAACCTTTTCTTTTTTACATTTAAATATTTAATAGTAAATAAATGTGCATGAAGATATTCTAAGAAATTAACTGAAGACAACACAGAAAAAAAGAGCAGCATGTGAGTGAGAGAAAATATAGTATTAATGCCCCCATATGGATGCTTTTTGAAGCTTCAGATGCTCTAATGGAATATAAATTCTTAAATTAATGTTTAGATGTTTTTTTCTTTTGTTCTTGCAGTATACCAGTGCTGGTATAGGAGGAGAAATCAAAACCGGAAGCAAAGAAGACTTCGATTCTTTTTTCCTCCACTACATTTATTTTTTACTTTTTAGTCACTAAATATTGTCCAAACTGAACTTTTTAACCTTATAACACCAAGTTTATTAGATTTGATGCTTGAGGTTTTGAGACAGTGTGATTTTTTTCCCCCTGTAATAATCTGATGTTTACAATCTGACACATGCAGTGAATTTGAGCAATGAACTGTACAAAAATGCCTAGTGTTGGAATAATTATACAAATTAAAACTCATATATGCAAACTGACATTTAATTTAGCCTTTTTTTTGTTTTTAATTCGTCAGAAGGGTCAATAAAAACTACATTTTTTTAAAAATTGAATTTTCTGGCTATTATTTCACGGTTCAGGTTTTACAGGATAAATATATAACTGTACTTCTTATCTATGCTTTATTAATATAGATTATGTAACTACCCAGTAATAACCCAGGTGTGCCATTACAAACAGCCAAGACAATGTTTGGTATTCATTCGCCAAACAATAGGATTCATTGCTGTAAAGTAAAACATTAGTATTAATTCTAATTCTAGAGTTTGTGCCAACCTGCTGAATGATCCTCTGCTCTACCACGTCAGACATGACCTGGAGGTGGATGGTTCCGGCGATCATGTTGGCTGAATGCCTCCAGAAATGAGGGTCTCTGTACGATAAAACTCCTTCAATTTTCTCAATCTGAAACATGAAGAAAATTAAAATCAGAAAATGTTTTTGAAAGTTCCCATCCTGTTGCTTATATATATATATATATATATATATATATATATACTTCACCCAGCACGCCCCTGCGGGCGGTTTTATCCTTCAAGCTCGGGTCCTCTACCAGAGGCCTGGGAGCTTGAGGGTCCTGCGCAGTATCTTAGCTGTTCCCAGGACTGCGCTCTTCTGGACAGAGATCTCCGATGTTATTCCCGGGATCTGCTGGAGCCACTCGCCTAGCTTGGGAGTCACCGCACCTAGTGCTCCGATTACCACGGGGACCACCGTTACCTTCACCCTCCACATCCTCTCGAGCTCTTCTCTGAGCCCTTGGTATTTCTCCAGCTTCTCGTGTTCCTTATGCCTTCTTGTTCCAGTAGCCCACTTTTCGTCAGGGTGCCCTGGTTCCTCAACACCTGACGCGGACCTTGTTGATCCGGGCGACGTCCGAGCCGGCATGCCTTCATATTTATCTGTCTCGCTCATGTCTGCGGTAGGCTTGCTTAGCATAGGGGGTCTAGCCTTAGGACCCTTACTGGATACAGACGCCCCAGGCAGGAATCGAACTTGCGATCCTCTGTTCCAAAGGCGTGTAGTCTAACCACTACGCTATCCAGCTGCTATATATGTGTGTGTGTGTGTGTGTGTGTGTGTGTGTGTGTGTGTGTGTGTGTGTGTGTGTGTGTGTGTGTGTGTGTGTATATATATATATATATATATATATATATATATATATATACACACACACACACACACACACACACACACACACACACACACACACACACACACACACACACACATATATATATATATATATATATATATATATATATATATATATATATATATATATATATATATATATATATATATATATATATACACACACACACACATACATACATACATACATATATATATATATATATATATTTATTAGGGGTGCAACGATACACAAAATTCACGGTTCGGTTCGGTACTTTCGATACAAAAAAAAATGTTCGTGCCTTTTTAATTTGTCATTTATTAAAATTATAAATATATATTTTAACTCAAAAGTACAGTTTTTAAATTTAACCCTAACCCTTGTGCGTGTTTTTTATTTTGACAGCGAATGCGCACCTGCGGACCACTTATGTGCAGCCCTGGTTATATAGCTCATCATATTGCAGCCACAGAAATTATTTTGTCCATGAAACCATAAAGCTGCACTTTCTTTTTGCCTTATAGTCTGATTTGTCATAACTTCTCCGTTTTGTGGTAAGCTTTTCTTTGGCTGTCACTTCTTCACCCTGACCTGTCTTATTTGGCTCAGCAGAACTGAAATATAAATCCTGCTGCTTTTACACACGCACTCACATAAGCTCAGCGATTCTCTGCGCAATCAACCTCTCACATGTTTAAGCTGCGGGAGATTTCACTTGTCATGTTTGCATATAAGCTAACGATTAATAAGACGATGTCAGAGGAATTGGTGCACAAATTATCATCACTCACAGGTCAGTGCTGTCGCTCTCTATACACAGTTCGCGCGATTGCAAAGTGAAAGCAAAAAACAAGTGCAAATTCAAACGCGATTTCAATATGTCACATATTGACAGTGGTTCACCGATGCCAATGACATAATTACCCAGCTACATTTCTGAAAGAATGCAAAAGCATTGACATATATTTTTCCTTCCTACAATAGCCCGACGGGCAGGGAAGAGATAGATTTTGGTAGCCCGACTGAAAAAAAATCGCTAGCCCCAGGATGTCGGGCTAGCGATATTGCGAGCCCTGTATCTGATTGCTAACGGCTGTCTAAATGACTCGGGTAAAGTTTGTAGCATGCATGCTTGTTGTTTTTGTCTGCTTCCACTTGTCTTTGCACTAGGATGATGTCAGCGTAAATGTGCAGTCATATTCGTTGTGTTCCCACTAGTGCTGTCAGCGTAAATCTCGTTGAAATGACCTTAACGCCACAACACGGCAAATCTCTGTTAAAGAGCTACCGCCGATCGCCCCGTGCATGGGGCTAGACGGCCAACACGTTAACGAGCTAACCGCGCTAACACACTAGTTCCCACCCATGTAATTGAGCATTGCATGGCACATCCAACATACTGTTTTACTTTAGTCCATGACTCGCTTACCTTCAGGGTCATACGTCACATGAAAACCAAAATAATTCCAAACGCCAGATCTGAATGAGGGTGGGGGAGGTCCATGTTGCAAGGAGAGCTTAACTTTTGTCTCGCTAGCTTGCCCTGCGCTCTTCCTTCTGACTATGCTGTCTGTGTTGAGCGCTCAGTGGATCTGCGCTCGACAGTGCAGCCTAGGCGGAGTAGTCGAACGCAGATTCACTGAGCGCTCAACACAGACAGCATCGTCAGAAGGAAAGTTGATAAAATAAATTACAAATTTTGTATTGTTCGATATATATGCGTACCGAACCGAAAGCACTGTATCGAACGGTTCAATATCGATACGAATATCGTTGCCCCCCTAATATATATATATATATATATATATATATATAAAATCCGCAGCCACGGCAGGGTCCAAGCCGTAATTAGGAACTAAAAAGTTAAAATAGGTAGGAAGTACTGTAACCTCGTAAATAATTTCCTCTATTTAT
This sequence comes from Rhamphochromis sp. 'chilingali', assembly GCF_963969265.1. Classification (NCBI taxonomy): domain Eukaryota; kingdom Metazoa; phylum Chordata; class Actinopteri; order Cichliformes; family Cichlidae; genus Rhamphochromis; species Rhamphochromis sp. 'chilingali'. Next base: position 35,536,817 of record NC_137930.1, on the reverse strand, counting down.
GTACTAGCAAACAGATAAGCAGTTCTCAATACAGATTCTCTTCCTCTCATGCACGTAGAAAACAAATTTCACGACAGTCTGCTGAGCAACCCCATCTAGATCTCCTCACCTTTTCCAGCGCATTGTTCAGGTCCTTCTCATGCTCTGGGGGAGTTCGCAGAAGCAGAACCTCGCAGGCGTCCTTCAACAGAGGGATGACACTGAGGAAAATGAGAGTGGCAATGAAGAGCGAGCATATGGGGTCAGCAATCAACCAGCCGAACTGCCGGATGAGGATGGTGGAGATGATCACGCCAACGCTGCCCAAGGTGTCGGCCAAGACATGGAGAAAGACACCTGGAGAAAAATAAATCAATAAATCATGACTTTATCTAGCTTTATGTTTCTCACCACAAACCACGTTCTCAAACACACACCTCTCATGTTGGCATTCATGCCTCCAGAGCCGTGGGAGTGCCCGTGTCCCCCGTGGCCGCCATGGCCGTGGCCTCCGTGCGACTGCCCGTGGCCTCCGTGCGAGTGCCCGTGGCCTCCGTGCGAGTGCCCGTGGCCTCCGTGGCTGTGCTCACTGTGGGAGTGGCCATGATGTGAGTGCCCGTGTTCGTGTGACGAGCAGCTTTTGCCGCCATGGGAATGAGCGTGACTGAAAGCGCAGATGCCCACTAGGTTGACGAGTAAGCCTCCAACAGACACGGGCTGCAGAGAAGGATGAACAGAGTTCAAACCAGACGAAAGCTTTCATATTGTCTCTATGATATCCAGCTGTGATATCCAGCTGTATAAGATCACTCCAAAACTGACAAGATGCAATCAGGAAATATTAAAAGGTGTGATTTTAGTGACCAAAGGTAAAAAAGATATTCAAATGGTGTGGTGGAATCCTTTTACTCACAGTCAGCATGTCTGTGTTTATGTTGGGAGGATCCAACAAACGGGTGACCGACTCCACAAAGACAAAGAAAGCGATGACCATCAGGAACAGGCCGTTGATGAATCCGGAAAGAATTTCAACACGACCGTACCTGTAAAACCACAAAACACTCAGTTTATTAAGAATCCAGCTGGAGGTGATGTTCTTCAATTTTACGATCACGAGTTCTTGATGGATTTTACCCGTAGGAGAAGATCCTGGTGGCTTTCCAGCGGGTCATGAGGGCGGCAAACAGGCCCAGAACTAAAGCAGAGCAGTCGAACAGCATGTGGAAACCATCAGAGATGAGTCCCAGGCTGTTGGTCCAAACGCCATAAAACAGTTCCACAAAGGTGAAAGCCTGAAACAATGCAGAGCAACAAAATCTTACGAAATACCTGCAGAGTGTGTGAGCCTAAACACAGCAGGCGAGTCTTTTAACAGCTTGAAATGCTTTAATGTATTAGATTAAATTATTTAAGATGATCTCCAGATGTGATTATCTAATTCTTTTATTTAACTGACAACTGGAAATTACTTTTTTTTTTTTTTTACATTCTGTTCAGTCAGAGGCAATTCGTTGTTCTCACTGGGGTGTAGATTTTATTGTTTGCTTATTAACTTGTGCATTTCATTTATTCCACCTGTTATACTTAGTTTTATTTTTTTTAAGAAACAGGCACAAATCAAATATGCATACACACCCATCCCTCATTAAAAGACTATCCATTCAAAATATAAGCACAGTATAAGAATCAGGATCATTAAAGGTTAAGAAATGTGGAATTTCATTAATGCTGGCATAAGTGTTTCTTTGAATAGGTTTGTAAAATATGTAAAATATGAGCTTTTAGAAGCCTGCAACTGTATAATGTTAGACTGCTCCTCAGGTCATTGAACCCTTTATGACATATTTTCTATCCTCAATGGCAGCTATGATCTTTATTACTAAGATTCATTTTAGCAGGAAACCTCATTACCAGGCACAAATGTCAGTGAGATGTAGATCTGATCCTATTAAACAGCTGATATTAACCCTCTCAGGCTCAAATTAAGTTTCTGTTGCTAATGCACAAAAGAATACCTGCAGTGGTACTTCTGAGTAAAAAAAACCTCATAACATATGTATGTGGGGTAATCAGGTTGTTAGCTTTTACTTGTTGCAAATCTGCAACGCCTGCCTTGAGAGGGTTAAAAGACTGTAAGCTCAGACGTGTGTTTTTCCCCTTCATTTCTCCTGTATACGCTGATCCGTTTTTGAATCGGCGTTCTGCTTTCTGTTGCTATTGGGGTTCGGGTACGGAGCTCTTACTTTGAAATTAGACGGTCTAAAATGTGAAAGATCAGAACAAAAAGAAGCAACTTCCTACACACCAGGTTGAGACACAGGAAGTAGAAGATCTGTCTGGAGTCATACTCCTCCAGGATCTGTTTCAGGGAGTCTTTGATGAATCGTGGAAGGGACTGGGATGTGTGCTGCAGGGCGTCACCCATGAAATTGTAGAGAGGTGTCCCTTCAGGGGAGTAACCCACCAAGGTGCCCTTCTGGCCTTTCTTTGAAGGAGACGAGAGAATATTGGACGCTGCAGGGAGAGAGGAGGGCAGGGAGAGAGGTGTAAACAAGGGTTTTTGTTATTATTATTAGAGATGGCACGATACCACTTTTTTATGTCCGATACTGATGTCATAAATTTGGATATCTGCCGATACCGATATGAATCCGATATAGTGTTTTTTAATCAATAAAACTGCTTTTTTTAATATCTTGCTGCATTTTGTATAAGTTCATACTCAAGTTTAAAAACAAACAAAAGCTATTCTGTTATACCTGTATGCAAAAAATACACTGCACCCAAAATATTTCATGGTTCAGCAATACTGATCAATCTAATAAAGTTAAACCTACTCAATCCTCCCTATTCTGGTATTTTAAAGAGTAAGCAACCCAACTAATAGGGTTCTAAAACTCCCAGCAAAAAAAAAAAAAAAAAAAAAAAAAAAAAAAAAGGAAACCACCCCTCACGCTCCACCCCATGATGCTTAATTGACGTAATCAACTTTAATTTGATGCAGTGTGAAAAAAAAATGCACAGAAATCAATTATTTTTCAAGAATAATTAAATAGATTCAACATCTTTCTTCAACAGAACTGCAGACTGCACAGATGGTACTTTCCCAAAGGAAAAAGTACTATAGCTTACTAGGGTATATTAAACTTAATAGTCACTATATACAGTAATGGACTTCTATACATTTTACATCAGATTAAAACTTTGGTTGTAAGATTCAGATAATTATTGATTAAAAGCTCGACATTTTAAATGAGAATAAGAAAGAAAAGTATGTCTTTGTGCCCCTTTTCCCTGTTCATGCCCCATCGGCCCCCCTGGCTAAACTTTGCTAGATCCGCCCCTGCACAGTTACCAGCCGTCAGCTGCATAGAAAAGGATCCTGGTGTAGAAAGTAATACTAAATAAATTCTAACAACAGCTTATCAAGCTTAAACGTGCTGCTGTTGTTCAGCTGCTGGTTTCCTCTTTCTGGCACGAAGTGGGCAATAAACAAACAAGAGAGACGGACTTGCGACAGAAAAGCCGATCAGCTGATCATTAAGCAGTTTCATGACTGAAGTAGCAGCAGCAGAGGGAGGGAGAGAGAAGAGGCAGTCGCTCCAGGTATCGGTTGTTAAGCTTAACGCGGGAATGCTTTACAAACATTCAGAGGTGAACTTACACACTTGCTTTACTTCTCTCTGGGATAACTTTCTCGGAGATAAAATGCCGGATTAGTAGCGAGGCTCCAAATGCTCAACCAGACCGCTGACAGGTCTTGCATGCCACAGCCGCTCTATCACGTGACCACACTGCTCCGACGTGCTACGGTTATGAGCCGAGTTACGCCATGTCGCAAGTTTTGTAAGCTGCTTTTGTGATATTTAATGGATCTGATTACATTTTTTATTTCTCTCTGATATCCGATCCAGTAATTTAGGTCAGTATCGGACCGATACCAATACGTAATATCGGATCGGTCCATCTCTAATTATTATCCATTTCTAATTAGTTTTTATTAATTTTTTCGGTTTTCAGTTCAGTTCTAGTTAGTGTCCAGGATGGGTTTGCTTACTTCTGGCTAGTTTTTAATTAATTTCAGTGTTAGTTTTAGTCTTTATTTTAAGTATTATTGTATTAAGGGCATGTATCAGTGCACTAATTACAATAAAAATAAAAAAAACTTTTTGAAAACAGTTGACTCACAATTTTGTTTATTGACTTTATTGAGACCTCATCCGGGAAGTTTTGATAACAAAATCTTTATCAAAAGAAAAAAAATACACTAAGGCTATGTTTTAAATTTTAGTTAGTTCTCCCAAGTCCACAAAATTGTGTCAGTTAATTTTATTCATTTATTTTAGTTAATTAAAATATGTTTTCACATTTGCTTCTTTTGTTTAGGTTTAGTTAACTATAACAACTTTGGTGTAAACCCAGTTTAAAGACCAGGTTTTGACCAAAAATAAATAATTAAAACCCGCTGTTTCAGAAACCCTTTCACTTTAAGTGAAAGGCAGGGGCAATGTTTTTTTGTATTTGAACAGACAGAACAAAAATTCCTCGAGTAAGACAGATGTAATGTTTTGTTTCCATATCAATTTCAGGTTAGTCCTTGCCTGAGTTTTAAAGGATGTAAAGAAGAGTGGATTCTGAAAAGTCGGAGCTGCGTTGTATTAAATGTCGAGGTGGCATTTCTGGTTTTGTGACTGCGTTTTCTCAGATGTTGCTACATTTTACTAAATGTTGCCATGCAACAAATTTCTACAATAGGCCTTCATTTTTGTGTAGCACTTCCTGAGGTGTTCACTCCATTTTTTCAAATCCCATCATGCATTTCCTAAAATGCCTGTTTTCTGTAGGCAGTGTCACTTAATTGTTAATTAATTCTTGTTTTGGTGTTTGAAGTCTTTCTCCCCATTTAACTTTAACTGTTAAATGCAAAATATGATTAAAAAGGCAGGTAAAACAAATTAACTCATTCACTGCCATTGACGTCTATAGACGTCAATTACGTTTTTCAATGGGAGGGGCTAGAATACAACCTTCTAGGGGAGGGGGCAGGTGTGGGATTTGAAGGGGAAGGTGACTGGAAAGGCAGAAAAACCCCAAAGGCACCTTACAACACCGACCCTGATAGCAGGCTAGACGGTGACCTAGGCAGGCACCAACTTGAAAAACTGAAGCCCACCAGCAGTAAAAGTAGACCTGCAAGGAGGTGCAGGGTTTGCGCACGTAAGGGATTGCGCAGTGAGACAAAAATGTGGTGCAAGTCTTGTTGTGTGCCCTTGCATCCCGGAAAGTGTTATAATGATTACCACACAAAAGTGAATTATTCATTGTGAATAAATGTTTCACTATGTACATTTTATTTTTTCATATATTTGTAAATAAATTGTTTTGATAAAACATAACCTTTCTCAGTGTTATTTCTGTTTTATAGAAGTGAAAAACTATTTTATATGTTAGGTGTCACAAAGCAAGAAATATTAGTGTCAAAGGCACTTTTCTGCTTGAAATGTATTTTTCACAAAAAGCTCGTTTTCTCCCTTTTTTTGGTCAAAACAGGCATTTTTGGTGGAACCCACCTCTCTTCTACAGCTGATTACTAAAGAATGGAAAATGGTAGAAACAAGCTTTTTTTTTTGGATGAAAGAAGAGAGTCTGTTCTTCATTTTGGTAGGTTCAGCGTTTATATGATCATAACACACAGTTTTCTGTGGCTCTTCAAAAATGAGTAAAAATGCTCAAAAACCCTGGCAGTGGGGAGTTACCTGATTTGAAAATGGCTGGCAGTGAATGAGTTAACTAGGTATCGCAGAGCTGTTACTCACACATAATGAAGAAGATGGCGCTAACCAGCACTCCACCAGAGAGCACGTGCTCTGTGCTGCCGTGGTGCGCTGGTTTGCTCATGGAGCGCAGCTGGTCAGTCAGCGGGTGAGTCCAGAAGTTTGCCAGCAGCAATGCGCTGAAGAAGAGGGCCAAGGCGCCATAACGGGCGCACCTCGGCGTCTCCATCTTGGTGCTGCAGATGGCCTCGACGTAAAACTCCAGGATCGTGACGGAGAAGATGATCATCCCGAAAGGCAGGACGAGAGAGGACCACGACTCCACTTTGCTCTGGGGTTAAGATGAGATTCATCCGTTTACAACACGGCTAGCTAAACAACAAACACGTTTTATCATGTGATCTGGTGCACGTACTTCTGTGGTCGCAGAAAGTACTATAACCCAGGGCAGCAGCACCATGGCAGAAACCAGGTTGTCGAGGGCATAGAGACGTTTGGCACCGCCGATCTCCACTGACAACTTCCTGGAGGCCGTGTGGAATCCAACCTTCAGACACAGGGATGCCACCAGCAGCACAACACCACCCTGACAGGAAGTACAAGTACACATTACCATAAACATAAATATATATATCAATAAGGAACTGAATCAGACAGAAAGAGCACAGACTCCCTTTCTTCTGCTGTATATAAACTGAATTATTGGAAAGCCAATATTTAGAAAGAAAAAACAAGAAGGTAGGGAATAAGCTTTACTCACTTTGTGATCTGCTACCCCTAAAAATGAAATCACAGTATACAGGAAGTGAGTGAGAGCACTGTCATGGTGTCCCTCAGCTGGTTATGAGGGGGAATCAAGGCAAATGCAGTAAAGGACAGAGGTGTAACAACGCAACACAAACACATAAACTAACAAACACTGACAATAGACTAAAGTGTCGGCTCAAAGGATACGGTGCTCGGCCATCTTTGCCATGAGATCATCGTTGTCAAAGAGGAGCAGGCAGATCACAGCGATGATGAAGAAAGCAGCACCTCTAGTCTGCAAAGTCACAGCAAAGTAAACAGAAATGCACATTATAAACCTTTAACACAGAGAGTTCAATCATTTACCTTTTTCAAAATAATGAGTGTTTTAGCTATTATTATTCTCCAATTTTGTGCCTCTTTGCCTGCTCTATAATACCAGTTCTTAAACTGCATATGGAGGAGAGAAGCGGCTTGTAATCGGTCAGTTATGTTTCAGTTTATAATTTCAGTTTTTATTTATAATGAAGATTTGTTTCCTTCGCACAAATAAATACAAACATTACTTGTACTTTTCAAACATCAGGAAATGAAACACAAAAACATGTTACAGAGATAACGCGCTCATGTCATATAACCACGATCACACCGACACTAAAAGCAGTTTCTGCCATGTGAATTTATGGCCTCCTACCTTTGATGGCCCTCCTCCTGAGTTTGTGAAGAGAACCCCAAGAAGAGCAATGATCACAACATCACTGTGCTCAAACAGCAACAGCGTTCTGTGAAAGACACAATTTTAATAATATACCTGAATACAGCTGTGAGTCTGCAGATATTGACAAAAATTTCTGGCACAACTTCACCTACTTCCAAGGTGCAAGAAGAGGATAAGAAACAACGCAGGAACTCCAGCAACACTCAAAGGTAAAGAGGAACAACTGTATTAACTGACCAACGGGTTTCGGCATGTGGCCTTCATTCAGGGTCATGACCCTGATGAAAGCCACATTTACCTTTAAGTGTTGCTGGAGTTCCTGCATTGTTAGTCTGCAGATATTCTCATAAACACTTGTAGGAGATAGGGATAGCGTACAAAGCCAATAAAATGCCATGTAACAAGCTGAATATAATACTGAATATAATAAGTTTGTAAAGTGAAATACTTGCCTACTACATTAAAATACCACTTTAAAGTAGCTCACTGCAGGAACAGTGCATGTGACTTTCTCTGGTCTTAAAATATGTATTTGTGGGTTTTACTCGCACCTGGCGGGCTGTAATGCTGTAAAGCCCCAGAAGCTCTCAATTACTATTAAACGGCAAAACCAGAGGAACATACTGCCAGATGTTGAACAAATACAGTGTGTGTGTGAAATGAGATGCTACTGTGTTAACTGAAGAAACATGCAAATATAAAGAAATAAAGACAGGTGTCAAATTATTCTAGTGAAAATTCTGCCAGGCAAAGCAATCATGTCTGCCATAACTATATGCAGCAGTTTAGGTTGGAGACTGTGAGATGATCTTTGAAGTATCGTTGGATAGTTCCCAGTTAAAAATCCACAACCCTAACTGATTTAGATTGATCAACTATTCCCTGAAGGTTGTGTCCTTGTGCACCTGTAGCTAACCTGACTTTCTTCTTTCTTTTAAGAGACCCCCAAACAACAATTTTTAGTCCAAAGAAACACAATGGGACTCTCAGGGAGGGATTTAAACTGTTTTCCTCCAACTCTAATGCTGCATTTGGTTTTATTTAACTACTGCTTAACTACTTCTTACCTAAGAGGTCCACAAAGAGTTAGGCCGAAGAAGCCCAGGAGGGATATGACACAGCTGAAAACAGCATGCTTTAACAACTTTATCCACTGCAAAGAAAATAGATTCATCAACAGAAATTAATACAATGCATAAGGTATTTTTTTTTCTTTTTGCAAAGCTAGACTTGAATCATCTTAAACACGACATATATAAGTTGTTCAAGCTAATGAACAACAGTAAAAAGAACAGGACGATTAGAGGTTTTAAAGCAGACAAACCTGTCTTTTTGAGATGACTTTTCCAGATGAAAAAGGTTTTTGGAAAAAAAGCAGAAACACTGCACTCCTAAAATCAAAACAATAAAAAAAGAATCAGCATGTTTTCACCATCTATAAATGCAAAATGAGCAAAAGGTCTTGGTGAATAATCGCATTTTGTCTTTAACTCCACCTGAAAAACCTCAAACACACACTGCAGCTGGTAACACGTTCAGCTGAGATGATGGACATTAAATATCTATTCATCGCTCTTATCGAGCAAGTGTGTGAAGTTTGCAAAGTCAACAAAAATTGGCCAGAATAACTGTAATTAAGATTTTTGTCACTACAGAGCAGCCCCAACTAACAATAATACATAAAAACACAAAGAGTACTTACCCTAATTTCAGTATGAAGATGAACTGAACTATGTGAACCACTTTTAGGATATCGTATGACTCAAAGATCCCAAGAGCTTTGAGGACCTTCGAGATGACCAGTAGAACAATGTACCTGGTTAACCTGCACAAGGAAAGAACACGCTACACATTAGTACAGGCTGTGTGATAAGAGCAAAAACAACTGTCATCTACACTGATTCTAGCTATGGGCAAACTTCATACAGTAACAGGCATAATCTTCCCCAAGAAACAAAATCCGAACTGTTCGTTCTTATAGAAAACCTCTGTGTTATATTTCCAGTTTAGTCTATTGTTTTCTACCATTTTCCATCAGGTTTCCCTCTTCTCCCAGGACAGAAATATTTAACTGAGGGTTTAAAGAGAGTCTGTGTGTGTTCCTTTTTTGCACCTCAGACTTTCAGCATAACAACAGGTCATGCCACCTACAGAAACTGAAGATTATGCAGTGATTGGATTCATTAGTCATGGGCAGGAGAAGGAGTACTAAGCGCTAGCCGAATGCTTTTGTGGAGTGATCTAGGAGGAGGAATGATCGGCTTCTGAATGGGAATAAGACCAGACAGATGGTGAACAACTGATGTTGTGCCTATCCTGGGACAGGATGTTGCTGTGGTGGAGGAGTAACAAGTAACCATGTGTCCACATCTACAACAACATGAACTGGAAGTCAAACACAGAGGCTGTATAGAAGAAGGAAACAATAGGGCTCCATTTCCTAAGGAAGAGTTTGAAGATTTTCTGTTAGTTGTGATGAATGGAGTGTACTGTGCTGTGGTCTGCTGGGGATTCAGCATCACAGCCCTTGACACAACAGACTGGATAAACCGATTCTTAGACAACCCCTGATAATTTTTAGATGCCCACTAACACGTAGCAGACTGGATTCAATCCTGAAGGTTTTTATACCAACATACAGCTCAGACTAAGGGCATAATTAATACTAATTTATTAATAAATCAAATCGCTTTTATTGTCACATCACATATGCAGGTACAGCACATGCGAGTGAAATTCTTGTGTGGAAGCTTCACAAGCAACAGAGGTGTGCGAAAATACAATAACATACGAACAAAGCAAAATATAACAATCGAAATCTGAGATTTATAAGAATAAATATATGTACAAATATAACACTGTATCTATTACTGAATATGTATACCAAATACCTATATACTTGTGTGTGTGCATAAATATATATATATATATAAAATAAAGTAAAATATAAAGGTATAATGCTTAATAATGTAATGACTATTAGTTTATAAGCAAATCGACGGCTTTTTGTTATAGTGTTCTTACATATGGTGTCTGGTTGCAAATATCGGACACAACAAACAATGGGAAATAATAATGGTGGTTTTTCCACTGCTGTGGACAATTTACAGAGTAATCAATTCTTCACAAACGCTAACGTATGGACTACCGATGCATGGATGAGACTTGAATGATTCTTGACATGAAAACAGTTACATCAGTTTAAACTGAGAGTTTTTGATGAAGGAAGGAGAACATACCTGGAATCGGGCACTTCGACCATCCCCAGCTGACCCCCTGAGAGCACGTTACTGCTGTATTTTTCTTCCATTTTCAAGGTCCCCAAACCCACCAGCTCCACTCCACCGAGAGTTACTTCTGTTACTTGTGCATCCTTTACATCGCTGCTGGCGGGAGAGCCAGCTTAAACTACGGTCTGTTCACCGCCGGAGAATATAAACTGGCTTCTTCTGCGTTCTATTCATCCTCCCGTCAGTGTCTGACGTGTAAACTACAATCAGCTGGTAGCTTTGTTAGCGTATTAGCCGGCTAGCTAGCCACTTTCCCCCCCAAAGTTTCCAGTGGCGTCACGTCCTCGGTGTACGGTTTACTTGGCCCCCGAAGCTTGTGGACGCGTGGTCAGAAAAAGATACTGAAAAGTTATGAGTCTGAAGTGGTTGTAATAACCGAGAAAATCCGCATGGACAGGATAAAGAAAATCAAACACCCGAGCTGCCCGTGTTGCCACGGCACTTCCGGACACGGTAAACGTTACGTGCAATTACTCGTCAGCGTTGCGCCTGCGCAGATAATGAGGATAGAAGACATTTTTATTTGTTTGTTTGTTTTTCACTTTATTTAGAAAGTTGTTTTATGAACATTTTCGTTGTTTCTTTCTTTCTGGAAAAACATATAAAATATATTTTAAAAAGTCGCCCTTTGTCGTGTCCTCCCCCTATGGCGCGTGCTCCTCTGCACTTTGTTTTTCTTCTGCTCTGGATGTTTTTGTTTCTCCCGTGGGTTTCCAGCAATGAGTTTTTGAGTTCATGCTTTGTCTCCCGGATCCTGCATCTGCAGTGTTATGAGCGATTTTTTTTAGCCACATGCAAAACAGACCAAATTTCCTTTAAGTAAGTCCTTTCAAACAAAAGCCTCAAACATATTGGCATTGGAGATTCGGTTTTTGTCTTGTTTTGAAATTTTTACTTTTAAGTTTTCGAAAACAACAGTGCAAAACAACAACAACAACAAAAACACATACATGGGAAGAGTACCAAAAAGGAAGGAAAAAGAACAAGATATGCATGACATATATGACTATATCAGGGGTCCAAAAAGGACCGGATCTGGGAATACCCAAATGTACCCTAGATTTAGACAGTTGCACTTAAGTACAGTTTTTTTTTGGCAATGCCCGACTACTCCAAAGATCGTTGTTTGCTACTTTGCTGGTCTAATTATGTATTATTAGAATAATTTCACCATTCTTTAATCTTTTAATGGCCTGTTCAACTTCTTCTTTAGTTATATTTGATATGAGTCTCATAGTCGGGTCATTTGTAACTTGGGGCAGCTCCAATTTTGCTAAAAATGTATCAATGACTTCCTTACTACATTATTTGGGTTGGGAATACAATTTTTGATAGTAAGCAATTTGTGTTTTCAAAGCACTAAAACAAATACAAGCGCATGACATTAACCAATTCAAACACATTATTTTAACCCTAGATGGTTTTGTCAGTTACCTGGAGGCTACAAGTTTATGTAATATAAAAAGCCTTACTGCTGACTTTGAAGATTAAATAGAAAATATTTGATTTCCCATGTTATTTTCTGCATTTCTAATAACCAAATATCATTTTAATGCATATTTATACAACTTCCTCATACATTATATTTCAAAGGACATTAAAAGAAAGAGAAGAAATACGGTATGAAATGCTTGGTGCTGGAATAACTTCTTTATTCAAATTTAATCTCAATAGAACAGAGTAGTCATGCACTTCAGATTTAAAGCTGTGAGTATTTAGTGGAATAAGCTGGTCTCGGTTTCCAGAGTAAAATGGTAACAGATGAATTTCAAAAAGCTCCACACAAGCTAAGCAGGACTTTCCGATAGTGCTCCTTGGTGTCTTTCTGTGGAACAAAGATATTATTAGCTGAAATTTCCAGATACTGTACACTGTCATTTTAGTGTTTAATCATTAAAGACAACATGATAACAACAAGGTTTTTTTGTGTTTTGTTTTTTACCTCTATGTCATCATTCAGGGATCTTTGTTGACAGTTCCAATATACCTCCTTGATCTTCTTGAGGTCGACCTCAGAGCGACTCACCAGTATCCTGTTGAGGGTTTTCTCACACGTGTCTGGTTTCTGTGAGAGCAGAGCAGAGCAAAGCTTCAGTTATTGATTTTATGCTATATAGACTTTATGTTGGGGTTAAGATCCAAACAGTTACTTAAGAGTTAGCTGCTGATCAGAAACCTTTTTTCAGTGGCCAAGAGTACGGACTCCTTCAGCAACTTGCAGTGTTCCTGTAACTATGTAGTATATGGGACACAGGTTCACTTTCTTCTAACACAACTAAATAGTATGTACAAGCACCCTCAACTTTCTGAGGCAAAAGCCTAAGCCGTTCATTGTGGTATTTTCTAAATGTAACTTGTTAAACTAAGGTTATATAAAGTAAATTTAAAACAAACTAGAGCTCTGTTATTTGATATGCTGTTAAGTATTGTATACTTAATATAAAGTTAGTATAAGTGGCCCAGCTTAAGTCTTTAAGAGGACTTAATTTTTGAGGGAACAAGTAAGTAAAGTAAGTAAATAAGTGAAGTAAGTGAACAAGTAAGTGAATCCATTTTGCAATGTAGATACTGCAGAAGTACTCAATCTCAAACTGCTTGAACAGTTTAAAACATCCAGCTTCCAGACTACATTAGTCCAAAAACATGAAATTACTTACAGACTTGAACCTTCCTTTTAAAATACATAAATCAATGTAAAATCATAAATCACACACACACACACACACACACACACACACACACACACACACACACACACACACACATTCAGGTATCTTAGTGAGGACCTTCATTGACATAATGGTTTCCCTAGCCCCTTACCGTAGACCCTAACCATTAAAAATGAATGCCTAACCCTAACCCTAAACCTAACCATAACCTAATTGTAACCCTGACACTAAAACCACATTTTGAGCCTCAAAAAGGCCTTCAAACTTGTGAGGAACGGCGAGTGTGTTCTCATAAGTGCCTGTTGGTTCTCACAAGTATAGTAGAATGCAGATTTCGGTCCTCACAAAGATAGCTAGACAGGAACACATACACATGAAAAAAAATTATACACACACCTCCAAAGCCTTAACAAGCTTCTGGGCAAAGACAGCTGGTGTGTTCCAGGCATACTTTGCTATGGACATCAAAGAGAGACAAACAGTTACAAAATGATCTCAAGTCGAGTCCAGATGCTGCGCTGCCTCACAGCTGTGTTAGAGCCCATACTGTGTAAATCTGTTTTCACGTTATACTGCTCAATCAATCTTAAATCTCTCCTGATCTTAATGTACACAAGACGTGCTATGTGATGCACATTTCCTGCTCGCGAGAGGATTGATTTCATCGCTCACATGACCTTTGATCTCACCCCACCCCCACCTTGAACAGAAAACACAATTAAAACTACATAAACTGATGAGGACAAACATCAACTTACCAAGGTCGATGAGACAATTTTCAGTGTCTCCTTTCAGCTCCTTTTTCAGCACTGTGGGTAATTTGACATCCGTCTGTTTGCCAAATGCCTCCAATACTAACAGGTAAACAGACAAACTGGTAATTCTGAGTTATTAGACCAAAATCAAATATGTTGTTAAGGCTATGCAGCATATTTCATTAGCAACTGAGGAAATGAAAAAGCAGTTTTAAAATATTTATAAACATAAACATTCAGATTTTAGTGACCAGTGAAACATTAGGCTGAAGTTTTTTAAAAAAGGAGAAAACAAATACACCATTACTTCACACAACAGCAGTTTCGATTAGAAAATTTATGCAATTGTACAACAGATTTCAGGATCATCAGTTCAAACAACTCTATGCAAATGGAAGAGTATAGTAGAGCCTTCAAACCTAAGAACACTGTACTAAGTGTCCAGCATAGTGGTGGTAGCATCAGGCTCTGGGGCTGTTTTGCTGCCAATGGTATGTACATTGCAAGTGGAAGGGGAAAGAAGGAGGACTAGTTCCAAATTCTTCAACTTCACCTTAAATATCACATTTCAAAAACTGCTTTTGCAATGGATAAAGTAGGCCAAGATTAGCTCCTGGAATGGACTTCCCAAAACCCTGACTGTAATCCTGATGATACTTTGCTAAAACCGGGTTCATGTCAGGAAACCAGTTTAAATAAATGCTGCCAGTTCTGTTAAGAAGAACGGTCAAAAATCCAGCCAGAATCATGTCAGGAGCTTGTTGATGGCTACCAAAAATAGCTGGTTGAAGTACAACTTGCTCAGAGACATTTGACCAAATGATAGTGAGAGTGTATGTATATGTTTGAGCTTGTATGTATTTTGAGCCTATATGCAGATAAAAACTAAAAAAGATTTCACAACTCTTGTAAAATCCAGACTGACTGTAACTGTATTGTTCTCAGACTGCTGGGTGTGTTTCGCCTCCTACCTGCAAGAGTTTGGTTCCACCTGTTTTTCCAGAAGTGCATTGTGTCTAATGAGTCAAACCCAACCAAGAAGAAGTGTTCACACTTTTCAAGAACTCACCTTTCCGGAGGTGAGGATAGCTGCGCTTGGTCATCAAGTCAATGAAGGTGGACACATTGAATCCGCTGCCCTGCTCACATAACTTCAGCAGCGTCTACAGACACACACAAAAAAATTGGATGATAATCATAAAGACTTATACTCCTTATAATAATTCAATAATTTATATTCCAAGTATTTTACCAAAAGTCAGACTTATTCTTCGCAACTATGCCATTGTTGCACCATGCAACAAACTTTATATATTTTCACTTGATGTGCATATGCAGACCCCTATAAATGCAGCATTTCCTACCCAACCAAAAGTCATGTGCCTAACTGTATCAGGAAATGGCTGAAGTTTTTTTTTTTTTTTTACCCACATAATTATGACTAATGAGTATTCCAGCTGTGAAAAATGAAGCCAGCACCTAAATGGAAATAACTGCAGTTCCTCTAGTGGCCACATGAGGCTGACTCTAAAAGGCAGCCATTGACTCCCACGTTAAAGTCCCTAGAATTACAACACTGAACAGTCTGATACAAAAAAACTGCTTTGATCTATATAGCCAAGAAGATTTTGTTTCAGCTTTAGTGGGTGAAATTTCAGCGTTTTACTAGTTCGTTGCTTAGCAGATAAAGCACAGTTTATGGGTGTAGCTTGCTAACCAAGTGTGCTAATGTCCACCAACATGTTCGTTTGAATCAATGACTAGGTCCATCTTTTATACCCTCTATGAATGTTACATTATGTTCACACACATTATGTTTGGCCAAATGCCACAGATAGGAACCGTTAAACTAGAGTTCTCAAAATATATTCTCACATAATTTGTTGACAACATAAAGTAGAATAGTTTAAGATTTTGTTTATGTGATTTTACCTTTGCGTCTTTTGAAACAAGATCATTGTCTACACGAGTGCTCTCATCTCTACCTCCACTTAGTAATTCCAGGAGGATCTTGGTGTAGTTGCCACTGGTCTCACTTTTAATAACTTCTTCCAGCTCTTTTTTGTACTCTGAGGAATCAGGAGAATTTCAGAATAAACATCAGTTTACAACAATATGATGGCCAAATGTGACTACAATAAGTCTAGCTTTCTAGCAGCTACAGACACTAGATATCTAAGATGTTGTATAAAATTCTATCTTAGTTCAGCATTAAGCCCAAACAACAACCATGTGATTTCACATGACTGTGACAACACCTTGTTTGAAGGCCTTCTTGATCTCCTGAATCTCTTGGTTTGTTCTTGTTGCCAAAATCTCAGTCAGAACTTCCTCATCTGTGCCCAAACCCTGTGGGAATAAATCAAATAACAGAAATAATAAAATCTATAAACAGTAAGAAGAAACATTTAAGGGCCCCTCAAACAGAATTACAAGTAAGTAGTTTGTTGTTTTTTAAATTTGTTTATTCTAATCTATGTTTAAGTTTTCTTTAACTGTGGCACAAAAATTACCTTAAGTTCAAACCCCAGACCTACAAACCAAAAATGTGCTAGTGGGAGGGTTCTTGGCCAATACTGAACCAACTGGCAATTTTGTGATGACAATTTAATTCAGTTACTAATGACACAACCTAAATGATAAACTTAATCTAAACATGTAACGTCTCAAGTAACTGAAAAAAACATCAACAAAAAACAACAACTATAAAACTGCTCTATGAATGAAAACAAAAGAAGTAATATTCCCCCAATCAAAGGTTTAGTACATAAACCACAGATCCTACCTTTGTGGCTTTCATGAGTTGGTAGGCATCATTCTGAGCTGGTGTCATGAGTAGTGCCAGACAGATGTCCTCCAAATTTCCTGTCAAGGCTGCTTTCAAATTGTCAGTCAGCTTCTGCAACACACAAGGATGATCTTTCTGAAGGACTACTGTCCACTGTAATCATCTTTTGAGTTTTGATGCATTCTCCATCATCCAGGAAGGTAAATCTCCAAAAGTTAATTCTGTTCATCTGGACGTAGCGTTTTGTGGGAGAAACGTTTCGTCACTCATCCAAGTGACTTCTTCAGTCTCAGCTGACTGCAGGTTTCCCCAAATCTTATAAACACAATTAAGGTCATGAGAATTTGCTTAATTAAGATTAAGGAACTGACCTCCCAGCCCATTGTTCCTTCAGTGGGCTGGTTTCAGTCATTATGCAAATGTACTGTTTATAAGATTTGGGGAAACCTGCAGTTTCCCCAAACAACAGAATCAACTTTTGGAGGCATCTTTTGAGTTTAAATTAAATATATGAAGGTTATCTTTTGTGATGTGAACACTGCGTTTGTAGACCAATTATGACTCAGTTATATGGTTGCTCAGTAATTGCTGACTTGTTATGCATTCAGTTACAGATAACAAGGGTTCAACACCCTTTAGCCTCTAGACAACCACTTTGAAGTGAAAGTGGCCTGGTGGTGGGCAGTCTGTCTCCTGCAATCACAGTCGCCTCAGCTCAGTCGATTCAGATATATTTCTATATAAAAGCAAGGTTGTTGAGTGTCTTTCTCATTTTGAAGTTAAACTTTTATCCTGCAGCAATGGCGTCAACATTTGTAGAGAAATTTCTGTCTCTGATCTATGAGGTTCTGGCTGGACTGTGAATGTGTGTAGATAATGTGTGTAGAAAGCAACAGGTTTGGTTTTTCACCAGCTACCAACTTGACTGCATTCATCCACCTAATTGCAGACTCACTCCTTTTTACTGCCAACAATTTCAAAGGCAACAACACTGCAAGTTTATTGAACATGGTCAAGTTATTTTGGTCATGCCAAAGTCTCCAGCAACCATTTTCTCTAGTGTGACTGTACCATTAGGGAGCTGGCAGGGTAAAGGTTGTTTCATGTCTGGTCTGACAGCGTCTGAGATGTAAGGTGTGACCGCCATGTTTGATTTTTGGAGCCAGAAGTCAACATATTCCCATGATGCACTGAGCATTTCTATATGTAATATTTTCCCAGACACTACCATTGTTCTCAGCCTCATGCTGTACAGATTTGAATATGGCAGAAATTAATTACTCACCTTCCCATTTTCCGTTTCATAGACTTCTTTGATCCTTTGCCTCTGCTCGTTGCTTCGCTTTACCAGGACTGCAATGATCGCATCCTCATTCACTCCTGTTGGGATGACAAGTTACATTTTACTGTAAGCACCACAAAATGATAAAATCATCCAAGCCAAAAGAAGCAAACTACCTCACACCCAATTCAAAATTGCAATAAACATTCGTTTTTTACGACCTGTGTTTCAGCTTTAAACTTCATATCGTCTAAATTAAAACAAACATAACGTGTATAATACATTAAAACGAGAGAGTGCACACGCACCTTTACTTTCAATGGCACGCCGAAGAATTGCAGTGTCATCGCTCGCATTGAAGTTTGGATATGGAGTGACCGTTCCATAATAAATAGGTTTATCCTTATCATTCACCTAAAAGATCAGCCAAAATACAGACTTTAAAGGACTTTAAAAAGTTTATTCGCCAGCCAGTAAAATTCATATGAAATTCAAATACTCAAGTAAGCAGACTTGGGTGCAATATCCTCACAATATGACTCACTTTGACAGTGTCATCATCGGAGTTTCGGGAGAAAATGTCCTTCAAACGATCGAAGAATGGCATTTTTGCTTGGATGAGAGACTCAAAAACTGAAACAAAACTGTAAAGAGAAAAGAGTAGAGGGTAAAGGTATGAAATTTAGCTCTGCAACCACCCTGACACTTCCTTTTAATCTCATTCTGTTTAGTCTTCTGTGATTGTTAGCAGCAGGTGTGTCACAGGGAGGAGCCACAAAAACTGCAACTCATCACAGAGATCACACTCTCCACAATGCTCTACCACAGACATACATACTCTGTTTTAGTCACTGTGTGTTTTTAGCCACTTGGCAAATATCTGTTCTTCTTTTACAGTATTTCTGTAATTGCCATCTAACTCCTGAACTCTGTTGCTGTCATTTCCGTCCTCACTCTGTGGCTAAACTGTCCTTCTCATTATAACGTTTGTCATTAAGTTATCTTTTTCCCTTTATTTATCCTGACTCACCTTGAATTCCTCGTAACAATAAGAAAATGGGAGTTCAAGTGTTTACATATCCAGCAAGAAACCCTCACCTGTGCTGCTGAAGACCGTCCTGCACTCTAGCTTGTAGCTACTGCACTGTGGAGCTCACTCTGCGGCGTCTCCACCCATCACTGTGCATTTTCACCTGCAGAGGTTTAGCCAATCATGTCATACCTCTCAAATTCTTTTGAGGCAAAAGATTCATATGCCTCTGGGACTGGTTGGACAACTTTTCAATTCAGACTATTCTGTACGTGTTACACTTTAATCAAACCACTTAGTTGAAAACAGTCACACAGATTTTTTTGGACAATTATACCTTTAACACAGCCAAGTTAAAGGTATAATTGTCCAAAAAAATCAGAATGAATCTCAACATTGTTGATACCAATCAAGGAATACTGTCAGGTGTAGTCTACATGAAAATGTTACTTAACCATACCTTTGTGGCACTCCCTTAATTCTTGCTTGAGTTTGGCGCCTTGAGTTGCAGTGCAGGTAATGTAGGGAACAGATTTCGAAAGAGAAGCATGTATATTAAAAACACTGCATTTGGTTCTGCTGCATTCATTTTAATGGAATGGTTGTTAGAGGAGGCCTAACCACAACGATATACTTTGCTCTTAATTGTTTCTTGTTGGTTAATTTTCTTTCACTTGGTGGAGCTCAGTGGGGGTTTTTTTTCTCTGTGGTATCAGAAGGTTACCCTGCTGCTATAGATATAGTTTCTATATCAATAAATCTGTTTTTCCTACATGATATTATAAAATTAGAGAAAAGTAACAATTAGAGAAAAGTAACAATTAGAGAAAAGTAACAAAGTAAAAAGCCAAACAAACTCTGCTGCCAGTAGTAGGGGAAAATTGAATGGCAAGTATGGGAATGTGCTGTAAGGAATGAGAATAATAACATACTATATAGAAACATATATAAAAGCAGGTGAACTGTTGTTAAGGTGTTAGTGAGCGGCTGGTGTTTTTCCGTGTCCTCCTGTGTTTCCCTGTAAACCTTATTAAACTAAATTAACGCAGTGTACTGTAACTCAGGACATGGTATTACTATAGTACATCCATACATAGAAAACATATTACAGTATTAAAACTAGAGAATTACAGTAATGCAATGTATCATCAGGTCATGGTATTTCTAGGTTAACATATTGTAAAATACAACATTGCTGCCAGTAGCCTGATGTAAAAGTGTAAGAAATACAGGAATCAGCTGTAATTTAGGCCATGTTTTGACATTAAAAAAATGTAACAGATAGAGATACAGATAAAAATAGATATGGTAATATATTGTAATTAATATGTCATGTTTTCAGTATTACAGACTACTATAACAGATTACAGATTATTACAGTGTTACGGCCAGGCAGCCGGTGTGTTTGCGAAACTGGCCCAAAAAGCAGACACAGAAGAGAGGAAACTAAGTATAACAAAAAGCAACCTGTTTATTAGGCTGGATACATGAACACAAAACAAGGCAGGGCGAACAGGGGCATAACCAAACTAAACTAAATTGGGGAAAACTAAACTAAACATGAAAACTAGAAAGTGAAAATGAGAACATGAAATTGAACAGGTACATGCAAACTTTAGCGTGAAATCATCTAGACATGAACAGTAACTACAAAAAATCCTGAAACCTGACCTGAGACGAAGTGAGAAGGACATACTGCCTTCCTCTTCCCGCTTCACCACACCCCACCACACATGCAGAGCCTTCGGGTAAAGGTGTGTCACCAAGGTGCAGGGGAGACATTCTTCCTCTGTCCCCTTCTGGCCACCTGTGCCTCAATTTTATTCCACAACATAGACATCCACATTACTCAATCTCTCATAACACATACATATAGGACCTTGGGGTGGGTATGCTATACAACATCCAGAGGACCGTCTGCGTGTTCAAACTCACCTCTGGCGCCTCTGCCCACCTCTCAATTTTAAATGCATGTTGACATTGAGGGTTCTCGGGAGGGGCTGTGGAATGTGGAATGGTTGCCCCTCTGATGGTCCTCCTTGGGCTCTCGCGCTCTGGGGGCCCATGCCTGCTTCATGCCCTGGGGGGCAGGGCTATGGCTGCCCACCGTCTAGCAGATCGTTACATCGAGAAACATTTTGAATACAGGCGCGCTCACACACACAGGTGCAGATATGGGTGCTCATAGGCGCAAACTATATCTTTCTTGGCTCCTACCACAAAGCACATTGTGCGCTGTCAGTTTTGCATGCTGCACAATAACGTTCAATATTTCACATTTACTGTTACTCATACTTATCGAGGTTATTGCTGTGGTGTTATGTTGATTGTGTTGCTCTCCTTTTGCTTGTTTTCTTTTTTTCTTTCAACAGGTGATCCAGCTGGTTTGTTTTTTTAGTGTCTTCTCTCACTGTCCCTCTTCCCCTCTGTTTTTCTTTCCCTCCCTTTCCTATACCCCAGTCATGTCTGTCCTGCCTGTAATAACTTAAATAATTAATAATAAATGTTTCATTTGATTACATTTTATATGATGAATTATGCAGAAAAAGTAGAATTGGGCTGTAAGATCTATTGCTTTGTTACCTATTCAAGTTGTGTATCATGTTTTTAAAAAGTAACTAAGTAACTAATTACTTTTGAAAAAAGTAATCAGTAAATTAACAGGATTATTTTTAGAAGTAATCAGTAATTAGTTACTAATTACTTTTTTCAAGTAACTTGACCAACACTGGTTGCCACATACTGTAGAGTAATGTAGGAAAATTGCTTCCAGTAGTCTACTGTAGAATAAATGAACCACACAATAATCTGATCTGTGGTATAATCCTGTAAAGTAGATTACACTACAAGAGCTGAGAGTAGGCCATGGTATCATTAGGATAACACAATGAAAAACAATACAACAGTAGAAAAAATATTAAATTAAAAGCTACACACAGCAAAATGTTGCCTGTAGTCAACTATAAAGGCCAGTAAATACAGAAATATACTTTAATTTAGGCCATGAAAATATTACCATACCAGAGTGCAAAATACATAACAGTAAAAGAACTATAAATTTAACAGCAGCATACTGTAAAATGTAGACAATACAATTATGCATTATGATTAAGGACATGGTTTTATCACACTAGTGTAGTGTAATATATATAACAGTAGGAAAACTGTAAAGTTAACTTTAATACTGGCAATCATGCTGCTAATAGTCAGGAAGATTATAGCAATTTACTGTAATCGAGAGCATAGTTTCATTACAGTAACATATTGTACTATACAATATATACTTGTATGAAAAT
This sequence comes from Rhamphochromis sp. 'chilingali', assembly GCF_963969265.1. Lineage (NCBI taxonomy): Eukaryota > Metazoa > Chordata > Actinopteri > Cichliformes > Cichlidae > Rhamphochromis > Rhamphochromis sp. 'chilingali'. Next base: position 35,514,489 of record NC_137930.1, on the reverse strand, counting down.
TGTAAATAGGACTATTTATTTTTCCCAGTGTATTTATTTTTTATGTTCTTACAGTTTTACTACATGGCAATCAGTATGCATGAAAAAATAGAAGCAAACAAAGACTGTAAGCTAATATTTTACAAATGTTATTTTATAAATGTAAAATAATTTTATTGGAAAGCCAGTCTCATACAATTAATATAAAGTCAGTGTAAATATAAGAAAAAAATAAGTGAAAATCTGTGAAAGACATCGGAAAATGAACACACACTGTTTCTGCCTCAAGTAAATGAATGTATGTCTGTGTTGTAGGTAGATTATCTTCAAAATCATTACATTATTTTAACATTATTAACAAACTGATATTAAATCAGTGGCTAATATGGCTACTTCTATATAGTTTAACAGTTTGTGCACCCTTACAGTTAGGTGCAACTTAGCTTAACTGAGTGTTGAATATTATTATTTTCCAGCCAATCAGAAACAATGTGGCTGCGTATTTATCGTTAACCACGACTGTTATAAAAAAAATTCAAGATGAGGACGGCCAAACTGTTAAAATTAGTGTTAACATCCTTCTTTTGTACACAGCCTATGACTTTTTTTAAATAGCTGTGGACACAGAATCATAATTAATGTCGCTTCAGTGCCATCGTCACACTGAATGTTGCAACATCAGTAAAATGATCACAAATGAGAAGAATTTGCCTCAAAATGAAATCTAAACACGTACAAGACCGTAAACTAGCTGACAGTAGATGGGCTAACCCCTTTCCTCCATCGTCTTACTATGAACTTTTGCTTTCTTTATATGACTTTACGACTTATATATGACTATATATATGACTATATATGACTTTCCCCATTTTTCCTCTCCCTTTCTTTGTATTATTATGATCTAGACATGACACCAAAAATGCAATGTCAGATATACCAAGTTTAGACAGAACCAAGGGACATCCCATTTGGGTCATACATTTGCCTGAAAGGGCTAAATATGGTTGCAGTGTACCCACTAAGCAAACATAGATGAACTGTACTGTATGTTACAGATTATAGGTTCAAAATATCCAAAATATCTTTCCAGCTGACTTCAAGGAGCTATTAAAAGTATTTAGTGAAATTAAGAAAGACTGAGGAATGAAAACCGCCTGCAGGAACATCAGTTTCTCCCACTGTTATCTCGGAGGGGGCCCTCTCCCACGGCCTCGACCCGGTCCAGCACCTGGACCTGGTCCAGGTCCTCTGGGTCCAGGTGGCCTGCTTACTGGCCCTCGAGCATTAGGGTTGGACGACGCTAGAGCCACATCTTTCTGCAGGTTAACACCTTTACCAGCTGTCCCGGGTTTTGTCTTTGTTGGTTTTGGTTTTGGTTCTTGCTCTGGTGGTTTTTCTGTTCAGAGAGAGAGAAATGGTTATTGTCCACGTTGTAGTCTAATCAGAGTTATGCTTTGAAAGTCAACGCGATCATCAGGATGTAGTTCTGACCAGGCTCTGGTGGAGCAGGGGGAATGAGGGATCGGTTCGGTAGAAGGTCCTCCAGGTCTTTCATGACCTGGTTGGTGGTGTCTGCATTGTTCCTTCGATTCTTCTCTTCATCGCGAGCCTGGATTAAAAAATAGAGTTAGGCATAATAGTTTTGGAGGATCTATTAGATGCACACGATATATTGCTAAGCCTGGTCTTCGAGTATGATATGATATAAACAAGAAAAGTTTGGGAATTCCAGCTGGCTTGTTCATTGAGCAGAACTTTATGTGCCCTGAGGTGAAAATGAATGTCTCTACCAAACATCATGACCACTATCACTTGCTATGATATGATATTTTAACCTGTGTCTGACATTTCTGCTAAAAAGGTATTAATCCTATAGTTTATGCAGTTCTCAGCTCTAGAGCAAGAGCCCTATTCAGCACGTGTGCAGAATGAACTTTGGACTTTTTCTACACACCATCTTCATCTTTTTCTTCAGCTCCATGTTGGAGTTTTGGTATGCCTCGGATACTGAGTTCAAATAATAGATGGCGAGTCTGTGAAAGAGATAGGACAGGATTAATTTTCTTTTTTAGTGGCTTCAAATGAAAAAGTGGGATTTTGAGTAATTCTACACCTGCATGTAGGCCAGAGTGTGGTTTTATGGGTGTTTACACTCACACCATGAGAAGTACAGCTGGTATAATGAGACCGGGGTTAGCTGCATAGCTAAAGAGTGTTCCCATGAAGGCCGGCAGGTCCAGGTCAATCGTCTCCATGATTATGTCAAACATCTTGTCCTTTCCACTGCAAACAATAACTTACTCGCTGCATTTCATAATAGCAATATAATAGCACTTCATGTATCTTTTTTTCGGATTAATATCTGTGCTTTTTATCACCTGAAAGGTCCACAGTCAAACGAAGGTGGCAGCGTCATGATGGTGTAGACAACAGGTAACAGGCTAAGGAAGAGCACGAGGAGCAGGAGACCCATGTAGAAGTTGTTGGACTTAGAGGCCTTGAAAACTCTCTCGTGGGGGACGTTAGTGGCCATCACAGCCCAACACTGATAGTACATGGAGCTGAGGAGGCGGAGCACATTGATGCCCACCAGCCCGGGGGCATAAAATGCACCCATCCTTATATCAAAAAGGATCAAGTGAGCAGGTAAATACCAAAACAAGATTGATTTACCACCAGAAATAGGTCAAATTTAAAAACACTGAGTAGGAAGAAATATATTATAATGATCACAAAAATGGTTTCTCAGCTTTAGAGTGGCTCGATAAATACAAGGGTTGCAGGTCAGTGTACATGACGCTCATAGGTAAAGTAAAGTTTGTACCAAATCATGCCTTGATTGAAGACCAATCCAAGAACATTTCCACTGATGTCAAACTCGCCGTATGATGGCTGAAGTGATCAGAGACAAGTATTAGTTTCACAGCAAAACAGACTAGTGGGCCATAATATTTTTCAGCTAAATAAATTAATATAAAGGCACCAACTCTTGTCAAGTGGCCATGTCCCTAACTCCAGTATCCAGATGGATGAGTTATAAAAGAAATCATGAATCTTTTTGAAGGATGAAATTATCCAAAGAATGTTAAAATCATTTTTGGGCGTAGCTGTAACCATGTGTAGTTGGGTATCATACATGGGCGTCTACAGGGATTGACTCGCTTCTGGATTCTGTCTCAATTGGTCATTTATAGGAAGTGCAGTTATTGACCACTTACCTAATCCAATCAGACTTTGTTATAATCATTGGTAGAATGGCTAATAGTGAATCATTCTACAAACTATTTACTAGAATGAATGCAAGAATACAATTTTACATCAAGTTTGGTTTCATTTTGAGCCTGGCACTTCCAGACGTTTCTTCCTGTTAAAAGGGAGTTTTTCCTTCCCACTGTTGTCAAGTATTTGCTCAGAGGGGGTCATCTGCTTTTTTGGGATTTTCTCTGTATCATTGTAGGGTCTTTACCTTACCTTATAAAGCACCTCGAGGGGGCTGTTGAATTTAACTGAAACCTCTCTTATGGTGACAGTTTTTTTCAGGCAAATCCCTCAACATTCATGAAACTACCAATAGTACCAAGGACACTAGCAAAAAACACAACTAGAGAAAAATCCATTTGGATGGATAAGGTGAGAGCCAGTGTTTATGGCCACCACCTGCAAGAACATTACTTTTATGGGGAAGTTGTCTTTTTGTTTTCACCTCTACACTTGTATTTTTTTTTCACATTCATTGGTTTATGATGGTTTTATAAACAATGCTTTATAATTCCTAACCAGAGAGATTAATATTTTTGAAGTTTAACAGACTTTGTGTTTTACTATGATAATCAAGTGTCTTATAAATTTTTGTTGAGCAATGTTTCATCAAAGGTTTCATCAGATGCTTAATTCAAATATCCAGTGTCTGGTATTCCTAAATGAAATCCATATTATTACATGTTGTTTTTACAGAAGACATATTTACATCTCATGAAAGCAACAGGTGTGACTGAATGATTGCTTGATTCCATTTGGTCCTAATTTGAGGCTCCTCTTGTGCACGCTGGCTCAACATGCTATAGCTCACTTTGTAAATGTGAAATGTCCCCTGGGTAAAATGCCTCTTCCACCTCAAAAGTTACTACAATGTCCACAGATAAGAAGGGTGTTATGGATAGGCGTAGCTTTGGGTCACGTGGTGTCTGTAATAGTGATTGCTATATCACCTGTTCACGGCCCGAGGGAAATTTTGTGAATGAGTGGGTGATGGGGGAAGTCGACTTTTGCTGACCGCTCAAGCTTGGAATGTTTTTGATCACTGTTTTTCTACGGATTTTAAGGATTTGATAACAAATAAAGGAGTTTTAACTTGGAACTTTGACTAACGTTTTAAACAGCGGGCGCGTCAACATTATTCCCCTATTCAGCTGCTCGGCGACTCAAAGGCTTGAAAGTCGCCAACATTTGTCAGCAAAAAGTGCGACGGCAATGGACCGTCCCGCAATCAGCGCTGAATAAACGCCGATGCGAGCCCACACACCGCCGCCACTACACCCGTAAAAGCGGCTAGACCGACAGATAAGGAGAAGACGACGGTGGTATGTAAACTGTGTTTTTGTGCTGCGTATTGTTTGTTTGAACGCAGTTTGGATTCTGACCATACGAAGATGTTTTTGTGACACGCCCACCGCTACGTTTGCTGTTGGATTTGGTGTGTGTGAGTTGTGGCTCTGCAGGCGTTCAACTGAGTTTGAAGGAATTGCTGTTGCCTTTGTTTTGGATTTTGGCATGCTGCTTATGTTGAATGCTTAAAATGAGTGGATCACAGGCTGCATCTGTTGTTGGAAAAACTGAAAAGGATAAAAGAATAACTTCCCTCACTGAGAAAGCTCTTGCAAACAAAATTGAAACCATCCAAACAGATCGGAAAAGGCATGTAAACAAAATGAAAAGTGTTATTATGTCTCTTAAAGAGCTAATGAAAGATGATAAAAATCATTCACAAGTCAAAAAACAGTTTGATGAGTTAACACACCTGTTTAAGGATGCCAGTGCATTGCATGAATCTTTACTTTCTCTAATCTCATTTGATGAGAAAGATAAACAAAATACATGGTTCTCAAGCATCTCTAAATACAATAAAGGGTTTATGGAGGATGTTAACATATGGCTTTCTGAAACTGATAAACATTCAGGGAGGCCATCATCTGACAAGGCACAGTCACAGGAAACTTCCCTGGGAGGAGAAGTGGAGGTTCGAGAGCACACTGGAAAAGAACCACAATTATCTCTTAATCCTCAGAATGATGTTAATGATGACGTGTTGCCATCCGACAGTGTGTCAAATCAAGGCAGTAGGTCAAGCTCAAGAGTATCATCTACTTCATCTGCATGTCTCAGGGCAGAAGCTGAAATGGCCGCCTTGCTCGCACGTCAACATATGCTGAAAGAAAAACACTCTCTTGAAGAACAAGAGGAACAATTGAGGAGAAAGAAAGAACAACTTCAGCTTGAAGCAGATATAGCTGCAACTGTTGCAAAGGTGAACGTGCTGAGAACTGGATCCGCTATGCGGAGCGTCGCTTCACGGAAATCTAATGGAATGGAATCATATTTTAAAACAAAGGGAAACAGCCTTGAAATTCTTAATGCGGATGCAGAGACTTTTGTTCCTCAGACGCTTACAAAAGGAAATGCAATCACTGGGAATGCAGAGCTTCAAGTAAAAACAGTGCAACAGAATATCAAAAGGGAAAGGCCTGCACCAGCTTTTATGGGGCCTTCTGATGCTTTTGGATCAATTCCACCTTTGCCTAAGCTACAAGCTGCTCTTCCAGTAGCCAATGAAAATCTGTTGTCCATTATGGAAAAACAAAATGAATTAACTTGTATGTTGGTCCATCAGCAAAGTCTTTCTTCACTGCCCAAAAGGGAGATTCAAACCTTTGATGGTGACCCTTTACATTTTCAGGCCTTTATGCGCTCGTTTGAACAGGTCATAGAAGCAAAGACTGGCGATGCTGGTGACTGCCTGCATTATCTTGCACAGTACACCAAGGGGCAGCCCAATGAACTTGTTAAAAGCTGCCAACATATGTCTGGAAGTGCTGGATATGTAAAGGCAAAGACTCTGCTGTATGAGCACTTTGGGAATGGACATGTGATTGCATCTGCCTATTTGAACAAAGTTCACTCATGGCCACTGATTAGATCGGAAGATGGAAAAGCTCTTCAGGCATATTGTTTGTTCTTACGTGGATGCTGCAATGCAATGGAAGAGATTAATGATCTCTCTGAATTAAATACACCTGCCAATATGCTTGCTGTGATTAGAAGACTGCCATATAAGTTAAAAGACAAATGGCGAACAGTAGCATATGACATTCAGGAGAGGCAACATCGCAGAGCCGCATTCATTGACATTGTTTCCTTCCTTGAGCGTCAAGTTAAAATTGTAACAGATCCCATCTTTGGAAATCTATGTGACGTTCCAGCAACACATCTAGCAGCCAAGGGCAGCAATGGAGGGAAATGTTCTCCACATCTAAAAGCTAAAGGAAGTAGCTTCGCCACAACAGTCTCTGACGTCGAGAGACAGAATCAGATAGAGGCTCAAGATCGTCACAGCACTGTGAAGGCTTGTTTTTTCTGCAAAGGCGGACACACACTGGAGTCATGTGCGCTGCTTGATAAGAAACCTCATGATGAGAAGATTTCTTTTCTTAAAAAGAACCGCATTTGTTTTGGCTGTTTGTGTACTGGGCACATAAGCAAAGAATGCAGAAAACGCCTTTCATGTAAAATCTGTGGCCTCCGACATGCAAGTATACTCCATATCCACCACAAAGAGAAGAATGAAGTCAAACCTAATAATGAGGCAGATAACATTCCTGTTACGATCCAGACTAGTGGTCTTACTGGGGCTGGTGAACAGGACTGTAAGCTTGCCATTGTGCCAGTTAAAGTAAAATCAAAGAGAGGTCAAAGAATAGTGGAAACGTATGCCTTTCTGGACCATGGGAGTTCAGCATCCTTTTGTACAGTGGGTCTTATGGACAAGCTGAATATTGCTGGGAGGAAGACAAAGATTCTCCTGCGCACCATGGGACAGGAGAAAGTGGTGGACAGTTTCATTGTACCTGAACTTGAAGTTGCTGGATTGGACAGTGACATGTACTGTGATATGCCTAACCTCTTCACTCAGCATAAAATGCCTGTAGATACTGGTAACATCCCAAATCAACAGGACCTGGATGACTGGCCACATTTGAAGCACGTTCATTTGCCAGAAATTAAGGCCAATGTTGAGCTTTTGATTGGCATGAATATGCCCAGAGCTCTAGAACCTTTGGAGGTCATCCGGAGTGTAGGTGATGGACCCTTTGCCATTAGGACTGTGCTCGGCTGGACTGTGAATGGGCCACTTAATCGAGAATGCTGTGGAAGGCCAGGATGTTTGGCAACAGTTACCGCCAACAGAGTTTCTGCTGTCATACTGGACAAGCTATGGAAACAGCAGTTCAAGATGGATTTTCCTGAGAGCAGCAATGATGAACAGATGGGGCTGTCAAAGGAAGACTTGAAGTTCCTGGAATTGGCCAGCAAGACGGTGACTTTGGGGGATTGGCACTACAGCATTGCCCTGCCACTAAAAGACCGAGACATAAGAATGCCTGACAACCGTGCAATTGAGCAACGAGCCTTAGGTTTGAAGAAAAGGTTCATCAGAGATAAAGACTTTCACAAAGACTACACTGCCTTCATGACAGATCTTATATCTAGAGGATATGCAAAGAGAGTCCCAGTCACAGAATTAGAGCGCCAGAAATGGGGAAGGATTAAACGCAACTTCGTTCCCGGAGATGTGGTCCTTATAGTGGATGATTCTGCACCTCGTGGTTCCTGGATCATTGGGAGAGTCACCGGAGCTGCACCAGATGAAAAGGGGCTTGTGCGTCAGGTCTGGATTAAGACCCCAACCAGCCATGTGTGCAGACCCATCACAAAGATATGCCTTCTTCAGGAGACTTCTGACCCATGATTATGACATTTTGACACAGTGTGACATAACTAACTTTGAATTGACTTTAATGTTATGAGATGTACATTACAGACTGACTATATTTAGGCTAAGTGCTGGTAACCTCTGGCCTATGACTGACTGACCATGTGCAGACAGAAGAGAAGACATGAGAAAATAACTTTGGTGGACTTTTTGAGTATGTTATGTTGTCTCACTGGGTGTCTGTGATATGATGAAGTGTGTGTTGTGAGTTGTGGTGTTGGATGTGTAATTATTACTGTAAAAATGTAATAATTAGGGGCCGGAATGTTATGGATAGGCGTAGCTTTGGGTCACGTGGTGTCTGTAATAGTGATTGCTATATCACCTGTTCACGGCCCGAGGGAAATTTTGTGAATGAGTGGGTGATGGGGGAAGTCGACTTTTGCTGACCGCTCAAGCTTGGAATGTTTTTGATCACTGTTTTTCTACGGATTTTAAGGATTTGATAACAAATAAAGGAGTTTTAACTTGGAACTTTGACTAACGTTTTAAACAGCGGGCGCGTCAACATTATTCCCCTATTCAGCTGCTCGGCGACTCAAAGGCTTGAAAGTCGCCAACAAAGGGGCTGTGGAGTGTTTATATTAATTTAATTAAGAGACTTACAAATCCAGCCTCCAGGTCCCAGCACCAGCAGTAGTTAAGGAAACGTACAATCACAGCTCGGGCAAAGTCACCAATCAGGATGGTTAGGTAGGACACCTGGATGTCTGACACGGTCAGCTTCACAAACTCCTGGAACAGCACAGTTATACATAAATTTTAACACTTCTAATTCGTGCCGTTAAAAAATTCACCAAGCCTGTTAGTTTTCTGTGGTTGTGGTTTTACTTGTGATTGAGATGTTTATTATAAATGAAAATAAGTTGTCATTTGTACAATGCCCACTGCAGTCTCCCAGCATGGTCCTCTAATGACATCAGCTGGATCCATTGGAGGCGGGGTGGCTTCTGAGTCATTCATCAGACGTGAGTAGTTGGCGTAGTACTCCTTCATGGCCCAGATGGAGGCGTTCTTTATGGACTGCTCTTCCTCCAGCTGAAGGGAACAAAGAGGATAATCAGTCAGTAAATTTTCACACAGCGGACATATTGTTACAATTACATGGGTATATAACTCAAGGCCACTATAAAATATTGGCAGCAAGCCCTATTTTATACACAATGGAACATAAAATGTTTAACCTTTTCATGCATAGTGGTCACTACAGTGGACAGCTATTTAAAAGCTGTTTTCTTGTATTTGTGTCAGTGTTGATGATATACTTGCACATAAACCACTACATTGGACACTGATGTGTCACTCCATACCCTGCCACTCACTGATCGTTTAGTGTTACTATAGATGTATGACGTGTTTCATTGTAATTATTGCTATTTAACCCTGTCATGCATAGGGATGGGTACCGGTGTCCGGTGCCATGATGGCACCGGTTCTGATATAAACGGTAGTAACCAGACCGAAAAGCAGCGCACATTTCGGTGCTTTATTTCGGTGCTTTTTTTTTCCTGAGCTGTGATACACTTTAGATTCTAGCCAATGTTTCCGAGGATAGTAGGCGGGTCCAGGTACGTACGTTCTGTTAGAGCAGAGCTACAGATTAAAAATGTCCAAGGCGAAGCGGTCAAAAGTCTGGCTGTACTTCATAGCAAAATATGCAAACTCAGCAGCCTGCAACAAGTACTTTAAGCTGATACTGTGATACTGTCAAAGGAGGTAACACCTCAAATCCGATGAAACACCTGGCGACGCATAGCGTTTTTTTTAAAAGCCCAGAAATGCGCCGTATTTGATAGCTTGTTGCGAGACCTCACACCGAGCACATCTACTGCGGGTGGGTTGCCTGTTATGCAACATCCCCCAAAAACACGAAGAGGAGAGTCCTGGCCCCTAGCCCTGCCAGTGTAGCAGACATGATGACGGATGATGGTGGCAGCAGCAGCCGTTCTTCTCTGCGTGAGTAGCTAATTTACGTTGAGTAGGCTAACCACGTTATTACATTAATGCATGTAAGGTGAACTAGCAAACATCATCATAGCTACATGCGGCTGTCCTCTTGTTTGATGGCAGATACTCCTTTCACCCTGGCTAAAAAGGCTAAAATGACCAAAGAAAAAGTGGAAAACAGTTAAACATGAGAGGTTTTTGGATAAAGTGTGTGTTTTTTTTTTTCCATTGTTTAAGCACTGCTTCCAGCCAAGAGTGATACCATATATGCCCCATAGCTGCAGAAAAGGCTAACATTGTTATATTTTTACAAAAAACAGCTGAACATGAGAGGTTTTTGGACCCATTTTGTGTTCTCCATTCTTTAAGCACCGGTTTGAGCACTGTTTGAGCACCGGCACCGTTTCAAAAGTACCGATTTGGCACCGGTATCGGATAAAACCTAAACGATACCCATCCCTAGTCATGCATGAATTATGACAACCCCAATCAGGATTTTTTCTTAAGTATTTTTATGCACCGTTTCATGCCTAAAGATGAATAAAAATACTTAAGAAAACAATCCTGATTGAGGTTGTCATAATTCATGCATGAAAGGGTTAAACTCAGACTTTGTAGGTGTTTATTCAAATATTAGCTCATTTTGAATTTGACAGCAACATGTCTCAAGAATATTGGGACAGGGGACAAAAGGCTGGAAAATTAAGTGGTGCTATACAGAACAGCTAATTAAGTTAACTGGCAACAGGTCAGTAACATGATAGGGGTAAAGATAGGCAGACATTGTCCATCCATCCGCTTCCGCTTCTCAGGGTTGCGGGGTGAGAGGCAGGGTACAGCCTGGACAGGTCACCAGCGCAGGGCTAACACATAGATGGGAGACAACCAATCGCCCTCGCTTTCACACCAATTTAGTGTTTCCTATTAACCTTTTCCCACCCTAGATAAGACTTTATTGATCCCACGGCGGGGAAATTTCTGCGTTACCTCAGCTCAGCTGTATGTCTTTGGACTGTGGGAGGAAGCCAGAGTACCTGGGGAGAACCCATGTGAATGCAGGAAGAACATGAAAACTCCACAGAGAAAGACCCGGCCTGATGGCGGAACTGAACTCAGAGCCTTCTTGCTGTGAGGCAACGGTGCTAACCACCGTGCCATCATGTTGCCTGGCAGACATTGTTAATAATTCAGCTTTGTGATAATCTACAGTACATAAATTCATCAAAAGATTCAGAGAATGTAAAGAAATTCCTGTGTGCAAGGAACAAGGTCGAAATCAATACTGGATGCCTGTGATGTTTAGGCCTTGCTGCATTACAAACAGGTATGATTCTGTGAGCAGCTGGTGTCCTCAGTTCCCAGATGTTTACAGACTGGACAGGATGCTACCCAGTGATAAATATGGCCTTACGCCACTTTTTTCTTTTTAATTTTGTCAGTTTCAACATTTGATTTTTTTTTTTATGTTTTATTGTGAATGAAATATGGGTTTGAGATCATTACATTCTAATTTTATTTGCATTTTAAACAACATCCCAGTTTCCCAGGAATTGGAGTTGTACATGCATTGTTAAATGTAAGATTTAGAGAAGCGCTAATGGATTCTAATGACTAAGGGTGTACACATTCAACCTTTAGAAATCCAGACAAAATAAATAAACAAGAAGAGTCTATAAAGTTTTGCTAGAGACCCTTAATTGGAAAAGATTCTCATTCAATTAAACAGTTTGCAATGTAGATGATGTACCCTAATGTTTATAATGTGCAATATTTATTTATTTATTTGTACAAACTGCAACAGCCAGAAAAATAAAATGTAAATCTTTACATGAGAGGTAAATTCTCAACATGACCAGTCAATTTCAGTAACATATGTAACTATTACTATGTCAGTGTGTTTCTCTACAAGGTTCAACTTTGGTTCAACTTTACCATAACAGAGATAAACGTGCTACTGTCTAAGTGGACAAATTAAATGGAGACAACAGCTGCAATACCTTGGTGTTGACCTCATCAAACAGGGCGAACAGAAACGTGTAGAGGTTTCCGAGGAAAAGGGCAAAGATGCGTCCGAGCTGCCATTTGAGGGCGATCCGAGGATGGTAGTCCTCCAGCTCAGCAATGGTCTCAAACAGAGGTGGACACACCAGGCCCAGAAGAGACATGACAATCTCCATCTGAAAAAAGTCAAAATTATTCATAAGCTTTTTTAAAAAAAATCTTCATCATCTTTACATGAACTGAGGTGAAGTATTCAACAGCATTGTGAGTCTGACCATTATTACCTCATTCTTCTCATACCAGCTGAGGTCGTCCCTTGTGGCAAACTCCTGAGATCTCTTCACCACAAAGTAGATGAGGTACCCACTGCCACCGAGGCTACAGGTGATCAGGAAGTTAGCCAGGACTCTGAGGAACCTGCGCAGGTGGATGTTCTCGTCCTTCTGGTTCTCCTGCTCGTCCACAATGGACTCCTGTTCTTATCAAAACATGAGGGGAACTGACTGTCAGTAAAGCGCTTTTTTATTATAATGAGCAGTTCTAAACCCTCAAATAACTAAGCTATTATAGAGACTAAAATCACAGATAAGGTCATTTATGATGCTATTATATTTCATACAGGAATACAATTTTTATTGGCCTTATTTATGTTTATCCTCACTGTTTACTTTATCTGTGATAGAGCTAAAATGTTCTCATGTCATTAATTATTATTTTAAATTACATTAATGCCTAAAGGCTTCACCAGCAGTAAATCTTGCTAATCTGGGTCTGTTAGCCAAGGATCGCTACAAAACATTATAAACATCGGAAGCTGTAAATTATAATATAATAATATGTAATAATATGATATAAAATAACACATACATATATTTTGCACAAGTTTCCTTGTTAGACCTATGGGTCAATTCCTGTAAAAACTGCAAAAATATTGTAAATGAAGTAGATTGGATGTTGTATATATTCCATATTGAGCATCCCGAAGGCTTTAGGATTGTTCTGGTTACCTTGAAACTGGTGGTGATGGAGGCGTACTTGTTGTCAGCGGTCTCCGCATTGCCAATGAGGTAATCCCAGCTGGTGAACATCTTCCAGGCGAAGGTGAAGTCTGAATCCTCCCCATCTCCACCACCAACATCAGCATTTTTGGCCATTCTACAAGCAAAGAAAATAAAAATACCATACCTACTAACTCATCTTCAGTTTCTACATTATTTAATGATGATGATGTAATTTATAGTTAAAGACATATTTTTTCGCAAACTGCTCGGCGCTTTTGGATAAAAAGCAAATAAATGTATCAAAATATATCCCTGCATACATCCAATTTCTTAACTCTGCAATGAATCTGCGACCACCTGGTTTGTGATGTATGTGACTGAACTGGCACGCATCCACGCATGTACTGTACACTCACGTGCGGATCACAAGCATCAGGCTGTAGCCGAAAGTGCCAATGCCGACCATGAGGTAGGACAAAGGTAGCCTGAACTTCAGCACGCCGACGGTCCTCTGGTCGTTGTAATATCCGTAGAACAGCACTGAATATTTGCAGTACCCCTGAGAATGGAAGAAATGTCATTTTGGATGCCATGTTTTCTCACTTATCTTCTTGCCTATAGATCCAAAGGGGTAATACTGAAAATAGCAGAAATTTAAATGACGAGTTGCTCTGCCAGAGATCTGTCAGTTATCGTGTGCCTGTCTGTGCCAGGTGGTTTTCAATATATATTATAATATATATATTAAAAAAAAACTTTTCTAACTCTTCAGATCATTATGAGTGCTCAAACACAGGAAAAGTGAATATTCATTCCAACTCAAGTGACTTTGCTTTAGCTAAAACATCTTTGATGGATCACCAAAGGTTCCTGCATATAGAAAAAGAAAATCACGCAAACACATGCGTTCAACGGCAGCACATTTACAACAGCCTCACAGCACACACAGACTTATAGGACACACACGCAAGCCATGCTTGTTCATATTAGTGAATATACACACACATAGTCAGACTTATGGAGCCTCTCTTTCTATTTACAAACAAGTGATGTTTCCACATTCTCTTCACCTGTCTAAACGAAATACCCAGCCTACATCATTAGACATACACACACAATTATGGGCACACTAAGGTTTGTCACATGGAATGTAAATGGAGCTGGCACCAGAGAAAAAAGGTTAAAGATATTTAACCAGCTTAAAAAACTACAGGCAGATGTTGTTTTATTACAAGAGACTCACAGGCCTGTCACAGGTTTAAACGAACTTAAAACACCTGAGTTTCCTAATATGTTTGCAGCCTGTTATAATTCTAGACAAAGGGGACTAGCAATTTTAATACATAAAAATGTTAATTTTACAGTACTCGATACAGTTATAGATCCAGAGGGCAGATTCCTTATTATTAAATTATCAGTATTTAACAAAAAGCTATGTATTGTAAGTATATATGGTCCAAATGTTGATGTTGACCCTCACTCTTTCACAGATTTTTTAGTGCACTCTCTGAACACCTTGATTGCACACTTATTCTTGGAGGCGACCTCAACCTTGGACTAAATGAAGACATGGATAGGCTCAACACAACAGGAACTCAGCGCAATTGGCAGTCCACAAATATAATCAAACAGTTTATGAGCGACTATGGTCTTTGCAATGCATGGCGCTCCCTTCACCCCAGCAGTAAGGAATATACTTTCTTCTCACATGTCCATCACTCCTACTCTCGTCTGGATTATTTTTTGGTCAGCAGCTCACTGCTGAGTGACATTTCAGATACTGAGATTCACCCTATAGCTGTCAGCGATCACGCTCCTGTATCTTTAACACTAATACATAAGAAGAACGCTACACCAAGTAAAAACTGGAGATTCAATACATCGCTGCTCAAAGATGAAGACTTTATTAAATATTTTAAAAAAGAGTAGACTATAATGACACTCCCAGAACATCAGCTTCTGTTCTATGGGAAGCAGGGAAAGCTGTGATGAGAGGTAAAATAATTTCTTTCTCATCACACAAAGAAGAAAACAAAAATATTCAGAAAAAACATCAAATCCTTAGAAGAAGCCTACGCGTGGGACCAAGATCAAGAAATAATGAACAAAATATGCAAAACAAAACTAGAATTAAATGAAATTATTAATAAAAAAAAAAACAGAATTCCTAGTACAAAGACTTCGCTTGCAGAATTTTGAAGACAGTAAAAAATCAGGTCGATTTCTAGCTAACCAGTTAAAAATAAAGAAAGAAAAAACAACTATATGTGCTGTTAAAGATTTATCTGGAAACACAACATATGACCCTGGAAGAATAAACAACATTTTTAGGGATTTCTATGAAACTCTATATTCACCACAAATAAACCCGTCTAAAAATGAAATTGATCAGTTTCTTGACAACGTAACTCTTCCAAAATTACTAGAGTCAAGCAATGGCACTGGATTCACCACTGACGCCAGGTGAACTCCAGGAAGCCCTGATTAGTATGCCTAATAATAAGGCTCCAGGTCCAGACGACTACCCTGCAGAATTCTACAAAGAATTCTGGACAATTCTGGCACCAGTATTCCACAGAATGTTGCAGGAAATCAAGGAAAATGGCAGACTACCACCAAATATGAATTCTGCCAACATTAATCTCCTGCTAAAACCAGGCAAAGACCCTTTATTTCCCTCAAGCTATCGTCCAATATCCCTTATAAATGCAGACCTCAAAATAATCTGCAAAGCTCTCTCAAAAAGATTAGAGAAGATAACCCCCCTCTTAATTCATCCTGACCAAACTGGTTTCATAAAAGGTCGGCACTCACAGCTCTGGCACTCATCAACAAACGCACGTAGATTACTTAATTTAATAGACCACTCATGCAGTAAAAACATTGAAACCACAACATTATCTCTAGATGCAGAAAAAGCGTTTGACAGAGTTAACTGGAAATTTTTATTTGGTTTTGGAAACTCTTTCATAAACTGGCTAAAAATATTATATAATTCCCCAACAGCTTGTGTCAGAACAAATGACCAGACATCCTCCAGCTTCTGTCTCCTGAGGAGCACCAGGCAGGGATGCCCACTCTCCCCTTCACTTTTTGCAATTTTTATCGAACCACTAGCAGCAGCATTTAGACAAGATACACCATAAAATGTAAGAACGTAGAACATAAAATCAGTCTCTATGCGGATGATGTGTTGCTTTTTCTGCAAAACACACAAACCAACCTCTCTGAGGTAATTACTCTAATAAACTGGTTTTCAAGAGTTTCAGATTATTCAATTAACTGGCCAAAATCTACAGTTCTTCCAGTTAACTGCTCCCTCCATAATTCTTCTTCTGCCCCACTACAATCTGGAAATATTAAATATTTAGGTATTAATGTCCCTCCGAAGCTTTCAGACTTAACTAAATTAAACCACATCCCACTTCTAAAGAAAGTAGAAGGTCATCTGACTAGATGGAGATCTCTACCCATATCACTCATGGGAAGGGTGGCCACTATAAAAATGATGATCTTGCCAAAAATAAATTACTTATTTTTAATGATCCCGAACAAACCATCACAAGATTGGTTCAGATCCCTAGACTCGTATGTTTCTAAATTCCTTTGGAAAGATAAACCCCCGCGTATCAGCTTAAAAACGCTACAAAGAACCAAGGACAAAGGAGGATTAGATCTGCCTAATTTTCAACAATATTTCTTAGCCAACAGGCTTCAGTTCATCTCAGAATGGTTAAAACATACCTTCTTAGATTAGCCCTGGCTAGATGCTGAACAGGCACTATGCAATGATCTAGAGATTTCAGACCTACCATTTATCAGCTCAAACATCAAAACATGAATGTTTTAAAAGCATCAACATAATCTCTTCTTTGACAGCATGGTGGGAGTTTCTAAAAATGACAGAGTCTTCATTAGTCCCATGCAGACGTACACCTATCTGGAATAACCCTGACATATTACAAAACAATAATATGATTAATTTTCCAGAATTGAGTTGTAAAGGAATTAAATACTTAGAACATATATTAGAGGGAACAGAATTTATTCCATTTGACAGACTAGTTGCACAATATGGGATCAACAAGAAAAGATTTTTAGAATATCAACAAATTAAATCCATAGTAAAAAAGAAATTTAACCTCAGTCAAGTTGAATTGCAAACACCACCAAGTGCGGTACATTTTTTTACTCTTAAATCCCCTAAATTATTATCTAAAATATACAGAACACTTTCTAAAATAGATGAATCAATATCACTTCCTATTGCAAAGTGGGAAGCAGATTTGTCAGTCGGCTTAGACCAAAACTTCTGGTCTCAGATTTGCTTAAAAACCTTTAAATTGATTAGAAATCCCAGTCTGCAATTAATACAATACAAAATACTACATAGAGTGCACTATACAGGTCATCGGATGTTCCAGATGGGCTTTACATCTTCCAACGACTGCTCACACTGTCAAGGCAATACACCAGACAATTACATCCACGCTCTTTGGTTCTGTCCACCAGTGCAGAAGTTTTGGCGCGAAATATGTAAAGACTTATCAAAGTGTCTGAAATGTAACATTCCAACTTCCCCTTTAGTGTGCTTGTTGGGCAAATTGGATGATGTCACTACAGAAACTAATACAGTCCACATGGTTTTTACTGCCCTATGCATTGACAAGAAAACGGTCCTCATGAACTGGAAAAATAAAAATAATCTTAATACTAGCCAATATAGAAACCATAATATAGATCACATTAGCCTCGATACAGCCTCTGCCACCACATTAGATCAATCCCTCTGGGCTCCTTTGATCGGCTCCATCACCTAGCGGGGGTGGGTCGCCAGTGTGGTTGATGTGGAGGTTGGGACGGGCTTAGGGCGTCTGGAGACTCCCTAGGGACGTTATCCCTGGAGGGCTTAACACAGGGGTTGGGGTTAGTGGCACTGGTTGCTCTTAGAGGGTGTTCTCCTTGTGGCTGCGTGGGGGAGCTGGCCCCAGGGAGGGGCATCTTGCTCCTCCCTTCTTTTCCTCCCCATCCCCGGCTGCCTCCCTCTTCCCGCTCCAACACACTCACCCACACAAGTAGGGCCTTGGGGTGCGGGTGTGTCACCAGGGTGCAGGGGAGGCAACTGGTAACTGATGCCCTCAGGGGTCGGTGCGTTGGTGGTTCTTGGTGTCCGGGGCTGGGCGCTCAGGCATGTACCAGCTCACTCCCAGTGACTACTTGGCGGGGCCTGGTGCCTGTTGCTCGGTCAGGCCTCTTCCGGGGCAAAGGGGGCCCTCGGGCCTCTGGGCCTGCGGCTCAGTTCACTCTGGCACAGCTGGCTGCTGGCAGAGCCGGCGGGCACGCTACTGCAGCCCCCTCTGGCTTCTGCTCCGTGGCTACTGGGTGACCCCTCATCTGGGGCTCTTCCCAGGAGGGTGGCATGGATGCCCCTCCGGTGGTCCTCCTTGGGCTCTCGCACTCTGGGGCCTCTGGATGTCTGGGGCCTGGATCTCCTCCATGCCTGCTTCATGCCCTTCATGGCTCTCTACATCCTCTAGCAGACCATTACATGGGGAAACCTTTTGAATACAAGCACGCTGATCCACACAGGTGTGCACACGGGTGTTCACTGTTCATAGACATAAACTACACCTTTATTGGCTGCTATTTCCAAGCACATTGTGCGCTGCGTGTCCTGCTTGCTACACAACAACATTCAATATTTAGTATTTACTGCTGTTTACACTTAGCTAGATAACGTGATGGTGTTGTGTTTAGTATGTTGCTCTGTTTTTTTTGCTTGTTTTCTCTTCTTTTTCTCTCAACAGGTGACTCAGGAGATTTTTTTTCTCTTTTAAGTGCCCTTTCTCACTGTCCGTCTTCCCTTCTGTTTTTCTTTTCCTTCATCTTTCTTTCTCCCTTTCCTATCCCTCATCATGTCTGTCCCGTCTGTAACAACTGAAAATAAAATAAAATAAACAATAACAACAAAGGTTGATCAAATGGACAAATACAGCAAGGCCGTGATGATCCATCTGGCGAAGTAAATCCATTGGGTATCCTTGTTGGTCTTCAGACAACAATTCTGACGGCTAAAGAACCAAATGGGACAGGCAAAAAAAAGAAAAAGAAAATAATTCATTTTGTGCTAAACTCACATTGAAGTCCATGAGGACAGAGTAGTCTTGAGCAGTATCCTGCTCTGCTCTGGGTACAGTCTTCCTGGGAATAGACCCATAGGGAAGACCCATCAGGACCTGGAGACAACATAAAACAATGAATTTGTGCAAATTTCAAATATCACCCAGCAAGTTCTTCCTGGCAACATGGCGACAAATCCCAGTTTGAACAATTAATAGTTCTTAAATGTTCTTAAATGAGAGTTTAATAAAAGAAAGGTTTTGTCTTCACTGTCCTGAAAACTGGACATGCTTTCAAAATGTGTGGATGATCAGTGTGACATTCCTAACAATGGTAAATTTATGTGCAAGAAAGCTTTTATATTGTCCTTTTATCGATTAAAAAAAAGACTCGAGAGGGAAAAAAAAAGGGGGGGGGGGGGGCCTGTGAGATCAACTCCATCTCCCAACTGCTACCTCTGAAGTCCAGTTCTTATCTTAATGAACTAACTGACCCAGGAGCTGACCGAACCACAGCGGCAGCTTGGATTTATAATGCATAAGGAGATGTTTGTCTCACGTGAAGTTTGTCAACTGAAGTAAACGAGAATTTATATGGAGGTAAAGGTAAATGGCTTCAAAGTGTTGTTTATATAGTGAAAAATGGGTGTTTGGTAATTCCTGTCTGTGTAGGTGGAGACTACATTAGGTTGGTGTCTTTACACAACCATTTAATTACAAAATTAACTGTCAATCAATCCCATTGGATTAAACAAAGCCATATTTGTTGCCTTGTAACTGGACCATCAACATCTGACCATCAACGGTACAGTGTTTACATTTACGTATTTTTCTGGGTAAGAGGACAACATGATGTCACCTCAGGGATGACCACAAGTCCAAAGGTGAATCCAAAAAGCACAAGGTTCATGCCGTACATCCATCGCAGGAAAATAAAGTAAGATGCAACGGATGACCCAAAGTGACCTGGGGACAGTGAGAACATTTTTAGTTTTTGCATCTGCCCAGAAGGAGTTTTCCATTGCTGCTAAACACAGATGAGCTGTAAACAATAAACTTACTTTCCACCTCCTTGATCTTCCTCTCCCATGGGATGCACGCTGTTCTGAAATTTTCAAAATCCCTCTGAAACTTGATCCATTTCTTAGATTTAAAAAACAAAACAAGACAGCAAATTAGAGAAGCAGAGCACAAGCAAACACAAGGATAAAATCTAAATATTGTGCCTAACCTTTGTCATCATCACTTTGTAGGCATACCACTTTCGGCCTTTCCCTTTCCCCAAAGCGCCTTCAAACTTATCCACAAATTCTTGAGCTTCCCTGTGAAGAAATGGGAAAACATTTTCATTAGAATGCAATAAACCATTTTTAAAATACAAATATTTTAGTCCAAGATAAGTTTCATGTTAAAATATGAGTAACATGAGAAAGAAGGAGATTACTTTAGGAGTTTGAGCCTCCGCTGCATCCTCCAAGGCTTATTCCTGATGTTGGCGATGAGTTTCTTCTTCTCCTCCACCTCCTCCATCAGCCGAGCCATCTCTCCCTCTGACATGGACTCCTCTTCCTCACTCGAGTTGGAGTTGGAATCTGATGAACTGGGGAGGAAAGGGCAGACGGAGTCAAATCCTGCATAAACGACTGTTAGGGAATTCAGAGGAGTCTTCAGAGAATCTTAAAGATTCATCACGAGGGTACGATGACTTCCTCTGACCTACCTGTCACCCTTTTTCTTTTTCTTCTTCTTGTCCTTGTCATCATCTTTGCCCTTGCCCTTCCCTTTCCCTTTGCCATCACCCTTCTTACCCTTGGTCTCCTCTTCTTCTTCCTCCTTCTTTCCTTTCTTCCCTCCTCCCTTCTTTCCCTTCTTTCCTTTCCCCACATCACTGTCCTCCTCATCACTGTCCTGGGCTTTGCCTCCTTTCTTCTTATTGGCTGCTCCTCCTCTCTTCCTCTTGGGAGGCTCATCCTCGCTTTCATCCTCATCATCATTGCCACCACGTTTCTTGGCCAGCTTCTTCCTGTTTGCTCCTCTACGCCCCCTGGGAGCTTCGTCTTCCTCCTCATCGTCCTCATCATCATCATCATCACTGGCCGGTTTTTTGCCTCGTCCTCGTCCCTTTACGCCTCCTCTTCCTCCCGCCTGCCTCCTGTTCCCTCTCCTCTGAGTGGCACCATCTGTGTAAACCGCACGATTGATATTCTGAGCATTTAATTAGACTCTCAACTTTTCATCGTTGTTATAAAGAAGTTCGGTGAACTGCAGTTTTATTCACTCACCGTCACTTTCACTTAAATCTCCGTCTATCTCGATGCCAACTGAGGAAGAACACAAAGACACACAATCAAAAAGAAAACAACACAATCAAGTAATCACCTCGGCTTAAACCATATCAGCTGCCTGCCCCAGAACAGCAGATATCATTTACAGACTCTTTGCCTGCAGGATATTTTAGTATCGACTGGCTTCTTGATATAAGATGATGTGTTTAAAATGCATTCAGACTGCCTATGTGGTTCTCAAGACAAAAAGGACTCCAGGCCACATGTGATTAAAAACAAAAGTACATAAAACTTTATTAACTTAACCTGGGGGTCATTACTGCTCAAGATTTCAAGTTGCAGAAGGTTTTCAACCCGTGTGATGCCAACTGTATCATATTTACTACACAGGTTTTTGTGAGTTTTTGAGACGTTCACATTATGAGTGTAATTGTTTTCCCAAAAACCTAAATAAATTACCCAATAGATTACCCAATTAAACACAAAAACAAATTAATATTTAAATGTTTTTTTATTTGTCAGAGGTTCAGTTAATTCAATCAATACTTTTTTAAAATTGAATTTTCTGGCTTTTATTTCATGAATCTGTTGAATGTTTTTGGGTGATTTTTTTTTTTTAAATAACCAGTGCAAGGTCACTGGAACTTATACCAGCTGACTTTGGTTAAGAGGCAGAGTACACCCTCAACAGATCACTAATACTGGCCAACACAGAGAGACTGCCAACCACACACTCCCACGTGTACACCTCTATAATTACAGACATACTTCACAAACAAGTCTTTGAGCTGTGGAACGAAGCTCAGAGAGAACTGATGAGGTTTATTCTCCTGGAGCATGCAGTCTGCTTTTAGTATAATGTTAAATGCCAAGAAAACAGATTGATGTAAAAAAATAAATTACTATTATTTTAGAGCGAGCAGAAAGATACGCCAACACACTAAAGTTACTGATGACTACACTGTATATAAATTTCAGGACAGTAACTAAAACTGATACTTCAAGCAGAAGATAATTTGATGTTGTTCTCTTTCTTTATTTACTGCATTTCCATATGTGTTTGCAGATTTTTCAGTAAACCGCAGCATCTTTTTCTCAAAACAAAACAAAAAAAACCACAAAAAAACAAATGCAAGATGCAAAAAACTTGAAAATACAAGAAGTGTTGTGCAACACTGGCTCTGGAAACTAACTCTCGTGCAAGTACACAACGTGAAAAGGGCAAGAAATAAACTGACTATAGAAACACTGGGAACTCTTTAGATGAAGAGACACAGCAGGGAGGAGGACAGGTGAAGACAGTCAGGGCACAGCAGACAATCACAAAGAGGAAGTAAAACTACTGCAAGACATGAGATAGCTGAGAGCATGTAGACAAGAAAGATTCTGAATATATTATGCAGGGAAAACTTACACACACACACACACACACACACACACACACACACACACACACACACACACACACACACACACATCATGTATTTGCAATATTAACTGAGCCTCTTGCCCCATTCATTAGTCTGGACAGCACCTCACTGCACTATAGAGCACTTTAGAGACAGGTATTGTTACACTGCACTGATCTGTTACATGCACTTGTATTTTGTATCATGTTGTGCACTGTTGGATGTGTCTTGGGTGAGCAGACCAAGACTAATTCCTTCCCTGGGTTGCAGAAGTGGTGAAAGTAAATGTGAAGTTGAACTTAAGGAAGGAACACAACCCTAACCTGTAAAATTAGTGGGGTGGGTTTTAAAGATAGAAATATAATTTCATAATTAGTAACATACTAGTTTCATGTTGTCCCACAAAAAGATACTGCCATATTTTTTTTTGCCCTGCGTGCATCAGGACAAGAGCAACAAGAGAGAACATCCTGAGCTATAAAGCATCCTTCGCCAGCTTTGAGAGCGTTTAAAGTCGTGCAGGTTTTTAGCTACAATTACACAATTAACTCTTACACTGTGAGTGTTGCATTGATCCAAAAAGAGAAAGCAGCCAAATTACATCAGGATCAGGATGAGGCCACAAGTTAGTGGATTAATTTGAACATTAAAGAAGGAAGCCAACATGATGTTAGGCCCTAGACCAAAAGTAAAAAGGCTTGAATCGTCCTTGAATAGGTAAACCTGTCTGCACTTTCTTCAATTACCAATGAAACTAAATGAATCCTCCAGTCCTCCAGCCATTAACTTACCTTCTTCCATTTTAGCTGCATCACTTTTTCTCGGCATGATGAAAAATAGGACGTGTCTGACTCTCTCCGTCCTCTGCAGCACTTACAGATCCCGACCTCCTCAGCTGGCTGACTCTCCTTTGCCTTGGATGCCCGCCAAGCACCCAACTCAGGTATCCAGTCCTGTCACTATGGCGACTGTGAGCTGCTCAACAGGTGAGTTCGTGGTTAAGTCAAGCAAATTCTGGAAACCAAAGGTGATCCCTCTTGGACAGGCTGTTATCCTCAGAAGCTGCGACACTTACGTTTTATTAACATACAGATGCTATGGCTGATTGTGTGAGTGTGTGTGTCTTCACGGCTCTTCCCAACAGACCAAAGATCCAGATTATCTAATGCACCTCTTACTTGTGTTGTTACTTGACCACACATACATACAAACACATACACACACCACCACCAGGCCAGACATCCTAAAGATTTAATGAAGGTTTTGGTTTCTATCTGTCCATCACAGTAAGCAGGCAGCAAACACCTTGAGGTGACCTTGCAGCCCTCATACGTTTTTGTTTTAGTTAATAAAAACAAGGCAGGTGTTGGAATCAGCTCACCTGAAGCAGAGGCTGATCAAGTGTGTTGAGACAGAAACGGTAAGAGCAGCGTAACGCATCGAGGACTCATTAAATAATAGAACAGGGCTCATTTTTCACATCCAAAATGATTCCATTACACGGTTGTCAGCTCCAACAGGTAAGAGGTGGATTACATCTTTTAAGATCTGTTGCCTATTCACAGAATATTGGCACATACCATGTGAATAGTGCCATGGAAGGCATTGCCATGAAGCCTCCAGATACACAGTTTTTGTGCTGATACTAATGCCAGAAGAGGTTTGATATCATCTGGCTTTAGTGTACACACTGCGTCCAGCTTTTAGGTACAGTCTATGATATAACTCCAGTTCAGTGTGTATGTGAAATACTCCTGAAAGCTTGTATTAGCAATTGTTGCTTAGCCACCCGGTAGATACTGACGAACACTGACACATTTAAATTTAATCCTTAAAATTTACAAAAATAAATATATCAACTTTGTAATCACAGGGTGTGCAACTTTAAATTATTTAATAAAACTGCTTATTTCTTATTTATTTTACAATAATGTATGCCTGGCAGAAAAAAAATCCAGTGTTTCTGAATCAATATTTCATGCAAGGCCATCATAAAATATGCATAAGCAGTTAGAAATTAAAGGCTCAGGTGTGGTGAGTGTTGTAATATTGACTGTACATCTGCAGTGGCACTATTAATTAGCATATTAAAAAAAGTGCCTTGTTTCTCCCTATCCCCCTCTGATCTAAAACATGCTGGGGACCCACTACTCAGGCACCCTCCTGCTGGGTCTGGGCTTGGCTCAGAGCAAACCAGTCATGGTATACTGCTTCAGAGGCTCTGAATGAGGACGCAACCCTGTTTTTCAATGCACACAGATGTTTTTCCAGTTCCTTCCCGCTATGGCTGTTCCATCTCCTGTCATCCGTGGTAAAACTGGTCCGTGCCATTGGACGAAACAGCCGGACAGCACCCCATCACGCACACTTGTTGTTACGTCACTGTGTTATTTTGTCAGTATTTTGCCCCACTGCCTTTTCTTTTCTATGACTTTTTGTTTTCAAAACTATATATTTTCTAAAGTACTGGTGACCATACAATGTATATAACTTTAATTTAAACCCTTAACTTCTTCTATAGTTTATACTGGCTGTATGTTTATGTTACAATAAGAAGCCCACACTGGAGCTCCAGGTCTTTGTTCACGTTTTACTCCTTAAATTATGTCTACTGGGCCACCTGGTGGTGGGTCATGATAATACAAGCAACTCAAATCCTTAAATATGGAAGTAAATTAATATGAACTAAGATTTGATTTTGAGATCATGTTAAGTATTTAAATGGTTAATCAAACTTCATACAATGTGAGGAATTACTCACTTTTTCTTAGTTTCTGTTAACCTGTTGCTCTTAGGTTTTTGCTATATTGGCTGAGAAAGGCTGGTTGATTATAGCAAAGGTCTGTCTTCACGTCATCTCATCTTGAGCTGAGGTGAATATAAAACAGCCTGTAAGTAAATGAACATTTTCTGTATTTTATTATGAGGAAAATTTGGGTTTATTAGATTTCTAAATCACTTTTTCACTCTTTTCTCCTTTTATCTCCTTTGTCTTGGACATTTATACTTTCTTTAACCAACTTCAGTTATTTCTGTGGAACCTGAGAGCCAAATAAGACGGCCACAGCAGAACAGCGGCTGAATCCAAAAAACAATACGCAATAGTAATAACATTTATGCTATAAATAATCTCCTGGAGAAACAACCATGTCATCGCCCTCTTTTATGGACATACTCAGACTGCAGGAAGGCCAGAGGACAGTGGTCTGTGTACACTAAAGACAGCCCTTCTGTTCCTGTATGGTAAACACAAGTGTTACGTAAACCCGAGAGCTTCAACTGGGTCAGCACCCAGTTGTAGGCAAACACAGAGGAGGAAAGTACATTTTGTAATTACACAAAATTAAAAAAAACTTTTTCAAAAATACCTTGCCTAGTAAATTAAAATTGTTTTTCTTCCCAGTGAATTTGCACTGACTGTTTGAAGATTACTTTACTGCAGTTAACACATGAAGTGCCCAGAGGAAGATAACAAGGAGACATATAAAAAAAAACAAACAAAAAAAAAAAAACCTCAACTCACTCTATTATTCTGGATAGAGATGAGAGCCTGTGGGGGTGGTGGGGAACAAAAGTGTACATGTTGCTTTCTTGTGCCTGATAAGTGAGTACACTCTGCACTTGTGGATCAAAACAGGGAGCAGGTGTCATAATGTGACCCGAGGCCAGCGCTCACTGAAGCAGGCCCTGTTGAGTCACATGGAAACGACAGCCTGCAGCCTGGAAATGTCAACTGGATGTTGTGTGCATGCCCTTTAGGGGGAAATGTTACAGTAGTATCTCAATTTTTACTAAAGAATGCTGAAAATATGTGAAAAAATGTTCAATAATTTATTCATTGAGCAATATAACATCTCTAGAGACAGTTAAATGCAACTTCCACTCACTTACAGTTGATAAATACACCAATCCAAAAAAAAAAAAAAAAAAAAATCCACACATAAAAATGAAAGAAATATTAATTTTCTTTATTGACATGCCTCGTGTACAGTTTCAAACATTGGTCCTGTGAACAGCATGCTGTAGCTCATTACTGTCACCAGGGGTCAGTGTCACAAACAACCAGTCTGTGGACTATCAATGGCTCAGTCACAGTAGAGCAAGTATCCCAAAAGTCTCACTGTAAAGAACAAATCTTTGAGCTTAAAATGTAAGAAATGAAGGTGTAAAATTGGCAGCTCATTGTCCAGACTGTCCTGGAATTATAAAATGGAAGGTTTTTGTTACTTCAGAGTTCTACATTTTTATTTTACTTTTTTTGTTAAAACAAGACAAAACTGAAAAACACAAATCGGGAACTTTTCTGTTGTTTAATTATCCATCACTCAGTGACTTTGTTGTAATGATCAAAGGTGAGTTCTTTAATGGGGGTAGGGGACTGAAACTCATGAAAATACTGTTAAAAAGTCCTATGTGTTTGTGTATTTATTATGCAAAAACATTTATTCATACATGTGTAATGACAAAGTTGAATCCTAATTTTCTAAGGTTTCATTGTGAAATGCATGCTCAACTGGGTTAAGATCAGGTGACTGAGGTGGCCATTTAACAATGTTGTTCTGGTACACGATCTGTCCAAAGAATGCTTTTGCAGAACTATGATGGCTGTCTTAGAAAAAAAATTTCTTCTTCTTTTAGCAAAGTCCAATCAACCCTTTCTATTCTTGAGACTTATGAATAGCTTGCACCTTGCAGTGAACCCTCTGTATTTACTTTCATGCAGTCTTGTCTTTATGGTAGATTTGGAAATCGATACCCTGACCTCTTCAGGTATGGATATTGTTAACTTGGCTTGTTGTTGTGAAGGAGTTTCTCATCACCACGGAACTTATTCTGGGAACATTTCTCCAGTACTTTCTTTCTCAGGATGCACAAAACCTTTCCCTTTTATAATATTTTGGCAATTTATCAGATGGGTTGGGTTTTTCGGCAGCTTTTTATCATTTTATCCAAAACAAATCTCAAGCCACCTTCACCCCATTCATTTAAACAGGTTGCAGTATCTTATTGCCGTTTAATGGTACCAAAGTTGCCTTGAAGACGGCAACTGACAGCAAGTTGATGCAGACCATTTTTCCACCCAGTCTCCAAACATCATTTTCCCTAGTGATTAAGGATAAGTGAGTGTCTGTGCTGTCTGTGCCTTATAGTAGGTAAAGTAGGTAAATACCTTCACAAACAGCCACAAAAGCAGGACTATGAGCAGTGTAGCTTTAATAGTATTTATTAAAGTTTGTTTTCAAGTCATGTCTGTAGTTTTCTCATGCCAGTCACTGTAGTCTTAAAGAAGTCGAGTCACCTTCTTCTCAAGCTCTCAAGATAATAAAACCGGAATTGAAAACTAAGTATCTTTTTTTGTAATTTATGTGATGATGATGGGTGGTATCAAGTATCAGGCCCAGGTCCAGAATTAGCACAGGAAAGACTCCTATCCAACCCATGGGATGTCTTTAGAAAATGTGAAAGAACATAAAATGTACTTACTTTATGGACCATCTGGAGAAGCTAGATGTGCTACCAGGATTTTTTCCTGTAATTTGACACATTTCTTACAATTTAAGCTCCTGCACAGACATGCTGAAAGATTTTCCATTTACTACAGCAACATTTCCTCATGATGTGGAAAAATTAAGATTTACTTCTAAAACTGCATTTATATTAAGATATCTCAGGGATTAAATTTGTACTTAAACTTAGCTTCCCTTAGAGAAAGACAACCTTCAATGCTCCAGCCCACAAGATCAATCTGAGTCTGAGCCAGGAGTCTAGCATGCCTACCTTACAGTATGCAGACACAGTTATGTCAACCTCTCAGTCTCTAATATTACTCCAAAGCTTCTTGATGCAGGTCACTTTGACAAATTTGATCAGACTAATTTTTTGTACATTTCACGTTAGTTACCTAGTGATCCTTGTGTATGGACAGTCCGAATTTTTCTTATTATGCTGGCTTAACGTTAACAGGCAAGTCTTGTTTGGGGGCTTATTAACCCCAATCCAGACTTTAAGCTAAAGTATGAAAGACAAGAACAAAATGACGAGCCGTGACCTCCTTACCGTTTAGTGGTGAACATAATTTATTTACAATCGTACAATTTATTCTGTATTATTAGAAGATTAAGCACACGACAGTGTATAAATAAAGAGGTTTGTACAAACTTGCATGACTGAAAAGGGGTCAAAACCAAGATGATTAAGCAGCCTGACCAAAAATCAACTGAAATGGTAAATTATTGATAACTAACTTCACTAAATCACTACCTCATTCAACACTCCCAACACTGTCAATTCAACTCACATTAAAAACATGAACAAAACATTCAATAGTGAAGTAAGATGATTATTGAAGGAGCTAAACCCTCCCAAATGTTTTAGTGTATGACACACTAACCAGACATCCAAAGAAAAAAATATATATAAAAAAAACAAAACAGAAATCAATGTGAGAGAAAACGGTCCAACTACCTTAGGTTTCTGGGAAAGAATATGAGCCAGAGAGAAACAAAGTCCAAGAAGATAAAAACTTACCAAACTCTGGCAAGACGGGAGGGTTAAACACTGACTTCACAGAGCGACGGCTGCAAACGGAAAAGCAAGATATCCATTTTGCTACTCAAGCCAGCAGAGAGCAAGCACAGCTGAGAAGTCCCAGAGTCCAAGGCCATCACAGCCCCATTCCACGCGAAGTTCAAGCGATTTCAGGAGGATCACAAAAACCGGCAAGGTAGGTTTTTTTTTTTCCCTCCCCCCTTCACTCTAAAGGGTAATCACATTTTTCTCCAACATCAGCCGGTTACTGTGACACAAAACCACCTCACTTCAATCCCAACATTTCTTTAGTTCAATAAAACTCACACACAAATAAGAAGCTGAAAACGTGAACATCCATGCACAGGGGGCCCCAAAACACCCTGATGTGTAACAAAAGAGAAAAACAAACAAACAAACAAACAAACAAACAAACAAACAAGTCCTTTGGGAGGAAAAGTTGGGCTAGAGTCCATTGTCTGAAAGGCGATCACTTCCAGGCTTCAAAGTCAAACTCCCAGTTTTCATATTCTCTGGATCTTTTCAGCAACTACAACGGGGTTCTCCTTACGGATCTTTGCGGCAGCTTCAGCTTTATAGTCGTATGGACAGTTGTGCTTATCGGAGTAACGGTGAATTCCGCAAAACAGATTTCCACAGCGACAGTCAAAACCTGAAACAGCAGAAAAGGAAAGGAAAAGGTCTTAGAGGATGAGGCAGGGGGGTAAAAAATGATACCAGAACACACCACTGTCTTTCACAGTTTTTTGATTTTACACTTTTTTTTTTTTTTCTTCACTAAACCCGGACTTTTCCAAACAAAACACAAATCTTAAAGTCAACCTGTTCTGCTCAGTTCCATCTCCATGTTTTTATTCTTGGACTCAACTTAAGTTGTTTTACGTGGCTTGCGGTTCAAAAATAATCCTGATTAGTTAAGCCTGAGATGCTTGATTTGGATTTTCTTTGTTGCAGCCTCCTATTTCTTCATTGTCTTCATCAACTGGTGTCTTGGTACATCTGGTGACCAAGTTCCCTCTAAGCTGCGCGTGTGCGCACAAAAAAAATAAGAATAAAATCCAACCTGAATTGAAATTAAAATAAATGTGTAACAATTCATTCTGTGCAGTTTTGCAGTGTGAGTCAGTGACAGGTGACTGGCTGCTCCAGCCAATAATGTGATTCACATTCGTATATACGCAGCTAAATAAAGTCGTTGACAGGTTATGACAGCGTCCTTATGTGCCGCCACCAGTGTTTTAGCTAGGAAAGCGGTGTGGCCAATGTGGAGTGAATACACGCTAATGACAACGTGTGCAACCACTGGAGATGTGAGCAGGACAGACGGAAAAATTGACGGAAAAAGTGTGGACTTCAAACTAGGGCTGTGCGATATGACCAAAATCTCATATCCCGATATAAGACATCTATCATCCCGATAATGATATAAATCACAAAAATTTAACATTTTCTGTAAATTCTGTGAATCTCGGGCAGCTCGACTTGCGTGAAGTGTTTTCAGCTGGGCGTGGTATGCCTGGAGTCCAGTGTTTTAACCGATGCATGAAACGATTTTAGACATAAGTTGTAAAGGCCGCAGTTTTCTTTGTGAGTATTTATTACACAGTGTGTAAGCGATCACTTTCTAACACAACACCTGGAGCTAAGTGGGCAAAACAATCGCATGAGTGCTGCTGTTTGACTGAGGAAGAATAAAGTAGTCATGGTAAACCAATCACATGACCACTTCAAGATGACAAAGCAACAAGGTGATATAGTTTTTAAATTGTGTTGATAGGCCACGCAAAACCAGAGTCAAGATAAATATATACGCGGGTTTTTTCCTCAATAGTTTTGTAACGTTTACCGTCAGGACAGCGCTAGCAAGCACTCTCTGCTTATGACGAAGAAAATACAAAAAAACCCCAAAAAAAACCCTGCCCTTTCGTGTTGGTGGAAAAATGCACCATATTGACCATTCAAAAAAAATGATATGGCAACATGACGTTTGGTTGTTTAGGACGAGGGGGGAAGACTGCGCACCCGCCAGAGAGAGAGAACGAGAGAGAGAGCGAGAGAGCACGCGAGCAACTTTTGAGATGTGAGAGATTTGTGACGTTTTGTGTGTGTAGTGTTGTGGATAGTTTTGTGTTGTGTGTCAGAACAATGAGGCGACTGCTGTCTCCAGGTAACAAACAGGAGTGATACACCTGCTGCTGTCAGACCTGCAGGTATCAGGCTGTGATGTTCTCCTTTATAGTGAACAGAAATTATTTTTTTGGAGTGGCACAAATAATTTCTGGCATCTTATTGAATGCAGAACAGCTGATCGTTATACAAATAGTTTGAAATGGTTATTAAAAAAGGTAAAAGTTAAATGGCTGCAAACAACTTTGTTTGCAAAACTTGTCAATTTTAAAATCATATGGACAATTTATATTTGCATTTAAAGTTATGAAGTATGATTCAGTAAACATGTTTGTGGTTGTTACAGTAGAAAACATAACTTTTTCTACTCTGATTTTATGTTTTTAGATCAATTGTGTTAATACAGTATGTCAAAATGAAAACATGAAAAGAATGATACTAAACACGGTAAAGTAAATAGTTTTTAAAGGTGAAATGTAGAGGAAAAATCTAAAGTAGTGAAAAATAGCCAATTATACCCTGGACCCCAGAGGGTTAAAAAAAATAAAAAATAAAAATATTAAAAACAGTAACTAATAGTTACTTTTGAAGTAATGAATTACTTTTAGAATCTTGTAACTCAGTTACTAACTCAGTAACTAGTAACTATAATTAATTACTTTTTCAAAGTAACTTACCCAACACTGTAAACGAGTGACCACTGTATACAAATACTGAGAAATATACAATTTGAAACCTCTCTCTTTTGCTCTGAGGCGCAGAGGAAAATATATCGACAAGACGATGAACATCATCTACCGATATGTTCGGTAAATGCCCAAGACATCTTGAGAAATGCAAATCGCCACTTGATTAATCTATTTGGTTGACTTGTTTTGGAAAACCGACAGTAAACAAGGAGCAAATATCACACCGGAAACAAAGTGCTATACAGGAGTTTCTCCACCGGAAGTAGAATATGCTAAGGTGCACATAGTCTATGCTGGTGTGACCACAGTGCACATGTCTGCCGTTGCTCACAATGGTCCAAGGGTCCGCGCAGGGAGTTTGTGTTTGCTCAGACATATGAGAAATTAGAGGGAAAATTGCTAGTGACTTTAAAAATCCATCCATCTCTTTGTGAGACATCTTACCTGTAAGGCCAACCTTTTTACGACACATGAAGCACCGATTCTTCTTGGGTTTGGGGGGCTCGGGGGATTTGGAGTCTTCACTGCCAGCAGTGGAGGGATGCGAGGCTGAGACGGCTGGCTGACTCACAACTGGAAAAAGAAGGAAAAAAGACTAGACTTAAACTAGAGCTAGGCCTTCGTATAAAGGTTTGTAAACTGGGTGGTGAAAACACAAATATTCACCATTTCTTTCATTTCTACCTTAAATAACCTCATACTAATGACACGTTTCTCATTTCATGGTAAAAATAAGGGCAAAAGCAGAACATAAATCTGTTAGTCACACTTTTCCACCCTCAGGACTGAACACTCAGTAAAGTGGTTGTCTGTCTATGTGTTAGCCCTTTGACAGGGTGGCGACCTCTTCAGGGTCCCTCTGCCTCTCGCCTTATGACAGCTGGGATAGACTCTAGGCTCCAGGCTCCAGCCAGCCCCGATTCAAGAGAATGGATGGACGGAGAAAACAGATCCATTTTTAGTGCCCACCTGGCTCTATGAGCTCCACTTTACTGCCTGACGCTCCTTTCTCTTCAGAGGAGAGACTCATCTCAGTCATCTGTTGTGTTACAGAAATGGCAGGTGAAATCCCACTGCAAAGGATAAAAAAAGGAAAATAAATAAATAAACAGATTTAAAGTGGACCTATTGTGCTCTTACTTTCTGTCATGTTTATACTGGTGCTCATGCTATGTACGAGTAATCCCTGTACTAAACGCAGAAGTTTTTTTCTTCTCTTGAATCTCTATGACGTCACTTTAAATGGATATCCCCAGATATGATTTTTTTCAGGCAGAGAAATAGCCAATCACAGAGAAGTCTACTTAAAAGGAGAGGATCTAAAACTGCTCGTTTCAGACAGTGGGTGTATTTGTGAATTCGAATTGTGAATCATGCTAAGCTGCTCTACAGTAATCAAAAAATACATATATGGAAATAAGCAGAACAGGTCCGCTTTAATATTCCCATGTTCCATATATCAAACGTAGCATCTCAAACACACAACACGTTTGAGATGCTACAAAAGGATCCATTGTTTTAGGGACAAAGTTTCTGCAGGTTTCCACAACTTAAATTTCCAAAGACCATTTTAAAAGCATTGTAAGTGGAATTTAAGCTGCAAATACAAGCAGCTGAAACAAGTTGCTGGGTTCAGTCTAAGAAACAGAAAATCGAAGCAAATTGGAGCAGAGCTGCTGCTTCTACGCGATTTCCTTTGGAGGTTTTCAGGGCATGCCCAAGCAGAAGACACTGAGGCAGACCCTCAACCCTCTGAGATGATTATACTTCTCATCTCAGAATCCCCCAGGAGAAATGGGGCTAAGGAGAAGGACAACTAAATGGTAAATGGCCTGTATTTGTATAGCGCTTTTCTAGTCCTTAAGGATCCCAAAGCGCTTTACACAACCTGTCATCCACCCATTCACGCACACATTCACACACTGGTGATGTCTTGCTCAAGGACACAACGACCGAGACTGTCGTTGTGTCCGGGGCTTGAACTGGCAACCTTCCGATTACAAGGCGAACTCTTGAGCCACGATCGCCCCAACGGAGAATACCCTGCTTAGCTTACCGCCATTCCAAGGTTAGATAAGCAGAAGACCATGAATGGATGAAACTACACACAGTCCTGAATGGTCACAAAATTATTGTACAGCTGTAAGAGACTACTGATTCGCCTGAAGGAAATCCCAGTTTTTACCTCTACATAAACCAAATCTTGATGGTTGCTGATGTTTTACATTCCTGCCATAGATGCCACTTCCTGTCACTGTTTGACAGGCACCCTGCTGGGTCCACTCACCTGAGTGCCTCTGTGGCAGCAGCAGCATCAGAGGCAGCGGCGGCCTCAGCTGCCACCTCTGCAGCAGCAACTGCAGCAGCCGCAGCATTATTCAGGGTGGCCTCTAACCTCTGGATTGCAGAAGCCTCAGCTGTGGAGCTGCTGCCTGAGGAGAAATAAATCACAGCATGCCACAGTGAGACACAGGGGATGAAGGCAGAGCAGCTGCACACAGACGAGGAGAAGAAAATAAAACCTGAGGTCTTACCCACTCCACTCAAAGAACCAACTCCTCCATTATTCTGTCGTGACAGGTGCTCCTTGTGGCACACGGAGCACATGCCGTTAGTCCTGGGGTTGCCATAAAAACCACAGCCAGTGGCACAGAGGATAGGAACTGGGCTTTGATTGGTCTCCTGGGCCATAGCGGTATTTCTGCCACCTGATGAGCTGACCTGGAGACAGACATACAAAAAATAAAAGGCATCGTTACCGCAGCAGAGTCACATAGCACAAAGACACTACTGAAGAGGAAAGAAATGACCATGTCCTGAACATAAAGCAGTTATATTCACATCTGTACCTGATGTGTAGCCTTTTTATTAAATCACTGACTCAGTTGGAAGCTGTTCCAAATCAGCTGTCACGAAACCCATTATCACCATCAGCCTCACATGTTTACATCTCATTATGTGTAATAAACGCAATTATTCGTTATTCTTTTGGGGACATAAATTTTAAAGAGCAGCTAATCACTGAAAACCTCTCTCCAGCCAATAATTGAGGTTGTTGCTTTACTTTGTGCGAGTTTCACTTCAGTTTAGTATTCTCCCTGAAAAGTTAGCTAGTCGTGTGATTTATAAGGCTGCATAATATCTGGATGTTTGCTCACTGGACCCTCTGATATTTGCATTATTTTAATGTGAAATAAATTCTTAGCTTGTCCAGCTGATGTTTTACTTTATTAAGACACTTATTACATGGTGTTCTATTGTCATTTATTTTGGATTTTTATTTATTAGGTTCCTTCATCTTATTTTTTCTACTCATCCAAGTTAGTACCTAATTTGTGTATTTGACATTTTGAAATAAATTTTGAGTCATTTTACTTTTTAGCTATTCTGTTATAGGTCATGTGTGCTGCAACAGGAATTTCAACTTACCTATATATAGAATCTGAAAAATAAAAACTACAAAACAAAATGTGTGAAACTAAATATTAGTTTGTTCCAAAGTGGGTTCAAACAGGAAAGGGAGCAGCAGCAGTGTTCACAAGGAAGGAAGCTCAAACGAACATCAATCAAAAAAATAAAATAAAAGTACAAACTGTGACTGCAGTGGAATTTTTATTGTTTTTAATCCCCTATTTTCACGTCACTGCAAAAGAAGAGGTCTTTCTCTATTGTGACTTTACTCCACTTAAAAAGGGCTTAGACAAATGACTAAAGACCACCACAAACATAAAAAAAGAAAAAGACAAGCCCACATTTTTTGACGCTTCCCCAGTGACAGTACACAACTACAACATGTAGATTTTTCCCTAAGCACCTACGCATCATTACCTCTGGCACTTCAGCCACTTTTCATACCCAAAAATAAAAATGAATAAAAACCCATGGGAGATATCCTACTGCTTCACAAGGACAGCTTTCTCTGTCTTTGCTATGTTTAAGTGTGAGCGAGAAGCAAGGCTTCAGAGTGGCAGTGAGAAGGACTACTGAGACCTTCTGTTGCTTTTAGTTTTCCTCTGACTGACCATTGTAGCTTAAATCACAGTATAACCATTAACTAATATGGACGGTGATTATTAACTTTAGATTACATCAAACCCCAAAGACAATGTATAATGACAAATAGTGATATAAACCCCAACTATGAATATTTTTTGTACTAAAACCCCTTGACATACTAGTGAAATTTACTCATGAAATCTTCACTCAGATTTTAATCTAATAAAATAATGCCCATTAAAACTTGACTTACTTCCCTTTCACTGGAGCTTCAGGGGACACCTCACTATTTTCTAATAATAAAATTGCTGAGGTGTAATCACATGACCTGAGCCTCAAGTGCCATGAACCAGATAACAGTGTTGAGGCACACTGTCAACAGCCTTGGTTAGAAATGTTATTTATTTAGTGTGTAA
Organism: Rhamphochromis sp. 'chilingali'; assembly: GCF_963969265.1. Classification (NCBI taxonomy): domain Eukaryota; kingdom Metazoa; phylum Chordata; class Actinopteri; order Cichliformes; family Cichlidae; genus Rhamphochromis; species Rhamphochromis sp. 'chilingali'. The sequence continues at coordinate 35,477,924 of NC_137930.1, read as the reverse complement.
ACCAAACAGCATTCTTGACCTTTGCTTGAAAAGAGTGCAGAAGGACAAAAAAACAACAATAAAAAAAACAAAAAAAAAAAAAAAACATCTTTAATCAGTGCTCAGACTACACAATGATTTCTGTTTCAATGGTCGCTCCGTCAGAAAATCACGTCTTCCTGACAAATGAATCATGTCTGTGGCAATAAATGGTATTTGTGTGTGCCCACACAAGCCTGTAGTTGAAAAAATTTATGCAGGACACCAATGTCTTCTACAGATGGTTGAGGTCCAATTACAGTAATCACCCTGAAAGTATGAAAATCCTTCAACAGTACAAACTGAGCCCAATCTAATGGGCAAGGTTAAACTGCCCATGCAGGTACTGTAAGAATTTGCCAAAAGTTGCCAACATCAGCATTGCTGGCATCAGCAGCATTGCATCCTTACAGGTTAAATGTGCAGCTATGATTGATGGTCATTATCAAAGTTTTCTTGACCAACTGGCTCGTGACAAAGCATTTCCAAATTATTCAGTAAAATGAATCAATTTAAAATAAAAATATAAGCATAACTAAATCAGAAACCTTAAACAATTCAATGACATGAATAAAGCCAAATGAAACCCAAGTGAATTTAAAAAAAAAACAAAAAAACAAAAAACACTAAATAAAACAAAAAAAGAGAACACGCAATAAAAATGATTAGATAACTTCTTCTTACCCAAAACTGAAAGCAGCTTGCTTCAAAATTACCGTAATTGTCGGGCTATAAGCCGCTACTTTTTGCACAAGCTTTGAACCCTGCGGCTTTTAGTCAGGTGCGGCTTTTCTATGGATTGTCCATGATTTTTGTCATATCGTAAGACGATTTGTTTTGTTTGTTCCGCTGTTGTACGGCACTACGTTGTCTGGCGGAAGGGCATGTGATCAGACACACAGTATCGGGGTTCAAGAGTGGTATGTTGGTCACGTGTCCATCCGCCAGGCAACATAGTGCCGTACAAGTAGCGCGAAAAACAAACTTCAAATTAACGCTACGCGTTCAGCGGGAGTCGTGGATGACGAGCGGCGATAAACTTGCGAAAAGCAAGTTATGCTCAACTCCACCTGTGGAACCTGACAGCGTGGAAAAGTGTGAAAACATCCATGATCACCGACGGATTTCAAAGGGCTGGACTGCTGCATTATGGAGAGGAGGACACCGCCACGGCCCTTCAGAGGGTGTTCGACTCTGACACTGACAACGAGGATTTCTTTGGTTTTGAAAGTGACAACGAATGAAAGAAGCGGAGAGTGGATGACGAAGCCACCCTGAGCCTGTTCGTTTCCGACACTGGAGGAGAGGACTTTGGTGGTTTTAGTGCGCAGGAAGATGGTGGTGAATGACTGACTTTTCTTCTTGTTAAAGCCGTGTCACTGCACCTGAGCCTAAAAGGTAGTCTGAATCTATTTTTCTGGTGTGCTGTAGGTTATTGTTATGTACTACATTTGTTACTCATTTATGAAGCACAGTACATGTTTCGTACTTGTAATTACCGCTACTTGTACATATACCTAAAAAGTTATGCAAATATGTACCCATAACTTGTTTTTCAAAATATTAATAAAAGTGATGTCTCCAAACAGCCATCTCTTTCCTGACAATTCCCTTTGTGCATATTCTCTTACATATGATAAGTCAACATTGAAACACCTGCGGCTTTTGGTCAGGTGCGACTAATGTATGTACAAAACAGGATTTTCCACTGATTTTAGCTTGTGCGGCTAATATTCAGGTGCGCTTTGTAGTCCGGGAAATACGGTAATCAGAAGAGATCTCAGTTAAAAATTGATGAAAGGGCAGGCAAAAGAAAGTGCCAAGTAAAACACAATGAAATGCTAAATCAAATAAAAATGCTTTATAAGATGCTGAAAAATACTTTTAAATAATAAAGCTCACATAAGTTTAAATGAAAGTAACTATGGGTTTACTAAACTAAAGTCAAATATAAAGCTACATCTTAAACTCTAGATACCACATTATTAAATAATACTTTTTAAGGAAATAGCCAAATAAAAGAATGAAATGCTAAACTACAGAGAATTCAAGTAAAAAAATCTAAATTCACAAAATACTAAAATGCTCATTAAAAAAAAAAAAATAAATAAAAAAAATGCATAATAACAATGCAAACTCTCTTCCTCAAAGCTGAGAACAGCTTCCTGCCAGGCAAGTTTAGTCTAGTAAACAGCTGCAGCAGCCTTGTGATGACAATGATTTTTATAGGAAGTTGTGAAGATCTTGCTTCAGGGAAAATCAACTGTCTACAGTTACAGTTTATACACAGTGGAAGCAAAAGGGGAAGAATTCCCATCACTAAGTTCATATCCTGGTGAGTTACACTAGTCTTTCTCCTCTTCCCCAAAACTGTGGATAGTTAGAGACCACTGCAATGTGCAGCTTCACGTGTGTTCATTGCAGTGTGACTACAGACTGCGGAGCTCCGCTTCCAGCCAGGCTCACATGGACATGTGCATGAGGGCTTTCCACTGTCACAGGAGTGCAATGTGACACACACACACACACACACACACACACACACACACACACACACACGAGTTACCTCAATACACCAAGGCTGTGAACACATCTATTTATAGACAACCTCAGGAGTGCTGCAACCAGAGCTGGAACCCTGGCTAAAATTTGTATCCACGTCAGAGACAAGGTTTCTCCTTAAACATAAGAACAGCCCACACACACTTTGCTGGAACATGCAGGTGGAGGAATTTAAACAAAGGGGTGACCATAAAAATTCATAACAACACCTGTGGATAACACAAAGAGCAGCTGGAGCACGTTTATCACCCAGACAAAAGGCGAGTCACTCCTCAGCCATACTTCTGCCTTAATCCCAGAGCTAAACACGCATTTATATATCCCCAAAGGGCTCAGTCAAGTGAGGAAATATCCTTCATCTTCAACTACTTCACAGCACACAAACAGGGCCACACAACCGTTTTACTTCTACAAATCCACTGAGTCATGCTAGCAAGCTAATGCACGCTGTTTGCGTTTTAACCCCCCTTTTAAAACCAAACATTTAACAAATAATTATTCCTCATGGTGTTTGGTAACACTGTGGGTATTTTTTTCAAGGTAAAGCTGTGATTTAAAGGGTTACATAGAAATACTAGACAGCATGCTCCTTGCTAAGTATGACTCTTCTGATCTCCCCGTTAGCATGCTAAAGGCAACCTGCAGCTAGCAAGCTTAGCGTGACTAGTTTGCTTTGTTCGCTCTTTTGTTGTTTGTTTAGAGTCACCACAAATTTTATAAACAGAAGTCTCTACGATTCTTAAATAAGAGAAACAAGGGGACAAAATACACACTAAAAATAAGTGTTAAAACATCACTGCTAATTAGACACAACCTAGGGAAATTCAGATGCTACTGCGAGCTGCGGATAGATTTAAGTTGAAAAAAGGAGATTTTTAGAAAGGAGAAAGACCGGTTTTTAAATAGCTGTAAGGTTAATGCCAGGTTTAGCAGCTATATAGCCTCTTAAACCTATTTAACGTGTAGTCTTACCCTTGGAAAACTTTTTAAGGACACGTGTTAAGCAGTCAGACAGTCACTCTTTAATCCTCACTAATTAAGTAAGCCAATTTTACACCAACGTCGACGTTACTCGTTTCGGAAAATGTGCTTTTTAAACTGGTTGTAGCTACAATTAGTCCTAGACTGAGACACTTCCCGAAACAACTACTAAGTAACTAACTAACCAGCAGACTGCGGTTTAACTACTCGGTGTTATCTTACCTTTTCGTGCCAGAGAAACGCTGTTTTGTCGGCTAACAGAAACACCTGGATTTCTCTTGGAGCTGACTAACTAGGGCCGTCTAGGTTTAATCGTCGCGTGTGCCCGTTTCTTTTCGGTCCTCTCTCCGTCTGGGAGTGATGTTAGCTGCTCCCGCTGACGTCCTCAGTGTAGGAGAGGTAGTGGCATCTGTTTAGTTTTACGTGTTACGTTTGCGTCCTCTCTGCCTTCCGGTACACGTCATGAAAATTGTGATCCTCTGATTGGAGGGCATGGTTGTTGGCGAAGAGCCACTAAAGATTTCAGGACAGCAGTCCTGGTTTCTACAAACATACCTTTACCCCACATAAACAAACATCTATGTAGAAAAACAGATTTCAAAACATCAACACGGCACTAAAAGTAATGAGATCAGACAAAAACAAAACAGTACAAAACTTGGCACATCTACATTGAGTTCCACAGGTGATGCTGTAGTGTTTCCAAGGGAGAAGACTGGTCTTGACCAACATTAAAAAGACCACTTTGGACTCTTACTAACATACATACAGACAGATCCGGTACACTGATGACACCCTCACACACCGAGGAACATGTAGCAGTTTTTGTCAGAAGTTTAAATACACAAATTATGAACATGAATGTCAAGGTAATTTTATGCTTTTAATGACTTATTTGAACTTTTTTAATTTTACAATGTAACTCTTTTTGTTTAAAAATTAATAACTGGGTTCACAAGTTTGAATTTATTTTATATTTAAATTCACGCAAGATCACCACACTACACTAGCAAGGGAGGGCCTTACTAACAGCAGAGATCAACAACCCAGCAATGAACCTTAGCCACCACCTTAAGTACTGGCCTGCTGATGAAATCCTTTGGAACAGGTTGCTGCTTGCTGCTTGCTGCACGTTCGTTCAACCAGAGGCGGTAACCACTGTCCCTCCCATGAACACAGACGCAACCTACCATAACATTCATGACCATAATGAGCGCATGTGGACTTCTGACCACAGCTGCATGTAAGAATGTTGTTCATTGGCAACAGCTCAGAATTCAACACTAATTGCAGTAATCTCTGGGAAGTCACTTTCTTTTTCTGTGAGTGCTGAAATTCCAGTCAAACACTCAGGAAAACCACACGAGCATGATAACCAATCAGGGGTGCATGCTGAGGCCTCTCCTTTACACCGTCTTCACATATGACGGTGTGGTCTCCTTATAAAGTTTGCATATGACACTACAGTCATTGGGTTGTTTGCTAATGGAGAGGCGGTGACATAGAAGTGTCAGGCCTGGCGGTGTAGTGTCAAGAAACAATCATTCTCTAAATGTAGATAAGACCAAAGAAATGATTACACCACTGAGGCAGAGATAGGGAGTAAAAACCTTTAAATTTTTCTCTTACTTGATCTCACAACACTCGGCAGCTTCTGAAAAATTCTTAGAAGGCTGATGGAACTTTGGCATGTCACCCAGAAACGTTTACACAGTTGTAGAGCTAAGAGCGTCATCGCTGCCTCAGTTACAGTGTGGCGTGGAGGCTGCATTGTTCAGGACAGGAGGGCTCTCCAGCGTGTGACAAAAACTACACAGTACGTCACTAGAGCAGCCTTCCCATCACTACCACTCTTTCTTGAGTAGAGTGCAAAGTACATATAAGGTTACTGGACTTTTGGTGAGGTCCCATTGTGATTCCGGCTGCTCAAGAGCCCTGGGTCTTTATTGTATTTTTTTATAATGGGTCTAATGTTTTCAACTGGCACCTTGCCTCAAATGACCTCAGCAGCTCACAGGACAGCATAGTGGGACATTGTTTTACAGAGTTTCACACCTTGGCACCAGTGATGGTAATAGTCCATCCCTTTTTTCACACTAGGGAAACTCACATGACTGATATCGCCTCAACAACCCGAAGGACGACCTCCAAGAGAACAAAAACCATCCTGGATCAAACCACTGGGATTCTATGTCACTTGTTTTAGAACTGAAGAAGCCTCTTGGATGACCAATAAGAAGCCCAGTTGCCTTCTTTTCAAGCACTTGAGACTACCATGATATGGATGACTTGTACCCTTCTTTCATGATAGGGCTTTAACCTGAATTTGTGGATGAACTGTGTTTACAGACACTGATTTCTGGAAGTGTTCATGAGTTCCTGCAATGATTCCCATGGCAGAATCATGCCTATTTTTATGTGGTGCTGCTTGAGGGCCCAAAGATCACATCTATTCAATATTGATTCACAGCCTTGTCCAGTGCCACAGACATGAGTCTGTAGAGTCTCTGAGCTTTTTCATCATATTATAGTATGCACTGTAACTTAAGTCTGAAAATGCTCCACAATTTGTAAATGCAGTTTGCTGCACATTAGTGAACCTGTGCCCATCTTTACTTCTTTGAAATTCTACTTCTCTAAAATGCTCTTTTCGTACCCCGTCATGTTACTAACCTGTTGACAACTAACTTTATTAACATAAAATCTTTCCATAGCTGTTTTTCCAGCCTTTTGGTGTCCCATTTTTTTTGAGACGTGTTCCTCCCATCAAATTCAAAAGAACTTTATTTTTTGGTAAAATTGTATGTTTATGTTTCCTGTGTTCTGGTGTAAATATAATATGGATATCTATGATGCGCATCTTATTGCATTCTGTTTTTATTTACATTTTGCACATTTATTTATTTTGATATTTTGTAATTTGGGTTGTAGAATGCATTTTCTTATTGCCAAGGAAACAGAGTCAACTTTACATTTATGTATCCAAGCAAAAAAAGTAGAGTGTATCTACTTTTTGCTAAGTGGATATGTTTTACTTGGTGAACAAAGGCATTTAAAGATACATGGAGATCTAAAGAGCTAACTACTGTAGCTTATTTAATGGATGACAAAAGTAAAGTGTTATATCGTGAGTTATGTGAGAAATTCCTTTTGAAATGTAGACTTTTAGAATCTATAAAAGAAAAATAAAAGCAAAAACAGCCTTTATCGTTCAAGAAGGCATTTTTACTCTTAGGTGTCTCATGTACTAAGGCAGCTCTGTATAGCAGAAATGGACTTTTATTACATTAAATGAAATAACAGAGCTTAAAAAATATAATGTTAAAGAAAGTCTATCATACTCAAAATGAAAAGAATTGTGTTCTGAACGAATTTGAGGCAATAGAAGTTAAAGTATAACGATAAAATACACTTTAAGATTTGATTCCTCTCCCTCTTAAAGTGACTTCTTATTAATTTATTTACTTACTTGAAATGCAGCGTTAGAGAAAAAGCGTATAAAAACAAGCAGGACGTAAAAGGAAAAGGAAATGAACGTCAAGAAAACAAATCACGTGACCATAAGTTGTCCGGGGAACGCATTTCAAACAGGTGCGTTCGACCAATCAGACGCCCAGAACAGTCTTAGGTCAGCGAATCAGCTTCCAGCGAGCGAGGATTTAAACCTCGCTCGCTGGAAGCTGCGTACCGTTCTCCATTACGACTATTCCCCTGTTTGCTGAAGCATCGCTTGTTTCGAAATGGCTCTCAGAGTGACCCGGGTAAGACTTTATCATCTCTATTTGTTACTTTTTTTTAATCATTGAATCTGGGGAAGCACTTAGCTTCTTTGTCTTTTTCGCTTAAAACCCCCTCAAAACGTAGCTATAGCCGTCGTTTCTTGCTTTGGGATTTCTTATCATGGAGCAGGTCGAGAGTAAGGGTTTCCGCTTAAGCCTCTTTAACTAAAAGATAAAAGCGTACAAACTGTTATAATCATTGTGATTTAACATTATTATTATTTTTCTTTCCTGTAGAATCGTTTGGCTTCCACCAAGGTCGACCTCGGTGGCAAGGCCTGCTCTGTGTCTGGGCCCACACAGAAGCCCCGAGCAGCCCTGGGGGAAATTGGAAACATCGCAGTTAACAAAGACGCACAGAAAAAGGTAAACATTTCATCCCGTATTAAATGCTTTTCTGTTAAATCTATGGAAAACAATAGAATTATGCAGTGAAATCATATGGGCATAGTGGCTTCCAGCTCTGATCTCAAAACGGTTAAAATGGCCCGAGTGGGGCCACACTTGCAACAACTGGCACAAAATGCTGAATTGAGTCAAAGCGTTGGACAAGGTAAAACTGGTTTACAAGTTTGTTTAAAAATTATAACGTCCTGTTAGGGTATGAAGGTATTCTTTTAAGCTTGTTGGGGTTTTTTTTCCCCACCTCCCTGGCACACTGTGCCTTGACTACACATGGAACCAGTTATTAGTCAGCATTTAGCCTCTTGCTCTAAAAGAAGCCTACACATTTTCCTGCTTTAGATTCTCTAATTAAAAAAAAAACAACCTTATCTCAAACAGAACAGGAAAACCCCTGAGAGTACAATGTGCTCAGATTGACTAAAACTGACTTAACTTGGTGATGTAGGTTTAAGTGCTGTTTAGACTAAAATTCAGTGTCTAGGTCAAGTTTTTATTTTGACCATAGAGAGCACATGAGGTGGCTACAGGACTGCTGCTTAAATGGAGGGGCATTGATAACAAGAGAACTCACACTTGAGTGTCGCCCTCCTTTGGGCAACATTAAAATGGCAGCATAGCATACCTGCAGGAGTGAGTTAGCATGCTTCCTGCTGTGAGTTTCCAATTAAGAATGCACAGGGGGGAAATGCACTTAATGGATTGTAATTTGTCTGGCAAGACTGAAAGCTCTAGACAGAAGAGGAGCTGGGGCTGAGATTGTCTAAATGAGGCTTAAAATCACTCTGGGAAGTGATCTCTATTGGAAAGTTAACACTAAATTGGTCCTATGTTCAGATTTTTTTTTTTTTTTTTTGGTAACGTGTCTACCTAGACTATTGAGTTTTCTGGCTTTAACATGCTTTTTTTTCCCCTTAGACTGTAAAGACTGAAGCCCTCAAGACTAAAGTTACAACCAGAGCTGAAAAGGCTGAACAGACAAAGCAAAAAGATGTCATCCCTGTTAAACCTGAGCCAGAGGTGCAAGCCCCACCTGAGCCAGCCTCTCCCACACCAATGGAGACCTCTGGCTGTGAGCCTGCTGACCTATGCCAAGCATTTTCAGATGTCATTCTGCACACTGCTATCAGAGATGTCGACGCAGATGACTATGACAACCCCATGCTCTGCAGTGACTATGTGAAGGACATCTACAAATATCTCCGCCAGCTTGAGGCAAGCAACTTAAAATAAAGGAATTTAAAGTGGGACTATTGAGCTACTTTCCCCACAGACCACTAACCATTTCTTGTCTGCTCAGGTTGAACAGAACGTCAGACAGAACTATCTGCAGGGTCAGGAGGTGACAGGCAACATGAGAGCCATTCTCATTGACTGGCTCGTGCAAGTAAATCTGAAGTTTCGTCTGCTGCAGGAGACTATGTACATGACCGTGGGCATCATTGACCGCTTTCTTCAGGTGAGTGAATCCTGGTTCTCCTAACAAAAGCTGTTAGTCCTGCAATACACCAGTCCACCTTTCATGGTTTTCATCTCACTAACGGCAACTATACCTCCCAACAGGACAATCCAGTACCCAAGAAGCAGCTGCAGCTTGTTGGAGTGACTGCCATGTTCCTTGCGTCAAAGTATGAGGAGATGTATCCCCCAGAGATCTCAGACTTTGCCTACGTCACAGACAAGGCCTACACCACAGCCCAAATCAGAGACATGGAGATGACTATTCTGCGGGTGCTGAAGTTCCAACTGGGCCGTCCTCTCCCCCTGCAGTTCCTTAGAAGGGCCTCCAAAATTTATGAGGTTTGCAGCATATCTTGTGTCACAGGAATTGCTGATGGGTGACAGTAAGTGTTCGTGCAGCAACTTATTCCTCGTGCATGTCTTCACAGGTAACTGCTGAGCAGCACACTCTGGCAAAGTATCTCCTGGAGCTCACAATGGTTGACTACGAGATGGTCCATTTGCCACCTTCAATGGTGGCAAGTGCTGCTTTGGCACTCACCCTCAAAATATTGGCTGCTGGAGAATGGGTAAGTGCATCTGAAGGGTCTCAAGAGTTTTGGTGTGTCTGTAAGAAATTAAAGTTGTGTCCTTGCTAAAAGTTCCTAGTGGTAAAAACTAGGTCTGAAGTATTAGTATTTTTTTCTTTTCATAAGAAAGGACCTATGAAGCAATGTCAAGAGTGATCCATAATTGAGTGCAACAAATGGCTGCCATAAAGCTGCAGTGCAATTGTTAACTTGTAGCACTTCCTGGCAAGTTTAATAATACTGGTGCAACAGAAACTTGTCTGACCTTTGCTTACCCCAGACTTTAGAGCTGAATCTATGCAGAACATAAGTGGCTGACATGATTGTCATAATCTACACCTGTGCAGGTAATGGTTGCAATATTGCAACCATAAGTTTTATGAACTGTCATGGGAATTGTTCATATTTATAAAAGGACTCCTTGGATGAGTTTCAATATCAAAAGGCTTTGCTTTATGTGAAGGAATTGTCAAATATGTTTGTACATCTAGATCAGTAAATTCAAACTGACCCCTATACCTGCTTCACTGAGTGAATGAGTTGAATGCAGAGGAATTTCACCACAAGGATCAAAGTATACATATAATAGTGTGACTCATGCACATTTTGCTCAGCAAATCCTGCACAGATGCCTTCAAATTGTCTTTCCAGGATGTGACGCTGCAGCACTACATGGACTACACAGCAGAGAGTTTGATTCCTGTTATGGCACACATCGCCAAGAACGTTGTCAAAGTGAATAATGGGCTGACCAAGCACATGGTAAGCTTCTTGTACTTCAAATTTTAACTAATGTTAAACTTGACAAGACCTAACTACACTGGTGTCTTCTGCAGGCCATCAAAGGCAAATACGCCACCTCAAAGCAGATGAGGATTGCCAACATTTCGCAGCTCAAATCATCAGTGGTTAAGGACCTGGCAAAGCAGGTCACACAGTGAGATCAGTGTCCTTGGCACCATGTGCTGATTTGTACAGATGTAAATTAACTTTTTAACCTGACCAAGGATCTGCACACCAAGGATGTCACTAGTTTAGTACTTTTGTGTTTGTTTGTTTTTTGTTTTTTTTGGGGGGGGTGTGGTGTATTTTTACAGCCTGCCCAAAGCACACCACAAGTTTTAAGTTTGACCTGAGCTACAAAATGGCAGTTAATTCTTCTAAGAGTGACAGCTGGGCTACATGATCAGACTAGTGCAAGGCAACCATTTTTGTTTCACTTATTCAAAAGTACTCAAGCACTAATCTTATTAGGCCTGAAGACCTCTGACCCTGCACCCCCTCTAAACTGCTGCTGGTGTTTAATCTAAAACTTGTGGTGTGAATTGTATGGTCAGCAATGTGACTTTTTAAAATTTTTTTCAGTGGATGTGTTGTGAAATGTACAGCAATGCTTTTTAAATCAGTTTGGTTTTTGCATTCTTACTATCTTGTTCTTAAAGGATTTATTAAATGGCTTTGACCAGAAAGCTGCCTGCCTTGTTGTTCCTTTTGATCTCCACTAGAGGCTGCTGTGAGACTGTTCAAGCATCTTAAAGCTAAAGTACAAGTGAGGTTGTCAAAGTGCCCACAATGAGAAATGTTGACTTTGCCCTGCTGTACTTCAGTTTAGAGCTATGTTAATATTTGGTGACAGTACAGCTTGCATCAAAACGGCTCTTGATGTAAAGTGTCCCTTCATGATGGCTTTTGTGACTTCAGGGAAGCTTAAAGCAGAACTCTGGGACTTTCAGTTCACGTTAGGTCACTTCCTGAGAGTCTTATTTTGCTTTAGGGCCAAGGGCTGTCCTTAGATTGGCGGCTAAAACGGGCACTTTGACTGGTAACAGACATCTTTTATCACCCAGAGGAGTCTTTACAGGTTATGCATATAATTTTGGAGGTAGTGCATGAGCATTGGGGCTCTAAGTTGGCACAATCATGTGCCTTTCCAACTAGGGGTGACCTGAAGTGTTCTCCAGTTGAAGGTGCAGTCTCGAAAGCCCTACGTTTGTCTCTAACGAGGGGAAACAAGACAAAAGGGCCTTCAGACTTGACTACATGCAAGGCTCTTTTCAGCATGTTCTAAATGGGACGATGCACCAAGCCCAACACTGCTTTGCTTCTGAGATCTGACATCAAGCGTGCTCAGGGTGGAATGTGTTAGCCCTGCAACAGACTGGCGACCTGTCCAGGGTGTACCCTGCCTCGTCCTAAGACAGCTGAGAGAGGCTCCAGTAACCCCCGACCCTGAAAAGGATAAACGGATGGCTGAATGAGAGACTAGTCCAGAGTGTGGTAGTTGTGCTTTTGGCAAAATTCTAATAAATCTGGGTTCACAGCTAGCATCTCTGCATCTCAAACCCTCAATCAAGAGCAGAACTGCACAAGCCTATACAGAGTTAGAATAATGGAGCCAAAGGGGTAACTTCTAAGTCCTAGAGAGAGAACCAGCTTTAATTGAGTGATGGTTCTCTACTGGTGAATGGTGCCTTTCACAGCTTTTTCACTGTAAACTAGCATTTTGAACATCTGGATAAAGAACCAAGTCAGTTTATTTTGGATGTCAAAGCTAATGGCCGATGAAGATGCCAGTCTTTAGCTGAAACTGAACTAGGGCCCTTTTACTACTTATGCAAACACTGAGTTTAAACTTTGAAGTGCATTCTTTTTAACGGCCAGAAGGTGGCACACAGCCTTCCAGTTACCCCAAGGCTCCCTAGCTTTTTGACCTCAGCAAACACTTAACCGATGACTCCATGGGCTCAGTCATTAATCTGCAGTCTTACTGAGTCCAATTTGGAAATTATTCACAAGTCACTAGCTAATTTGAGTGCAGTTGCACAGTTCAGATCCACCCCTCAGTGATCACACCTGAATTCAAAACACAAAGGTAAAGACAGCAAAAAGGTGACATAGTTTCCTATGATATGTTCTGTGTGTACATGTGATCATTGTGAGCCAAAAGCTCAGACTACAGACGGTTTTCAATTCTTTTCATTTTTTTCTACTCCTTGACACAAGCTCTACTTGTGTGCTGTCCAAAATTTCTGTTTGCAAGGAGTAGCCCATCAGTAGGAAGATATGGCCTTCTTTCAGATAGATGTTGCATGAAGGGCCAGTATAAGGTAGTTTATGTGAATTATTTAAGATGTAAATGGATAATATTTATAGTGATTTAACAAAACATCTGCAAGCACACATGTAAAAATAGTATACAAGGCAAAAATGGAGTTCTATGTTATTTACGTTTTTAAATTAAATTCTTCAAGTAGTCTTCAGGAAAAGTTTTCCAGGTTTCTCGAGGGACATTTAAAGCCATGTTTGGATGTTGGCTGCCTGTTGTTAGGGTTTTCCCTCCACCTCAAAGCCTCTTAATTGTGTGGCATCACAATATATTGTTTTTTATTCAGGTTTGAGTTCATTCCTAACTCACAGCTGTATCTTTTTAATTACGTAACTTATTGTTTCTGTTTTTTGTTTTTGCTCTAATTTAAATTGAGCTATGTGAGCTAATTTTGTTATATTTTACTCAGCTCTTCCATTTTATGCAAAGTAAGTTTTCTTGGTTGTTTGCATGCAAGTTTTTACTTTTATTGTATCTTTTTTGGCTTACTTTATAACTATGTTTTAATTATTGTACTTTATTTTACCATTAATTGAGCTTTATTTTGTCTTCCTTGAAAATTTGTTTCATTGTATTGTATTTTGTTGAATGTGATTTAATGTGGATGGTCCTCCTTAAGAAACAGAAGAGAGCATCTCTGCATGATGTTTATTTATAAGGTTCTTCTTTGAAAATGGCCCAATTATCTCTGCTCCCCTTTTACATTTAAATATAGTAGTTACAATATCAGGTCACAGGATATTAATAACATTAGCTGTGCCTGTCATTCACAGTGAGATTGGAGAAAAGTGAGTTTAAATCCTCCGCTGTCTACAAATGGAATGAATGACAAATATACTTCCTCTGATTTCATTAAAACATTATAAAATGTTATGTTTATCTATCTTTATGCTGTCTGTAAATTCAGTCTGGATTGAAATGAGAGACAGTGTTTATTGCGCAAGTCTCTTTTGAAAAAGAGATGTGGACCTTAATGACACTATTGTACTTTAAATAACGGTAAATTACAGAACTCTTCCCTGTCCAGGAAATTGCTGTGAATCATTATTACAGACTTCCTTCCTAAGAAGCCGGAAGATCTCATGTAAGGTGTAAATTTGAAGACTCCTCACAGTAATTGCATAACATCAGGACACGTGTAGTTAAAGCTAATGGACAGGACAGAGTGGAAGCTATTATCACAGAAACCCATTCACAGCTGAAACCCTGGGGAACACCCCCTGCTTCATCAGTCCATTCATCCTCTTATCCTCAGGGAGATGTCCAAAGATCATCTGCCATCTGTATGACGTAAGGCACTCTGTACATCATCAGGATCATAAGGCCATCACTGCTACAGGCTTGCTGGATAACAGCTTGACTACATCTGTCGCAATACAGGCAGCAAGACCGGAAATCATCTGCTCAAAGGGGAAAAAACATATTACACATTTTGGGAAATTGGTTTTATTGTAGTTCATGTGCAGAGTTCAAAAAGTGAAATATGAAGATTAAGGTCCTTTAAGGTACAAGAAAAAAAAAACCTCAACTGATCTGAGAACCCAAGATGTACATCTGTTTCCTGACATAATGACATACAGGCTGTAATCCTGACACCTTAAGAGCACACCCCCTCCATCCATCTAGCCCTGTAGCCTCTGTTTTCCACAGAGACACATGATAATTAGTCTCAGTTATCCTGAAAAAAAGCTGCCTTTTAAACCCGCAGATCAAACTGAGCATTCAAATTTTAAGGCTGAGGTCACAACTGGACAGCCATATCAGTTTACGGGACAGATTCCCCCTCTGCAGGGCTTTAAGCCCTACACTTGCAGCTGCCTGGGACAGTATTTGGCATTTTTCAGCGATATTTTGCTGTGTGACATTATTACAATGGAAAGTTGGATATGATAGCTCTTGTATTCAAGGCAATTCAGCCACTGGCACACTGGAACACCATGCTTGCAAATAACCCTAAAAATGTTTTATTTTTTTTTATTTTTATTTTTTACCAAAAACTATATAAACGTGTCATCACTCTGATCTTCTCTTCTCTGGCTATCAAAATGTTTTTGGTTTAAAGGCACTTTTTGTAATTACCTACTGCACAATTTAACAAAATCTTCCACCACCAGGGGGTAGCAGTTTACCAGTTTTTCGATGTGTTTGGCTGTTTTTTAACTTACCTTGATTTCCTGAAGAAAGCCTGCTTTTTCCAGGCCACCAGTATCAATAAGAACTACTTATGATGTACCATCCTATGGTTCAAACTGATACAACACAAAAATACGACTGCCGCTTGTTTGACACATTAGATGGTCACGAAATATCCATCTAAGTCTAGATGACTGCTAGCCCTCGAGCCGTGAAAATAGGGGACACCCTACCCTTCGCTGCAAAATATAGAGGTAGAGCAAAGGTAGGAAAACTGATTATCCCCTAGATCCCTTGGATTCTAGTAGCTCTAGTATCTCTTAAAGATATACTTTACTGATTAATCTCAGATTTGACAGTCACAGCATTGAGACAATGCTTTTTTTAAGAGCATTGTCATGATACAATCACAGTATGGACAACAACATGTTCTTCCAGGTGTTAAACTATATTGTAACACCTGGAAGAACATTTGGCCCAACAGATGACTAAAACCATCAGACCTGATGTAGGTCTCTGTAGTGCGAATCCAAATGACCTGCAGATCAAAGCTGACTTAATTAGTGAAACATCTTGACTCCTGTCAGCAGGACTGACATTTGATTGATTTTGGTTATATTACTTTACAAAACCTTCTGATACTGATTTTAGATGGGAACTTCAGTAAACTGGTGATCAGATATGAGAAGGATGATTGCCTCCTCTTAAAAGATGTGCTCTGGCAGTTTTGGACACTACCCACTAACTCTAATGACTTTTACTCACACTAAGTAGATTTGGTGATGTGTTTTGGTGTTTCTTTTGTTCCAGTGACAACTATTGAAAACAAGGCTGATTGATGAGCTTGATTTTTAATGGATTTGGATAATGGATCATGGAAAATTGTGTAAACCCAAAATATAATACATTTATTGTTGAGGAAAACCAGCATTCATATTACTGCACTGTGAAAGCGCACCAAATTGATGGAATTAGATCTCCAGTGATATTTAACACACCTTTTTAAAGATGTTTATGCATTTGTGCAGATTTCTGTATCCTTAAAGCCCAAATGTGTCTGTCCTTTCCCATGTTTATTCAAGCTCACCCCATTAAACGAATCTGCAAGTCAGCATTGAGGTCCAGAAAGAATGTGAAGCTTGGCGGCATCAGACCGTTCAGAATTTCAGCAATACAGATTTCACCCACAAGCAGCTCATCCAAGAAGAGAGTAAAAAGTTTGGAGATTGCCCCCAAACTTCCAGTCTAAACATCGCCCGAGATGGGCAGAGTTTTAACAAGTGCACCTTTCAAAGTGAGTCAGTGCTTATTCTCTCCTCTCATCCTCCAAGTCTGTGTGCCTCAGTTCAGTAATGGCAAAGTCAAACAAACAACCGGCCTGTGGCAGCACTGTTAGGGTTTCTGTGGGGTGCTAATAGGTTGGCAGCTGGTGTACTGAATGAGGTCTCTGGAACTGAAAGTGGAGTGAAGCACAAATAAACACAGGGGGCATTCATTTTCACAATTTATAGATTTTCAAATAAAAATCACGTGCTTCCTGAACTTTATCGACCTTTGGCGTTTTAAAGTCAAACCGAGGAAACAAAGGCTCCCATTGTGGCCTGAACAGCGGTGTGTAGGAGCCAGGTGTGAAAAGGATTTTCTCCAGATCACTTTAAGCTCTGCTTGTACGGTCTGAATGCCGAGCAGGAAGTCACCTTATCATCACAGTCAAAGAGCTGAATGTTTGTTGAACTGCAGACGCCTTTTCCTTCCATGGTCAATGTACTGTGATAGGCATTTGGATGGAGAGCAGAATGACATTTCATAGCTTATATTTATTTAAAAGAGAGCGAAGAAATAAACCAGATAAAGCTTTAATTCCATGGAGTATAACTAAAACATCCAGAACATGCATGAGCAAAGAAATCAAGTTGTAATAAACCAAAAAATACCCTTCGTCTGGGTATTTTTGCTTTAAAAAAAAGAGCCATAACCACGACTGTTCTGCTCATGGTTAAGGGAATTCATCTGTTGAGTCTTACATAACAGAAGCCTGCATTTTCCTGGTATTTCTGGTCATTTCATAAACAATAGTACATTTTATTCTGGAGAAAATTAAACCCCACTTTAAAAAATCTGATTAAAATCAAGGAATGAAGTGTTAAAGCTACTGCAGAAAGGCAGAACTTTATTACATGCATATTTTGGCAAGTAATTTTGTTTTGTGGAGACAAAACAAGTTATCTTGTTTCAGCTCTCAGAGATTGTTTTTGGCCACTGAGGAGCAACCCCTGAGCCAACGCAGAACAGTGTAGTAGCAGCAAATCCAGCATGTCCATATTAACACTGTCTGATTTGATTTCAACACTATTAAAGTGTCTATATGGGTCCACACCAGAGAGTGTTAATTTAACTCTTTTTGGAGAGTTGGTACGTTAACTCTGATTTAGTGTTAAACACCAAATCTGTCTGGAGTTGATAATTTAACACTTGGTGTTAAGAGTTTATATATTAACTCTCAAAGAGTATTTTAGTTTAACTACGTAAGAGTTATCTTCTAATTCATTCTAAAAAGCGGGAATTTTACTGTTCTGAACTTCTAGAAATTTCTTTTGGAAATAAACATTTACTAAAAAGATGCAATGGTTTTTGAAAAACATTTATTCTGAACTGTGCACCACAATTTCAAAACATTTTCTGAAAGATGTAACAGTATACATGTTCTCACTTTCATTAGAATTTTGTTTATCAAAAGGTCTGACATGGTAAATGCAAATAACAGCATTCTCATCACTTATTTCTTCAATACAATATGCATGTCCTTCATTCATCCCTTTGTGGAACTTCAACGCACTTCTGCTCTCCCCCATATTCCATCTTCACAAGCATATCCTGTGCGGAGATTGAATAAAAATTAGTTGACACTAATTAATGGCACAAACAATCCAGTAAACAATTGCAGCACAGTAAAAAAAAAAAAAAAGGAATCCTCTTTGAGCCATTACTTGTGTAAAGTATTTTCCCAAAAGACAAGGACACAGGCAACAGGTAATACTGAACTAAATGTAAAACCTCAACCTTTTAAATTTTTACCTAAACCGTGTGCACAAAACTCTGGAGGGATCTATGCTAACGTAGAACCCAGTCAGGACGTCTGCTACTGCTGTTTGCTCGTTTTTGTTTTTTTATGGGCGATCATTTTCAGGCTTCAAGTAGCACCATTACACCAACATTTCACATTCTAGACATTGTTTTAGGTGTATTTGACCAAAAGTTTGACTGAAAATTCACATGCAAGCTGTTTTTCAAGGCTGTGGTATTTGCCCGCAAACAATACCTTTCAGCTAGCTAAAACAGAATATTATGCTATCAGCGAGCAACATGGCTAATGCCTTTCACACAGCTTTGTCTCAACTCCAAAGAGCCACAGAAGTAAAAGCTCATAATAATAATTAAAACAATCTTTGAAAAATGACTTACCAAGCATGGCAAACAACTCAAATATGTAGAGCAAAATGTTCTGAAACGGCTTCACTTCAGCTTCGATTGGAGCCGTGCTAGGGGCGGAGTCTGTGAATTTACTCTGTTGGTGTCATAGCCCCTCTAGGAGTTCAGAGTTAAGAGGTCAAGAGTTAATGTTTCCATTGTAACACCTCCAGATTTGACAGAGAAACACTCATTTTTAACACTCGATTTTAACTACTATCATTTTACACCTCAGAGTTACATTAAAAGAATGTGACTCTACTTAGAGTAAAATTAACTCTACTTTTGCAAGAAGACTATTAACACCAAAACATTTAACACTTTTGAATTTGCTGTGTAGCAGCAAGGCGAGGACTCGATTATTTGCCTTCCCCAGTTATTTTTTTTTCTGGTCTTCACTCATTAGGTTTAGGGATTAATGGGTTTGTCCAGTGATTTTAAAACAAGAGTAAACTTGTATTTTCTCACAGGAAGAAACCAGAAGCCAGGGAATCTCTATATGTCTTCTACACACAAATATACAGAATGTGAATCCAAGGAATTAGATTTTGGGTGTAGGAAGTTTCTTATTTCCGTTTTTGCAGTGCACTTATAGTCTGAGTTCTTTTGACGAATCGTGTTTGAGCGGGCTTTGGCTGCATACAGGTAAACTGGCACGGTCCGGGCAGGTTTGGGGTTTTTGCACTGTGTTTTTTTCTCTTTTGTTCTCTCGCCAAGTTATCAGTGTACTCGTGGAAACACTGGCTGGACGGTGCTAGTTCTTTTACCATCGTGGTGATCACGTTTTTTTCTTCCTCTGTGAATGTTTTCCTATCTTGCTAACTCAGAGTTTTTGTCTGCCTTTTAGTTCTCAGCCTCTCACCAACCAAAGAAATCTGATTGCCCCTTTACGGTCTCCTCTGCAGCGAGTTGTGCTTGCCAGCCAAGTTTTGTTCTGGAATACGTCAAGTGTGATAACAAGATCTGCTTAGAGTAGTTTAGAGATTCTTCCTTACTCTCCTTGGTCCAAGCTAGCATTCCGTCTCCACTCTCGTAGAGTTCCTGGTTCAGTTCCTGCAGTAAATTGTAAATAAATCTTTTAAATTTGCTCCTGCATGCTCAGTCTCAATTTAGAGTCAAAACATGACATCCATGTAGAAAGGAGAAGATTGCATTAGCCTGTTCCATCTACAAACCACTAGCTATTATCTGACAGTGATAAGCATTAATAGATTTAGAGTCACTCGTAAACAACGGTTAGACGTCTTCAAGTCTTTAGGTAGGACCTCTGGCTAAATATTTTGAGCCTTTTTGGGTTTTGTGAAAAAACTTTGTTTCCATGTGCAAAGTAAAATACGGTATGCATCCAAAATAAAACAAGACTGTGTTAAAAATTCGTTGCTTTGTTTAACAGAAATATATATATATACACACATACATATACACACATATACACACACATATACATATATACATATACACATATATATATATACACATACATACATACATACATACATATACATATACATATACATATATATACACATACATACACACAGTGGGGCAAAAAAGTATTTAGTCAGCCACCGATTGTGCAAGTTCCCCCACCTAAAATGATGACAGAGGTCAGTAATTTGCACCAGAGGTACACTTCAACTGTGAGAGACAGAATGTGAAAAAAAATCCATGAATCCACATGGTAGGATTTGTAAAGAATTTATTCGTAAATCAGGGTGGAAAATAAGTATTTGGTCAATAACAAAAATACAACTCAATACTTTGTAACATAACCTTTGTTGGCAATAACAGGGGTCAAACGTTTACTATAGGTCTTTACCAGGTTTGCACACACAGTAGCTGGTATTTTGGCCCATTCCTCCATGCAGATCTTCTCGAGAGCAGTGATGTTTTGGGGCTGTCGCCGAGAAACACGGACTTTCAACTCCCGCCACAGATTTTCTATGGGGTTGAGGTCTGGAGACTGGCTAGGCCACTCCAGGACTTTCAAATGCTTCTTACAGAGCCACTCCTTTGTTGCCCGGGCGGTGTGTTTTGGATCATTGTCATGTTGGAAGACCCAGCCTCGTTTCATCTTCAAAGTTCTCACTGATGGAAGGAGGTTTTGGCTCAAAATCTCACGATACATGGCCCCATTCATTCTGTCCTTAACACGGATCAGTCGTCCTGTCCCCTTGGCAGAAAAACAGCCCCATAGCATGATGTTTCCACCCCCATGCTTCACAGTAGGTATGGTGTTCTTGGGATGCAACTCAGTATTCTTCTTCCTCCAAACACGACGAGTTGAGTTTATACCAATATATATATATTGGTATAAACTCTCTCTCTCTCTCTCTCTCTCTCTCTCTCTACACATATATATATATATATATATATATATATATATATATATATATATATATATATATATATATATATATATATATATATTAGGGGTGCAACGATATTCGTATCGATATTGAACCGTTCGATGCAGTGCTTTCGGTTCGGTACGCATATGTATCGAACAATACAACATTTGTAATTTATTTTATCAACTTTCCTTCTGACGATGCTGTCTGTGTTGAGCGCTCAGTGAATCTGCGTTCGACTACTCCGCCTAGGCTGCACTGTCGAGCGCAGATCCACTGAGCGCTCAACACAGACAGCATAGTCAGAAGGAAGAGCGCAGGGCACCTCCCGCACCCTCATTCAGATCTGGCGTTTGGAATTATTTTGGTTTTCATGTGACGTATGACCCTGAAGGTAAGCGAGTCATGGACTAAAGTAAAACAGTATGTTGGATGTGCCATGCAATGCTCAATTACATGGGTGGGAACTAGTGTGTTAGCGCAGTTAGCTCGTTAACGTGTTGGCCGTCTAGCCCCATGCACGGGGCGATGGCGGTAGCTCGTTAACGGAGATTTGCCGTGTTGTGGTGTTAAGGTCATTTCAACGAGATTAACCTGAAAGCACTAGTGGGAACACAACGAATATGACTGCACATTTACACCGACATCATCCTAGTGCAAAGACCAAAACAACAAGCATGCTACTAACTTTAGCCAAGTCATTTAGACAGCTGTTAGCACATGATTCTCCTTATGCTGCTGAGAATATAGCCCAGAAGAAGCGGATAGTATAGCTTTTATTTTGGAAAGAGACATTTCTCTGTAATAAACTCTCTTTTCCAAAGATGCATGATTCCTCAATCAGATACAGGGCTTGCAATATCGCTAGCCCGACGTCCCGGAGCTAGCGATTTTTTCAGTCGGGCTACCAAAATCTATCTCTTCCCTGCCCGTTGGGCTATTGTAGGAAGGAAAAATATATGTCAATGCTTTTGCATTCTTTCAGAAATGTAGCTGGGTAATTATGTCATTGGCATCTGTGAGCCACTGTCAATATGTGACATATTGAAATCGCGTTTGAATTTGCGCTTGTTTTTTTGCTTTCACTTTGCAATCGTGCGAACTGTGTATAGAGAGCGACAGCACTGACCTGTGAGTGATGATAATTTGTGCACCAATTCCTCTGACATCGTCTTATTAATCGTTAGCTTATATGCAAACATGACAAGTGAAATCTCCCGCAGCTTAAACATGTGAGAGGTTGATCGCGCAGAGAATCGCTGAGCTTATGTGAGTGCGTGTGTAAAAGCAGCAGGATTTATATTTCAGTTCTGCTGAGCCAAATAAGACAGGTCAGGGTGAAGAAGTGACAGCCAAAGAAAAGCTTACCACAAAACGGAGAAGTTATGACAAATCAGACTATAAGGCAAAAAGAAAGTGCAGCTTTATGGTTTCATGGACAAAATAATTTCTGTGGCTGCAATATGACGAGCTAAATAACCAGGGCTGCACATAAGTGGTCCACAGGTGCGCATTCGCTGTCAAAATAAAAAACACGCACAAGGGTTAGGGTTAAATTTAAAAACTGTACTTTTGAGTTAAAATATATATTTATAATTTTAATAAATGACAAATTAAAAAGGCATGAACATTATTTTTGTATCGAAAAAATATCGAACCGTGACACCAAAGGATCGAACCGAACCGTGAATTTTGTGTATCGTTGCACCCCTAATATATATATATATATATATATATATATATATATATATATGTGTGTGTGTGTGTGTGTGTGTGTGTGTATGTATATATATGAGCATTTAATGGGAGACTAATTATTTAGACCCAATCTGTAGATACAGTTAATGAGTTCTGCTTATCAGAAGCAAAAGAAGCAGACAAACCATCTCGCCACTGGCATGTACATTGGCTCTTGACTGAGTTTCATCATGATTTCATCATCCTGACTGGGGCCCTGAAGTTTGCCCCTGTACTTAACCCAACATAATTGTGCAAGAGAATAACCCCTAAAGGGCCATTAAGTTAATGTTGCCATACACAGTGATTATCGGAGGTTAAATCACCCTGCTTCACTTTCAGGGACCTGTGCCAGTGTTTGTGTTTTGATTAATGAGATTGGTAATAATGAGAACATGGCCCATGAAGCTTGTGTTGATCGTGTGATTGGGTTGTTTTTTTTATTTTTTTATTGTTTTTGTTACTTAGTTTCTTTCAATGATGACAAGACTCATAGGCTGATTTGTGAGCCATGTAATGCAGTTTTAAGGTTTTCCATGTTTAATTTTTAATAGTGTGCCATAAAACTCTGAAAAGACTTATTTATAGATGTTGTGAGATGTGGGTTTTTTTCCATATAAATGTGCCAGTGTGCTGTTTATTGTCGTAATTTAAAGTGAAGTAAACACTCAGTGTGACTGAATCTCTTTAAAGATGTCTACTAGCTATCTACTGTGTGTTGTAATCTGACCTGTTTTGGTGAGTCACACTGCCTGGCTAATGTCAGCTCTGATGTGTGATAAATCCTCACAGTGTACGAGGGAGGAGGAGGAGGGAAGGGCAAACAAAGCTGCTCCTGCTGACACGTTGTAAATCAACCTCTGGGGTCACTTGGCTATCTCCTTTGTTGTCCACATGTGACAGGGAGACTGACAGATACTGTTTGCTACTGGACCTTAGCACCTCCACTGTTTCTAATGTGAACTAACAACATCCCAAAGCCATGAAATCTGTCATGATATCAGTCAGCCCCAGATCATGCAGAAAAATGCCACCTGTCTGATACCAACCCTGTTAGCAGAGGTTGTCTGTGAAGGTTTTCAGTTTTCAGTCATCCAGGTCATCGTAGTCAAAGGAGCTTGCAAAGAAAAGCGTCTGGACTTCTTTAAGTTACTTGAAGACGTTTCACCTCTCTGATGGATCTGCGGTTCTTTTTTCAGCAGACCCTTACATATCTCATCCAAATGTGCATAATGATCAATTGTCAAAGGAGCTTGCAAAGAAAAGCGTCTGGACTTCTTTAAGTTACTTGAAGACGTTTCACCTCTCATCCGAGAAGCTTCTTCAGTTCTAAGGTCAAATGGGTGTGGGTCCCAATCAGCCAGTGGGACCCACACCCAGTTTCACACCTTGGCTCAGGCGATTAGAGGATCATCAGGGGTCCTTTTGTCCCTCTGTGGGGGGATACTCCCACTAGGTTTATATCTGGGACTCTCCACCATTTGACCTTAGAACTGAAGAAGCTTCTCGGATGAGAGGTGAAACGTCTTCAAGTAACTTAAAGAAGTCCAGACGCTTTTCTTTGCAAGCTCCTTTGACTACGATGACCTGGATGACTGAAAACCTTCACAGACATAATGATCAATTAATTCCCATCTCACTTCCCAAAATTTATAATTTTATTCTAAACAAACCTGATAACTGATGCTAATTCCCAGATGATCTCTAAATGTGAACATTTCTGCACAATATTACTTTTAGTTGGCTACATTTCACTCTGGAACATAAATGTCAGCATATGGTGCCAGAGGAAATGTCAGAGGATCGCCAAGTCACTGAGATTTATCACATAACTGTGCAACTTTTAATGCCAATCTATTTAGTAATAAATCTGCTAGTTGTTGACTTATGGGCTGCAGTGGGGGGCCAACATCACCATAACTGGAGTCACAAGTAGCTTTAAACACTTGCAATTACTCAAACTCAAGACCACCTGTATAAAAGAAAAATACTCTGCTCAGTAGCCAGACATAGAGTCACTGGGCACTTGGTAGTGTCAGATTGGACCCCCTTGTTGCTTTCAGAACTGCCTTAATCCTTTGTGGCACAGATTCAACAGGGTGCTGGAAACATTCCTCAAAAACGTTGGTCTATGTTTATTGGAAGATTGAGAACACTGTGGTCATAAAAAGATGGCCAAAACAACACTCAGGTAAGCTGTGGTGTTTAAGCTCTAGGAGGCCCAAAGTGTGCAAAACATACCCGTGACCTCTAGCATCTACAAGGCATTTAAACCCACATAACCTGCCACATACTAGATTTTTTTTTTCCGGATCATTCTCTGTAAACCATAGAGATTGTTAAGTGGGGAAATCTCACAAAAGTGCAAAGAATTCCTCTTTTAAATAGCATAATGTACAAAGCACGAGTGACTTTTACTCTGGGACATGGTGACTGTGAGTGCAGAATCCCATCAATATTTTTCCATTTATTTTACAATTTTCAGCTGAGATCATGCTTTGAAACTAGTTGCACAAGCTGATGAATGACTACCTTTTACTTCCAAAAAGACACAAGTTTTATTTCCCAAAGTCTGACTTCGATAGGCCAATCTGCTGAAAAATCACCAGAGTATATCTCCATCAGTCACTTGAATTAAGCTACAAATGCCAGTGTGGATGTTTAACTCTAATATTACTAAAATGTAAGATCTAAGTTTACTCTTAGATGTAAAATTATGTCAGTAGACTGGGGCCACAGTAGACCTGCACTCCAAAGGTTGTGCATAACACAAATCCTGACCTGCTGGTTTGTGGATCATGAGGCTAGTTTTTAGCAGAATGTGACTACATCTAGATGAGAGACCCAGACCTATAGGCTAATACTAATGCTAGCTGGACATCCATCCATCCAGCCAGCCAGCCAGCCAGCCAGCCATCCATCCATCCATCCATCCATCCAGCCATCCATCCATCCATCCATCCATCCATCCATCCATCCATCCATCCATCCATCCATCCATCCATCCAGTCATCCATCCTCTTCCGCTGATCCAATTCAGGATGGGGGGTCTATCCCAGCTACCACAGGGCGAGAAGCAGGGTACACCCCGGTACAACAGACTGGCCTTGATTTGGGAGACATGAAATGTGGGCTGGATGCATAGAGATAGAGGCAACTTGAGTTTAACTGGAGAAGGGTTAATGATGGAATCAATTTCACTAGGAGCAATAAGGCGTGGTGCAGGCTTGCATGTCAAAGGACCTCAAGGGAATGTCTTTAGCTGAGAGCCATACCTTGTGTCCGGGCTCGTAGCAGGGAGGCATAAGACCGATGGTGATCAGCATGATGCTGGTTTCTCTCAACCATCTTGAGGAGTGCCTCCCTGGTCTGGGTGTACAGCTGCCTGCTCCACTATAGGTGCTGCAGTACTGATGGCACGGCGATGTCGGCTTCTATGCAGGGGAAAAGTGGAGTCTGGTACCCTGGAGAAGCTTTGAAGGGTGAAAAGCCAGTAGCAGAGTCGGTGAGAGTTATGTGCCTATTCCACCTTTGCCAGTTTTGAGGGCCAGGAGGAGGGGTTTGGGGAGGTTACACAGCGGAGAGCTCCTGATTTACTCTGTCTGATTGATCACTGGTTTGACGATGAAAACCTGAGCTGAGACATACCTTGGCTCTCAGTGCAGCACAAAAAGTCCTTCATACCTGGGAGATGAACTGGAGGCAATGGTTAATAGGGAAATTTCTTGAGAGTGATGAAGTGAGCAGCCTTGGAAAACCTAAAATCTACTATGATGATTATGACTGTCTTGCCACTGGAGGTGGGTAGACCCGTAATCATGGTCTAGTGCAATGTGGGACCAAGGGCGATGAGGTGTAGGTAGGTAAGAGGTTGCAGTAGCCCCGCAGGGCGTTGAGTGTTACTCTTACTGTGAGCACAGATGGGACACACTGCCACATAGTATTTTATAACCCTTTTCCATGATTCCCACCGGAAGTAGTGCTTGAGAAACAATATAGTCCTATTCACCCCAGGATGACAGTTCAGCGGGCAGCCGTGGCCACATAGCATCAGCACCTGTCACTCAAAGCAGCCACTATCCAAATAGTACATCATTTGAAGGGTTAAAACTATTTAAATGAGTGAACCTCCTCTACAATTACCACAAAAATAGCTTAAGAGACCAAAATATTTTTTTGTAGCAGCCTGTAAACATGTTTATTTCTGCTGCAAAGCTGTGAATTTTATCATGGGACTCAATATTGACTCTCTTTTGGTGTCAGCCTCAAGTGGCCATTAGAGGAACTGCAGCCATTGACACTTCATGCTTCATTTTTTAACCTTGGAGAATGCAGCATATTCTGGAAATATATACCTTTAAAAAGCAGTAGCTGAGGTTTCTCACAGATCACAGAAGGTAAATCTTTGTCAAAATTAAAGTGTTAATATATTTGTTGTTAGAAAACAAACTAAAAATGCATGAATAATAATATCATGTTAACACAGAATAAAAAGAAGTTAGTTCTTTGTGGCTGAGTGTAAACGTGTTCATTTTGTGGGTTATTTATGTGTGTAGTGTTAGCAACACCATGGTCACTCATCACTTTGGTAAATTAAAATGGAGCCATTTTGTTTCCTCAGTGTTCACCCCCTGATTTCAAGTCCCCTCACTGTGTCTTCAATAATCATGCTATTTGCCACGTGCCTCTCTAAAATAACAGAATTTACCTGATTGTGAGGCTCTTTGCTTATTGAAACTGCTTGCCGCAGAAACACAGTATACAGCATCTGAGGCTTTTTTCTTCTGGCCCGCTGTGGGGTAATTGGCTTTCTGGCTGTTATGGATGGCTCTTCAATCAGCAGTGTCCAGAAACGACACTGAATGAATACAGATAAATGAGTTTATTCGTCAGCTGTTTGTTTCCAGACAACATCTGCTCATTATTTAAACAAATTATTGAAATTTCCGCAAAACATGATTATGTGATGTTACTCTTTTTGCCCTTCTGTTGTGTTTTCTGGTAGTTTGGCCCATCAGCCTGCACTGACAGGAATCCCCAGAGACTCGAAAAGACGCGGAGGCACAGTTATTGATTATATTAGTCAATAACGGCTAGTTTCCTGCTGGACTATTATACTAATGCACTTAGGGCGAACGTCCCGACTAGCCTTGCAGGCCAGGTTATAAAGTGCACCAGAGCTCCTAAATTATTCACAAGGCCCCTTCACCAACTCCACGCCTCCATTAGAGACAGAAGGGGAAGAGGGGAGGGTGACGATGATGTCACCCAGCCCCATGGAGCCAGACAAGGGCACCTGGGACTGAATGATGGAGTCAGCTGTGGAAGGGCCAGAGCTCTGCCGGAAGAATCTATCTGAAGGAGTGAGTTCTCTGCCTCCGCAGGTCGCTTCACCAGCAGATCCTGGTGGTCAAGAGGGAACGCTGTGAAAACTGTGAGTGTGTGTGTATCTTGGTGAATACAAGCTTATGTAACCACAGTTCACAGTGACAGATGACTGCTGAGGGAAAATAGCAGAGAGAAAAATAGAGAGCCATATCTGACAAGAAAGACAGGCCTCAGGTTAACATAATACATATACTAAATCTAAGAAAGGAAAAACCACCATGTTTATCAAGAGTGAGTGCTGTTCTGTCACGGACTGCTTCATTTCTTTTGTCACATATTCTAAAAGTGTCTCCAAATCAACTGCATCAGTCTTTAAAACCATATACCTTCACTCTGATGACGACAGTTAAGAATGCCATGAGAAATATGTTCAAAAATTACAGTAAACTAACCAAATGTGCCCTAAACTCTCTTCAGGCCCAACAACAACCAGTGTTGGGGAGTAACGGAATACATGTACCGCCGTTACGTATTTAAAATACAAAATATGAGTAACTGTATTCCGTTACAGTTGCAGTTTAAAAAGGTGGTATTTAGAATACAGTTACTTTGTTGAAATAAATGGATTACACGGCGGTACTTCCCTGTTTCATATTGTGGCGGGTCAAGACTGTTTGGGTTTTGTTTGACAGCTACGTTCTGTTGTTCCAGGCAGCAGCGTTACGGTTGCCATGGTTACAGGGTGACGCTCTCTCTCTGCGTGTTTCCTGGGTGAGAGAGCACCTTTTTGTTGTTGTTTTGCTAAGCTAATAGGCAGAATGCTACATGCTCTAAAGAATGTAGCCTCATGGGCAGTGTAGTCCGTGCTGCAGGGAGAATGGACTGCCATACCTGTTATGTGTCTGTGAGCGCGAGGAGGGAGAAAAAGGGGAGTGGAAAGGTACGAGTTGTCATCGAGCAAAAACGGGAGCTGGAAGCATGTAAATATAATAATAACCACTGCAGCCAAGAAGAGTGCCTGACGAGCCCAGTTGTAAGTAAGCTATTAAGACTTGACTGTACACTGTGTTCGTGTTTTCCTCCGAAACAATAAGTTCCGTTGGAGCAGTCTTTCAACGCCTCTCTCTGTGTCTCGCAAGCAAAGTTGATCCACACAACAAAGTAAAGCTTTTTTTCGGCTACGAGCCGACACGGAACCCGACGTATTAGCCAGAGGTCCCTTTACTACGGTTCGGAGCCGCAGACCTTCAGTAACAGTAATAAATCACAGCAATAAATCAAATCAAATCAAATCAAATCACTTTTATTGTCACATCACATGTGCAGGCACACTGGCACAGCACATGCGAGTGAAATTCTTGTGTGCGAGCCCCACAAGCAACAGAGATGTGCAAACACAACAACACAAACGAGCAAAATACAAGAATGGCCAACCTGAAACTAATAAATATATGTACAATATATAATAGTGTATGCATTTCTGGATGTGTATACTAAATATTTTCCTACGTGTGTGTGTGTGTGTGTGTGTGTGTGTGTGTGTGTGTGTGTGTGTGTGTGTGTGTGTGTGTGTGTGTACACATTTTTACAAATTAAATAGTAAAAAAAAAAAAAATAATAATAATAATAATAATAATAAAATATATAAAATATACACAGTTGAATATGTGCAAAACAAGTGGCATTTATATACAGTGTGGAGTGCATAATGTTGAAGTTCCAGTAGTGAAGCTGAGGTGTCTATGACGTGTTCAGCAGTCTGATGGCCTGATGGAAAAAGCTGTCTCTCAGTCTGCTGGTACGGGACCGGATGCTGCAGAACCTCCTTCCTGATGGAAGCAGTCTGAACAGTTTATGGCTGGGGTGACTGGAGTCCTTGATGATCCTCCCCGCTTTCCTCAGGCAGCGCTTCCTGTAGATGTCTTGGAGGGAGGGAAGCTCACCTCCAATTATCCGTTCACAATAGGACATTCATGTAGTTTTGTAAACAGCATGATAATATATTAAGTAATCCAAAGTATTCAGAATACGTTACTGTCATTGAGTAACGTAATGGAATACGTTACAGAATACATTTTGGGGCATGTATTCTGTATTCTGTAATGGAATACATTTTAAAAGTAACCTTCCCAACACTGCCAACAACCTCCTATAAGATCTGTTGGATCTCCTTAAAAAGTACTTCTTCCCAAAAGACCACTCAAGATGTGGAAAGGGGAG
The DNA here is from genome assembly GCF_963969265.1 of Rhamphochromis sp. 'chilingali'. NCBI lineage: Eukaryota > Metazoa > Chordata > Actinopteri > Cichliformes > Cichlidae > Rhamphochromis > Rhamphochromis sp. 'chilingali'. Next base: position 35,447,809 of record NC_137930.1, on the reverse strand, counting down.
GCAAGAGGAGTAGAGACCCGAGGCGGCCGCCGGTCATAGTGGCAGAGGAACTGAACTTCAGCAGCCACCAGGCCCAGGATCCTGCAGCAGCCACCAGGCCCAGGATCCTCCAGCAGCCACCAGGCCCAGGATCCTGCAGCAGCCACCAGGCCCAGGCTCTTCCAGCAGCCACCAGGCCCAGGCTCTTCCAGCAGCCACTAGGCCCAGGATCCTGCAGCAGCCACCAGGCCCAGGCTCTTCCAGCAGCCACCAGGCCCAGGATCCTGCAGCAGCCACCAGGCCCAGGATCCTCCAGCAGCCACCAGGCCCAGGATCCTCCAGCAGCCACCAGGCCCAGGATCCTGCAGCAGCCACCAGGCCCAGGCTCTTCCAGCAGCCACCAGGCCCAGGCTCTTCCAGCAGCCACCAGGCCCAGGATCCTCCAGCAGCCACTAGGCCCAGGATCCTGCAGCAGCCACCAGGCCCAGGCTCTTCCAGCAGCCACCAGGCCCAGGCTCTTCCAGCAGCCACCAGGCCCAGGATCCTCCAGCAGCCACCAGGCCCAGGCTCTTCCAGCAGCCACCAGGCCCAGGCTCTTCCAGCAGCCACCAGGCCCAGGATCCTCCAGCAGCCACTAGGCCCAGGATCCTCTAGCAAGGCACCAGCAAGTAAATCAACAGTGACTTCAACGGGCCATCACAAGGAAATACCAATCTCATCATTTTCAAAATGCCACCTAAAAAAGCAAACCCAGGAGTTGAAGGCAATTAACCAGTGAGGTTAATTGCCAGGACAGGCCGGGTTTCGGCAATCCTCAAGGGTGCTTCGCAACCAGTGGGCCTTAACGCTGTTAAGATGCCGCCTAAGAGGAGCAACGTTAATGAGGAGGAACTGGAGGACATAAAGAAATCCCTAAACTTTATGTCTGAAGAAATAACAACAATTTCCAAACAACAAAAACTGATACTCAATTTAATGGATGATATTAAAGAACTAAGAAGGCAGAGCGAGGAAAAGGACAAGAAGATTGCTATGCTGGAAGGACGGGTGTCAGATCTGGAACAATATTCAAGAGTAAATGATGTGATAGTGACAGGACTGGAAACCAAGCATCAGACATACGCACGGGTAGCAGCATCAGAGAGAGGGGAGCCACCCGAGCAAGAGCTACGCTCTTTGGAAGAGCAGGTAATGGCCTTCTTTAAAAGCAAAGGTATAGAAATGGACAGTAAAAATATTGAGGGATGCCATCCTCTTCCGAGAAAAAATCAAATACCTGCCATTATCATTCGTTTTGTTAATAGAAAACAGAAAAAAGAACTGCTCAAGCAAGGAAGAAAGCTAAAAGGTACAAATGTTTATTTAAATGAACACCTAATCAAGAAAAATGCAGACATTGCAAGACAAGCAAGAATATTAAGAAAACAGAAGAAAATACAGTCAACTTGGACGTCAGACTGTAAAATATTCATTAAGTTAAATGGAACACCAGAGCAGGCTAAGGTTCTAGTCATCAAAGAGATGACTGAACTAGAAAAATATAACTGATAAATGCAAAGCAGTGCTAAATATGATGGGACCGTCCAAGTGCACAACCAACGCAGATGTCTGACAATTTTCAACTAACAACTCATATAGATATTGAAAATAAGACATTGATGTATGACAGCAACATAGATCCTAGGACATCCTCATTGACGTTGTTCACACGGAACACAAACGTTTTTGTTTGTAGGCACAAGAGCCAAGTGGAGAAGTCCCAGTACCTTCAAACTAACCACAGCAACCACATAAAGTGCTTCTAGAAGCTTCTCTAAGCCCATTGCAACCTCCTGTTTTTCACTAAATGAACTCTTTAACACTTTTTTCTGATAATGACATAGGACACAAAAGAAGACATCAATGTCCATAATTAATCACTACCTGGTTTACACTGTTGCATTACTGTTGCCAGTAAGCCAATTAAATTACCCTTAAACACCTCTTAAGGCCAACAAGAACCTTAAAGGGCACCAATTCTGATAGACTTTTCAAAATTTTCAGTGACCACTAAAACCTTAACCTTAAATCTTAAGGCATTTTGGCTATTTTTAAGGCCCTCAAGGAGAACTCTAGATCTTTCCAGGTACCCAGAGGAACACATAGAACAGCAAGAACCTTTCCAGTGTGGGTGCCGTGGAAGGCTCTCAGAATCTCTAGAACAACCACAGTAATCACCTAAAGGTCCTGTAGAAACTTTCTAAACCATTCTATGTGTAAGGACTGAACAAATAAAATGTTTAACTTTAGGTAGAGCTAGTTGCTTCCCACTTCTTACAGACTTACCCTAGAAACATTAAGTCCTGCATGCAGGTTATAATAGCTCTTTTCCAACTCAAGCATTGTGCCGATGCCTAATCTAGAACTGGTTCAATGCCTTTCTACCAAGAAAGAGTGGTGCTGGTGCCAAAAAGCTGTAAAGCACCATAAAATTGCTGTTTTCTAAGATGCAATCAACAATATCAGCCACTGTGGGAGCTCCCCTGTTGGCAAACAATCTTGTGTTTCAAGAGTCTGTTTGTTTGTATTCCTGTGCTTCATATCACTTTTGCCTTTTTGGTTGTAATTTTTCTTTTTGTATTAGTTAATTTCAGAATTTTGCTTCCACACTTGGCTTGTAAGACTGCAATATGGGTATAATGTGAACATCACTTCCCTGGAAGACTGGAGCACAAACATGGTTTGATGGAAAGACTGTAAAGCTTATACACCATCTCACTCACACTAGTTAGTTTATTTCAGCCCAGTACTGACAGGCTGTCAGTAAGGTCCAGGTGAATTCAGAGCCTTCTGAATGTCAGCACCACTGTATGAGCTGTGAAAGAGGCTGAAGTGGAAGATGGTCTAAATAATTTCAGTATTTTTCAGAGTATTTTCCACAAGTTGCATTGATGAGCTATCAGCTTGACTTAAAATGCATTCCCACTAATTTCCTACTTGCTATATTCTGAACTCAAGAAACCCTTGAAAAGAAGAATTTCACTTAAGCAATAAGATCAAAATACATGCAATACCCTGCTGCTAATCAAAATTTTAAAGCACACGAAATAAGCCATGTGTGCTTTCACTCTAGTGTGAGGTATTTAAGCTCTCCTGCTGGTCTGCCTCTGTCTCATTTCTGGGAAGTTCAGCTTGTAGTGCATGCAGGAAAAACACTAAAACACAGTGGAAAAGCAACACAGCCAGCAACAGAGTCAAGGGAGGCAAAAGGAGATGCCAAAAGTCATCTTTCTTTCTCTCCCCTTCTCTGTCTCCTTGTCACTCTTTTCGTCTTTCACCCTTCATAAGGCCTGGAAAGGTCTTCAAACAGCTGGCACCAGCTAACATCTGGTATGTCACTGCTTGGACGTCTGTGGAATACTGAAGCAGAAGTGCAGCAAGGATAGAGTGCCGGTTCACCCCTAATTTTGAGGCCCCTTAAATTTAAAATGTCTCCATGAATTTTGAGTAATACTTAATAAATAATGGAGTCTGTGGCTGCCATACTTAAAGACCTAACTCTTAAATATCTGAGCTATTAAAAGTGGAAATGGTCCAAGAGCCTGAATTTAATTTTATTAGAAATTTGGAATAATTTCACTTTTATGTTCATCTTTTTCCTTAGGCCAAATGGTAAAATGCATAACTTCTGCTGCTTAACTACAGAGGCTTTAGGAAACCAAGCTAAACCTGTTTTAGACTGGAATGGAAACTTCTGAAACGAGCACAAACCAGTTCAGCTCATTGTCTAGACTTACAAGTAACTGCACCACACAGATGCCCAGACATCCTTCAGAGGAAGCCCATTTGTGTCGGTTGTATGCACTATTCCAATCCTTCTGCCCACACTTAATCTTTCACTGCTCACAGCTGGTAGCTATAGCTGATGGTAGGACTGAAATCAACAGCTTTACCTTAACGTTCAGCCTTCTCTATGCCACAACAGACTAGTTCAGTGTTGCACCAATGCCAGCCTGCCGTGCCCTTCTTTCCTCACTTGTGAGCAAGCCATATTTAATTGAACCCCTCTTCTTAAAGAAGCAACTGGTCTCAAACTCAAGTGGAAACTCTCTCTTTTCAAGATGAGAACCATGGACTTGGATTTAGAGGGTAATTATCATCCCCATCATATCACCTTTGGCTGCAAACAGGCCCAGTGCAATAGAGGTTATCGCTCAATCTTCAATGACCACATCTTGATTTATGCTCAAAAATCCAGGTTAGGAAAATCCTAGAAAGTTGGTTCAGTTCATTTGGACATTGTGATCTCAGTGGAAGAAATGGCTAATTGTTACGCAGCAGTGCTAGTGTTGGTCATTATGCAACTCTACTGTTTATGTGGTTGAGGAAACCTGGAGTTTCAACATTCAAATGAGCAGAATCAACTTTCTGGCTCAATGACCTCCTGCAGGTCCACGAAATACTGAAACCACCAAATGCAACAACCTCTGCTGCTTTGGAGCCAAGGGTAAAATGGTTTTTAAAAAAAGTAAAGAAGACGCTGTCTCACTTTTAGTTTTAGTACCTGCTCAGCCGGGATTCCAGGCGATCCAAAAAACATTACCTACGCACATTAGGTGGTACTTGAATATAATGGAAAACAAGTTGATCCAAGTTAAGTTGTGTTGAGCCGTGGCAAGTCAATCTGAGTAGGTACCAACGGAAAAGAGGCTTAACCGCAAGAACAAAACAAAACACTGCCCTTCTCTCTTCAGTGGTCCCCATATTGGGAAAAGATCATCTGCACCATGCTAATCCTTACTGGCTAGTTAGCTAGCTATCAGTAAACAATCATAATAAGATGCTGTGATCTTCTTTGCTGTTTGTGAGCAACTTGCTATTTTTGATTTCAGGTGTGTATTTGTGATAGAAGTGCATTAACAGAACCGAGACACATCATCAAATAAAAGTGAATCCAAGTGAAATTTACCACTAGTATATGTAAGTATATGTACACAGTGAAAAGGCAGTATAACATGTGCAATAGCTAACAGAACTTTGTATCAATGCACCGGCATGTTTGTGAGTTTGTCCTAACTGATAACTGTCACTGGGGGACATGTCACAAACAGCTGATCTGTGGGCTACTCTTGTTCATGTTTGTGCTGTTACTGGTCCTTCACTCTACACTCAGAAAAATTATGGTTCTTAAATGGTTCTTCAGATGGCTTCATGGTTCTTTAAAGAACCATCATACGTCAAAGAACCTTTTTATTTTGTGGATGGTTCTTCAGCTATTACAAATGGTTCTTTAAAGAACAAAAGGTTCTTCATCCTTAGCAATCTAAGTTTGATGGTGTAAATGGCATAAATATTTATTCACTATAATGAGGCTGTGAATTATACTGTGTGTTTTCTTTGTGTGCATGTGTGTGCGAAGGGGGAGGGCGGGTTACCTGGCAATTACCCTTTAAGAGAAGATGGTAGGAAACTGAATATTCAAATAAAAGTTAGAAATATTTGCTTAAAAATATACTGGTGGCAGGGGTGGGGGCCAAAGCCTAAAGACCCTAACCCCCCCACACACACACACACCCCTAACCCCACAAACACATTATGAATATGGTGAGTTAACAAACAGTAGACACAATACACACATTCAAGTGTACTTTAGTTTTAAATTTTAATAAAGCATTACTATTTTCTACTCCAAGGCATTACTTTTGAGATTATTATATATTTTTGAAAATACAGCATAATGATAATACTAGTTATTGTAAACTTTACAAACCACCCAGCAGTATGTAAAGTCAAATTATAAGATACAAGTAAATAACAATTGCAGAACAGAATGTCAGTGTAATGAACACACACTTCGTTTTGACAAAGCACAGCTTAGGTAAATGATCTGAGTAGTTGTTCATCACTGAGCAAACCAACAGACTTAATAAACTAATCCGTAAGGCCAGCAATGTTGTGGGGATGGAGCTGGACTCCCTCAAGGTGGTGTCGGAGAGGCGGATGCTGTCCAAGATAAAGACAATGTTGGATAACACCTCCCACCCACTCCATGACATGCTGGTCAGTCACAGGAGCACGTTCAGTGAGAGACTGAGATTACCGAAAAGCACCACTGAACGACACAGGAAATCATTCCTGCCTGTGGCCATCTCCCTGTACAACGCATCCACTTAACACACTGGTTACTGCTACAACTACACATGTTTCTTTTCCAACTATTTATTTATGAGTGACTTATGTATGTATGTATGTATGTATGTATGTATGTATGTATGTATATATATGTATATATTGTACTATTCTTAGTTAGTGTATTGTCTGTCTTGTCTTAATGTTGGTTTAAAATGGAGCACTGTAACAAAAAATAATTTCCCCCAGGGATCAATAAAGTATTCTGATTCTGATTCTGATTCTGAATTTGTTAATATGTGTTTCGAGCCAAATAAATGACAGGGAGAGAGAGAGTGACGTCAGAACACGTCATACTATAACCTCCCGGGAGCGGACGGAGGGGGTCAGTCGTTGGGATGCGCATGCGCAGACAGAGTGTGCGAGCGGCGGGCCTTGACCTTTCGGGGAAAAAAACTCACGGACGGTGACAGCGAAACGGATAACAGTCTTCAGTACCTGCTGGACTTTGAAGCTGTGGATTCTGGGACTGTTAGAAAAGGTAAAACATTTCCATTAAAACCTTATTACTGTTTTGTTTTTGTTACTCGTCATTGTAGCTTGCTGTTAATGTTGTGCTAACAGTAGCGAGTAGCTAGATAAGTTAGCCGTTGAGGTCAGCGCAATTTAGTATCCGGTATACAGAAACTGTTTTCCTAACAAAACCACTGTTATAATTAAGTGAAGGTGCTCCCAGCTAATTTGAACCTTTGGCTTCTAAAATATGTGGTTCAATTGCGTGCTGCGTACATAACCTAATGTCAGCTAGACCGAAATTAAAATTTAATATATTGTTAAAGTCACTAAAATGGCGCCTGAAGCCTGTTGTGAGCTCTGTGTCTGCTCTAGAAACTCTTGAAATTCTGTAGATCTGAGCCGTACATTAAATACTCACATGAACCTGTACTTTGAATTCTGTATGAGCTGTATAAAATACAGCTATGCATAAGAGTTTTGAATGAATAATTAGATTAGATAACTCTTCATTGTCTAATCGAATTATATAGAAATGAATAAAAATGTGACATGAGAAGGTGTGTCTTTGACTGTTCCTGCATAACTTAGTTTCGGACTAGTTGACAAGTTATGCTCCGGTCATTTGATGTTTCCAAGATAGATGTTCTTTTGTAATATAGTTAAATTTTTTTGTATATTTCATTTATCCACCATCATACATCATACATACAAGCTAAGAAGAGGTCGTTATACTAACAAGAGGTATCAACGCTGGGCCAAAGTTCAGCACATGGTTAAAGTTTGTAATCCAGCCAGGGTGTAAATATCACTCAGCAGCCAGAGCTGAAGCAGGTAGCATCAACACATAAATCTACTCTACCCGGCTTAAATCACAAGAGCACCTCTGACCAAAAAGCTGTAGATTTTTCTTGTTTGCACAAATTAATCCAGATTCACATTAACTGTGTTCACAGCTCCAACAAAATGAGGAAGAGGAGGGGCAGAAACACAATTAGATTGAATTACAATTGGATGGAAGTTGAGGACAAGGAGAAGGAAGCTTTGGATGAGGAGGAAGAGAAGCAGCAGGAGCATCTTTAGGGATCCCTATGATGTCATTGAGGTTTGTTTCATTAATATGGTCCTCTCACAAAGAACGATGACATGTTTTAGTTCACGTACTTCCTGTATTAAATAGTGATATGCAAAATGTTGTGAAAAACCATGGAGCAGGTACGTATAGTGCATCTGCAGGTAAATGAACATCAAATCTCTAAGACAGACTGAAATCTGTATATTTATCACCCTTATGATAAAACCCATGTCAGCCATTGGTTTATGGACTTTGTATTTTGAAGCCTCAACATTTGCATTATTGCTGTTGCTATGTTGGGACCATATTAGGATGAGGGATCAGAATCTGAAGTCATGCACACTATTATTTCATTTAGTGTGTATCCATAAGATTCGTACAGCAGATCCAAGTTGTGCCTTGAAAACAGGAAAGTCGTCTGCATATAGGAGAACTGTAATAGCAGGCTTGTACAAAGTGAGGCTTTGTGCTCACATTTGCTGCAAACACTCATTTTACCCTGTTTTGATGCAGATTTCACTTGAAATCAGGCAAGAACTGGACTTATTTTTTACAATGTGTTCTTGTGAATTGATTGTGTATAGCATTTGTTTGATTGATTTGACTTTCTGCAAGACAACAGTCGTCCACTGGCCAAAACAATTTTCCAAATACCTCCACGTGATCTAGCCTGGATTTAGAAAAGAATAGCAAAAAAAAATCTGCACCTCCTGCTTCAGATGCAATTTGTGTTTCTGTGTTCAGAGGCGGCGGCGAGAGGGGAGACCTCGGGTCATCCAGCTGGAGAGCCTGACCAGGAGGAGTCGAACATTAACTCAGCTCTTCCAGGGCACCCTGCAGACTCGGCTGTTGGCATCGACGAGGGATGACGTGAACGCCAAACTGGAGTCCATCACAGGTCAACTGCAGGTATGCGAGTCAGACCTGAGGAGGGTTTCACTTTTCTCTCTTCTTTATAATTGACTCTTTTCTCTCTCTTTCAGCTCCTTGTCTCAGAGTGGGAGGGATTTGAAGCACAAAGGGAGGAACTTGTCATTTGGTTGGCTGATATGGATGTCTGCCTGAGAGGTTGACCAGCTGACAGGAAACACCAGTGAAAAACTGAAACAACTGCAGGTGTGGGCTTGTTTTGATATGACATATATTTGATATGAAACATACGTCAGAGACATTGTCCTAAACTGGACTAACAAAGGACCATGAGTACAACATGAAAAGTACATTACATAGCGTAAGGCTGAAGTTCATTGATCATTTTAATCATAAACTTGTTGTTGAAATGTTTTTACTGAACATGCAAATATCTGCTGATGAAAATGTGTTGATTTATTGGTCTGTTATGAAGCTATTGCTATTTCTAATGTGTTTTATCACTTTCTGATGTTTTATTAATTAAACAATACATGTATTATTTGTTGTGTTATCTGTAGATATAGTATTTATATATATATTTATTTATAGTATAGCCAATATATTTATTAATTATTACTGTTTAAAACACTAATATGTGACATGTATTAGTAGTGATGTTGTGCTGAGGGTTAAAATGCCTTTTTGTCTTTTGGTAACTACAAAATGACAATAAACCATTAATATATGTCTATGCTGTGCTCGTATTTATTTTACCCTACTCAAATTCAATTTATGATGCATTTTATTTTGAAAGATTTAAAATGGTTTTTTAAAGAACCACTCAAAAAAGGTTCTTTAAAATGGTTCTTTTAAAGAACCATTTGAAGGACCTTTTTAAAAATGGTTCTTTAAAGAACCATTTTTAAAAAGGTTCTTTGAAAAACCATTAAAGGTGCCCCAAAGAACCATTTCTTGATGGTTCTTTGGGGCACCTTTAATGGTTCTTCAATGAACCACTGAAAGAAATGGTTCTTCAAAGAACCATTGTTTGAAAGGTTCTTTGTGGCACCAAAAAAGGTTCTTCTATGGCATCAGTCTAAAGAACCACTTTTGGTTCCAGTTGGCACCTTTATTTTTCTGAGTGTATGTCACCAAACACCAACACAAATACAGTACTGTGAATTCCACTTAGGAAGTCTCAGGTATTGCAGAGAAACCTATGAGCATCTATAGGGCATCTATATAAAAGTGTAATTCTTTTACCTACCGTTTAACATCCAGCACCTAAGAGCACACAGTACGTAGTTTTTTCATGTAGTTCTTCATGTTCTGGCATCTCTTCCTACTGTCTTAGTTAGAATACAACTGTGTTTCCCCACTCTAAGATTTTCCAAAACCCTCCTCTTATTGCGCTCATGTCTTAAGGAGCTTGAAAAACCTCAATCACTGGAACAATTTCTGTGTAATGGGAGGAGAAAGGAGCCAACACAAACCAAAATTGTTCCTGTAAACATGCTCTACAGATCTGTTGTGGTGAAGAGAGAAATAAGCGTGAAAGCGAAGTTGTCGATTTACCAGTTGATCTATGTTCCTACCCTCACCTGTGTCCACGAGCTTCAGGTAGACTAAAAGGATGACAATGCAGATACAAGTGTTAGAAATGAGCGTCCTCTAAAGGGTGTCCGGGCTCAGCTTTAAACAAAGTGTGTCCTTTGGGAGGGTCTCAGTAGAGTCACTACTCTTCCATATCAAAAGGAGCCAGTTGACCAGGATGCCTCTTATGAGCCTGCTAGAGAAGAACATACAGCCATGTCCCACCACTACAATGCTCAAGGGCAGACCCAGTGCACGTTGGAGAGATTATATCTCTCAGCTGGCTTGGGAACACCTTGGTTTATGGGTGGATGGATGGTGCAGTAGCCACCTGAACAACAATTAACAAGGTGGATAAAAGCTAATCAGATTCAGCTAAGATGTGATGCTCATTATTTAAATGTAAATAAATGACCGGTTTTCAGCTGAAACTGACATCAGGGAGCCCTTTGGCCCCATATGTCATGTAACCAGTGACCAAACTATTACATCTATCCAATCAGGGAACAAAGAACTGAGCAGGAGCAAATTAGATTTCAATATCAGGTTTCATTCATCAAGAACCAGTGACTAGCAGTGACGCATGTTTATGACATGAGACAGATGGTAGAGCAGATGTGCACTTTAAAATCAAAAATATGTCATTTTCCAAATAATAAATCATTATGTGAGCTCCTTTTTGTGTCCCAATTTTCTTATATAATATAATATTTGAGTTTATAGGGTTGGAGGTCTGCAGTGTGTGGCCTGAGTCACTTCCTTCTGGCCTCAATTGATTTTGCTGCTTTGGTGGGTAATCTTCAGACTAATGGGTGACCTTGCCTCACTCTGGAGTCTCCGTGGTCTCACCAGCCTTGATCCTTTCTGCTCTCACCCTGCACATGGGGGGTGGGGGGCAGACTTCCTCCTCGGGGGTTAAAAAAGGGTAGCAGAAGAAAGCTCTTCTACTTTCATCCGCCATTACCTAAGCACCTCACCACACAAAATCATTAAGGAAGTTGTCTTTAATTCATTCTTTGATGTCAGTCAGGACTGAGAGAGAATTAAATGAACTTATTAACTTAATTTTAATTTCAGGTAGTTATCATACCTAAAAACCCTGCAGAGAAAAGCAGTAATTATATTTCACCATATTGAACATATTTTCAATGTTATGGCTTAAAAAGGAATCCTTATACTAGTCTATGTATTTAGAGAAGATGTTATCTTACTGTCTGTTCACAACCACCAAGTGCACAAATTTGTTAATCAAAAACTGTTGGATTTAAAATCAAGGACACATACATTTAATTACTTTGCAATAATCTGATAATTATTCCTTAATTCTGTGTGGGGGAATTAAGATTCTTTCCTGGCATTGTCATCTTGGAATTATGCCTGTGCCTTCAGGGAAAATCCACTGATGGGAAAAACCTGGTTATTCAATGTATTCAGGAGTCAGCTGACAATTCAATTCAATTCAATTCAATTTATATAGCACCAAGTCACAACAACAGTAACCTCAAGGTGGTTTTTATTGTAAGGTAGACCCTACAATAATACATACAGTGAAAAACCCAACAATCAAATGAGCCCCTATGAGCAAGCACTTTGGTGACAGTGGGGAGGAAAAACCCTCCAGCAGGGGCCATCTGCCACTACCGATTGGGGTGAGAGAAGGAAAACAGGATAAAGACATGCTGTGGAAGAGAGACAGAGATTAATGACAAGTGTGATTCAGCAGAGAGGTCTATTAACATATAGTGAGTGAGAAAGGTGACTGGAAAGGAAAAACTCAATGCATCATGGGAATCCCCCGGCAGCCAACACCTATCGCAGCATAACTAAGGGAGGATTCAGGGTCACCTGGTCCAGCCCTAACTATATGCTTTAGCAAAAAGGAAAGTTTTAAGTCTAACCTTAAAAGTAGAGATAGTGTCTGTCTCCCGAATCCAAACTGGAAGCTGGTTCCACAGAAGAGGGGCCTGAAAACTGAAGGCTCTGCCTCCCATTCTACTTTTAAATACTCTAGGAACAACAAGTAGGCCTGCAGAGCGAGAGCGAAGTGCTCTAATAGGGTGATATGGTACTACAAGGTCATTAAGATAAGATGGGGCCTGATTATTTAGCATCTTGTATGTGAGGAGCAGGATTTTGAATTCAAATCTGTGTTTAACAGGGAGTCAATGAAGGGAAGCCAATACAGGAGAACTATGCTCTCTCTTTCTAGACCATGTCAGTACTCTTGTTAAATGATGCATGGCGGGTATCTAAGCTTCTTCTTACCCTGATGTCCAGCAGGGTAAATCTGGACTCCTCAGACCAGTCCTGCGGTTACCTAACGCCTCCTTATAGGTCCTTGTAACCTATCATGTTACAAAATGGTATTTTGGAGATGTGCTATGGATTAAAGTGTAAACATGTCTAGTCTGTTTATTTAGATAGCACATTCCAAGATTTAACATTTTTTAAGATTATGCTTAAAAGTTTCCTTTTTGACAAAGCATATAGTTAGGGCTGGATCAGGTCAGGTGACACAGGTAGATAAAGATAAAATCTGTTATATGACATTTGTACGCATACACTGAGTCTGGGGACAAGGGAAATCTTGCTCAGAACTCAGAGTCAAAGTCAAACAAATACAAATGTAAATACAGTGAATTGAATTAAAATTAGTTAGAACCTGAAAAAGCTATTCAGGAAAGGTAAGATTTCAGCTGGACTTTATATACTGTTGGTGTGGTAGATGAGGAGGGAGTCAATTCTAGTGTTTGGAATAGAAATTGAGAACACCCATTTGGCAGTGCAAGCCAATCAGAAAGCTAGTACTACTAAAACCTGCTGATCACCAGACTTAAAAGAGCAGCATGGGGCGTAAGATTGAAGAAGATATGACAAAAAACCTGGAGCACACCACCGTTGCAAGCACTTATATGTCAGCAAAATATTTCCAAATGGATCCTGTACTTCACAGGAAGCCAGTACAACGGTTTTAAGAACTGTGTACCAGTCAGGAGTCTAGTAACAGCATTTTGAATGAACCTCAATTGTGATATATCTCATGAATTGCAGCAATAAAGAAATCTGGATGTAACAAAAGCATCAATGACCTTCTCTAGGTCACTGGTAGAAAGAAATGGTTAGTCTTAATCAAAAAAAGAAAAAACTGGCATTAACAGCTGTTTTTTTTTCTGTGAGCCAAATTTACGTAAAGAATCACAGAATAAGTCTGTAAAAATTGTGGCAACAAATAGCCCTAACCAAGCGTCAGAAGTTGACAAGTTGGTTTACGAAGTGCAGAAACGGGAATTTATTTGACAAATTTTAGAAAAATATTCTGAAATAGTTTTAAAGACCATTCTGCACCATTACACAAAACCCAAATAACCAAGTAATGCTTTCAGTTTAACACTGCATCCCAGTACCCATTTCCAAGGAGGTTATTTTACCATTTAATTTGCCTTTAATTTCTGCACTATTCCCCTCATGCTTCATCTTTGTACAAGGAGCCAAGATAAACTAATTAACTCCAAGTTCAAGGACTGTTTCTTGCATATCTTGCATGTTTAAGCTGTGGGTTACAGTTTAGTCCAGCTTTATAAGAATGCTGGACAAAGTATCTTGTGGGCAAACATAAACAAATAAAAAACACTGTAGTGGCAATTTGGTAAAACAATGCAGAGATTTTTTATCCTGACAGCCCAGACAGAATAATCACTTTGCCAAAAATGAGTTCCAGATGTTCATTGTATTTTTCCATGGTACCCCATTGAGGGTGAACGCCATTTGTTGTAAACTGTGCAAAACGAGCACCGTTGAACAAACAAAAATGTGCAGAAACCAAACACAGATGACTTATTTCCTGCTATAATTAGTCTTCATGAGCTCGCCTCCTTTCACTGCCTCAGCTGTTCCAGCCATCCCTGTCAGTTGCAGGCCTGACGCAGCTTGAAGGGTTTCTCTGTCCAGAACATTAGCACGTTAAAACCATCCCTGCTTTCCTCTGTAAGCTTAAAACGCCACTTATTCTGCTTTGTACATCAGAGAGCCACAGCAGGACTGGAGCCAGAAGGTGCTGCAGGCTTGCAAACTGATTTATTTTATATTCCAGCGGTTGCAGTGGTTATCAGCATCATTTTAAGTGCTTTGTATAGCGCTTCATTTTATAATGACTAAAAATATGCCTTTTTTTTTTTTTATTCAACCTGGTGGAAACAATTTTAAAGGAATGTAAAAATTGTGTTTGTGTGTGGTCTAATCTGCACATTTTTTCTCAGGAGTCTTAAGCATTCATCCTGCATGCCTGAATTAACCTGCCAAGAAGACTTTCTCACAAAAACTAGTCATGCAAAAATAATATTATTGCATATGTTGCACTCTTTATAAAAGCTTACAGAGGGTGTGATTCCCCCGTAAAGCATAATCAAGAATTTATTTAAATGAACTTCTAACCCAATCTCTCATTTTTGAAAAGTGGTCATTTAGATAGCATTTAAAATTCAAACTCCCATTTTCTCTGAAACAAAATAGTTTCTCTCTTTTAAACATAACAAATATTATTTGTTGTGTTCTCATCCTGTGAAACAAGATGGACACTAGCAGGCTTCCAGGCTTCGTAGCAGTCGGTGAGGGATTTCCTGTCCACTCCTAGATGCTGATCATTTTTTCCGTCTTCTTCTGCCATGATTCTGTTTTGAAGTTCTGCTGTGAGGGCCGACGACTCACAAGCATATACAGCTGTGTTCAGAAGTTTAAGACCTAGATATACATTTTTGTCCTCCGCCAGGAATATGAGTCTGAAACAGCTATGTCAAACACCATTTATGCAATCTATATCACTCCTGCTGTACTGATGCCACAATTCTGGGCTGGGCTAATGGTGCACATGGACGTTCTTTTCAAAATGACGGAAATTGCAGCTTCCATTAACTTTGATTGAGGATTTCGGGAAATGCACAGTAATTTTACCCCTTCCACAACCAAACTTCTATTCAGTGTCCTTTGTAGTCGACAACAGGACTTACTACCTCACATTTTCAATTAGTGTCCATACTTCAGGAAGCAGAGAGGAGGATGAAGCAGAAACGATTTTATTCAGAACTGTGGAAGGGGAATCAGTGCTCTTAAAGAATAATTTAATGTAGAGCTCTGACATTTTTAGGCATTATGACATCTAGAAGAGCAAGAAAATCTTCAGTTGAATTCACACACAAATTCTTTTTAGGATGAAACTTGAAATCAGGACAATGCTGTCCACAACCATGCTCAGAAGGCACCGCAGGATTTAGATAACCTAATATCTGAATGTGCAGTTGTTTAAAAATGGCTCCAAGAGAACATCCTGCAAATCTGCAGTTCTCCTTCTTAGAGCTTCACTGAGTTCTTTGACTTTCCCATCATTCTATCAATCAATCCAGCGAGTGCTGTTAAACAAATCTTTTTCAGAGAAACTACTAGTTGTAGTCAGTTATAACCATGAACTATATGTAAACTAGCCTCGCAAAGTTAAAAGATACTGTAGAATTTTCAGCAACACTTTTTCTGAATGTATACTTTTGACCATGTGTGGACAATCCAAAATAAATTCAAACGTGCATCCAATTCTTGTTTTTTACAGTCATTAAAGACGTTTGCTATACAGTCGTTAAATAAATAATTATAAGCCCAAAATGACCATGACTTTCATGGGTTTGATGACTGTATGCAAACGTCTAACCACAACTATAAGAGGAGTTTACCAGTGCCATCAGTGCACTCAATAATCGCATCTTTCCATATAACTATACCAACCCTTTCGCATTTATGGTGGATCCCAGTATCCGATTTCTGGCCTTGAACTGCGATGTTGTTCATTGTCCTGCTGGTTTTTATCACCAGGTCCATCCTAAAGCTATTGGCAAATAACATCTTCCCTTTGCATGGACACTGTGTTTATTGTTTCCACATGGCTCACGTAGATGTTCCCAGATGCTGTGTGTTTAATTATCTGGACAATGTTTTTTTTGGGTGATTAATCGGTGTAAACCAGTGAGGGGGCAGTTCACAGCATCTATTCTCCATTCACAGTCCCGCTACAGTAAACCCAGGAAATGTTCTGGCTTTCATCAAGTCACCACTTTGGTTTTAAGTGTTTGTGGTGCCAGTTCAGTTTGATCCTGTATAGTACTTGATATACACTTTATTACTTTCCTGTAGCTGAACCCCCAATAAATGGGGACTCACTCACACTTTAGCTTTCTGTTTAAACGATCACACTTCTGTCAAAGCAGTCTGTAAAGTCTGTTTTTAAAGGTACTGTATGAATAACAGTTTTATAAGTTTATGCAACTTCACAGACATAAGTAGATGTCTGTGAATTTGAATTTATTCTGCCATGCACCTTCTTTTAATCTCCACCAAGCATAAAAATTGACTCTACATTGTGAGTTCATTCAGTGGATCTTTCTTTAAAAGCCCACTCAAGAAGCATCACCCCTCTAATCCCCTTTAAATGTCCAGAAACGACCTACGAGTCTTGTTTTCCTAAAAGAAATGTGGGGAAAATGAGACAGAGCATCTAGCAGACAGCCAAGCTGTGTGTGCCACACTTTGGTAAGTCCAAGACAGTATAAAATGGATAGCTAACCTTTCTCCTGCTGTTCTTTGGTAATTAATAGGGACATTCTTCCGGAAGAAACGACAAGCAAGACAGACAAGCTTTACAATGCCTGCCTGCAGAGGATACAAAGTGCCTTTTAATCTCTAAGTCAACCGTAGAGCCCAGACTTTATTATGAAGTGCAGGAAGCTGTCAATAATTAACAGCCTTGATAATCACTCCTGTTGTGTTGTGTTACACAGTAATTAGACTTTTAATGTCAATTTTGTTTTCTCATTATTGCTATTGTCACTGTACTGTACCCAGACCAGAAACAAAGAGAACATTTTCTCGCATCACTTCTTTAAAAAATAATTTTCTGATACATAAACTGTGACTCTGAAGAAAACATATGCCTTTTACATTTTCCGCTTTTTAACCACAACACAGTAACGTGTATATTTTCTCTTTTTCCTGGTCATAGTGATTATTTTAAGATATGGTAAGCGCTCTGCTGTACTCCACTGGCAATACTGTAAGCTGTATGCCTTCTCAGTAGTAACTGTGTCCATAAATTCATCAGGTCATCGAACAGCTAGGCAGTAAGTAGGGCTGGGTATCGTCCCTCATTTCTAGAATCGATTCAATTCCGATTCACAAGGTCCCGAATCGATTCGATCCATGATTCAATTCAATTCAATTCAACACCTGATGCTGCTGACATGAAGCAGAGCAAAGTTACAGAGGTTTGATTAGAGACACAGTTTTGCATAATTTAAAGTTTACATTTGTTCAGTATTGAACAGCAGAAATGAGGTTTTCTTTTTGGAAGTAAGTAAAAGGAAAAAAACAGCGTCCGACAGCGCTGTAAACAACGGTAGACTTGTGCGTAACAAGCAAGCGAATAATGAAGAAAACAGATTTTTAGATGAGAGAGAGAGAGAGAGAGAGAGAGAGAGGCATGGTGGAAGCAAAACAGTAAAAGTCAGAGGGAATTCATGATGATGTTTATGTGAAGCATAGTTTGGATCTTCTTTTGCTGCTGGTTCGGTCAATATTGTTTGGAGATAAATAAAACCTGCAGCTTCAGAATCAGCGAGCTGTCGGCTTTCAGCCTCGACCGTGTCCGTGCCGTCGGGTGAGAAAGTCACATCTCACTGATTCTGATGCATCGGCGGGTCCGCGCTTTGTGTTTATGTCTTTGTGCAGAATCCGTGTACCTGCTCTCATTTACTGTTTTAGCTGTTTGGTGGTTGTTGAAATTTTGTGAGGTTTAACCTGAGATTCTGGCGTTTCGTGCAAAATAAATTTATATTTAAAAATCAATTCAGGATTTTTTAATCGATAAATCGATAATCAAAACCCACCCCTAGCAGTAAGGCTGTTAAAAAAAACAACAAAAAAAACCCCAAAAGCTTTTTGCAATCAGAATAGTCGCCCCCTGCTGGCTATCTAAAAAAAAGTGCAGCTTCAAAACAAGTAAAGATGTGCAGTTTAACAACCTAATATTGCTAATAAAAAAAAATCTGCCTTCTTTCTAATGGCTAGCAGGTTTGCAAAGAGAAGAACAGACATCTTTGAGAAAATGTAACACTCACTTTAATGCTTCATGATGACTTCAGCTCTACGGTGCAACACATCTGTCCAGCAGAGAATGATCTGTTATCAGTATATTTGAACTCTGCACTCACACAACATTTAACACCAACCGAAACACATTATTGCACGGCACTATTTACTACCTTTCACACTGTTATACTACTGCACTTTAATGTTGTCTAACTTGTTTGTTTTCCTTATTCTCTTTTCAAAAAACTCCTTTAAACCTGCTATTGGGTAACTTTTTGTCTTAATGCTTTAGCACATTGATTTTGTAAAATTTTACTTTAATTTATACTTATTTAACTTTATTGTACTTGTGTCAATTTCAGATTTCAGGTTTTTACCTTATTAGGATATTTGTTAGATACATGTTAGATATTTGAGATATATGCCATTCTACTTATTTAAACCATTTGTTATGTTTCTCATGTGTATCTTAATTTTCTATCAGCTGTGGCAGAAGAATTCTCAAGTACAGGATAAATGCAGTTTTTTGTATCTTTATCTAATAACAACAAATGGCTACTTCTCACCGATGTATTCCTAATGGCAGGGTCAGAATTTGACGTAAACAACATGAAAGCATGGATTCATTCTGCCTTGTATCAGTGGTTCAGGTTGCTCGTGGCATGGCTCCAGCAAGTTCCAGTTCCAGTTAGCACACCTGTCTCCCATCTACTCATTTCCCAGGACTAAAAAGGCCAGATGAAACTTCCACTCTCTGCCAGATTGTTGTCACCTTTGTTGCGGTAATCGCTGTGAGCTATTGACTTTAGTATTTTCTGTGATTTGACTTCTCCTTCTCGTCTTCTCTCCTAGTACTCTTTCCAGTGTGTTCTCTGGCTAGATCTGGAACAGAATCTGCAAACCAAGAAAGTCCTTGTGTAGTAGAAGAATTCAAAATATGAAAGAATAATCTCAAATTGATACTCAACTGGAAACAGCACTAACCTCCTCTCTCCCTCCAGCAGTCCTCCAGCGTTCCCCTGCTTGGTTCCTGTCTTATAATATTCATCAGAGTGAAACTTAGTCCTGAGTACATTTACACACCACAGCCTACCTGAGTATTGTTGTTCGCCATTTGTATCCTTTTACGGCCACAGGGTACCCCTCATCTGTCTGGCACCAGCAATGAATGAATGAAGAGGCCCGAGAGCAGACCCAGGAGACGCTGGAGAGACTGAGTCTTTCAGATGGCTTGAGAGCACCTGAGTAGATCTTAGTGGATTATTCTGTTTGATCCCCCCCCACTACCACCACACACACACACACACACACACACACACACACACACACAGTAGGTGGAATTAAAAAATTTATGACCAACTACTGTTTTAAAAAACTGCTCAGGCTTTTGTATAACAGTTTCCAGATGTTTCTCCCCACAGTCATGTGTAAAACAAAACACCTTCCCATAAAACATTTATCTGCATTACGTACTCTTAAGGGGTATGAAAATGCCAAAAGTCTACCCTTGTAATTTCTCATAATTTCAAAGGGCATGACTTTTGTACATTTAAAGCCAAGGACTTGAAGTATTATGTCATATATTTTATGGATGCACACTGTGGTCGGTATTTAAAGCTACAGGAAATAGTTTATTTAGTACAGCCTGCTAAACTTCTCCTACTGTGGCAATCTTTATGTCGAGAACTCCTCAAATAATCTAAAAATCATTACAAAAGTGTAGTCAGTGACCAGATATGGAAGGTTTTACCCCTTTAATATTTCAAACTGTGCCCTGAATAGCTTATTATAGTTTCTAATGTACCACAGTTTTCTCATTTGTAGCCAGTCACTTCGTCAGAGCTAGCATTGCATTTCTCACATGCTACATTTCTGCTTATGCCTTCAGCTTAATTGTTTTTCCAACCAGAAGCTTATTCCCAAATACCGTTAAGGTGCAGATATTCCCAGAAACACATCCTTCTTTCTGCTGACTCACTCTCTATTTTGTGAGGAATGTTCTGCGTTTGTGACCCACAACAATCAACCAGCAAAAATTTCTTTTCAGAGTGCTGCAAGTCTGACTCACAAGTTTCCACTTAAATGACACTTGCATTTTGAAATAATTCACACTGTGAACATGCATGATCTCCCACACAAACATGTTAATGTTCTCCACTGACAATGTTTTAAGCAAGTTATGGTTAACCCTGTGTGGTCTAATGATGGATTTGGTTACATTGCTTACAGTCCAAGTGGAGGAGTTCAAGTATCTCGGGGTCTTGTTCGCGAGTGATGGGAGAAGGGAGCCGGAGATCGACAGACGGATTGGGGCTGTAGCTGCAATAATGCGGACGCTGCACCGGTCCGTCGTGGTGAAGAGGGAGCTGAGTGTAAAAGCGAAGCTCTCAATTTACCGGTCGATCTACGTCCCTACCCTCACCTATGGCCACGAGCTGTGGGTAGTGACCGAAAGAACGAGATCGCGGATACAAGCGGCAGAAATGAGCTTCCTCCGAAGGGTGGCTGGCCTCTCCCTTAGAGATAGGGTGAGAAGTTCAGCCATCCGGGAGGGGCTCAGAGTAGAGCCGCTGCTGCTCCACATCGAAAGGAGCCAGCTGAGGTGGTTCGGGCATCTGACAAGGATGCCTCCTGGGCGCCTCCTGGGTGAGGTGTTCCAGGCATGTCCCACCGGGAGGAGGCCCCGGGGCAGACCCAGGACACGCTGGAGAGATTATATCTCTCGGCTGGCCTGGGAACGCCTTGGTATTCCCCCGGATAAGCTGGAGGAGGTGGCTGGGGAGAGGGAGGTCTGGGCCTCTTTACTTAGGCTGCTGCCCCCGCGACCCGGCCTCGGATAAAGCGGATGAAGATGGATGGATGGATGCTTACAGTTCCTACAGACCCCTTTCTGATTTCTAATTTTTCTGCATATTGTTCACACTTAACGTTTCAGATCATTTAATGATTTAATATTAGTCAAAGATAACCTGACTAAATACAAAATGCAGGTTGTAATAGATTATCTCATTTAATAAGGGGGAAAAGCCATCCAACCCCTCTGTGATCTACCTATGTAACCCCGTATGACCCATTAATTCATGAAATAACTGTGATTAACCACTTTTTATTTTTGGAAATAACCAAAAAGAACACAAAAGGAGGTCTCTCATTTGCCAGTAAACATCTTGATGAACTTTTGGGAAAACATTCTGTGGACTGACGAGACAAAAGCTGAACTTTTAACAAGGTTCGAGCCCTGTTACATCTGACATAACACTAACAGGGTATTTCATAAAAAGTATATCATAGTAATAGTCAAACATGGCGGTGGTACTGTTATGGTCTGGCTGTTTTGCCAGTTTAGGACTTGGACAACTTACTGTAATTGATGGAACTATGAATTCTGCTCTCTAACCTATTGGTTGCATTCTACAGTCCTCCAGAAAAATCCAACAGCACAAACAACAGCACAAACAAGAGTGGCACACAGATGAGTTATTTGTGGCACTGACCCTGGTGACATTAAACAGCTGTGTAAAACTGTAGATTGGCAAATATGGACAATACCAACACGCTCTCACTTCCAAAGCATAACATTTTACACTAGGTGACAAATCGTCAGTATATTACGCTTCAGTGCACCCAACATGGTCCTAGATTAGGAGATCGGAAAAATGAGGAAACATGAGAACCGTTTGGATTGAATCTACACATGTATGTTCGTTTTACTTAAATCGCTTTGGAAAACACTATCTAATGTCATTAAAGTCCTGGTCAAGGTTAGGGATAAAGTTATGGACAGGGTTATGGATACGGTTAGGGTCAGGGCTGGAATACATGGCTGGGATGTGCATCACCGTGGTGGCGTCATTCTACTGGATTTCATCCACAACCCGGCGCGTAGCAACACGGGAGGTCACCTTTCACATTCCTCGGGACGCCTCGGGACTTGACAAAATTGTCACTATATTACGCCTCGGGAGTGATAATGGGCTGACGATATGCACCACCGAAAATCACCTTGAGGTCAAACAAGCATAGAGATCAGTTGGTGACTCCCTGACAACGACTACGATTAGGTGAAAATATGTATATCCCCACATGTTTGTCAGTGGTTTCTCAAGGTTTCTGGTTCTCCTTGGCTGAAATTGTTTACAAAGTAGGTGCTATATTGAAAAACCTCCAAGTGATTGCCAACATGAAATAGTTTTAATTCATGTTGTTTCCCAGCAGCCAGAGCCTGATCTTTAACAGGTAAAAAAGACAGTTATGAGCAGGTGGCTTGTAAAATTCTAGCCTCCATTTCCACCTGGTTTTGAAACTTGCTATGTGTTGTCACTTTGTGTTCAAACTTAAGCACTAAAAGAAAAGATGCCTTTGTTAGTGTAGTGTATGTATCATTTTCCCAGCAACAGCAATTAACTTCCAATAACTACTCTGAACTGGTCAAGGGATACTCCTTTTCCCATTTAGGGAACCAGTGTTTCCCAGATTGACACAGCCTGGTCTTAGACAAGTGTCAGCCAAGTCAGACAAGTTAATGTCATTAAACTAAATAAACTGAAGTTCTGGCAAAGATTTAAAGTTGCATATTAGAGGGGCTTTTTTAATGATTGTTGAATACATTCCAAAAGTCAATTTAAGTTTTCTCCACTGTGACCCTTGAGTAACATTATCAACCCCCAAAGTCAATATTTAATAATAATTAGGTAATATTTTACTATCTCCTTTGTATGTTAAACCATTTCTTCTGGATTTTTTATTGTTTTATTTTTGTTCCCAATTAACAAATTATTCCTTCCACAGATTTTCAGCATGATTCAGTTTGAACGGACTTTATTGCTGCTGATTGACTCAAAAATATATACACTTGGGATTTCTAGTCTAGACACTCCAGTCATTTAAATAATTACGTACTGATGACAGCACATTCTTGAAAATTGTAGGTCAAATAACCCATGTTTGCTGTTGCAGAACTGTTTCACAACAACAGG
The DNA here is from genome assembly GCF_963969265.1 of Rhamphochromis sp. 'chilingali'. Taxonomy (NCBI): domain Eukaryota; kingdom Metazoa; phylum Chordata; class Actinopteri; order Cichliformes; family Cichlidae; genus Rhamphochromis; species Rhamphochromis sp. 'chilingali'. The sequence goes on along the minus strand of NC_137930.1, from coordinate 35,424,589 downwards.
ACTTGCTGCTGACCCATAAGGTTTAATCTGTTTATTGTCTCATGCTGTTTTTCCTGTGATCGAATCTTCCTCTTTAGTATTTTCTCAAACATGGACCGCAACTGCTGTATAATCACCCAAACCATCTGCATATCCCTTCTCACAATGAAGCCTTTGCCAAAGCCAAAGAGAGGATTTCCAGAGGTGAGAATGTTTCTGACACGGTGCTTTGAAGATGTAACATTTTGGCAAACTTGCAGGCAATGAATTTAGCTTATTACAAACACTGGAAAGTCCCAACGATAAACTTGACTGCAACCATCAACCGGTCATAGCAGATGGCTGCCCCTCTCTGAGTCTGGCTCTGCTCCCACTTAAAGGGAGTTCTTCCTCCTCACTGTGACCAACTGCTTACTCATTGGGCTAAATCACTGGGCTTCTTCTTCTGGTATTGTAAGGCCTTTACCTTATAATATGAAGGTAAAGATCCTACAATTGAGATGACTCTTTTGTGAACTGGTGATGACATTTACCTAGCTGAATATCCATCTACATACACAGAATTTATGTTTATCTGCCTGTATATTCAGTCTCATTTGTTGCACGATGAGCTTAACAGCTGTGGACTGTTGCAGTTATCGCCTCTCTATCCTTGACGCATTATAACCTTGTGACACAATCCAGTCTTGCATCCAAAGTTTGAGACTGCTTTAAGTTTGTTCTCCTGGATAAAAGAAAACTATTTTTTTAAAGACAAATTTCTTCTTGCTGGAATCTGATTGTGAGGTTACACCTCTCACATTATACAACATTTTTTCAAACAAGACTAGACATAGAGAAAAGACAGTCAGTCAGTGGTTATTGAAAATTGAAAAGTCTGACAGATATGAATAAATCTGAACAAAAAACTTTAACCTTCACCATCTCAGTTTAAACAGTTAAAAAACATATAAAAGACATAAAGTAGAATTAAATCATTTTTATTTTCAGCTCTCCAGTGATTTTTCTATAGATACACACATTTTTGGATTAGTTTGCAACTGAGTGTGAGGTCACTTGACAGCTATCCTCTGTTTGGCCTCCTTGAGGAGAAGAGCAAACTGTCCTACACCTCCCAGCATGGCCGATACACTCGTCCCACCATGCACCTCATGGTGTCCCTCCTGTGGATGGGGATGGTCAGGTCCTGTCCAACATCTTTGTGCTCGACGACCTGGTTGTTTTCGTCGACTCTCCGCTTGTAGAGGGGTAGCCCGTTGTGCAGCACCCGCAGGTCCCTCCACAGGTTTGCATCAGCGGCGATGACGATTACCTTCGGAGCTCTGGATTTGGTCATGGAGGACAGCTCTGCATCGCCTAGGCTGTTTTCCGTGGCCTCATCGTTCAGCAGGGAGGTAAAAGCATCCTGCTCCAAGGAGCCGTCTTCAGCCTTGGCCGTGGGTAATGCCACTGTCAGAGCGTAGCACTTGAAAAAGAGCGCTACAGCAAAGATGATGGACAGGCGCGACTGCCTCATGGTGAAGATCTTCCAAAAGGTGTACGGTGTTGGCTCGGGTGGATGAGTGTCTTTCCTGAAGCCTTGCCTTGCTGTCTGGCTTGCAAATCATACCACTGGGCTTTTATACCATTTTGGACACACTGAATTGGCCACGTTGCATAGTTTGCCATCACAACTTCTCCTGTTGGATTCCGGAAATCAGTCACAAGCATTAAAAGACAGTTGTGTGGAACTCTTGCAGTGTTGGAGTATGTTTTTTCATTAAAAAATTAATTAAAATCTCCAATGTAGTGGTGTATATTAGACACGTAACAATGAAACAGCAGGAATTCTTTGAACAGGTGACACATAAGAAAAACTAATCCAAAATTACTGCCCTTTAAAACAACAAGGATGGATTACCCACCCGTTAAGCTCCTGTGCTCTCAGATACTTGATGTTCTCTCATGGCATTGTCACAGTGCTGTTCAATAAGAGATTTAACCTTGGATTAGTGCAGATAAGACAACCGAATGATTCTGAAGTGTTTGTGTCTTCGTGGCAGCAGCTCTTTGTTGGCGAAAGAAGAAAAAAAGTTAGTTTTTTTGGAGAATATACAAGACATCTGCTCCAAAGGCCCAGAGGTGGAAGCTCAATTGCCATGTGATTATAACCCAGCCTAATTATGGTTTCCAGATGGGTGCTGCAGGAAGGCTGTGCACCTGAACCTGCATAAGATGTGAAATTAATTAATGTAATTTATGCTGGTGGCATTTGAGTGAGATCAAACCTGGTGAGAAATTAACAAAGTTTTAATTTGTTGTGTCATCTACAGTTGTACAATTAAGCTAAGGTCCTCAGAGCAAATGCTGTTTATGTATATATTTGGTTTTTCTATCAAAAATTGGTGAAATTCGAGGATTTGTTATGTCGGGACAGCATCGAAAGTCATGTTAACGATATATGATTGCGATTAGAAAATAACTGAAGAACAATAAAGAAAAAAAATGGAAAAAACTGAATAAAACTAAAAGTTTAAATGACTCCTTGGCTTTAAAATCCAAAGAGCATTTGGTGCGGATCAAATAATCTTGTATTCAGATGGAGATGGGAGATAGATTTTTAAGCTACCAGTTTCCTGGCACTGTACTATAGGTACGATTCTGACTGACATCTAATTACAGGTAGAAAAAGGATGTCTGCTTTTAAATAATCAAAAGATGTCTTCCAGACACAGGACTGGTTAGCGAACTGTTCAACTCTAGCCTTTACCAGAACACATTTGATATTTTACTGACATCAGTTGGCTAGACACATACTTTCATGTCTTTTTTTTAAAAGTACGCTTATTTTAGTATTGGTAATGGGCAGCGGGGCGATTCAGATGGGAAGTGCTGTGAGCCATTTCTTACTGAAAACCATGCCTGTGGTTTTGAAAAAGTCTGACATCTGAGAATTATCTACACCCTGTTTTTATTGCCATGTGAACGGCCTTAGAGGTTTACTGGAGACAGACAGTTTACCTTATCTTACATTCCTAGATGACTGATATTCATATATTTAACTGATGGGATGGGTGGAGCTCTTCCTATGCCGTTGGCTTTAACGGTACAAATGGGCCTATCACTATTTTTAAATGAAAACCACATGGATCTGTAAGACAGAGGTGTTTTAGGAATACAGAACATAATAGCTGTGTTATCCCTAAAGATAATACTTTTCTGCTAACACTTCAAATCCACAAGGTCAACCTGTCAGTAAGAGGAGTATTTAATAATAAAAGTCGTATAATCTCACCTTTAACATACTCAGAATAGTTTCCAATTTATGCATGCTCACCTTAACTGCAGACACATTGTGGATTTATCATGTAGTGGCTACAGAAGTGTTAGAAAACACTTATCTAATTCATCTTCTGGAAAAACAGTGTATTGTATGTATGTATAACAAAGATTTTTGGTGTTTGAGGAATATAGTGCCCTGATCCTGGGGTTCTCATGTTGAGTTTTGGATTTGTGTTTATTATTTTTGAGCCTTTTATTCCTGTTTTATATGATCATTCTTTTGTTTTGGTTTTATCATTACAGTTCCCCCCAGTGTCTCCCTGTCTGTGTCGTCCCTGCATGCTCATTCTCTCTCTGTTATTACGTTTAAAGTCATGCCTTTTGTGTTATTTATCTTTTATTTTTTGTTATTTTTTGAGTCTCATTTCCAAATCAATTCCCACCTCATTAGATAAACCTTAGTAACAAGTTGGACCCCTTTTGCCTTAAGAACTGTCTTAATTCTTCATGACATAATTCAGCAAGGTGCTGGACATATTCCTCAAAGATTTTGGTCCATATTGACATGATACCATCACACAGTTGCCACAGATTTGTTTCCAGCTGCTCCATGATGTGAATCTCCCACTCCAGCACGTCCCAAAGATTTATTGCATAGAGATTTGGTGACTGGCTCAAATTTCCATTAAAAACTGTTGAACAGGTGTATCTGATAAAGTGTATGGATTCCTTTCTTCTGTTAGCGCTTTATTGGTGCGACTGGTAATGTTCCCTGTTGTGCAATCCTGTTTGTTCATTTTTTATTGTTGTTTTAATTTATTCCCTGGCTCTTATGTTCCTGGACCTCTGTTTTTTTTTCACCTTCTGGCCTTTAATGTTTGCTATTTTGTATCAGCCACAGTAAAAACACTCTTTTTTCTTCTGGCATCCAGCATTTGTGTCCTCTCAATGCCACTAAGATGCCCCAGTGGTACATTCTTTCAAGCCAAGACAAGTAGCACTACTTGGTTAAGTTCAAGGAAAGATTGTGGCCAAGGCAAACAAATGTTGCTCGTGTTACTGTTTAGGCAGTTATCCATTTAATTACCGTACAGTGGGTAGCCAAAAAGAACCAAAAAAATCATAAAAAAATAATTTAAGATGATCAAATTTGAGGTTTTATAAGCAATTAAATCTCTGCAACTGCTAAGTTGGAGAAAGGAAACACTAGCTGCTGGATGGAGATATAACGTTAATCCTGCTCCCTTGTGTTCACATTACACAACCAAATACTCTCACCATCATTTGCTCAGATGGTTTGTCTGCACTGACTATAATGCACATTTAGTCAGAGTGACTGCATGCATACATTGTAATGTGAACGAGAAAGGACACAGGTTTGCTCTGGGCCATGTGAACTGACGCATCATAAATTTGGAAATATAAAAGCAGGGCCTGGAATAAATAACAAAAGCTCTGCATGTGTGTGTGTGTGTGTGTGTGTGTGTGTGTGTTTTGAGTCATGAATTTTGCTTTAGGTCAGACATTCCCAGGATAACACTGTACCTCCTCTCTCCAGTAAACAACTGTAGATTACACTGGATCATGTGAATGTTGCATCATGTCACACTAACCACCCAAACCACACATCTGCCTGGATAACAGTAATAATACTTGCTGATCGCTAGCAACATGTCATCAAACGAGCACCTACTTTTCTTCTTTTAGCTAATATGTTCCAACTGAAATTACTTAAAAATAGAACGGTTTTGCTTAACACGAAAGTACTTCAATAAATGCCAGTTTTGTGGCTTTTTCAGGCAACTCCGATTTCATGAAAACCTGCACGGACTGCATTTGGCATTTGTGTGGTTAATTATCATCAGCTGAGTGGCTCCAGTTCAGCGGTGGGAGGCATTTTTCCTCAGAAGGCGAGATTGACTATTATACAGAGAGCAAAGCGCTACACACTGAAAAACCAAATAGAAACACACAAAGTTGAAATAGAACATGGATCACTTTTAAGTAAGTCGGGAACTTTGCATCTATCAGTCTGCTGTGCAATCAACCTAAATGGTTAACACATTTATATAATTCATGACTGCAGCAGTGAACATGACCGGAAGTCATGAACATAAATTAAATCAGTCTCTGCTCTGCTCTGTGTACCTGAGCTGGACACCCCTGAATCACTTTAGCCTAATATTTATTTAGGCTAAATATGCTCATTACGTATATTGTGATTTTTTTTTTTTTTCTGGGATCAGTTTACGATCAGCCCAGTTCCAACACTTTTATTCTGAAAGCTAACCAGTTAGCACAGAGCCTCCCTGCCTCATCTTTCCCCATCAGGAGGCTCATCGGGTTGCTGTTGTTGGACTCATCCATGAGTTTGACAGACTAGCGGGATTTATGTTCCAGCAGATGTGTCCGTCCGTGTGCACATTTCCATTTGGATGGAGAAGGATTTTTGCCCACCACAAACATGTTCCCATGCAGTCATCCAAAATCCCAACTGGGAATGTTGGAAGAAAACAAAAAAGAAAGCCAGGGCACCCAGGTTGCACAGCATACAAAACACCAGGACAGGGCCACAGTGTCATGAACCGAGGTTTTCACGAGGCTGGACCCAAAAGAAGACTCAATTAACTTACTGAGAACTATTGACAAAACTTTATTTACAGAATGAAGGAGATCAAAACGAAGGCAAACAAGAGCCGGTGGAAATGGGGACGGCCACGGGGAAGGCTGTCCGCTGAGGTCACGATTCGAATCGCAGGTGTGCTGCAACAGAGGGAAAAGCGATTACTGGCAGGTAAGGGAGCAGATGACCAGAGTGAATATTATGGAGGTGCTGTTGGCTTACGTGCAGGTCCAGACTGAAGAGCTTTGGGGAGGGTTTCTGTGGAAGAATCCAGAGAGAGGAAATCTGCAGTGCAAGAGGGGAAGAATGGCTTGCCAAGAGCGTCGGAGCAGGCAGGAGGACAAGCAGGTGAAGCAACAGGATGATGGTTTTCCTAGTAGGAGCAGATCACAGAGGTATAACAAAGGAGCCAGCGCTGGAGAGAGAGAGTTATCACAGGCGATGCGTCTAAGACGGGATAGTGTGGAGATATGTACACAAGGAAACAGAGTTAAGCACGAAAAGCGGGAGCGCTAAGAGTGGCGTGCAGATGTGGCCCAGCTACCACTGTGGGTGGCAGAATGAACTGGGGACGAGTAGCAGGCAGTGCTGGCTTAAGTAGTCCTCCTGTAATTGACAGCAGATGGAGCTCAGGTGTGATGCAGAGACTCCGCCCGGGCCAGTAGCAAGGGACCCATCCTGACAAATGAAAACCCCTCAGCTGCTCCCACGGATCATGACACACAAGGTAATTAACACACAAAATACCACACACGCACATGAATCCTGGAAATAATGTCAGCTACTTATGTAGTTTAACATCCATGATGAGGCTGTGGACTAGATCCAGCAGTACTGTTGCAAACTGCAGTTCAAGATGGACGAGCAGGAGTTCGTCCAAATGAAAACTCACTAAAGATGGCTGATATTTGCTTCATTAATTATTGTCCCATTGTTTCCTTCTTTCCACATATTAGATTTGTCACAGATTTTTTACACCAGATACGCGACAGATTATTTTTATTATGAATTAAATAAAGTTAAGGAGACCTTCTGAAATGTCTAAAAGTGCACTCCTCCATGTCATTTAATACTTTGTTCCTTGTGTTAATAAAATAAGCCAATCATTTTTATTTAAATTCCTGTAAAAGCTGAGTTAGGGAACATTTTCTGTGTTTGCCTTCATGTGGGATGGAGCAGATGTCTGCTCAAGGTGTTTTTGTTCACAGACAGTGCTACACCTCAATGAATAGAAAAAGAAGAAGAAGAAAACGAGAAGGGGGATTTCTAAAAGATGTGATGACCAGCTAAAACATAAGACCTTGGCTCAGAAGTAAAAAAGGGGGCACAAAAAAAGGGCAGTGGACATAACGCCATCTCCCTTAGGCACACAGTGGCGCGGCTCTTTATTATGGGCCAAATGGCGCAGCCTGTAAGTGTTATTCCAGCTAGATAAACACAAGACACAGATCTGACAGTGTTGAATGTATTAACAGGGCAAATTGAATTATGTTGTTGAAATTCCAGGGCGCTTCGCTCTGACAGCCATTTCTGAGGTCTGACCGATTGAAATCTCAGTTTTCGTTTGCTCGCAGACAGGTTAAGGACTTCTGCACCGCAACATGCTCAGAGCACTTCCTTAACGGTGCCCATGTAATTTACAGAAACTGGTGAGGTTGGCTCTCACATCGAGGCAAAAGCTGCTTATATAACAAATATTTAATTACTTTACTGGATGATGGGTCCTTCTACATATTTACCAGCGGATTTTACATAAATATTAGTCTGGATACATTCCTTTCCCTTGCCCTGTTGTTTCATCTTTCCTTTACTTTTTACTTGTTCCCAATTTACCTTTTTATATCAGCACTGTGGGGAAAAATAACCCTTGCAGAGGGGTTGGGGAAATTGTTGAGATAATCCACCTAAAACCATTCAGATTTTTTTGGTAGACCAGCAATAGCAGATGTGTTGTAGTCTTGGGTCACTGCACCTCTTTCTATAGTGTATTTTAACTGATTTATATGCTAATTGGTACGCTAGCCCCTGATTGGAGCACAGGTCCGGTCATATGCCTTAAAATGCAATCCATTATTTATTTAGTTTTCCTTTTTTGTTTTTATCTAGAGGAGTCCTGTGTCATGCTTCTCTTAAAAGTTGCTTTTTCTTTAACCTTTTTCCCACCCCACCTCCCTGCACTCTTTCTTTTACAGTGTTTTCATGTGTGCATTGACCAAACCACGTGGACCCAGTTAATTAACACTGCTCATCTTCCCCCTAATGAGCTGAGGTCATAAAATGGTCTATTTCAGTTACAAGCTTATTTAAAAAAATACAAATACATTTTAAAAAGGTCCTATTCTACACATGTAAAAAGTTTAAATGGCCTTAAAATGAGCGCAGGGTGACTCAGATTCCAGAGAAGTCTATGAGATAATTACCCTCTTGCTCACACTTTTCCTGATGGGTTAATGGCCGTAGCTGCAAGTTTCAGGTATTTTTTAATACAGGATGAGGTTGACTTAAACCGCGTTTTGGCTGTTTGTGGAAGTAAAATACGTCCACGCATGACTCTATTTACGCTCAGCCATTGTTGTGAGTGCACACGCCAAGCGGCTGCGTCACATTTATACAGCCAAGGGCGGAAGAGAAAGTAGTTCCGTCCAATGTAGACAATCCGAACGATATAGTTTCTTTCCACTGTGTTCCTGTTAATGATAAACTACAAATTTACCCTAAATTACTAAAATATCGATATTTTAATATGAGAATCGATTCTAGAACATAAATGACTGGTATCAGAGGAATTGATATTTCAGTATTGATCTGCACATCACTTGCGATTACATAAAAGTCTGTGCAGTCCGTGAATTTGTCTCAGCTTCAGCTACAAATCCAAACTGCATCATCAGCTCGGACTCTGTCTATGCCACCGATATTTAGTAATGAGAGACAGGCTGTTTGTGGGTAGCTCGATCTATGTGCTGTAACTTCACTTTTAGATAGAGACGAGAGAAAAGGACAGAGTAAAATCATATGACTTTATGGTAAGTTCTGAAAAAGCTAAAGGTCGCGCTCCAGAACTTGCTTCATGTTTGTTATAAATGCACCATTAGTCACATCCAACACTTATTTGTCACATTCGGTTACAAAACAGCAAGATTATGGTGGCGAAATGCTCAACCGAGGCTTTACAACACAGCCTCACAGCAGGTGGTGAAACACAACACAACATCTCATCAACTGACTGCTCGGTCTCGTATATACCGTACATGTGGATGTACGCAAACTTAATATTTTCCACTTTTAAAAGCTGGAAAAATAATCCACATCTGGAGGATAGAGGGGTTGGCGGTGCATCCTCAAGTTTAGGTAATTCACCTCACAGATTTTTCACATTTAATTTTATTCACTATCACTAAAATCAGCTTGGTTAGTTGACAAACAGATCATGGTTGGGGTTAAAAGAGAAGGGTTTCCGCTTCATTTAAAGCTCTGATTTCTTGGTTGCTATGGTGATGCATTCCCACTGGAGATTTTCGACATTATACATGCTTATCGACAGGGAAGCCATTGGTTACAAAGTCTGACAGTCACGAAAACGTGACGATTCCTGTCTGTAAACACGCACATGTAGCTTTTTGCTTGTCTGTTGCATTGTGGCTGTTTCTGAGACCAGGCTGTCAGTCACAGACGTCACAGTTTGTGCTGTTGTTTCAATAAAAAAACTAGCCTTTTTTTTCATCAGCTTCCATAAAACAGCATTAATGTTTTAATTATTACATCGGGTGTCTGATTATATCTGGCCATAGGCTCCTTTAACTTGAAGTTCTGCTCTCCGATGGATCTCTGAAGGAGATATTTTATTGAATGGGAGGAAGACGATGTCCCTGTGAGTCACCACACCACTGCTGATTGATCCTCTTTAGGGTCGTGAAATAATTGTCCATCTCAGACTGGATTGTATGTGGTTATGTGCAAGACCTTTGAAACTGTAAAACTGTTGTTGCATTTTTCAGATTGTTTAGTAAATGGTTCATTCTTTCTTTTTTTTTTTAATGTTTTAAAAAAGAACACCTTTGGCATGGCGTGAAGGTATACTAAGGATGATAACGATGTCACGCAACATGACTCCATCCTTGAGGAGCCTGAAGATGAAAGCCAACGATCGCTGTTAGTTATTTGAGGCTCATATTGGGAGGGTGTGGGTCGGTCTGGGGGTCAGGATGTGACTGCAGGGGAAGATGAAAGTAACGAGATGAAAGCTGATGTGGTGCCAGGTCTTAGAGTGATTTGGCTAAAGAGAAAAACAGGCCATCACTCTCACGCCTCATCAATGTATCTGCAGAGATGCTGGTAGCCATGGAGATGGTCAGTCAACATGTAATCACAATGTGGTACAAAAATAGCAAGCGCTCTGCTTGCTAGTTAGAGACACAGAGAGAGAGAGAGAAAGCCTTGGAAAAACTTCCTTCTGCAACATGTGTTTTTGAATCACCAACTACATGAATTGGATTTGGGGAATCTGATCCGAGTCCAGCTCGCACTCCTGCCGGCGTGACCACACATGCTGTAAGCCACAACATTAATGACGGGAGGAGGGAGAGTCCTGCTCCAGGCTCCAAGAGTTTTTATCTTCTCACATGCTTTACTTGAAAAGGTCTGAATGCCTCTGCCGTGGGAATAAATACATTTAGTTTGCTTTTGGAGGAATGATGTTCCTGTAGAAGCACAGAAACAAGGATTTCTACTACAAACACTTCACAGCAGCAGTAGTTTTGTCATTTTGTATGTGTACTGTATGTGGGATTTATAACCTGTCTATACAGACTATAGACATTTATAAAATGTGACATAATTATGCCACAGAGAGCGAACAAAAAACTTCTGAGTCTGAATTATTTTCTTTGTTTTCAGAGATTTTAAAAATCCAAATAAGGCCAGATTCCCTTCGGATGATCCTTGGCGGATCAGAAAACTCACTTCATATGTAGAGTACATAGCATCACCTCCTGTCCTTCTCTTCTCTTGTGGGAGAAAAAGGATGTTACAACGTTGACTGATAGTCTCCATCTAGAGGGGTTTCGATATATCCTCAGTGTCAGACTGGAGGACTTTGTCCATTACTTGGTTAAATGGAGGAAAAGAGCAAACTGCTATGTAAACTTGATAGGTTTTGGTCTTTGCGTGGTTATTTCCAGCATCGTTCTCCAACTGTCTGGTTAAAGACCGAAGCATTAATTTCCACCTAAAGTTTAGAATCTGTATTTTGTGTGCTTCTTAATGATGATATTTGAAACTAGACAAAAACTTCAGGACATATTATGTTACATGACCACCAAACCACCACAAGGATTACAACATTCATGCACTCACAAACAATACTTCTGTGGCTGTGGGTACGTGCAAAGGCATCAGTGATTTTGCTGCAGTGTAATTGTCATGATCCTGGGTCTGTCTGAATTTTTGAGTTCAGATTCTGTGTTTCATGTTCGTAGTTTTGTTTATTGATCTTTATGGTTTCTTGAGTATTTCTGGAGACTTCAGTTATTGTTATAATTTAGCTTTAGAGGTGAATTTGTTGCCTCAGTGTTTGCTTTCCCATCCTCTGTGTCATCCCTCCAAATGCGTGTTTGCCCATTTAATTAGAGCACTCACTTCCTGTTTTATTTTGATAGTTACTTGTCCATAGTATCAAAGAAAAATGGGATTCATTGGTAGATAAAGAAAGCAGAAAGGGCTAGTGGGAAGCTAGGCGTATGGCAAAGAGAGAGCGGAAAATCCACAGGAAAAGGCTTACAGCAGGGGTGTCAAACATAAGGCCTGTGGCCAGAATAAGACCGATAAAGACACCACTCCAGCCCACCTGATGGCTTTGGTAAATATGATGGAGGGCATACATTTTGGGACTTTCGACGGTATTTTTAAGTTTTACAGCTTGTACTGCTGATAAAGTCCTCCATCCATCCAGAGCCATCCATACTACATCTAAGTAGTTAAGTAAGTAAATGACAGAAAATTTCCTGTTTTTCAGTGTCTACTGTAGAAATTTCCGTTAAAAGAAAAAAAAATATTGAGCAACCAAAATATTGCAGGACAGTCTGTGCCTGACATGGGTGACCAGGTCAAAACGTCAGAGTTCACATGATGGAGGCTTTGGCTACTTTAAGCTATGCCTCGTTCACCTCCAGTCTACTGTTATTAATCGGCTCTTTACTTTTATATAGTGATATTAATCCACTCTCTTTCTTTAAATTCTGTTTAAAGTACATATTCGACTTTTCCTTATCTGTGGTCATTCATTGCATCACCACCACTATGTCCTGCATTAATTATTTTGGTTAACACGGTGACATTTTAACAATCACGAAAGTATATTTTATGCAAGAGCATAAACAAAAAGCAAATTAAAATAGTCACAGAGTGGTAAAGACTGTGTGTTGATTCAGTTTTGAAAAGGCACAACATTATCATTAAATACCTTCAATCTCCGTATTTGATCTTATACCAACTATCCTCTACAGCTTGAGAGGTTATTGCTTCTTGATAAGCCCAATTACTCCTATTTTATTTTTATTTTTGTATCCTTTCCTGCTCTGTTAAAATTACTGCAGTTGCATTCTTAGAGCTCAGCATTTTCTGGAACTGCTTCAAATTAAAGCCCCTCCAGAATTTCAGCAGACAGAAAACATTCATTTGTATATAAGGATTTTATTGTGAGGTACTTGGAGCACTTCACAAGATTGTCTGTGGATATGACATTAAAATTAATGAGTTATTCCACAACACCTGAGAATATGTGAGGGAGAGACAGATGGAAGCGGTGGTGCATCTACCATACTGGTACAGAAGAGGAAAACAGCACATCCAGGTAGAGAAGACAGATGTGAGGAAGATTCAGCAGCTGATGAAGATTAGAGATGGAGAGCACCAAGAAGAAATGCAAAAAACTGAAAAGCAATAAATTCTTTAAAGTATGTCTTTCTATAAAAGTACACCCTTTGATGACTTCATCTCTCCATTGCTGCTTTTCTTCCAGTGGAGCACATGTGAAATATGCAGCCATCGTATAGTTGAATAGATATAAACTAACGGGTGGAGGACATCTATTAGTTTGCATGCCATGACGAGGCACAGTTTGACAGTCGAGCATCCAAAAAACATTGATTTGCTTTCTGACTGTGCTTCATGCCGAGGGGGTAGACTGCTGCAGACACTCTGGCTGTCTAACAGTGAAAACTCCTCTCGCTGTTTCCCAGCAACACTCTCTGTGGTTTGTTTCTGTGGTTCATATCCACGGTAACAAGCACTGAGCGTTAAATTTGGCAGAGTTTGCATGAATAAATGGTCCATGATTTGATTGCTGACCAAATAACAAAAAATCAAATTGAGGTTTGAGAGGGGCTTTTTTGTTCCAGTGATGGAGTTTCTTGATGTAGAAGCAAATTGCATTCACCTTCAGATCAAAAGGGCTGCAGCATCATGTGAAAATGGGAAACAATGTTCTGCTGTAGGTGGTGGGGAAACAGAGGCCATGCACTTACAAAGCAGTGATGGGAATTTGCTAAAGAATGCGAGAAAAGTAATTAAATGCTTTTTGGGAGTCTGTGGAGCCTCAAGTGGCCATTTCATGAGCTGCCAGAGCAACTGTAGGTACGTGCGCTGCACTGCACCAGGGCTGGCCCAAGGTGTTATGGGGTCCTGAGCAGAATTCACATTATGGCCCCAACCTCTACCTATATACATCACCAATCACCCAACTCAGCATCTCCACCATTACCTCTTTATTGCTTAATAAAGAGGTAATGGTGGACAGTATGTCTTAGACAACCTTACCATGTATTTTACAGTGCTGGAAACTGATAAAATATACCAGCAGAGCACGACTTAAAACAACAAGTTAACTATTTTAATTATTTTGAAATGTGCAAACCTAAATACTATTACCCATTAAATAACAAAATTACAAACTATTCATTATAGCAACAGTTCTTAACTTGAAAGGAAAGATTTAAAAAAAATACTACCAATGTCATGCCATATGAAATGCTAATGTATCTGTCAATAATAAAAATATGCTCACATGCTTGTCCCCATTCATCTGTAATCTGATCAGCTGGAGAGGCACTTTGGGACAGAAAAATTGTTCCCAAATATTTGAGAAATACTCCAGGAAAACAGCTGATAGAATGAGATGAATCTATTTAACAACTTGTAGCAAACAGGAAATAATAAGAAAAACAACACACAAAGCAGATAAAACAAGCAGCTAACCGAGGTGTAACATGAAGGGGTGCATAAAGTAAAGCTCTTAAAGGAGAATACTATACAGAAATTCTGTCTGGTAATGCTAATGACATAATGAATGGGATATAACTCAACCTGGCGTAGAATAAGTCGAATGCCACACATCTGATAATACCTGTGGTTTCCATATGACATAACCTAACCTCACCGAACAGCTGAAGGCTCATCTGATGCTTCTGTTTAAATAATGTCATTGTCATTTTCTTCTTTCTCTGTTTCCTTTCTCTCACTTTTCTCCCCAGAGGGATAAATACTCAGAAATGTTAAAGCCAGCAGTGTTAAACTGTCTGATTGTTAACATATTTATTAAAGAAATGTTGCTCTCTCATGTATGACTACCTCTGTGACAGCCTAGCATAGAGGTGGCCAACCCACGGCTCCTGAGCCGCATGCGGCTCTTTGCCTACTTTCATGCGGCTCTTACGTACATATCAAAGTTTGTGTTTGCGTTTTGGAGGGTTTTTTGTTGTTGATGTTGTTTTAAAATGTGCGTGTTCACTTTGCTTGAATTCAATATGGTATTTTCATCAAATGCGCATGTGGGTGAGATGAAAATACCGCAAAGTTTCCCAGTAGGGGCAAGTTCACCCTTAAAATGGCAGGGAAAAAATGCACAGCAAAACGAAACCATGAAGATGAATACAGGACGTTTTAAACAGAGTGGGAGAGTTTATATATTTTTGTTAAACGCAATGGCAAGCCATGTCTCATATGTCAGATGTAATTAGCGCATTTCAAAGCTTCAAAGCTCACTCCATGCTAACATTAACCAGGGATTACCAAAAGGGACTGAACTTTGCAAGCACGAGTTGGCCATTTTGAAAAGTCAGGCAGAAAAGCAGATACAGTTTTTCCCAAAGTTTACGAAGCGCTTAGAGACCATAACGTTCCTATCAGCTGGCTTGGAACATTGCAAGGGCTAAAAACCCATACAATGAAGCGGAGTTTGTTAAAAAATGCCTCAGTGATGTTGTTGAAATCTTGTCTCCTGAAAACGACAAACTAAAACACATGGTATCAGACGTCCAACTGTCCGGCACACTGTTGGACACAGAATATCGGACATTAACACGGTTATTGAAACACAGTTGCACTCTGACCTTCAAGCACGAGTATTTTAGTGTCGCATTGGATGAGAGTTGTGATATACAAGACAAGCCTCAATTGGCAATCGTCTGTGTCAAGCAAGTGCGTGATCAAAGAACTCCTGGATATTGTGCCATTAAAAGACAGAACCCGTGGCATAGATGTGAAAGAAACCATGATGGCTGCATTTGAAAAAGCAAATCTGACCATAACGAAACTAACTGCAATAGCCACGGATGGAGCACCAGCCATGATGGGATCTGTGAACGTGCTTGTGGGGCTGTGCAAAGCTGACCAAACTATTCCTGACTTTTGGAATTTCCACTGCATCATCCACATGGAGCAACTCGTGTCTAAATCAATGAATTTACATAACGTCTTAAATCCTGTGATGGAAGTCGTCAACTATATCCACACACAATTCAAGAATCTCATCGCTGAGCTGGACCAAGGGCTTCCAGGTGACCTGCCGCTGCACTGCACTGTGAGGTGGCTGTCAAAAGGCCAGGTACTCTCTCGCGTCTTTGAGCTTTTGGATGCCGTGAAACTGTTTATGGAAGAGAAGGACAAGGACTATCCCAAGCTCTCGGACCTCAAATGGATTATGGATCTGTGTCACTTGGAAAGACTGAAACTGACCCTGCAGGGTAAGTTAAAAATGCTGCCTGACCTGGTGCAAAGTGTGTTTGCGTTTGTCAACAAACTACAGCTGTCCAAGGCGCATATTCAAAAAGGAGATTTAACGCATTTTCCCACTCTGCTTAAAGCCAGCGGGCAAGTTGCCAGCGCCGCCCTGAGTAAGCAAAGAGCCAGATATGCAATGCTGGTTGAAAACTTGCACGAAAGCTTTGTGACCTGGTTCCGTGATCTACAATAGAAAAGGCCACAGATTACGTTCCTCGTCGACCCATTTAATGCACAGACGGACTGTTTGAAAGTCCCGCTAGTCACAGATGAAGCTGCGGCTGAGTTGGAGATGATTGATCTTTATGAGGAGGACCAATTGAAACCTGTTTTAAGGGAATGGACCATTGAGTTCTGGAAAAGTGTGCCAATGGAAAAATACCCCAATGTTAAATGGGCTGCTCTTAAGATACTGTCACGAGTCTGTGTTTTCTACCCTAAAATATGTGAAATCAAAGCATCGATCTGTTCTGACTGACACTCATGTGAAAGAATTGCTTTGAGTGACAACAACGGAATACAAGCCAAATTTGAAGAGGAGTGTTCAAGGCAAGGAATGCCAGAAGTCCCACTAAAGAACATGCATAGTAAAAGAAAAATGCTATTGTAGATTATTATATTTTTGTTTGTGGACTTTGTTGAACTGAGAGTTTGTGTGTGTGAGACAGTGCACACAATGTTCATTGTTGAAAATGTCATGGTCCGCAGCCCGGTGTCCAAGGAGCTGATGGGATGCCCACGCCCACGGGTGTGGCTGTTAACTCCACACCTGCATCCCATCTCAGGCGATTATCAGGTGGACTATTTGATCCAGCCCAGCCAGCTGCTCCACGCCAGTCCGTTAGTCGTCTCACAGCGGTAACGTAGACCCACGGGAAGGCGGTTGTGAAAACCCTCATTTACCTGAACAAACGCTAATCTTTTCTTTTGCGCTCAGGTAACAGCTCGACGTGTTTTTGAGCCACCTGCCTGTCCACCTGCCCGTCTGGAGTTTGGATCGCCTCCAGTACCAATCACCTCTAATTTCCTGGAGCTCCCCCGCGGACCCTCACCCCTCCCTCCGGCTCCCACGGCCCCGCTTTGACTGTAAGACTCATACTCTCCCCCCACGTATGCTGCTATTTCCCCGCTCCCCAGTAACTCTCTCCCTCTTTCTGTTGCAGCCTCCCACAGTCCCGATTACTGCGTTCCTGCGTAACTCATCCCCCGGTCCCTTGGTTTTTCTAGTTTCTCGCGTGTTTTCCTTTGACCCTTCCGGGACACCTTTAGTTAAAATAAAGTTTATTTTTCGTACTCCTGTGCGTGTTGTCTCTGCTTCTGGGTCCAGCTTGCGTACTGAATTTCGGTTCATGACAGAAAATGACTGGCCTGTGGTCTTAGTACTGTAGGAGTCCATTTCTGTCATTATCATGTTGGTGTGTGACATTTACAATAAATCTGGCTGAGCAGAGGTGTGTGTATTTTTTGTGCGTGTGTGTGAGAGAGAGGGAGAGAGAGAGAGAGGAAGGGATGGGTGATGTTCATGTGTGCTCATGTGTATGATGTGGCTATTTGCGGTAACACAATAAAAAAGTGGCTCTTGGTCTCTGACTGGTTGGCCACCCGTGGTTTATTTAGTTTTAAATGAAGAGGTTTTTAATTGTCATTTGCTGTGCATCTCTCTTTCTGTCATGTTTGTGTAGGCCAGTTTGTGACACATAGAATATGTATTGTGAAACTGTCAATTGTGGAAGACTTAAAAGGCCTCACGATCAAGCGTTACTATCTTGAAGCAAGCAGGGAGGGACTACCAGTTTCCACAAGAAGCAGATTTTTGTCTGGTCTTTCCATGTGTCTGCTGGGCTTTGTTTATTAAATCTAGAAGTATATTGCTCTGGATGTGTGGATGAACAGGTTGTAAATGTTCCGAAAAATCAGTCGTACAAATGCAGAAATCATTATATTGTCCAAAAATGCACAACATGCCATGTACAGTTTGAGACAACAGCACCTTACTGACAATGAAAGTATGTGCTTTCTAGTGTACTACATGACAGTGTATCTGAACTGAGACACATTGAAGTATTAAGGGCTGCACTTGGAGTCTGTCGGTCTAAAAAAGATATAGTTTCTTTATAAAAATCTGCCTGTATGGATCATATTAATACAACTATACTTTCTCATGTTCACTTGATGATTTATAGTTGCTGTTTCACTGTTCACAGCTGAATCAAGCTCTGCCTTATGTAATGGAAGAATAAGAGAGTTCAATAGAGGGGGAGAAAAAAATTCTGACCTGAAATGTTCCTCCAATGGCAGCACAACCCTTGCTCAGCAGGATGGCTGTACCCGTAGATGTATCAATCAGCGAATGGCTGTAAAGCCGTTTTACCAGGTGATCAGATGACAGGGGTGTTATCTTTGTTCACTTTAATTGCACCCCACGGGACAGCACTTTCTCGCTCAGCTGTCTCCTGGAGACTAGAAGCTCTGCCTCTGTGCTCACCCGAAAGAATGTGAAGAAGAATGTCTTATTCCACTTTCATTCTGAGGAAAGCTTTTTAGCTCCTCTGTAAATGTGGATGATATTTGACAGACTATATATAACTTGAATAATAATAACTTTATTTATACATGGCACCTTTCAAAACAAAGTTACAAAGTGCTTCACAGTACAAGATGGGAAATGGAATGAAATAACATAAAGAATACTGGCAACAAATGGAGATAAGAGCAAGGAATAAAGAAAATTAGAAATGGAAAAACAGGTAAATTAAAAGCAAATATTAAAAAATGAATTAAAAAGGATAATTAGGGGAAGGTGATAAAACAATTATTATGGAGAACATAAATGTAAATCAAAGTGCAGGCACAGAAAAAAGCTGCATATATGTCTTTAAGATGGATTTAAAAGATGACAGTGAGCCTTCTTAGGAAGCTTGATTCAGAGAGTGGGTCCACTGACTGAAAAAGCTGGATCAGCCTTGGTTCTCAGCTGAAATTGTGGGATAACCTTGGCTGAGGACCTCAGGTTAGGACCTGGAACGTACAGTCCCACAATTTGACAGCCATCTTAAATCTTAGCTGTTTTAAAGCATTGTCTAAATTTTATTTAATTTCAGTTGCTACTGGCTCATAAAATAGAATCACCAGCCAAGTCTGATTAAAAACATGGGTTTGCTAATGTTGGCCCCAAATAAGGTTTTAAAATGCATTCCACCCGGAAGTTTACCTTTTCTTACAACGTGCTACGTTGTGCATTGTTGTTGTTGTCATGGCGACGCTTCCGTCGAACAAACGCTGTTGCTAAGCGATGCTCGTAAACTTTAACTTAGAAAGACGATCCCGAAGCTACCCGCAGCTCCATTCACTTGCGTTCAGTCCAGTTCCATAGTTTTGTTCCCGTTATGACCGAGCAGACAGCCGCTGTGGGACATAAAGTTGGAAAACCGATGTTGCATAACTGGGTCGAAGAGGTGAGTGCTGTGAACCATTTCCGAGGTTTAGCTAATGTTAAAAGTTCACGCGAGACTTCTTAACAACGTTTGCTAATTTAATCTAATAATTAATCTGGAGCTAACACCTGGTGTCTAGGTAACCATATTTGAAAGACAGAGTCCCTGACACAGCAAGTATATGTTATAACACGGATGTCACTCAGGGCCACAGAATTAGGTACACCTTGCTAGCACTGCTAGCACTAAGTTGGATCCAATTCTACCTTCAGAATTGCCTTAATTCTTCGTATGGTCTGCTCCTGCTGTAGCCCATCTGCTTCAAGGTTTGCTATTTTGTGTAGTATTTAGAGATGTCCTTCTGCATACCTTGCTTATGACAAGTGGTTGTTTGAGTTTCTGTTGCCTTCAGCTCAAACCAGTCGGGCCATTCTCTGACCTCTGGCATCAACAAGTCATTTTACCCGTGAGAACTGCTGCTCACTGGATATTTTTTTCTTTTTTGGACCATTCTCTGTAAACCCTAGAGACGGTTCTGTGGGAAAATTCGTGTAGATGGGCAGTTCCTGAAATACCCAGATCATCCACGCCATGTTCTTAAATGACCTTTCTCCCCCATTCTGAGGCTTGATTTGAACTTGAGCAGATCATCTTGACCATATCTGCATGTCTAAATGCAGTGAGTTACTACAATGTAATTGGCTAATTCAATAGTTGCATTAAAAAGCAGTTTAAAAAGAACAGGTGTACCTAATGGACTGGCCAGTAATTGTGTATCAATATAGTTGTAATTCCTCACCAGATAATTCAATACATTTGTAAAACCATTTGAAATAAAGCTGAAAGTCTGCACTGCAGTCATGTCTTGATTGTCTGATTTATAATCAGCTGTGATGGTGTACAGTTGGAAAAAGTACAAAAACATTTTTTTACTTATCCAAAATTGTAGATTTTTATGGTTTTCCACCCGACTAAAAAATCCTGTGATTTTTGTTTTTTTTGGGGTTTTTTTACTCAGAGAGCCATTGCAGATCTCCATACAGAGGACCCAAAGACACACAAGCACATACATGGCCACAAGGGGATTCTCACAATAGACCTGGAGTCCAAGATGGAGTCTGTGACTACGCTGAAAGCAGCTTATGTTGCTCCAAAGACTCCAGTGGGGAGGTTACAGGGTATGTGTCTTTATCTTTCACCAGCCAGAATGGAAAAAAAAATGTTGAAACCCATACCATTAAGAGCCATGTAAAGAACAGAGAAGCATTTACAAAGAGCTGAAAGGTTTTATTATTTGATGTGACCTCTTCTTATTTTAATTTAAAAAAGTTTTTTATTCTGGGGGATGGCTTTCTATGCATGCCCTGTTCATCCTGTCTTTTGTATTTTCCTCGGTTCAGGCATCAGAGGCGAGCTGCTTAAAAAACACACTGCCCAGATGATAAGGTAAATGAACTATGAACAAGTCTTTTGATGTTAAACGAATTATTTCTGGAAGTGGTTTGTTTATGGAGACGAGGAGCACTGCCTGACCATGTCTTGAGGGGAAGGTGATGTAATATTTACACGTCGGGGTTTGTTTTACTGTTCAGTCACAGCTGTGATAGCTTTTAAATCAGACTTTATGGTGTTATTTTACACAGGGGCCAGTCACCCTTATGGGGTTTATAAAGTCCATCCCTGCAGAGGTGGTTGTTAACATCCCACACAAGTTAACAACTCATAAAAGCCTGTAAAGCGTAATGTCTTCAATGAAAACTTTTTGACTAGTAGTAGACAGTGTGTCATCATTTGATTTTAAACCATACACTAAATTTCCTGAGTTTTATAAGCAAACACCAATGGTGTGTCCAATAGCTTTGTATGATTTGGCTGATTGGCTGTTATGTAAAGCACAACACTGTGTATAAATAATCCTAGCCAGATGGGAGATTGGCGGAGTATCAAGCTTTGGGTTTCATTTCAGTCCAGTATGACATATTTTATATACTATATGTAATACCACAGAGACACTGAGTGTCGTGAAACGATGCAAATAAATGATGCTTACACCAGGAGCCTTAAACGCCCTGCACACCATCAGCTCACCCACACATGTTTGCATTTATTAGAGCTCTTCGCTGGACTGTGTGGGCATGAGCAGACTGCGCCTGGCTAATAGTGCTTCTTGCACCTGCTAGGGCTAGACGACTTTACTATTTCCAGTGAATGCAACGCTTCAGCTTGCGTGCTACGTTCCGTCAAAAGATTTGAAAGAAAGCAAAAACCATCCTTGTATGGTCAGACATCATTCCAGGATGGCTAATCTTAATAGCAAATGAGGCAGATGGATAATTGCATATAATATTATTTTTTTAAATCACTCCTTTCAGAAGCAGTTGATTTTATTTTCTTTTTATGATACTAACTTTAGCATTATGAATGAATTCTGAATATTTTCTGAGTTGCAGGCCCTACACACAGGAGTTAAAGGCAAATTTTCTTCTTAAGTACATGAAGCAGCCATGTGAAAATTTCAGGAATGGAAAAACAAATTTAAGAAAATGGAGAAAACTTGAAAAGGTGTAAACTGGGTAAATGGATGATCAAAACAAGTTCTGCTTCTTACATACATTTCGTTTCCAAAATACCTTTCTAACGTGCAGCTTATGGCTGTGAAATAGTGTTCTTTGCATGTTCTAAATGATAACTTGGACATGTTACTCAGACTTCTCTCTTTGTTCAGACTGCAAGCTTTGTGTATAAAACATAAAAATATATTGCAGGTCTGCTGGATATCTCTGTACTTGAAATGCAATGATTTTCAGAACTTCTGGGAAACAAGAGAGAGCATAAATCTTCAACCCACCTCAAAATTTTTGTGTGGCTTCTTTCAATATATTCACGTCACTATAGGAAAAAATCATCTGTGTCTGAGGAGTTCAGATGGGAAGCACTGATTGATTTTTGATTTCAGGAAAGACCTAGAATTCATCCAACCATCCATTTTCTGCTGTTTATCTGGGTCTCAGTTGTGTGGGCAGCAGAGATGTCCAGACCTCCCTCTAGCACCTCCACCTTTAGCTAATCTGGGGAAGCCAAGGCATTTCCAAGCCAGCCAAGAGACATAGTCTCTCCTCAGCATGTCCTGGTTCTGCCCAGGGGCTTCACAAACCTCTCTGAGGAGGCGCACGGGAGGCATAAATGCCCAAACCACTTCAGCTGGCTCCTTTCAATGTGCAGCAACTTTCAGTATATTTTATAGTAAATAGGTTGTTTACAAAATCATTTAATTACATCATGCTACACTTAAAAAAACAAAACAACAACAAAAACTGTATGTGCTGGATCACAGGCAAGTGCTGCTGCTTGGTGCTTAGATTCTGTCTTCTTGTTTTCACAGTGAGAAGATTCATGCTGATCTGAACCCACTGACTCCCAAAACGGAGTACTGCTCCACAACCCAGAAGGATTTCTGTGTGGAGGGATTTGTGCCTCATAAACCTGAAACAACACGTGTATGTAGAGTTACAAACTTTGTGTGTGTTTGTGTCTGTGCTTAATCTCCCCAAACAGCAACAATCTGATTTCAAAACTACAAAATAAATTTCCATACTTTTATTTCCTCCTCTTTGAGTTGTTTGTATTTTGGTTATGTGAAATACACAGTTGCTGTGAGAAGCAGAATACCTAAAATAATAAGTACATCATCAGCCTCTCCTATAAAAGCCTGAAAATCTTTCTGACATTTTACTGGTTTAATTTTTTACAGGTTCATGACTACAAAACTGACCAGGCCATCACATTCTGGAGTGAAAACTGCCAGCGGATACAGGTAAGTCAGACTGCTTTATCTCATAGTGGTTTCTTTTTCTCTCCTTTAAAATATCCATATTTAAGTTCTATTTAAGTGATTTATTTATCGGTTGAAAGTTATATGTGATCAACAGCACAGCAATTTTCCCTGTCTGATGATGAACACTTGTGTTTGCGGTCTGTCCTTAGTGTCTGAGCAGATGTTTTCCTTTCTTAAAGAATACTGTTTAGCCACTAATAGCACCATGAAATATGTCAGGGAACACACAACAGCAGCAGGAGAGTCACACTTATCCACCAAGGTCAAGAGGAGGATATTAATCACCTCTCTCTGCTGTGATTAGTCATAGTAGGGGTGGGTGATATAAACGATATACGACAGAAACGATATAAATTTGGCCAACGATAGAGATTTTGACTATACCGCTCTATCGCGATAGTGCATGTTGATGACGTCATCAAGCTGCGCCTGTTTTGGTGGAAAGCATTGCAGCAGCTACAACCATTATCATCTGCAAATTATGCCGGCAGTCATAGCAAAGAGATGAAGCACTGTTGAAATATGGGTAAAGGCAAAAACTGCACTTCCTCCACTTCCGTAACATTGATTCATTAATGTTGAATTCTCTCTCTATTCCCATCTTGTTGCAGTATATTAATAACTAACCTCGTATTGTGGATGAATAATCTCAGTTGTTCTCCTGACTGAAGTTTGGCCCGTGTATAGCATCCTGCTATGCGATTGCGTTTGTCCCTGACCACCAGAATCCCTCACGTTAAATTTTATCGAGTGGAAAAAAGTTGGCGTTCATCCTCCAGCTTCACTGTGCTAATGTTATGCTAACATAGCTGTGTCGCTAGCAATCACGTAGCACAACATTATATACCAGGTAGTCCAACTTCAGTACCCCTGCAAACGCCACTCCTGTTTAGTTTTCTGTCTTCATTTATGTTGGAAGTGGTAGCAGAGCTGTACGTTTTAATTAGTTTCAAAAATCTCTCAGTCAGAACATGGTATGTCATGTTTAGGTGGAAACTTGCGAGCTAACTTCCTGTTAACTTCTAACTCCGTTAAATTTAATAAATTCTGTTTTCATGGATGTTAAACTTAATTGTTACACCTGGTAAAGCAGCATCACTGATGATTTAATTAAAGATGAAAGAATTTAGACCGTTTTTAACTCTCAGTGTTCGTTTGGGACCTGAACAGGACGGAGTTTTGGACCCAGATTACTCCGCGAAGCTCCTCACTACGGCAGCCGTAATGCTCTGACAATCCATCAAGCAGTGTGGCTTAACAAAGTTGTACTAAAACATTTTTTAACAGATTTCTGCACGCCAAAATCAGTTCGAGGTCAGTAAGCACAACCAGAATTCATACATAAGGCACACTCTCGATTTTTGAGAAAATTAAAGGATTTTAAGTGTGCCTTATAGTATGGAAAATACGTTATACAGAAGAAAAGAATATATCACGATATATATCGTTACCGCACGTGCTTCAAATTATACCGCGATATGGATTTTAGGCCATATCACCAAGTCATAGTGTATTTTTGTGTCACAGGGTGTGACTGCCGCCCGGAGCTCGAAGGGACCCTTCAGGAAGTCGGCTCTGTTCAGCACGCCCATCACCGAGCGGCTGGATGAAATTGATCTCCCACCTGACAATTGAGGCACTACACCAGTGTGCTGTTCTGCCACTTTTTTTAATGATTTTTTTATTAAAATGGTAATCCATTTTAAAGGTTAAGTTTAGTTCTTAGCGATAGTGGCACCGCAAAGGATTTATCTATTCTTTAAGGCTATTCTTTTTTTTGTTATTATTGGCACTCATGTTGGTTAAGTGAACTGCCATCGCCAAAACAGCAGTTAGAGCTGCACAAGACTCACTGTGTGTACTGGACATCATAAATCCTATGCAACAGCTGGGAGACCAGCATATATTCTGTGTACCCGAATGTCAGTGTATTGACAACAAAACTGACTTGGATGAGATGAATCAGCAGTCAGTGTTTGAAAAGATGCTACCTAGATGCTGAGTACCATGACCGCAGCTGTATTTACATCTGCACCATGAGCACGTCACAGGAATGGGAGGAAAGAAGGATGTTTTGAGTGTGGAAGTGGACCCGTGGGATGTCATTATTTTCTTATTACTGAGCAAGTATCTCCGTGCCATCAGTGGAAGAAACTCCAAGCTGCCGGGCATGACAGATTAACTCATTCTCAGTAATATGCATTAATCTGCCAATCAGATTTAATCATTTCAGATTGTCCCTGCCCACTTTTTCCCCAGGTAACAACAACAAATTGACTGGAGGGTTTTTGAGATGCTAAAGATGGCCCCTGGCTGCAAGGAGTGAATTACTTCTAATCAGCCAATCGTATTGCGTCACTTAGCATATGAAACGGTTCATAACTGTCTGAGAAGCCAGTGTTTTCAAAGTGTGCACATATATCCAAAGGAAAATTTGTTGTGTACACCTAGCGCTGCATTGGACCCTTTTTGACTCCAGAACTGCCTTAGAGTAATTCTTCTTCATGAAGATTTTGGTCCACGTTGATGTGATTTGTTGGCTCCCACATCTCAAAGGTGCTCTGATGGATTGAAAGCTGGTGAGAAACCATAACCTTCTCAAGCAAAGTCTAAGAATATCTGTAATAAGTAAACCTTTCACCCTGTCTCTCTCACACTGTTAGCTGTGGTTCCTCCATGCGGAGGATGAAGCAGGTTTCACTGATTGATGGGTGTGACAGCAACTTTAGTACTTTCTGCACCTGACTGTTGTGTTGCTGTGTGCACCTAGCCGGGAGTTTGTTTACATCCTCTGTTCATCTTTTTCTGTAATATGTCTGTTCCTCCTTTTTGCAACCTGTAATTATTGCATTCAGTTAGTGCTGAGTGGCAAAAAGACACACCTTTCTCTGACACGGGGTAAATATGTCACCCTTAAAGAGGAACAACAGCTTCTTCACACACATGTGCTGCTACAGCATGCTAATTTAAAACAATACATCGCTGGGAGTCACACAATGTATGCTACAGATTCATGTACGTCTTCTGTCAATCAAAGGACAATGTTGGGCTCTGCTGATCCTTTCTGGGCTTTCAGCAGGGATTAGTGGGTGGTAGCTATGGCGACAAGTAATTTTTAGTGTATATCGCTGCAGCTTTTCTCTCCAGACATTTCAATATCTCACCACATCATACAGGAAAACCAATTTGCCTCTGAAAGACAAGGGCTTGCAGCAGATTTGTACTCAACATTTGAAATGAAATGTGATACAGCAACTGTCATTTTGTTTCAGCTGTGCTATTTATACATGCTGAGCTACGCTGCACAATAGAAATCTACAGACAGTGAAGTCATTTTTAGGTCAGAAGGTAATGTTCTGTTCCCACAAGGGTGTAACTGCTATTTTAGCATAACTGAAGTGACTGTATCCTAATGCTGACCAGGTCCTAACCATAGACTATGTATACTATGACAAATATACTAACAAGTATACTAACAAATTTCCCACATGTGGGACTAATAAAGGTTATCTTATCTTATCATTTTGAGTCAGTGGCCATATTTCGACAAGAAGGCAAAGCGCTTAGTTATCAACCGAATGGCAGCAAGCTTGGTTAGAATCCATAAACTATAAGGGTGCAACTCACAGACACATGTCTCCTAATTAGTGCAGTGATGTCTCATGATATTAATCAGCTAATTTATTTTTATAGAAGGCTTAAACTCAAACCAGTTAGCACGGGTCAGTCCTAGGAGACACAATAGGCTGTAGCTTTAATTAGTCAAAGCGCCAAAGCCATGAAGCCTCAATAAAAATTGAAGGCTGAGTTCCCAAACAAAAATCTAACCTGGAACAATTGTTTTAAAGAAGTAAATTATATAAAGGGACCAAAAAGAGTTTTTCTACTGGCTGCTGGAGGCACAGTCTCCATAGGCTCCCATGGTAAACGTACAGTACTCACAAATAAAAATAGTGTATAATTAACAGGTTTATTATCATTAGCTAAAACTAAACTAAAATAACGATGTTACATCCACTTCAAAGAAAGTATCACTAATGCTAGGGAACAGCAGCTAACAACAGCTAACAGGGGTTAACAGCAGTTAACAGTAGCAAAATCAGCAGCACTACGGACAGTTCAGCTTTCATCGGTCAGATTAGCGTCTCTGAATTACTGACCCGTATCACAGTCCTCACAAAGTTTTATAGCCTCTTCCGGAGTAAATAAAAGTGCATGCTTTTCACCCATGTTGACAGCTGAGGTAAACAGTAGACTGGCAGCATTCCACAGATGGGGAAAAAACTCAAGGGCCGATCCAGTCCAGACAAACACACCGGCCATAGCCAATACAGTCTAAATTTAATGTTTTTGATCTCTCTTGGCTGACTAAAACATTCAATTCAATTCAAATTTATTTATATATCGCCAAATCACAACAAAAGTCACCTCAAGGCACTTTATATTGTACAGTAGATACAGAGAAAAAAACCCAATAATCATATGACCCCCTATGAGCAAGCACTTTGGCGACAGTGGGAAGGAAAAACTCCCTTTTAACAGGAAGAAACCTCCAGCAGAACCAGGCTCAGGGAGGGGCGGGGCCATCTGCTGCGACCGGTTGGGGTGAGAGAAAGAAGACAGGATAAAGACATGCTGTGGAAGAGAGACAGAGGTTAATAACAGATATGATTCAATGCAGAGAGGTCTATTAACACATAGTGAGTGAGAAAGGTGACTGGAAAGGAAAAACTCAATGCATCATGGGAATCCCCGGCAGCCTACGTCTATTGCAGCATAACTAAGGGAGGATTCAGGGTCACCTGGTCCAGCCCTAACTATATGCTTTAGCAAAAAAGAAAGTTTTAAGTCTAATCTTAATAGTGTCTGTCTCCCGAATCCAAACTGGAAGCTGGTTCCACAGAAGAGGGGCCTGAAAACTGAAGGCTCTCCCTCCCATTCTACTTTTAAATACTCTAGGAACAACAAGTAGGCCTGCAGTGCGAGAGCGAAGTGCTCTAATAGGGTGATATGGTACTACAAGGTCATTAAGATAAGATGGGGCCTGATTATTTAAGACCTTGTATGTGAGGAGCAGGATTTTGAATTCAATTCTGGATTTAACAGGAAGCCAATGAAGG
The DNA here is from genome assembly GCF_963969265.1 of Rhamphochromis sp. 'chilingali'. Classification (NCBI taxonomy): domain Eukaryota; kingdom Metazoa; phylum Chordata; class Actinopteri; order Cichliformes; family Cichlidae; genus Rhamphochromis; species Rhamphochromis sp. 'chilingali'. The sequence goes on along the minus strand of NC_137930.1, from coordinate 35,396,281 downwards.
GAAGCCAAAACAGGAGAAATATGCTCTCTCTTTCTAGTCCCTGTCAGTACAAGAGTACTGCAGCATTTTGGATTAGCTGAAGGCTTTTTAGCGAGTTTTTTGGACATCCTGATAACAATGAATTACAGTAATCTGGCCTGGAAGTAATAAATGCATGAACTAGTTTTTCAGCGTCACTCTGAGACAGGATATTTCTACCTTTAGAGATGTTGCGCAAATGGAAGAACGCAGTCTTACATATTTGTTTAATATGTGCGTTGAAGGACATATCCTGGTCAAAAATGACTCCAAGGTTCCTCACAGCATTACTGGAGGCTGAAGTAATGCCATCCAGAGTAAGAATCTGGTTAGATACCATATTTCTAAGATTTTCAGGGTCGAGTACAATAACCTCAGTTTTATCTGAATTAAGAAGCAGAAAGTTAGCGGCCATCCAGGTCTTTATGTCTTTAAGACATTCCTGCAGTTTAACTAATTGGTGTGTGTTATCTGGCTTCATGGATAGATAGAGCTGCGTGTCATCTGCATAGCAGTGAAAAATGTATGCTATGTCTTCTAATGATGCTGCCTAGGGGAAGCATGTATAATGTAAACAGAACTGGTCCTAGCACTGAACCCTGTGAAACTCCATAACTGACCTTAGTGTGTGAAGAGGACTCTCCATTTACATGCACAAATTGGAGTCTATTAGATAGATATGATACAAACCACTGCAGCACAGTACCTGTAATACCTACAGCATGTTCTAATCGCTCTAATAGGATATTATGGTCAATGGTATCGAACGCTGCACTAAGGTCTAGCAAGACAAGCACAGAGATGAGTCCACTGTCAGAGGCCATAAGAAGATCATTTGTAACCTTCACTAAAGCTGTTTCTGTGCTGTGATGAACTCTGAAACCTGACTGAAACCCTTCAAATAAGCCATTCCTCTGCAGATGATCTGTTTGATATGAAAGGAAGGTTGTTTGTCTTATAGCAGATGCCATAGCTAGGATTATACACTTGAATTGTGACAAATAAGAAAACAGAACTCGGTTGACTGCAGCTGGCAAACTACTGAAATCTAGTGGTGAAAACTTTTAGTAACTTTATAAATGACCAACATGTTTACAGCCTGGAACAAACAGAAAATTATATAAATAGTTTATGCTGGCGTCCACTCTGGCGTCCACTTGGCTTCATCTCCAGAATTTTCTAGTCACTGAACTGGGTGCCTCAGCTGTGTTTGTGTTGTTGGTGCTGTGATATCTCTGAGGGGTGGATCAGCCAATAAGTCTGGGCTTCAGTTTGGGTCATAGACAGTATAAAACATGGATGTAGCTTCGAGGTCAGAAACTGAGATCAACGTGAAAGGCCATCAGATGGCAATAGTTGTGGTTGCACAAACACTTGAACCCATAAAGGTTACATGGAAAATGATTTTCTGATTGGCAATAACAGAGCAGCAAAAGGAGCTTTATTGTATGGGTGGGGATTTGACTCACTTTTGGATAAAGTCCCAAGTGGCCATCAGAGGAACTGCAGTTTTTTGCTTTTCAGCCTTGAGTTTTTCCCTTGGTAGTCGCTAGAATTTATTTTTTTGCTCTTTATTTTAATCTGCAGAATTTTGGCTTTTTGGCTTTTACTGTTTCTCTGAAACTATCTGCAAAATCCTCAAAAGCTTTAAACCACTGAGATCAAAGAAATTCTGTGTTCAACACAAAAAAACACGTTGTCATTCTTACAGAGTGTCACGGAGGAGCAGGGAGGACTCGGCGCAGACTGAAATCTCAGAAAAACAGGTTTATTTACACACTCCAGGTGCACTATATACAGGTGAAGGAGAAGGGGGCCAGGGTTCCCAGGGGTGCAGAGCGGGGTCGGGAAAAGCGTCCAGAGTCTCCAAACCAAACACGAGAAATCTGCATACAGAGAACAAGGGTTAGCACGGAACTTTCACGGACAGCGCTCAAAACTGGCTGAGGCTAAAGTAGCACTGATGAGCATTATTCAATAGTCCAGCGGCGAGGTGCTCTCAGTCACTGCCTTAAGTAGCGGGAGCAAACAAGGTGAGGAGCCACAGGTGATTGCCTACAGGTGGTGGAGGCCGGGAGCTCACAATGAGCTCCGCCCAGGCAGCGAGCAGAGAGAGAGGAGAGAGAGAAAAGACAAAACATAACATGTAGCCACACAGGGCCAGCCGAGCAGGCACGGGGACCATGACACAGAGATTGCGGCCAGAAATAGCAAGAGTCCCTACGAAGCTAAAATGCTGATATTGCTCCTATTTATAGTTATATCGTTTTTTAATATGCATATATCTTGCATCTGGAATTCACCAAAGCTGTTTTCCAGAGACACAAAGTTACTCTGTGTAAACTCGGAGCAGTTCGTGTAACAAAAGGTCTGATCTATATGTGGCAAAAGCAGAACGTAAAAGATGATTGGATGACAGCCAGGTCAGCTGAGGGAAGCTCGGCGTGGGGTTCATTGGAGACCCTCAATTCCCTCTGTGTGGCTCTAACTGGTGTCAGGATGCGGCATGTCGCCGCAAGAAAGTGGGCGGTAATTACAGCCGTGCATGAGGGGAATATGCTATCCTGCAGAGATGACAATGCACGAGCGCTCGCGCGCACACACACACCCGTGCACCTGCTCAAAAACTGATGGGCCTCTAATGAGCGGTGATGTCATTACAACCAAAACACAGCTGTCTGCTGCCGACTCGTGTTTCCTCCTCGCTGTCTGTCCACAGGCTGCAGATACACAATGCTCTGCTTTACTGAAGCACACTCAGTATTTTAGGGAAATGTAAAGTGATAGACTGGATGTAAAAAATGGATGCACCCATTACACCCATTACTTAGTGAAACTCAGCAATACTGCTCATTCATAGGGTAACAACCTGTCAATCATAAGGTAGTCCCGTCCTAAAGCATGCACTAATTGGGACCACAGTTCACAAAATTAATATCAGATGTGTTTTCTGTCATCACCATCTCTTCCAGGCCATCTAGGGGAACAACAAAGCATTCCCAGGCTAGCCAAGAGATGTAACCCCACCTGTCCTGGGGGTATCCCAGGGTCACCTCCTCCTGGTGGCACATGCCCAGAACATCTCACCCAGGAAGAATCCTAATCAGATGCTTGAACCACCTCAGCTGGTTTATTTGAATGTGGAGGAGTAGTGGCTCTTCTGAGTCCGTTACAAAAGGACTGGACTCCTCACCCTACCTCTAAACAAGAGCTCATGACCATAGGTCAAGGTGGGACGTAGAATAGAGGAGGAAAAGAGAACCACAGAGAAGATTCGTGGATGTAGTGAAGGACCTGCGGACGGTTGGTGTGACCAAGTAGCATGCTACAGTAGAGACAGGGTGAGGTGGAGGCAGACGATCTGCTGTGCTGACCCCTCAAGGAAAAACATGAAGTACTGCTCACCTCGGCAGGGTGGATGTATAAACATTTTCTTTGCAAAAGGGTCTGGGTATCACTGAATAATGTTGGTTTCCTAGTACAAATAAACATATATGAATAAATGAAATATGAAAAAATGTTCTTGGTCTCAGAAACAAAACTGAAATGCTGGCCTGAGACATCTGCGCACGGTCAATTACTCCGTTAGTTCCTCTGAAACTGAAACAGGAAGTCAGCTGTTTGTTTGTTACTAAACCAAATCAATAAAGTCATGTGACCGATTTCTATTTTGTTTCCAAATGAAAAATTTGGAAACGAAAAAAGAAAACTCACTAGTTTGGTTGGTCTTGGGTAGACAGGAAGTAGAAGTTAAGAGAAATAAATATGAAAATAAAAGCAGATAACAGAATAACCTGCTTTGGTTCAACCTACCTCGTTAACCAATTAATCTTCCAAGGTTAACAGCAAAGGTTAGAGTGCCTCTCTAGTAAATTGGTTGCTGCACTTAATTTTTTTTTAAAGATGCAATGGTTTAGAGGGACACTCGATATTTGAGGGGACCGTGGAAGGTCATTTATGAATTGCTTCTGAGTTGAAAGTGGGTGTTTGTCAGGAAGATTTGTAATGCTGGAAATAAAGGGCTCTTTTCTCACATTACACCCTTTGTGAAAGCAAATATCAATAACACCACAAAAGAAATCCAATAATGTAAAAATAGTCCCTGGTCCATAAATGAAAAAGAAGTGTGTTTTACTGAGTTTATTGAACAAAATATTTTACAGTATCTTGGATATACATATATACATATTATCTTGCACTGTGTAACACGGCTGAACCTCCTGCAGTGACATCGATTGCAGCACCGTGCCTGCACACTTCAATGGAAATAGGAATACATCATTGACTTTCAAACACATTATACAAATTTTAATATAGAAAGCACAAAAAATAAGAATTTATCAGTGAAAAGTACCCACTCTCAGGACAGAAATTCTTCATACAAAAACAACTTTACAGTTTTAATCTCTCTTTTTTTGCAGTTTCAGTATGCAGGTAATAAATATACCTGGAATTCCCTCTTTGTTGTTGTTGTAGGGTGTCGTTCACCTTTCCTCTGCAGGGAAATCACCATTAAAGACTTATTCTAGAACAAATAAAAGAAGTGGCTCAGCCACTGGAGCTTCTGCTGGCGTCTCCACCACTGCTGCTCTCACATTATCAGCAGGCCTCTCAGATAACATACACATCAGTCTTCTCCCCAAGAAGCCAGTACGTTCTCATTTTGCCTTTGCCCTGGAAAAACACAGAAATCAATAAGTTCATCAATGGAGATGAAGAGTGGAGGGGTTGGTATCCTCTGCTGACCTTTGCTTAAAGGTGACACTATAAAGCTTTTAAGTCTCCCTTTGCTCACATATGACACTTTATATAATATATTCTGACTATAGATAAATGTGAAAGGATATTTACTCCTAAATGATTTACCTCTCAAAATTATTAAACCACTTTTGATTGCTGCTTTTACCTTCAAGTGTTCAAGTTGGACTTAATACGAGGTAACCAGTTCATCTACATTTGTCAGGATCCTGGGTCTCCTGACCCAGCGTTTTTAGTTCTTTGTGATTCTTGTATCTTGTACTCTTGTAATTTATTCTATGGTTTCTAGTTTTGATCCCTTACTCTTCATATTTCTCTGTGTCCCCTCTGTTCTGTGTACGTCTGTGTCTTTGCATGTTTGAGTTTCTTGTTTTCTGTCACTCTGTATTGTGAATTATGTTCTCATGGTTGGTCTTTTGTTACTCCCTCGAGTCTAGTTTCTTGTGTTCCAAGCTTAGTATTTCCGTCTGCGTATTTTGGTTCTTAGAGTCCTCAGCTTTATGGTTTATGTCTGTGTTTCTTAGTTGCTGTCTCCACCGTGTCAAGTTCGCGTGTCTGTGTTATACTTCCTGTTTTACTTTGAAGGTCTGGGTCTTATGTGAATGTGTCCTGCTTTGCTTCCTTGTCTCGTCAGTCCTGATTTCTCCCAGCTGTGCCCTCCTTCTGTGTCTCATTCCCCTCGTTACTTCCCAGTGTATTTAAACCCTGTGTTTCTCTGAGTCAGTGTCGTGTTGTCCCTCATGCTGTGTGGATCTCCCTGTGAGTTTAGTTTGTCATTTTCCAGTTTAGTTTAGTATGACTTTCCCCTGCCAGCAATAAAGCTGAGTTCGTTGTGTCTAAACCTCGTGCCTGAGTGCCTGCATTTTGGGTCCAACTCCTGCCTGCCGCACAGCGATTCATGACAACATTTTATTAGGTACATGTAGCTAGTAATGGGTTGGAACAACTTTTGCCCTCAGAGCTGCTTTAATTCTTCATGTCATAGATTCAACAACGACCTGGAAACATTCCTCAGAGATTTTGATCCATTCTCCATCAACTGCTGCAACCATCAAGCAGTTGTTGCAGTTTTTGCCAGTGTTGCATCCAGGATGCAAAACCTGTTCTAACTTATCCCAAAGGCAGAAGAGATCTGTTGACTGTGGAGGCCATTTGAGTACAGTGAGCTCATTGTGATGTTCAAAAAAACAGTTTGAACATCACAATGATGAGCTTTGGCATGGCACGTTACCCTGACAGAAGCAGCCATCATAAGATGGGTACTCTCTGTTCATAAATATAAGGACATGGTCAGCAACATTACTCAGGCAGGCTGCGGTGTTTAAAAAAGGCTCAGTTGGCACTAAGGGGCCCAAGTGTGCCAAGAAAGTATCCCAAACACCATTACACTACCATCAGCAGCCGGAACTGTTGATAAAAGACAGGATGGAGCCATGCTTTTATGTCATGTCTGCCAAATTCTGACCCAACCATCTAAATGTGGCAGCAAAATCGAGACTCATCAGACCAGGCAATATTTTCGAATCTACATTTTCTGTGAATGCCAGCCTCAGTTTCCTTAGCATATAGGAGTGGCATCTGGTGTGGTGCTGTGTTTCATTTAGTTACCTAAGAACTTGTCTCATTTAAAGATATTGATCTCTCCTCCTTGGGATGTTAAAATCAATCCCAGCATCCTCATTAATAGTTACAGCCTTGAGTTTACAGGCTGACATATTAATCAGTTAATTAAACCAATAATCCTCAGGCTGATGTATAATGAAAATCATTTGTTGTAAATAAAGAGCAATGCATGATACGTCACTGATAAACCAGTGACGTATCATGCATTGCTCTTTTTTTATTTTTATTAACATTCACAATACATATGAACTCACTTTTGAGGCAAAGGTTTCATTTGGTTTCATTCAGATGACGGTTCCTACCTTCATTTCTACGTCTCCTCGTAATTGGAGATCAAAGTAACCAAACTCATCGAGCACTTCTTTGGTGGCCGAGGACACGTGGATCTTTAAGGCTAGAAGAGACATCAAACACAGCGTGAATGACAAATAACAGCTCACATATCTGCTTTCATCTCCAACCTCAAGATAACAGCTCACAGGAAAACTGTGGAGATGAGCCAATGCATCAAAATGCTAACGGTGATGAAAATCTGTATTGTTTTGTTCTAATAATGCACACAGTGCAGGGACGTGAGACGCAATTCTTGCCCATGAAGCTGCATGCTGCACTGTTAATCGCTGGCTAAGGGCCCTTAGCTGTAAGTGCCATCAATTATTTAGCAGAGGAGGCACAAAACAGGAAGGACCTCAGCAGTTAATCGATACATCTGAAGATTCACTCGCAAAATATCCAGTTATAGATTCATAACACGGTACTGCTGTCACTGCCAGTTAAGAAAAGAAATGTCAGCACAAACAGCATCAGATGCAGCAGGTCACCGCGGCTTATAATTAGCTCACAAATCAGATTTTTCCTCAGGAGTGCTTCCATCAAAACTCATTAAGAAATGAGTCAGAGACAGAGATGAACAGGTCCTGCGTGCAGTGATAAAGGGTCTATTATTTACTGCTGTTAATTCTGGAAGTCTGGTTCTTGTTTGTTCAATGGGACACGTCCAAAATGTCAACCTCAGTGTTGTTTCCTGATTTGCCAGCCTACAGCTACAGCTAAAGCATACATCTTTAATTAATAAAAAAAATCAGTGCACAATTTAATTTTGGATTTTCTCTAAAGTAATTAAAGATGTTGTACAATCATTCTACCCTGGAAAAAGAACAGTTCAAAGAAATCATTACAAGCCCAAAATCATTATGAAATTCATGCGCATGATGGTTATAAGTAAATGTTTGATTATAACTGTGTCTCACATAGTGATATGACCCTTTACAGTTTACCCAAAAGGCATGTTTTCAAGTTTGGGGTTAGTCCTGTATCTCAGGAAAAAAAAAATCAGCTTATTCTAAAGGGGTGAGGTGGGAAGCGCTGACTACTTTTTCATTACTTATAATTTAAACATCAACGGGCCCAGGATAGATCCTTGTGGGATCCCTGTGGATTTTGCAATTTGACAAATTGAGATTTGTTTAGAAATATACGGTTATATCAGTTTAAGCATTAAAAAACATAAGCTAGATGTGGAAAAAAATAAAGTGAATATAAAGACGCCAAATTTCAACCCACTACAAGGAAGGTCTGTAACTTGGAAAACATTAAAGCTATTTTACTTTTAAAAAATCAGCCTATTCTGAAGTTGTATGCTTAACCTCATAAGACCCGAACTCTTTCATGGCATGCATTTTTTATTTTTCTTTGCTATTTGGGCTGATTGGGACCTAAAGAATGTAAAAACAAAGAATTACCAGATTTATTTTTTTTTTACCTAATTTTTGTTTGTGAGAAAAATGAGATCCACATATGAGGACATTTATTTAAAATTTTGATAGAACAGTGGCAGTATAATCCTCGTAAGTGCATATCAGGCCCTTGTAGAGAAAACTTAAGTATTTTGGTCTAGACGTCCCAAAATGTGATGTCCACATATGTGGACGCCAGGTCCTAGGAGGTTAAAAAAGTTCTCATTTCAGTTTCCCATTAAAAAAGCTTTTCAAATATTCAACTAAACCAAATGCAGTACCAAGTTTGGGATTTTCTATATGTACAGATGGGTGGCAAATTAAAGGGAAAGCCAACAGTAAGATTCAAAGACAAAAACAACTGGATCACAATAATTCATCCTTAAGAGACTAATGTCGCATTCAGACCAAACACAAAGCAAAGTTTTCATGCAGCTCAGTTCATTTAAAGAATTTATGCTATTTTCCCCTGTCTGATGTCAACAGAAGCAAACCTGTGTTTGTGTAAATATTTCAATTTTAAATTTGCCTCATGCTACAGTGCGGATTCGCCCGACACAACTTTATCTGCCTTGTTAAGACTGGTGTGATTTCCAAAAGCCAAGAAGCACATCAAGCTAGATGTTGGCCAGTCTGTTCGTGCATTTATTTTGTGTTTCTTATTCTGTTTTTTTTCTTCTATCTAATAGTAGCTTATTTTTTTCCTGCTATCATAATGTAGCATGTTTGCACTGGTCGTCTTGGTTTTCAGTTACTTCTAGTCTTCTTTTTGCTCATCTTTTGTCTTTCTGTGGCCATGTTTGGTAATAGTAACAGACAAAACTTTTGTCTTTTTGTTATTTCCTATTTTAATTGGAAGAAAAGCTTTCTTTTATTTCCTGTTGCTGTTTCCCTCCTCTGTGAATGTCCGCCCCACCTTCATTGTTTTTACCTGTGGCTAATCTTGTGTTTTATGTGTTTATGGCATCTTTTTTAAATTCAAGGGTACTTTTAATAATATGGCTTGATGCTTTATTCACAGACCAACAAACAGGTAAAGAAAGTTTGCTCATCTACGATGAGTTGTCATTATGGTTAATTTATTCCAGCTGTCTGCCAAACCTCTACATTAAAGTTAAAAGGAAATGCATCTGTGTCTTCCTCCTCTCTTCTCTGTCCTCGTGATCCATTTAAGACATCCTTCATCCTGGAGTACTGAGATTAACTTACACAGTCACAGGGAGAAAGACGGAGGAGATAAGGAGGCACAGATTAGAGAAATGGGAAAGAAGCCTTTAGTCCTGTCTCCGGTTTTCTTTTTGTCAGAGAGTCGCCTTTTCTCCCTGTTAGCCTCCTGTTTCTAGTTTCTGTCTTCTATGCTTTCATGTTTCCCAGTTTTTGTTTTCTCCTTTTGTTGCTTACCGTTGGACTTTGTGTTATCGGCTTTGTTTCTGTTTGAGTTTTTCTTTATGGACCTTATCACCAGCAGTGCAAAAAGTGTTTAAAAGAAGTGAAAAGTTAATTAAATACAGAGCAGCTGCAATACAAGAATAAGAATAAGCTACGAGTCCTTTTTAACTTCAACACTGCAAAGATTTGTACGAAGCGTGTTACTCCTTCTGTTGAAAACACAGATTTACGTAGTAACGCCAGCTTTACATCCAACAGACAGCAGAGAGGAAAAACCCAGTGACACTCACCCTCTCCATTCGACTCCATCCGGGATGCCGTGTTGACAGTATCTCCAAACAAACAGTATCTGGGCATTTTCAGCCCCACCACGCCGGCACACACTGGGCCTGTAAAACAAACACTAAATATAGTCAGATTTTACCAAGGAAAAACAATCATCATACCTGAGGAGCTGGGAAGCTCTGTCATTACCACACCTCAGGGGAAATGTTAAATATGAAGACAGAGGTGTGAGTGAAAGGAAACTGCTCTAAATTACAGTGACGACACTGAGTGCCAGCCTATGCATGTTGGATCGTTTCAGCTGCTGAACTAGAACATAAACAGTGCCTCTATGAGCTGACACAGTCTAAATACTGTGCAAGAAGCTTCTTATAAGTTACGTCAAATTAAAAAAAACAAAAACAAGGGGGGCTCTTGTGCTCATTTCCAGCTCCTAATTTCTACTCTTGGACTGGAGGGTTTTTTTTAGACATTTTAGACATTCATCTTCTGTCTGAAGTAAGACATTTTAGCTCCTCTCCTTTTAAGCCAACTTTCTTCATCAGCCACTTCGGAGCACAGAGTTCCTGAGATGACCATATTAGCAGTGTCCTTTTTCATTGACATCATATGGAGCTAAGAGTAGAAAAAATACTCTAAACAAAGCATTTAGAGCTGTTCAGCTCACAGAATCTATTTGTACATATTTCATTGTCATGTTTAAGATGAGCCTCCACCACTCTGGCAATGCATATATGACAGAAAATGAGTAAAAGAATAACATCCCCCCCTTTAAACTCCATCTGTTTGGGTATTCGAAGAATGGAATTTACAAAGGCTCTGGATACTGTTAGCTAATCTCATGCCCTGGATAACACATGTTTCTTTTATAGTCCAAAAACTATTAATTTATTTTTTATGTTTTTGCCAGGATACACATGAAGAATCACTCAACAGTTATTAAAAAGCATTTAAGTGGGGGCGTTCAGAAATCAGAACCCGGAGACTTAAAGAGACACATGAGGCTGACTAATTTTATTGCATGAAAAGCAGTTAGAATAATTCAGCCTTTCTACAAGCGCCTCGCTCATCTAGTTTTAGAGGAGTGAGTGTGTGGAGACAGAGAAATGTGCCTTGCTTAGTTCCCAATAATGTCTGAACAAGCTGTCACAATTGCAGGATTCAGGTAGCCTGATTCAGCTTTTTGAATCTTTGATTTGTTCAAAAAGGTCACGGTCGTTCTTTTTACCAGGGAGCTTCCCATCTGGGGCCAATTAACTTTCGATAGACTCAAAGAGCATTTAATAATGAGATTGTGATCTTCTGCCACGGTGGGGAAAGTAGCCACATCAATGGAATAACAGCAACAGAAAAAAGTCTCAAAAAAGCGGGTGAGCATGGAAGAGACCAATGCAACTGTACCTACCGCTTTTTGTTATTCTGTTGTCCCATATGTGATCTGATCAGGTATTGTTGACTTATTTAACCTTTCAAGGCAATTTTTTTTAGGGTTTCCGATAATCACTCTGATCATCGATGACCTCCAAAGTGATCGTTAACTATTTGCTGGTCTTCCTATCCATGGATTTAATCTTATTATAATCGTACTATTATTTATTATTAGCGTAGCATTAAATTTAATCTGCCAGTCTGTAGTTTCATGTTGGTGTCTACTGACTGTGATTGCCCGTTCAGTACCATTTATTTTCCTCCTACGTCTTTCTTCTGCTACCAGTCGAATTGACTGGGAGAGAATGGATCATCTCGACCACCAGCTGGTGTTTTGTAATGGTGACGAGAAGTGCAGCCACACCAGCACAAGTACAAAATGCTGGCACTGGTGGTGGTCACTTGCATGGCCTATATCACCGAAGTCATTTTATATCATAGGTCACATACAACCCACTTTGATCTTAAGTGGGCTGGACTAAAGAGACTCCCCTTTCTGTCAGCCTAAGGAAGTTTAACTACGTATTAGCTACCTATTATAAAAAAAACAAAAGTTTCTATATTAGATAGTGGAAAAACAGGAACTTTTCTGTCATCAATTTTGTTATTTATTACATAATTACCTCCCTGTAGTATAAATAGCAATGTCTAACCAACTCTTTATCAGTAGGAAGAATTTATGAAAATACAGTTAAAAGTCCAAAGTTATTGCCTTCTTTCAAATTTTTCCACTGTCATCCAGAATGGAGTGCTTGCAGGGCCAGTACTGACCCCCAGGCCTTTTGTTTGGCACACCTAATAATGTTTCAGGGTTAGGTAAATTACAGAATTTTCCCTGGGAGGGCTTTGGGGTATACCCTTAAATCACATGTGTCAAACATAAGGCCCGGGGCCAGAATCAGGCCGGCAAAAACTCCAATCTGGCCCACTGGAGATCTTTGGAAAATGTGAAGGAGAACATGCATTTTGGACTTTTAACTATATTTTCATAAATTTTACAGCTTGTCCTATTGATGAAGGCCTCAACCATAGGTGTCCATACTACACCAAAGTAATATCAAAGTAATTACCAAAGTAATAGACAAACAAATAAACAGTTTTCATTTAAACTAAATAAATACAAATAATAAGAGAGGAAAACAATGTTCCAACATGAGAAGTTCTGTTTTGTATTCATTGTAAACACTCTGTGTTTTCCCCTCTTCTTTTTTTCTCTGTAAACTATATCCACAAATACTCAATAAAAATATTTTGAATGAATACATAAAATAAAATTTTTTGTTAATTAAAAAAACTTTCTGCTTTATAATTAAAGGACAGTATGGGCAATGAGAACCTTTAATTTAACACATTTATTTCTTTCAGTTTAAGCCCAAAGAGTTGTGCTGTAACATTTCTTCCATTAAGCAGAGCAGCGTTTCCTTATCATATAGTAAAACTGAGACGTGCTGTTGATATTGCACTTCTTTAATAATAATAATAATAGATACTTTATTGATCCCCATGGGGAAATTACTTGTTTTTCTCTGCATTTGACCCATTCACTCAGTGAAGCAGTGGGCAGCCCACTAAGCAGGCGCCCGGGGAGCAGTGTGTAGGGACGGTACCTTGCTCAGGGGTACCTCAGGGTAGCCGTTAAGTGGATTCGAACCGCCGACCTTCCGATCATGGGGCGACCACTTTACCTACTGAGCTATCCCTGCCCTTTATATTGAGATATCGCAGGGATTAAATGTGCAGCTACTGGATTTTCACGGATGGCCCTGATGTAAAATGAATTTGACTTCCCACTCTTAAATTGCAGGAAAAACATATAAGAAACAGTAATGCTGGCACAAATAACAAATAATAATAATTGATACCTCTGTGACCTCCCTGCTGCTGATAGTATTGGATATTAGAATAGAATAGAATAATCCTTTAATTGTCCCACAAGGGGAAATTTGGTTGTAACAGCAGCCAGAAAGACACATATACACATATTGACTGGATACTGACTATACAGAAGCTCTCCCAACTTTAATATCGAGGATAAGGCTTCCTGTTCCATCTAGCTAACGGTCCCTGTTTAGAAAAGCACATCTAATTAAAGCAAAACTATTGCGATGACTGTTGATGGCATTTCATTACAGATGTAGTCACTCATTTGCTCTTCATATGTTTATGTTTACCTGCATGTTACTAAATCGTGCTGCAAATGCAAACCTTGAAGCTTCTGATACTAAAACTGGACCAAAACATGTTTTTGTGGTGAAGTAAACAAGAAAACTGGAACCCTGCGGGTTTTACATTTTCCACTTGTGAGTTAAGACTCACCTGTGTGTATGCCTATCCTGAGTCTCAGCTGGTCGTTGGGTCTGTGTCGGATCTTGAACGTTTTGACCTGCTCTAACAGGGCCAGCGACATCCCGGCGATCTCTCTGGCGTGGAGTTTGCCGTTCCGCACCGGCAGCCCAGACACTACCATGTAGGCGTCACCGATGGTCTCAACCTGAGGGACCAATCACAAGAAGATCAGTTTTAACCTTCGAGTAAATAAGTCAACTAATTATTTCTATGAGCTGCTGTGATGTTTTTACTTTTAACATTATCTGCTTTGATTTTTGCCTATAAAAGTTGGCTGAAAGGGAGATAAAACTGCTTATTTCAGACAGAGGATGAAGGGAGGGGCTACACACATCCTTCTTATGCAAAGCTACTATAATAGACTCCTCACTGATTATCCCGACGTACCTTGTATACATCAAAGTTGTCGATGATTGCATCAAAACACGTGTACAGATCGTTGAGCAGCGTGACAACCTGTAGAGAGAGAAGTTTTCATGATTCTGTGTTTTCAGTGCAGCAAGAAAAGATAAGAGGTGGAAGTTTTTAGCTCATATCCTGTTTCTCAACCCAAAGCATTATGAGTTAATGAAAAATGTAGAAGTGCACGCTGTAAATCCAGCACTGGGCGCCCTGTTTTCTTTTGTTGAAAGGCTGACAGACTGGGAGACGAGCGCGTCTGTAAAAACCTCAGAGCTGCTCGCATTATTTCTGTCCCTGGACGATTTCCAGGCTTTGAGGCTTACTGAAAAACACAAATACGAGACGATAAATCAAATCCACAGATGGAATATTACAAACGCACAATCTGTCTTAAATTTAGGAAATTGAATTGGCTCGTAATAGTCGAAATGTAGCGGTAATGTCACCGGCTGGCTGTTTATTCAGAGGCCATTATTATTATTTGGGCTTCATATTAGATGTTCGGTTTTTTATTCCTTTTTTTTTTTTTTACAGCTGTTTTCTGAACCTAAAAAAAAAAAAAAACCCATTTGAAGCAGGGACATTTGGTCCTGAGTGAACTGTGATGAAACAGGATATAATTTCCGACCTTTTTGTTGTCAAGTTCTTGAGTTTTCTAAGTATTAGGTTTTGCTTGGGAAGTGGCCAGGAAGCATCTGCGTGGCAGCTGGATTAAGAGCTCATTGAATTCTCTAAATATTAAGAAAAGGTGCTTCAGTGCTTTGTTTATTACCTCCTTTAGCAGAGGATGCATTAAACAAACCCTTTATGAAAGGAAAGCTCATGCAGTTGCTTCATTCAAAGACACATGAAATGAAATGACTAGTATAACCGACATCATGTAAATTACAGCTATATTTTCTATCTAATGGTAAAACCTGATAATATGAAGATGTGCTCTCTATAAAAAAAACAAAAACATATTTTATACAGATTTTATATTTAAATATTTTTTTAAAATTACATCTTATAAAGCTCCGGGCCATGGTAGCCGCAGTCTAATGGTGAATTTATGTCACAGCGCTTGTGTCCACTGTGTAGGTCTACACAGGGAGATTTGAAAACGTGCTTGTGTGCAGTTTCCAAAAATCAGCAGCACATAGCTCGACACTGGATGAGTGTAGGTCAGATGCTAATTGGTTGATAAGCTAAAGAGAACTGAGAAGGGAGCGACAGTGGAAGTTACCACGAAGAGAAAAAAATCGCAAAGATTTTTAAAAAAGCACCTTGAGAAGCACAAATGTATGGAGGGCCAGGGGTGTCAAAATAAATCAACGAAATACATCAATAAATAGTGAATAAAATGTGTAAATAAATGATTAAAATTGGAAATTTATTAAACGTTTTAAAACAAATGAGTTTATAGTGATTTATACATGTAATTATTATTCCCAATTGTAATTAATTCATGACATTTAATTTATTATTTAATTATGTATTAGTTTAATTCACTTTGGCACTTGTGGCCCTCCATACAATGATGATGATGATGATCTGCAGTGAAAACAACAACAACAACAACAACAACAACAACAACAACAACAACAACAACAACAACAGCAGCAGCAGCAGCAGCACAAACAAGAATCGCCAGGAGAGGTTTTTTGTGATACTGCCCCCTGGTGAAGGCAAACAGCTACAACATGTGGACGACAGTCTGCAAAGCTGTCTGTAGCCTGTGATTAGAAACACTGCAGAACTAATATTAACACAAGTAACAAATAATTTTTTATTCTTTTTTTTTTGGGGGGGAGATGGGGTTGCTGCCTTTATTAGATGAGATTAGTGCAGCGAAGAGGAGATGAAATGGGGACAGAGAGAGATTGGGGGAAGTCACGCAGTGACCGGCTTCAGGTCAGCGTCACATTTAGCTTTGCAGCATATGGCTGCCTCCTGGACCTGTAAGCCAAACCAGCATCCAGGAAATAAGGACATTTCTACAGAATGTCACTTTCTCTGCCATTTGGGAATCTGAGCTCCTGCACTGACCCTCTCACAAACTGTAACCCGGTGCACAACAACACCAGAGCATGGCGCTTGCCAGCAGTTGTGACTCATTTTTAATACAAACCTCCATTCACAAAAGTGATAACAACGAACTGCCAGTAAACAGAGATGTCTGAATCTCCTTCTGTCCAACCATATCCTTCAGGTGTTCCCAAGACATTCCCAAAGCATAATCTCTCAGCTGGCTTGTGTCCTAGCTTTACCCAAGTATAGCCTTACTAAAATCCCTCACCTAGGAGGGGCTCAGGGCCCTCGTCAGATGCTCACGCCATTTCAACTGTCCTCTATGTGAAGGAGTAGTGGCTCCACACTGAGCTCCTCCCAAATAACCAAGATCCTCATTCTATGTATGTGTCATATATGTGTCGTATCTGTTGATCAGGCACTGCAAATTATTTAATCCCAACACTGTCTGCTGTCACCAGGGAGCAGTGTCACAAACAAGTTGTCTCTGGGCTACTCTTGCTCATGCTGTTGGACCTTTAGCCAGCTGTGGAGAAGACAGAAGTTACAACATCTAAAAAGACCTTCCTTGTAGTAAAGTGAAGCTGAGTGTTACAGAAACCATGATACTAATATCTGACT
Organism: Rhamphochromis sp. 'chilingali'; assembly: GCF_963969265.1. Lineage (NCBI taxonomy): Eukaryota > Metazoa > Chordata > Actinopteri > Cichliformes > Cichlidae > Rhamphochromis > Rhamphochromis sp. 'chilingali'. Next base: position 35,379,665 of record NC_137930.1, on the reverse strand, counting down.
GCATACCGACTTTGCTGTCGTCGTGGAAGTACAAGCGCAATGTGTGAAATATTGTGGAAAAACCTGAAAACACCCTTTGATTTATGTGTACATATGTCACTGAGTGTGCTAGTGGAGCATCAGAAACAAAACAATGACCCACTCATCACAGTGTTGCTCTTTGCTGTGCTGCTGATCAAAGCTCTGATAATTACAACTTTCAACACTAGGAGTGAAATATTTCTTTTAACATAGTACTCCCGGGTTAATTAGTGCTTTGTTTTGTCTGGAAATGTGTTTGTACTCTACTATCGTATCCATATGTAATTGATTCTATTTCATATTTTACTATTGAGAAGCACTTTGGTGTACCTCTATGGAACGCCAGGACTGCCATAATGAATTAATTAAATACACCATTAAATAATTAATTAAATGTGTCAATAATTAATTAAAATTGGAATTAATTAATTAAATAAATAGTTATGACACATGTAATTAATTAATTATTGACACATTTAATTAATTATTTATGTATTTCACATTTTAATTAATTATTGACACATTTAATTAATTATTGACACATTTAATTAATTATTTATGTATTTCACATTTTAATTAATTATTGACACATTTAATTAATTATTGACACATTTAATTAATTATTTAATGATATATTTATTTATTTCATTTTGGCAGTCCTGACGCCTGGCTCTCGTCATGAAATAATTTTATCTGTCAGCCTCACCCATCAAACTCAGGGGGCGGGGTTAACGCTGCCCATGCAGCTTCTCTAACATTTGATTGGTTGCCGTGCAAAGTAAGTCAAAACAGGTCGATCCTAGATAATCGATTGCTTGTGTAGACTTGGGGCAGCCAGTTATCCCAGAATGCAGATCAAATCACAAGCAGCAATGGTGGTGGTGTAGTTTTAAAATACCCCGTTTTTCTGTCACCAGCTACACTTTTAACAGTGTTTTAGCCGCGAATGTCGCGCCGTATGTCTGGTCAGGTTGTCAACATAGAACATGCTTGCAAAAGTGCTCAGATGTTTTCAGAGATTTCACTAGCTCTGCTAACAGTTAGCATGCAGAGTGCACCGAGGGGGGTACATTAACCGGTTTGTTTACATATTCCACTCTCCGTGTTCCACATGTTGCATTCGCAGATTCTCATTTTCACCGAACGATCGTCTCTTTCCGCCTGGTCTTGTGTCTCTGTGCTTCTGTAACATAAAGAACGAGCTGACATTTTTCTCACGAAACCAGCGATCAGCTCAACAGACCCTCAGTTTACCTGCATGCATCCTCCTCCTCATCTGTCAGCTGTTTAACACCTGCTGCTAATTCAAGAAACACGCCTAGTTACCTGGTGATAGTCACAGTTTAACTGGGCAGCCGGTGCTCGATATAACGCAATGTCAGCGCATTTTTCTGCACAAGATAAGTAAATATAGTGTTTTCCCCGAGCGCAGAGCTGCTGGAGCTTGTTTCCTTACAGAGCACTTTATAGGCGAACAGCTTTATCAGCGGCTGATGTCCAATCACCGGCACACAGCTTTCAAACCTCAGCTGAGTTTTAGCTCTCAGTGGTTAAACGCTGGACTTCATTCACTCAGGTTCTGTCTGTCGGGTCACGTTTACTTCGCTGTTTTATTTACAACTGAGCAAATCGGTTTGGCTGAGGTTAAAGTTACGTTTCATAACTGCATAGTTTCACAGACGTTTAATGGTTCACTGGCACATGTGTTAGACTGAACTATCATCTAAATATCATCTGTTTTTTAATAGTTATTCAACTGTATTCTAAGCACCAGCTGTCTGTTAGAATGTGATTTTTTTCTCTCTCTGTTGGCAGAGGTATAAAAATGCGCAGGAAAATCTGACGTGCATGGCGAACTTCACCGACGATATTTAGGGAGGAATAAACACACATCAAACATAAATGAACCATTTGTCTGTCTCCATAATTGAGAGCATTTTCTCTTCTTATGTCAACACTCTCTCTCTCTCTCTCTCTCTCTCTCTCTCTTTTTTTTTTTTTTTTTTTTTTTTTTTTGCTTTTTCGGTCATGTTATGTTTACCTGTCAAAGGCTTGTTACAAACTATGAAACACATTGTGCAGACTTCTGGATGTTAGAAGAAAACGAATACTGCTCATGAATGAGACTAAAGGCAGGAAGGTGTCCTTTAAAACTAAAAATGTTAATAGGACCTCCCTATTTATATCATAGTTTATGATATAGCATGTGTATTTCAGTAATAGCTGAGGCCACTATACGTGCTGGCCTCATATCAAATGTGAAGGCAGACTGAGTCTATGTTTGACGTTTGTTTATATCTAATCTTCCTTTTCAAACATTTAAACAGCAGCGAGTCTGCAGCTGAGGGAATACAAATTCAAATTGTCGGAACAGGTTTGCTCGTTTCTTGGATTCATTTGGTGATTTATTAAATGTATAACTGTTATTCTAATCTGCTGCTGAGTCTCTTACACTTTTCTTTATGCTGTATATTTTCACGTCTCTGGAATAGTTGGCAGTTAGATAGTCAGCTGGGAAACTTTGTGTTAACTCATGGAGCTGAGGATATCGTGGATATGCTGACCTCGCTGCGTGGTGTACAGAGCGAGGTCAGCATGATTAATATTCACAATAAAAATATTAGCCGAACATCATGAAGTCTGTATGTGTTTCATAGTGTCGAACAACCTTTGTACAGTTAAAGCCAGCAGTTACTACATGACGGAAACACCAACGTTATCTCTTTTATGTGTTTATACACAGGTCACGCTGATTACTGAACAAAAACCCAAAGATCAGATGTTAAACAGATTTATTTGCTCTCTCTCCTCCTTAAACATGTTTTTAATGTTAGTTATAATTCAGAATTGGCGACTGAAACACGTAGGACACATAAGAACATCAGGAAATAAAACACCGATAAATATAACCTCAGTAAAAGAAGTCAGCGGGGGTTACTACAGCTGTGTACCGGGGCCTGCGCTTTGTCGGTGGGATTGCTTGCGAGGCGAGCGGGTCTATCCCACGCTTTGCCGTGAGACTGGGACGACATCTCCGAAATCATCGAAACACTTTTGCAAAGAGGCTGTATCTTGACAAACCGACCAGACACATGAAGATTAAACCACTACATTCTCGGCTAAAAAAATATTAAAACGGTATTTGGTAACACACAAACAGGGTTTTTCAAAGCTCAGTTCTGTTAGCTTCCACATGCCGGTTGTTGTGTGCTAGAAACAATGGCCACCAGGCCAAAGCAATGGTTTTGACTCGATCAGCGTTAACCCCGCCCCCTGAGTTTGATGGGTGAGGCTGACAGATAAAATTATTTCATGATGAGAGCCAGGCGTCAGGACTGCCAAAATGAAATAAATAAATATATCATTAAATAATTAATTAAATGTGTCAATAATTAATTAAATGTGTCAATAATTAATTAAAATGTGAAATACATAAATAATTAATTAAATGTGTCAATAATTAATTAAATGTGTCAATAATTAATTAAAATGTGAAATACATAAATAATTAATTAAATGTGTCAATAATTAATTAAATGTGTCAATAATTAATTAAAACGTGAAATACATAAATAATTAATTAAATGTGTCAATAATTAATTAATTACATATATCATAACTATTTATTTAATTAATTAATTCCAATTTTAATTAATTATTGCCACATTTAATTAATTATTTAATGGTGTATTTAATTAATTCATTATGGCAGTCCTGGCGTTCCATATACCTCTGGTCTTTAAATGTACTATATAAATAAAGTATTGATTGATTACATGATTTAAATTACTGCTTCTCTGTGGCATTTACACTGTAGGAAAACAAACAGCTGCCACTTAAACACCAGATTAATGATTTCTGTGGCCCGACACATATACCTGTAATCCACACACCTTTCAGCTGCATACAGTATATTTATACCATATATAGCTTCATTATAGAGAAAATCTTGTGGTAGGCAAGACAGCTGACTCCTTCATTTTACTGCAGAATCCGCACTGGCTGACTCTGGGTGCAGGTGACATCCATCACATGTCCAAAAAAAGCACTTTGGGTGAATGATGAGCCTCAGGAATAATCTACAGCATTCTGAAAATGGCTGTTTGGGTGCACACAGAGCCGCTATAATTACAGGTCAAGATGAGGTGAAGAGTTTGATTGACAGGGGGATTTTGGCATTGTGTGTGTGTGACCTGACAGGATTGGCTCCAGAGCTTAACCAGGGCTGGGGAAAGAAAAAAGTTCCTTTACCTCCGAAGTACATTTTTTCATTAGCAGTAATATAGATGTAATATCTGAAACTACTTCTTCTTTAACCCTTGTTGTCTTCTAAGCAATGCATTTTTTCTTTATATAGAAATTAGGTGTTTGTAAGCAGTTATAAGTATTTATTGTGTAACAGGGAACAGTTTTTCCTTTGGGTATCAAGCAAAGGGGAAAGGAATGTGTATCTGGAGTTCCTCTAGTGGCCACTTGGGGCTGGCTCCCCCCAAAAATTGAATTCCCATAGAGTCTCATGTTGAAATGCCCAACTTTACTAATGCTTAGCAATCTACTATTGACCAAAGCAATCACAGAATGTTTTTCCATTCAGGACTGTATACATCTTCCCCAACTGGTATACCACTTTCCAACTAGTTGGGGAATAATCATTTTTCCCTAGTGACTGGTGGTTGCCAGTAGGTTGCCAACCAGTCTCTAGGATGATGCGCTAACACAGCAGGGGTAAATCCATCATCTATGAGATCCTGTAAAGGGGATGCGGCCACAATTAAAACATCTGTGCTTTCTCTGCTTTCCATGTGAAAAGTCAAGATGTCTGCTTTGGAAAAAAGGTCTACAAGGCCTTTTTTATTCTTTCTTTTTTAGCTTTGTCAAATAACATAACCTTTTCTTCAGCACACTGGAAGAGAAACACATTTTGGTTTTTTCTCAGGGTGATTCCAGTTCACCTGACAGTGTGATATTATCTATTAGCAGACATATCTTCCAGATGAAGTCTAGAAACCACTTTGGTATTAAAGTGAGAGGGAGATATGTGGTGGCATAACGTGACTCAACTCTGAGTCAACGTACTCTACCATCTAACAACTGTACTATTTTCAGTCGCGGCCTATGTGTGGGAACACGCACTATGAGACACACTGTAGATGGAGACCCGGTGAGCACTTTTCATGCATGAGTAGAGAAGGGAGAATTCACTGCAACTGCGATCACGACCACTGATTTCTTAAAAGCTTTAAGATTAGCTTGAAAGTCAGAAAAGTTAACACTTAAATGCTGTCAGAAGCAGACAAAACTGAGGTTTGCGATGAGGCATTGATCGGCGTGTACCTGTAGCGGCGTGCTCTCTGCAGACATGGATGTGAAGCCCACGATGTCGCTGAAGTAAATCGTGACGCTGTCGAATGCCTCTGCCTGCACGGTCTCCCCTCTTTTCAGCTGTTCTGCTACAGAGCTGCATAAACAATGACAGAGAGAAAGAGAAAGCAAGAATCAGAAAGGAGGAAGGAAACAAGATGTATATATTTTAATTATGTTAAGTTTTTGAATTAAAATATAATCAAAGATATGTTTCTTTGAATCACAATTACATCAACGCCCCGGAGGCTCAATTATAACCAGATGTCAGTTTATTTTTGCTAATTCTGCTAACGCTAATTTCCTGTTAATCGAATGATACCAAAGCCAAAAAAAGAAGTTTACTCAATTCATACGTGTGGTGAGAAATGAAATGTGTCCTTCCTCTCAGGCCTTTCTCTGACAGTCTGGCTTTGATGGAGGGGGCCAAGAAAAAGCAGATAAGTGGGTGAGAAAGATGGGATTTGTTCCTGTGGTGTTATCCAAATGCCTAAACTCGCTATCACGTCTGATCTGCCGGCTCACTTTAATGAGCGGTTCGCCTGTCAGTTCTCTGTGTTCCCTTTCATCTACAGTGAGATGGCACCGCGGGGAAATGTGTATCCGTTAATAAAATGCAGCACTGGGAGGAATTCGGAGTCTTTAATTAATACAGGGATTTAACACAAATGACAAAGTGTCATTGAGACACCCAATTTGCTGTGTTCGAGTTCACTGGGAGTTTTAAGCTTTTGGCTGTGAGGCTAAAAAGTGAACGCTGTTATTTTTTTCTTCTTTCTTACTGTGGTAAAATTTGATAGAGGAGGTTTTCAGCTTTCCGTTTCTCCTCAAGGTAAGCCTGTGTTCGCTCCTCCACCAGGTTCTCCAGGTTGTTGGCGTACTGCTCCATCCTGGACAGCAGGTTGTTCAGAATACTGGTGCTGCCCTCTCTGTTGAGCACACAAACAAACACACATAACATGAACATAACATTTAATATAGGGCCATCCATTTATTTCCCAATGCTCGTTTGGTTCTGGGTAAGCAGTCCCTTGCCCCTGTCCCCATTTCCAGCTCTTCTAGTGGAACATGGAGGTATTCCCAGGATAACCCAGAGACAAAATCTCTTGAGGATGTCCTGGGTGAGCCGCAACATCTCCTTCCAGCTGGACATGTGCAAAACACCTCACCTATGAGGCGTCAGATGTCCAAACCACCTCATCTGATATCTTTCAATGACTATGTCTCCTAAGCCCAGTCTACTTACAAAGCGATTCCTTCATCATGCATCTTGTTTTGTAGCTAATGACTGGTTAGTAGTGGATATTTCAGCCAGAGGTTGTCTAGGGAAACCTCTAATGTATTTACCACCTCCTCATTTGTCAATTAAGAGTACCAATCACTCTCACTGGTAATTGCTTCAATCACTTCAGTCAACATGGACTTTGCATCACAAGCATTTTTTTCACCCATCATTGCTTTTTGTCACTGGCAATCTACGCCCTGTGGCTGCCACTTCGCTGCTGGTCCCTTCTTGTGTTGATGCCCTTCAGAGAAGGGAAGAAGCAACTGAAGAGGAAGACAGTTTCAGCTGTTGTTGTCCGCTTGCAACCCTGCCAATGAGTCACAACCTTCAGCCTGATTTAGACCTGCGGTGTCTCTTTGAAGAGCCTGTGACATAACCTACGCAAGTGGCTGACGTCGTTGGTGGCGTTTATGATTGTGCTGGTGCATTATGCGTATTGCGTGTGCAATTACCTTGTTGGGTGTGTGGTTTAATGTAGCTACAACCTAGATCTTCTGCTGAAGAATTAATCCACATTTAATGCGGTGGAGGGGTTTGCATGCTCTGATCTCAGGAGTTACACTATATGGAAAACAGTGTTGGGGGACACTCCTTAATCTTTGTATTTATGAGTTTTTACTCTAGTTGCTGCAGCTGTATCAAATCAAGCTCCTAGCATCGAAGTCTGTCTTTACAAACATGTATGAATGAACTAGTTGTTTCATACAGCTCACTGAGTGTAGTACTATAATAGCACGCCAACTCTGCAAAAAGTCAGCTCTTGGAATTTCTTCCTTCGACGATATCCCACAATCAACTGTGTTTAGCAGCCATAACAACTCAACCACAAAGTCTCAGGGGGGTAAAATCTAGGGTAAGGTCTCAAGGGAATAACCGTTGGGGTGGCAGAGTAAATACAAGTAAACAATTCTCTGCTAAAACAGTGACTGCAGAGATCCAAATCTGTTCTGGCATTAACATCAGCACAAAAAGTGTGAGCCAGGAGCTTCATGGCATGGGTTTCCATGGCAGGCCAGCTCCTTCTGGTAGGGTTTCCAAGGTAATCTGGTCCTAAGTGAGGAGCCAGACCTCTACAATGACTGCAGCATGGAATTCAGAAACCTCGCCTGGATCTGATGAGATACCAGTGCTTCACCCTGGAGTCGGACCTGAGGGGCTGGCCACCTGAACATGTCCCTAGTGCTCTATTTTCTAGACTTTGTTTTTTTTCTTTTGGACTTTTCAATCAGAGGTTAAGCTTACACCACAGTGCAGTGAATACAAGTGGAAAATACAAGAAAATCAAAGCCTATAATGTAAAAATTAATAGAAATAGAGGGCAGAAACATTTTTAGCACTAGCATATAAACATATTACTGGGGTCTTGTTTTACTGAAGGAATTACTGAACTATGTTTAGCAGTTTCACACTGTTTATGCTGAGACTTCACAGATTAAATGGCACTAAATGTAAACAACACAAAAACTATAATTCAGAGGTCTTATTTGGAGTATTTGAGTAGCTCTCCCTCCTCAAACATGACCACCACTGTTAAACAGGTAAGACACAATAAAAGCACTGCAGCAGTCATTATTTTATATGTTATTTTCAGCATACAGCACACATACAGCTGTTGTTCCCTTCTAAAGGTTTAACGGCAGGTCTCCATTTCCTTGTTACCGCTGCAATCATGGCCCTTCACATTTATTTTATAATTATAAAAATCATGTATTGTATAATGTGTGGTTTTTTTTTCTTTTTTTCTCTTGAGATTTTTACATTCATATGCTTACGCACACACACATACACACAAGCATGCTGGTACACGCATTTACTCCGACGGAGCAAGAAGGTGAGTCAGCCACACCACCATGGCGGCTAAAAGCATCAATGTCTGGCATCCTGCCACGTGTCTGCTGGGTCAAGGATCCTACACACACCCACATGTTTAAGTTTAAAGTACAAAACATCAGAGGGAGACATGAAAGACTGATGAGTATCAATGCACTGAATGCAATCACACAGGCCAACCACTGTTTACTGCAGCGCGCATCACAAACATCCATATTTTTCCCACCATTCATCCAAAACTAACAGTAATGCTGGAAGCTGAGAAGAGAAGGGACAATTCAGTTTGGTACAAGGTTTTTAATTTTTTTTTAAAAATGAATATATCAAATGTTTGGCACGAGCAGGGAGCAAAATTAAATTTCACCTTAGTATGAAGACGTCTGTTTCCATCTGCAGTCATTTACATTTGATGGTGTAGTCTTTTCTGGCAAGTAGCGCTCGATCACATGGAAACCCCAAAATCCTGAGTTCTTGTGACATTATCAAGTTTTAGTTCCTGTTTTGATTTTAGTGCTCCCTTCTTAGTTTGGTAGAAGCTTTTCTTTTTGTATCACCTGCACCTTAACTTCCTGCCTTTGTCTTCACAATCATTCCTAGACTCCATCACAGGCCACTTAACTTTTTCTGGCATGCACTAATTCTGAAGCTCCATAAAGTGCCTGTGCCCCATACACCACATGTTTGTCTTTAATCTTTTTTCATTTATTTTTTATTTTATATCATTAGCGGAAACAGAGTTGGTGGAATATCATTACAGCATTAGAAAACTCATTTTCTCTATTTTTTCCTGACCGAGAACCACTGGGTTTGTTTGTTTTATAGGTTTGTAATGGGTTGGTCTTAGTTTCCCTGTGTTTGGGTCCTGATTTCTTTATTTTGAGGCTGGATTATTATGGGCTTGTCTTTGGTACTGATGAGTTTTATTCTTCCTTTGCCTTTGATTTGTGTTTGAATGCTGTCCTTGTTTTCTTTGAAAGCTGATAAGGGTTTTTTGTCACCGCATTAGCTGACTACCAAAATAAAACAAGAACCATCTCCTCTACTTTATACTTTATTTCCTCCCCCACTTCATTGTTTTAACTGTCTACACCTGTGTCTTATTTTGGCCCGGCTGTTTCCACTTGTGTATAAATATTCTATATTTGTGTATATGTATAAATAAGCCTGTAATTTGAGGCTGTCACTATCTCAGATTTTCTCTACATGATTACAATAATTCACTTTAATGATATTATAGGTCCAACGTTTAATACAAGACATCTAATAATGTCTTGTCTCCTATTGAAAATTTTAAAAGCACTATCAGTAAACTGTGTTTGTCTCTAATTTACGGAGAACACGACTTTCAGCTGCTCCGTTATTCACACAGAGTAGTTAGCACGGGTAGCTACACATTTGAGTTTTTATGCCAGATGCCCTTTCTGATTCAACCCCAAAGGGACTTGTGTCATCTCAGGATCGAACCGCTCTATTTTGTAAATGAATGAAACTGACAATAAGAGTTAAGACAGATGTACAGAGTCTCCATCCACATGCAAATGCATTGAAATGTTAAAATGTTTCTCTGATTCTGATTTTGTGTTATTAACAATAGATCTTATTTTTAAATATCAGAGTTATATCGACATTCTTGGAACTGAAATTTCACATTTGTGCAAAGCTTTATGGATGCATTTAAGGCTGTAACTTAGCTTCTTTTTTTTAAACAAAGCCCTCAGTTATTAAGGTATCTGCCATCTGGTAGTCTAGCATTGATGAGCTCTGCGCAGCAGCTACAGGTGCTCCCTCACAAACTTGCTGGTAATGATAAAACATTTAGCCTGCATCTTTTATACAAAGGATGAGAGATGTGTCTGCTTCCTGCTTGTCATTTTTTGAAATTCCTTTTTCAGACCTCCACCTTTCCTTTGACTGTCCAGTGACGCTGGGGAATTGTCTTCCATTTCATGCAGATAAGCAGTTACATACTACGTGCCTTACTGAGATAGAGAGAGGCAGGCTCCATCTGTGTGCGTCTCTGGAGAGTGTAAGGACGCTGTGGTAAGAGCAGACAGTCTAGTCAAAGAGTCACACCTGATGCATGGATCTGGAGATTTGTCAGCTCGATCCTGCTGCTGAAACTAACACCAGGCCAAAATGTCCCTCGAGACCACCGCAAAATATCCATATCCACTGCCTGTGTCTTCTCCTCTCTGAGTTCCCTCCTTTGAGATTTTCTACACATGACCTCCCCAACTATTTCTATATGATTTTTTGATTAAATATCCTGTTCTTGTTGTAAAAACTAAAATTTTAATAATTTAGAGGTCTGGCATGTTTGATATATAAACGTTTCCCTTTCTTTGTGACCTTTTCAAATATACAGCAAAAACAAATCGCAGCAGAACTGTTCCAGTGTAGCGCCAGCCTTTCAGCAAATACAGTTTCTGGGTGTTACAGAGCCTTAACTGACCATTGCCTACACCTGATTGGATAAAGGGGTGCCTGAGGTTGGCTTGGTGGAGATGCCACTTCTCGCCTTTATTCTCTCTGGGCTCTCTGGGCTGTCATTTTAAGCTGAGATGCTCGAGTGGTTTAAAGTGGAAGCAATGTTTCTAAAAGTCTCGTATCCGTCTCCACTTTATGTTGCAGCTTTTGAGCCGAGTCGTAACCATAAAAGTTCAAAGCGGAAGTAAATGTCACGTCACTTTGCTTCCTGTTTTACTTCTTCTATTCCTGTCATTCAGGAGGAGATTGCAGTGACTCCTCCTTAAGCACTGGTATAAATAGTGAGAGAGCTGTGATGATGACAGATTCAGTGCATGTGATAACCATAAACAAGGCTTGAAACTTGCCATTCAGCATCTGGCGCAATCGGCTCCAGCATCAGTGTCAGAACCGCCGTATTCCTGAGGTCTGGTTTGTCTGTTTGTGCTCTGTATGTTTACTTTTCGGTCCTTATGCTCCTTGTGGATTCCTTTTGTCTCATGAACTTCCTGGATCTTATGTTTGGTATCACCATGTTTTTTAAATACAACAAGCATTTTTCTTAAAACAAATGTCAATAGTTGCACAATCTTGGCTCTAGCACATTGTCTCTGAGTGCTTTTTTGTTTGCAAAGAGGCTAAACATTCTTCAGGAAGTAACATTTTGGCTGAAAATGTGTGGCTACATTAGGGTTTGTGTGTGTGTGGGCAGTGTCAACAAAAGACACAGACCTGGTGGGAAACAGCGAGAGACTCGACGTGCACGGTATCGGGAATCAATGAACAGCAGAGTGAAAAGTGGGATAAAACGAACAATTTACTGCTGAACGCCCCTGTTTTTACTACACCCTTCGGCTCTCCCCCTAACACACACACAGACTAAATATACCAGCTCATCCATCACGTCATGTCAACAACATACATTTACCTAATGAAAATAACCAGCAAACAGTGCATTAGCGTACGAGCCTCAGAGGTGAAGGGCGTCATACACGTGAGGAGGGAATTAGCTTTCAGCTGTCAAGCGCATCACTGAGTGCTTCTATGGCTATCAGTCATACAGACCCGTCTACTCCAGACCACTTCAAATGGAAAGCTATACATCACCGGGCCCATCCTGTGCTGAATTACACTGCTAACGGAGGAAAGGTCAAACTGAGAGGAAAAACACACAACAGCCATACAGAAGTTTGTGGAATCAGACCCTAAACAGCTGTTTTTAGAGCATACAGATTCCATACTCATTCCATAATCCACGCTTATTTATGGCTCTATATTTTTATTCTTCGACTCCTTATTTATCTTATGCTGGGCAGTAGTGCAACTAATGTCATCTTTAAATCAACTTTCTTCTAATTGGATGCCCCTCATTAACAGCATGTAGGTGGAGCTTCTGTGATTGCAGAGTACCTGGGAGGACCTTTGAAGGATACCACGTCTTTCTGACATCACACAAAGCCAGAAATAGAAAAACCTGTTTGAAATTATCTTAAAATTCGGCAAAGTGAGCAAGACTGCAGTGATACCTAATCGAGAACTGTTCCACATATTTCCACTGAAGAAATAGAGAGGTGAAACTGTTGAGCTTGTAAGACAATTAGGTCCCAATTTTGTCCGTTTTGGAAAATTAACTGCCATACCTTTGTGTTTTCTCCAAGTTTTCCTCTGCCAGCAGTTACTGATGTTGAAGAAAAACCCAGACAAAGGAAAGGAGAGCTTAAGGATTTTTCTTTTCCATAAAGAGAATTCAACTGCACGCCCACTGCATGCTGCGACTGACGCCCTCTGTTAAAGCGAATGAAAGGCCGTGAAAATGATTACTTTGGCTATTGATTACAGGGCAGCAGTCCCCCTATCGAGCAGTAAACCTTCCCACCTTCACTCAATATCACAAAGTGAATTAAAGAAAGTAAAAACGATAACCGTAAAGTCTATGTTAAGTACACATCTGTCAAAGGGGTAGCCACAGGTGAAAATCAGCACTCGCCTGTAAATCAGTTTCTTTCCTGCTGCACGGAGCGACGCTAGCTACCACACACCATGAGCTGCAGAAAGCAACGAGCTGCCTCTCAGAGCAATGAACCATGACCTGTGCTTTGATCTTTATGCCACAAGTTACAGGACGGGAAGATCGAGTGCAGTTGGCAGGCAAAACATTACAACCCCCTGACAGCTCTGCAGTCATGCAGGAGCTGTGTTTAATCTGCTGAATCCTGATTTTTTTACTCCTTTAACACAGCACACTTTCTTACTGTATGAAATATTATCCTCACAGTGTTGCTTTGTTCACATTTTTTGACTTAGTGAAATATTAATATGCCCAGCAGCCTGTTAGGCCTAAGTTGACACTAACATCTGTAACTTTATTTTTTTATACCAGCCATTCCTATTTCTTTTTATTTTTAATTCTATAATTCAACTGAAATATCGTGTTAAGCTTGTTTCTGTTAACCATTTGCCACACACAGAAAGAGTTGGAAAACACTATAACCAAGTTAAAAAAAATTGAATAACAAATCGGGGGGAAATTATGAATGACTAGTTTTCCCTGATTAGCTGCACTCATGTCCACTAATTAAGGCAGGCTACATCATTCATCAGTGTGAACAAGCTTACATTTGATTCAGTGAATTCTTGAAGGTAAACGGTGTGTTTAAAAACTCCCAAATCCCAAATATTGGTTTTCTATCTACAGTGTTTTATGGTTTCATGTAATTAAACAAGCCACATTTTCATTAGAGTACCGTGTGTTTGGTGGTGTCACCTCACAGCAAGGACCCAAAGTGTGCCAGGAAAAAAATCTTTAAACAATTACACCACAACCAGCCCCCTTTCCAGTTCTTAGCTGACAGGAGTGACACTCAGTGTGGTCTTCTGCTGCTACATTCTGTGTTCATAGATGCTCTTCTGCAAACTTTGGTAGCAACAAGCGGTTATTTGAGATACTGTTGCAGATGGCAATTGACCTCTGACCTCAACAAGGCAGTTTCGCCCTGAGAAATGGTGCTTTTTTCTTTTCTCATTCCTGTGCTTTAATGGCTTGCACAGTCACAAGATCTTAATCCAACAGTGCACCTTTGGGATGTGGTGAAACAGGAGATGTTGAATCTATTGCCATAGAGCAGGGTGTCAAACTCCAGACCTCAAGGGCCGGTGTCCTGCAGGTTTTAGATCTCACCCTGGGTCAACACACCTGAATCAAAGGATTAGTTCATTACCAGGCCTCTGAAGAACTTCCAAACATGTTGAGGAGGTAATTTATCCATTTAAATCAGCTGTGTTGGATCAAGGACACATCTAAAACCTGCAGGACACCGGCCCTCGAGGAGTTGGAGTCACCTGTGCCATAGAGAATTAAGGTAGTTCTGAATGCCAAAGAGGGTCATTTCACACCATTTAAAATTCCCAAAGGTTTCCAAAAAACACCAAATAAGGTGCAAAACTGTTAGAAAATATGTTTAAATCTGCTGGCTTTTAAATTTAGGTGAATGGGCCCAATATTTGCTTCCGCTTTCCCAAAGTTAAAATAAATCTACTTCTTTCTCATGTTTCTCCTTTTTATCTCTGTGCTCATTTTAAGCAACAACAGGTGTTGGCTCCTTTTCATTCATTCATATATCGAGAATAAATGGACACACTCAGTCACTCAAATACTAAAAAAAATAACTCATGATGAATTCAGTGCAATTAGGGAGCGATTACGAACAGTTAGTGGGTCGTTCAGTCACTGCCAGACAAATCTGATCAAATCACTCCCACACAATCCAGACGAGGTTCATTTGTCACTTATATTGTTGCTTTTTTGCAGCTTCTTTGGTCAAATATGCAGATTTTCATCCTAGACGTATTGCACTTGGCTGAAACCACCTCAGTGCAAGCTGGCCGTGATGGATTGATGACATCGGATGTGCTTTAGTGTCACTTCACTTGATATAATCTCACAGAGCTGCCCTGCTCAGGAGAAAACATACGCTTCCTGCTTCGATATGAAACTCAGACCCCAAATAAGCACGAGAATGATTCATTGGAATATCGAAAACAATACTAGAAACATGGATTCACTCCCTCCCCCTTTCTTACACAAACACACACTCTCACTGATACATAAGCACTTCCTGTCGAGTGCAGTGTGTCATGAATTACAAACAGCTTTTTATCTGAAATTGTCTCAGCTGTTTCCAGAACATGACTCTTTGTCCTGTTTGCCTTTTTGAATCTCTTAAACCTATCAGTTCTCCTGGCAGGGACTCTCAGCACGAAGCTCACTTGTTGGGCTTGGCAGGGAAGACGCTGATAGCCAGGGAAGACACGACCAGCGTCACATTCAATTTGTCCAATTATACTGACTCCGATAAACAGGACTGACGTGTAGAAAAGGTTGAATTTGTGAAGAGGGCTTCCAGCTCCTACTGTTTCGGTGTAATTTTATTATGCTGTGAAAGGTCAGTTTTCCCAATTACTGAAAAATATTTTCTCATTTTCCCCTTGTAGTATGAAGCAATGCAGACAGCTTTGGCTTTGTTCACTCAAATATCTGACTTTTGAGTTTTTCTGCACTGGGGATGAACTGACCCTGCAAGCATTGTTTTCTATGCTGTATCTGGTCAGACATTAATATCCTTGAAAATGAAAACAGCTAAAAAGACTTAAATTCACATTTATCCACAGTTTTACAGTCTGATTGAAATAGGTTTTTTAATTATTATTATTGTGTTTTTGTTATTCTGCATGTCATAGTTCTGGAGTTGTTGAAAAAAGAAAATTAATTAAAATTCAGAGAAAAAGTTTTGAATTTTCTAGACTAAAATAAAAAAAAATGTACAAGAAAAACAATGACCAAAAACTTTATGAAATTTTTTTTTGCAAAAATTTGACAGTTTTTGTTTTCAGAAACTTACAGAAGCATACATTTGACTATTTTTTCTTCATAATTTCGAGGGGTTTTTTCTTGTTAATTCGCCCTTCTCGCTGTAATTCTGCTATTTTTCCCTCATAAATTAACCATTTTATTTGCTGTAAATTTGCCTTTTTTTTCTTTTTAACTTTTTTCTTGGAAATGTATTTTTTTTCTCCATTCTTTTCTCATAAATTTGGTATTTTATTGCTTGTACATTAGTGATTTTTACTTGTTAATTAGACGATTTTTCTCATGTTTTATTTTAATTTTTTGTTTGTCTTTTTTTCCTGTGTCTTGTTTTGCCTTATTTTTTATTCCGTTCTGTCCTGTTGGCTTTACCTGTTTTTGTTTTTTTTCTTCTACCTGTGTCTCGTCCTCAGTCACTCCTGTGTGCACTCCTGTGTGCACTCTGTGCTTCACTCTTCAGTTCCTCATACTTCTTATCCCCCTGGTTTTGGATCCTTGTTTAGTTTTTCTACCCTGTGCCTTTGTGTCCTAACTCCTGCCACATTACATTTGGCTTAAAAGAAAAAGGTTAGTAGACATCTAGATCATACTTAGCTGCTTCAAATATGCAAAGGCATGTATCTGCAATTGAGCTGGCTGTGAAATAGGTGTGAACAGACTGCCATAGGGTGGGACTCACTTGTTGAGTTTTGCCATGTAGATCTTGATGTGGCTGAAGTCCGGCCTCTCTGCAGGGTCCTCGGCCCAGCAGCCCTCCATCAGGATGGTCAGCTCCTCTGAATGGTATCTATTGTCTGTGGTTGGCCGAAAGTATGGCTTCTGACCGTTCCTCACCTTCTGAACAATTTCTGGAGACGAGAAGACAAAGTGTGAAACTCAGCAGGTTATTATAATAGTCAGGACACAATTGAACAGCTGAAAACCAACAGAGACAGATACAGTGACAAATATTTGCCTCCTGATTTTATAGTTTTTTGCATATTAGTCACATTCACATGATCATCAATTAACTGATTAACCACATTTTTTAGAGAGCTGAGTTCAATTTCAGCCACACCCGCTGAATCAAGAAATCAGTTGAATAGAACCTGACTGACAAAGTGAAGTAGAGTAAAAGATCTCAAAAAGCAACACATCATCCCACAATCCAAGAAAACAGATGAGATGAGAAACAAAATGACATCTATCAGTCTGGACAGGGTTACAAAGCAGTTTCTTTGGGAACAGTGGTGAACTTTCCCAAGAGAAGCCTACTAAAATTACTACAGGATTACTACAAGAGGCCACTGATGACTCATCCAGTAGGTCACTAAAGAACCCAGAACAACAGCGAAAGAACTGCAGACCTCACTTGCCTCAGTTAAGGTCTGAGTTCATTATTCAACGATAAAAAAGTAACTGGGCAAAAGTCACATCCATGGGAGATGCAGAAACTAACACAGCATTTCATACAAAGAACATCATACCAAGTGTCAGACATGACTGTGGTGGTGTGACGGTCTGGGGCTGCTTTGTTGCTTCAGGATGACTTGCTGTAATTGATGGAACCATGAAATCTGCTCTCTACCACAGAATCCTGAAGATGAATGTCCAGCCATTAGTTCATGCCCTGCACTGATGGCCAGAGACAGAAGCACTTCGGATATGCAGCAGGACAATGATCTGAAACGCAGCTGCAAATCCACTGCTGAATGGCTCAAAAAGAAATAAAGGTTTCGGAGTGGCCTAATCAAAGTCTGGACTTAAATCAGATTGAGATGCTTTGGCATGCCTTTAAACAAGGTAGATAACCTCCAAGTGTGGCCGAATAAAAACAATTCTGCAAAGAAGAGAGGGACGAAATTCCTCCACGGGAATTTGAAAGACTGACTGTCAGTTATCACAAACGGTTGACTGGAGTTCTTGCTGCAAGTGGTGGACCAACCAGTTGTCAGTTAAGTGGAAAAATGTTTCCCTTGTTAAAGAAAATCATCTTTTAAAAACTGCATTTTGTATTTACTCAGGTTATCTTTGTCTAATTTTGTTTGTTTTATCTTAAACATTTAAATGTAAGAAACATACAAATATTACTGGTGGCTCCCAGTGCTACCCCTCAGCCTCCTGGTAGACACACCAATAGTCTCAATTTCAAAATCTTACATTGCCTTGTTGTCAAGTTATCACATTCACAAGATTTTCAGAAAATGTACTTACTTGAGGTCAAAGTCACTGAGATTCAAACTCATCGAAGTAGCTACACCTATGGTGTCATTCTTGACTTATCGCATACATAAACGTATGCCTTCATGTCGCCCACCCAGTGGGGTGGCAACATTACCCAAGAAACTAAGAAATCAGGAACGAGGCAAACACTTTTTCATAGCACTGTACACCATCTCAACAAGGAGCATAAAGTGCAGCATTTTTTGGCAGCAAGTGAAATTTAATAAGCTTTCCTCAAGGTCTTATTACAATATCAGCAGAAAAATCCCTGAGTCCAAATTTGGTAATCGGTATTAAATGTTTTTATAAGTTGTAAGATCTAAGTCATCATCAATAATGAGAAGTAGACTCTTCTGAGAAACGTGGGTTGTCATCATCTGTTCTCTGAGACATAACTGGTGTGTTGGATATTGTTATCTTTGGGCAGACCCAGGATATTTCTTCCTCTTTCCAGTTTCTCTGAAGTATTTCTCAAATTTATCTTACTTCCTAATCTTGTGAAAGTCTATAGGTCATCTCAGAAATGTGTTATTAATGCTTACAACAACAAGTGATGTGATGTCACTTTGAGGACATCAGTTAGCAATGATAGGATATACTCAAATGATTAAATGATTGAGAAGGAATTCATGACAAAAAAGACATTACTTCATTTCACTGCTGCTCACCCAGGAGGGTCCTCTCATGTTCTTTTAATAAAATAATTGGTCACACTGCCAGTCTGGTAACTGGGGACTGTGTGGACCCCAACACTGTGCTCTTTATTTATTAATTTCATTAATAAATAAAGCAGCTAGATCTTTGGAAACAACGCTCAGCTTTGGTTGCAGTGCAAAGAAACATCATTTATCAAAACAGCGCACTGTCCAAAAAATAATTTATTACTTTGTAAAAGCTAAACTAAACTGCCTCGCTAGCTTCACACCACAAAAACACCCTGACTGATGACTTTGTGTTCAAAGGTGTATATTTCATAGTGTTGGTAATATTTTTTCCGCCACATGTGAACTCTACTTAAAGCTCAATGCACTGTATATTGATAACAGTTTTCTACAGTTTTAACTGAACTTGACTCTCATAATGTTTCAGATTTATCCGGAGGAGAAAATGAGAAGGACTCATTTTCCTCCTTTCCAGTTCTAGAATTTTCATTCTTGGACCCTGCTAGAGTAGCTTCACATCATTCAAACTTTATTTATGTTTACGCTGGGTCAGAGTGCACGCCCTTAGCTGCTTTCCCTTTAAGCCATCCTTTGTCTCTGATTGGCTGCCCCTCACAAACATCAGGTTTGAACACCTTTGCTGAGGATGGCTTCACTACTCACAATATCCTCTCCCTATGACATGATACAGAGCCATAAGTAGGGAAAAGAGTGTTAGAAAGCGAATGCTTGGAGGTTAAAGTCTTTTGGCTCACAGGGATATGAAAAAGTTCTGAAAACAGGAGTAAAGGTAAGGCTTTAAAAACTTTGTTCATGTTCAATATGAGCTTTCACTATTGTGGCAAATGGAAAATATTCCCATGAAGACAGGATGCTATACTCAGTGAGCTAAAACAGAGTACATTTCTATTAATATTTTTAGTACACCGCTTCTTTTATTGTGTTATCCTTATGCTAATGTGCTATTTCTGTTGTATAGCATTAATTTATTCAGCAGTGCTGGTTGACTCTTTATAGTTGCTGATATTTTTTCCCTCTTTTATTCATAAATCATGTCATTATAAAAGTCTGTAAGAGACATCCTTCCCCAAATGATTCTTCCACATCCGCTCTTTTCTGTTAGTATTATCATCACGAAAGAGCCATAAGAGTAATTTGAAGACTCCACTGTTATTTTAAAACCACAAAATCACAATTTCACAACTGGCTCCAACACATCTGAACACTAGAGAGCAGGTGCTGGCTTTCACTGCTCACAGCCTGTTACAGATGAGCGTGAGCCACTTGTACGATCAGTGTAGAGCGTGACTGTGAATAAAAGGTTAATGAAAGCCATTGCACAGATGAAGCACTCCAGGAGGGTTTCACGCATCCACTTTGGATGCGCAAAAGTTGATCTGGAGTAGCTCTAGAAGTTGTTCCTGATGTCACTAATGCAGAAGCAGCGGAGGTGCAGGCAAAAGAGGGAAACCAGGGAAACTGGTCAAACCACAATATGCAGTATGTGTGCAGGAAAAGCCAAAGGGTCACGTGTGAGTAGTTCACTTCAAACCATAATAATGAAGATTTAAGATCAGTCTGAAATGGTGTCATCTAAATATATAATTTTCTGCCTGTCTTGGAGCTCAGCCTTCCAATCAAGCACACAAATATATAATTTTCACACAAGTGTATGAAAGTTTTCACACGGTCAGTAGTCTGAGTTTTTTTCCTTTTTTTCTTTTACTTTGCTGCTGCTAAAAAGTAGGGTCACCTTTTTTCTAAAAAAATATGTGTTTTCCTCCATCCTGATTGGAGTAGCATTAAGTCATGTGACACAAGTTTAGGATTTTATTGAGACCTATGGCGGAAACAAGTTACCCGCAAAGTTTACAGAGACATACTTAAAGAGGAGACATCTTCATCACTCATCAAATCTATCTTAGAATTATGTGACATGAAGGTTGTGTCCACACTGGAAGCGAGTCACTCGTCACGCATCGCTTTGAAGCTGATGGCCTTTCGCTTGAGGACAATCCAGGTTCTGGTTGCCTAGGTAACCCTCTAATGTATTTACTACCAGGCCGAATGTCAATCATGGGCATTCATGACTCACCGGTCATTCAGTCTCACCCACTTCACATTGACAGCAATTATTTTCCTTGTAGTCGCTCAAAATCATCAAATATTATTTCACCTTCTTTGGCCTCGTGTCTCTGCAATTCACTTCCAGTGTTTACGCAGCTTAATGTTTGGGAAAACAGTGGTTGGTGACCACAGCATGACCAAAAAGCAAAGCAGCTGTGGAACTCTCTACCCCCGGACATAAGAAACATTGGTTCTCTCCCCCAGTTTAAATCCCAACTCAAAACCCAATGCTGCATATTCATTGTGAACCTATTGTTTGTTTATTTATTTTCTGATTTTTTGTTTTTCTTGTTCTTCATTTTGTCATTTTTCTATAATATGTTTTATTCTATTGTTAAGTGTCCTTGGGTGTCTTGAAAAGCGCTTTTAAATAAAATTTATTATTATTATTATTATTGTTATCATTACAAAGTTGCTGCAGGCTTACAACTGAACTGCAAAATTACATAGAGTTTTGGCAACCTTGCATTTAAGTAAACAGAACACAACCAGTTGAGTTGAGTCCCTTGCTGCAAAGAGTCACCTCGCAGACGAGTTGCACTCATTCAGATTGATTGCAACATGTTGAGAGCAATGCAGTCAGTCCAACCAAAATGCAATTGTTTAGCCTCGCCTCAAATCAGGTAACCTGTCCAATCAATTTCCAATCACGAGTGGTCTCCCTTGCACGCTCAGACTGTCTGGTGGCTCAGTGCCTTGTCCAAGGATACTTGGGAAATTGTTTTCCACCAACCTTCCAATTGGTGGATGACCAAAGAGATCACCATCCTATTTCTTTTGCTTTGGTGTGACTGAACAATTATAATGACAGCTGCTCCTAAAGAGCCAATCAGCAGTCGAAACAAGGAACACATAAGCAAATCACAACCATTTAATGGGTGTGATGGAAGACAACTGTACCATTTCACAAAGCCTTGTTTTCTGTAAAATTAATGTTGTCTTGTTTTCAAGTGCACATTAATGAAGCTGTGATAGAAGTAAAAGGAAGAAGTGTTTCCACCCTTATGTTGAGACAAAGTCACCAGATTTTTTAAACTGATTTAAGTGGTGATTTTACACATGGGGGGCGATCGTGGCTCAAGAGTTGGGAGTTCGCCTTGTAATCGGAAGGTTGCCAGTTCGAGCCCCGGCTTGGACAGTCTCGGTCGTTGTGTCCTTGGGCAAGACACTTCACCCGTTGCCTACTGATGGTGGTCAGAGGGCCCGGTGGCGCCAGTGTCCGGCAGCCTCGCCTCTGTCAGTGCGCCCCAGGGTGGCTGTGGCTACAATGTAGCTTGCCATCACCAGTGTGTGAATGTGTGTGTGAATGTGTGTGTGTGAATGGGTGGATGACTGGATATGTAAAGCGCTTTAGGGTCCTTAGGGACTAGTAAAGCGCTATATAAATACAGGCCATTTACCATGCAGTTCGAAATGATTGAAGTAACCCACTGGTCCATCGGTGATAGTGAAAAGTTGCATGGAATTATATTTTAAGCATCATAGGCTTTGACTGTTTTGTTATTTTCCACTTCTATCCTTATCACTAAGCTGTGATGTTTTACATCGTGGCTAAGAAATCTAAAAAGTGATTCAGAGACATTCTGAATACAGCAGACATTCAGACCACTGACAAACAGGGATGTTTTAGGGATCTTTGGACACTGTTTGCGACCCAGTTAACCAAATCCTCTCTCTCTGGTCTCGGTGTTGATGATGGCAGCTTTCAGAAGCAGGTGCTTCTAAACCAGCCAAGTCTGGCACAAAGATCTGTTAGAACCGTGACGCTAAAACACCTTTTGGCTGAAAAAACACCGACAATGATAATTAACGATATTAGAGCACAATATCTGCGCTGCGATAATTAATATTGAACAGATGGGCTTTTGGATGTAGCACTGTGTTTCTTCATACATTTTACTGTTTATTATGCTTTATTTGTTTATACTTGTGGCTCTGGTTATCTGTTAGTGGTGCTACCCTGTAAGGGTTGGGCATATTATTTTAATAATGACACAATAATAAAGTAAACTCTGAAAATCAAGCCGTTGCATACTGTTGACTTAAGGAAGATGTATCACAGCTAAAGCTGCTTCGAGACATAACACACATGACCGTTGCCTTCAGTTTCCACTTCTGCACGATCTCTGGATCACATCTTCATTTACAGTCGACTATTTTTTTCATATCTTGGACTGATTTAACATCACATTGTGGGTTTTTTTCTGCCTTGACATCTGGTCAGCACATGTTCTTTGTGTACATGGCTGCACGAAAGGGTGCTCGGACCTTTCAAAGACATTGAGCTGAATTAAACTACAAGAACAAATATTTTAGTTTACTGGACATTTGTTTCTGCAGGGGTCAGCTGACATGTTTAAGGCCCATTAAAAAAAACTGTTGTGTTTACCTTTGGGGCTGAGGTCCATGCCCTCCACATAGAAAGGTCCATTCCTCAGAGCTATTTCCTGCAGTATTATGCCAAAACTGTACACATCACCCTTCTGAGTCCCCTGAGGAGGATGGCGGTCGTATATGAGCAGCTCAGGAGCCGTCCAGAGCTTCTCTAGATAACAACAGAACAACCCAAACTTTTAGCAGAAAGTTGATGTTCTTCTTCTTAACAATGTGACTGGATAATCATTGCTGCATTAACTTACTTGCATAGAGTGAGTGCGAGTCGTCATTTTCACTGGACGTGCGGAAGCTGACCAAGCCGAAATCTGTTATTTTCAAAACGAATCGACTGTCCACTACGCAATTAGATGACTTCAGATTTCCATGGCAGCCAAAGTAGCTGTTGTGCAGATAGTTCATACCCTGGTGCAGAGAAGTGCAAGTAAAGCATTACAGGGTGTTTTCTGTCTGTTTCTGCTACTTTCCCCATGTTTACAGTAAATCTTATGTTCAGACATGTGGAAATAATATGATCTGACAGACAATCATATGCTGAGGAGAACATTTCTCAAGGACAGGCGCTTTCGTGGGGGTTATTTCTGTGAAATTACTGTTAAACAGAAAGACACAGTGGATACTGAAGTACTCATGTTCAATACTTTGTGGAAACGGTGAGTCAATCATGCCTCAGAGCTTCACCAGCGCCTCTTCTCCTGCAAAACGATGCTATCTGCGTGGAGCAATTTAGCCGAAGGGCTTCGTCATGCAAGTCGTTCGGTATCGCTCTGACAAAAAGCCTCTTTGTTGGGACAGATTAAAAAGGAGTCCTCTAAATCATGTCCATGATTAGTTTTGATTAAGCTGGAAGGAAAACTTCTGCAGAGTTTCTCTCCTGCTTTACATTATAGGATGGAAATATTTACTCCAGTTTCGTGCACTGTGCCAAAAATACATTTTTCTGCACATTTCTCTCTCCCTCTCTCCGTCTAGACTCTGAGAAACTGCCCATGAGAAACCATGGTAACCCAGACATTTTCTGTGTGCATCTCCAAAGTGCACAAAGCCTCTTTTTTCAACACTAAGAAAAAGGGACAATCTTTCAAAAACATGTGTGACTTTTTAAATCAATGCCTGTTGACCCAGTCTGACAGCGACGTACCTTCACGATGTCATTGATCAGAGAGTAGCGGAACATCCAGTCCAGGTTGATGCTCTCATTCTCTAAAATGTCCTTAAAATAAAGAAAGAATAAAAAGGAAGAACAACTCAAAAACCTTTGCAGACATAAGAAATGCCTTATATATAATCTTCTGTCTGTCTTGAGGTGAGAACCTACCAATCAAGCATGCAAATCTATAATTTTCAGACAAAAGTACAAAATGCTCCACAAAGACATTTCTTTTTCTATCATTGTTGCTAAAGTATGTCTGGAAACACTCATGTGTTTGTCATTGTTGTTATTAATTAATCTGTGCCTAAATTAGATTACAGGTAAACCAAAGCTAGTCCAAGTTTGAGTTATGGTTCTAGACTTTTAGGATTTTTTTGAGCTTTTTAAATCTGGTTTTGATTTTATTATTGTTTTAGTGACTATTATGATATTGCTGAGTTTTTAGCTCCTGTTTTAATTCACCGTATAGTATTCCTGTGTCTCTGTATCATGTTAAGTGCGAGTTTTCCTGCCTTAGTAGGTGTGTTCTGGTTGGTTAGTTGTCTGATTGTTTTCACCTGTGATTACATGCATCTGTGTCTTATCCCTAATCACGCCCCAGTGTATGTATGTATGTATATATATATATATGTCCTGCGCAGCTAAGATACTGCGCAGGACCCTCAAGCTCCCAGGCCTCTGGTAGAGGACCCGAGCTTGAAGGATAAACCGCCCGCAGGGGCGTGCTGGGTGTTTTTTTTAATATATATATATATATATATATATATATATATATATATATGTCCTGATTAATCCTTAATCTGTTTACGCTTCATCTTTAAAGCATAAAGCCAATAAAAGTTCCAATAAAACAGACCCTGAATGCACCAAAAGTAAAATTCAAAAATAATTATATATTTATAAAATAAAAAATTGATATTTTTATTCATTCATTGCAGTGTTTGCTTTTTGATTAATCCATTTTATTTTCATTTTGAATTTCTCATGTTTATTTTTAACTGTACAGGGCATGTTTATTTCATGTTTTTTTTTTCTTTTTTGAATAAAAAGACACATCAACATTTACGTGTCACCCTTTAGCTTTACTTTAAGAGTGTAAACTGTGAATTAAAAAAAAAAAAGTATTCATCCCTATTCTCATTTATGAGAGATTAATTTATCTACTTTTCATTTGCATTTTACCCAAACCCATCTATCTGTTAATTATTTTTTATTTTTAATTATTTACTTTAATCATCTTATTTTATTCATTATTTTTTTTACTGTTTTGTATTTATCTGTATTAATTACCCTAATTTTCTACATATTGTCTACTTATTTGTCACATTTATTTATTGCTATATTTTTTATGTATTTATTATATGTAATGGTTCCATAGCACAGTGGTTCACACAATCACATGGTAAGCCAAAGGTCTTGGTTTCTTTGTCTCACCCCCCCCCCCCAAACCAGTTGCACCAGATGGCAACCCCTCCCCAAGCCTGGTTCTGTTTCTTCCTCTTAAAAGGGAGTTTTTCCTTCCCACTGTCACCAAAAAACTTAATCATAGGAAAATGTCTGATTGTTGGGGTTTTCTCTGCTTTCTCTGTATCACTGCAGGGTCTTTACCTTGCAACATAAAGTGCCTTGAGTTAACTGGGATTTGGCGTTATATTAATAAAACTGAATTCAACTGAACTGGTTCGATTCCAGACAAAGAGTCCAATCCCTCTGGGGTTGGATCAGGAAGGGCATCCGGTGTGAAACTCTGCCAAAATTCAAAACATGTGGAGCTACTCTGTGTCAGCGCCTTGTGACAAAGTAGCAGCCGAAAGTAGCATTTCATTATTTATCGCATTTAGTTATTATTGCTATGACTTCATGGAACACTAATTTCTTTTTTCTTGTTTTTTACTGATATTTACTGAAATCTGGTTGTCCATAATCAGCAGCCAAGATGCTCTTAAAGTTTATTTAAAGACTAAATGCAGAAACAATTCCAGAGCTGACAGTTTGTCTTCCCTGGCCTCTGTTTCAGCATCCAGCAGTATCACATCAGTCACAGATATCTGCCTTTTACGCAGACGACTTTCTTTAAAGTGTGACTGATAAAAGTCATTTCCCAGCTCGTCCGTTTTAAGGAAGCTTCTGGCGTGCCAGCATCTCGGGCCAAGATCAAGTTTGTTTAAAGCGTCATGTATTCCTTACTGGAACAAAAAAAGACAAATCGCAAATATTGAAGGACAAAAGAATGTGTGGACTTTTAATGGTTAGCTTGATAAGTATTGTAATCTAACAGTACTTCAACACAAAAATCCACCAGCTGGCTTTTGTTAGATTTGTTGTTTGAGTCCTTATTGTCTGTCTGTCTGTTGTCATGTGAAAAAAAACAAAAATAAAAAATCTCAGAAGGTTTTCATCTTTGTGGCAATCAACTTTTAGAAAACACTTTTAGGTCCTGGTCGTCTGTTCAGTTATTTTTATCATTGCTTGTTAAATTGTATGGGATGAATTGTTTAGTCTGTAAAATATCAGCTGACAGCTTTCAGTGCTCCTTGGCACATGATTATCCAGGTCTCTTGAACCCTACTGCAGGGATGAACATCACTATTCCAGAAGACATTTCCTTCTTTGGTGTCTTCGTGATAGTGGTGGAAAGCTCTGTGTAACACATGAGGGCCCGCTGGGTTTGCGTCTGCAAACGCAGATTGTCTATAAACTGCAGTCTAGACACACAAGCCACACGCTAAATACAGCTTCTGTCTATCTGTCAGTGCAATCTGGCAACACAACCTGATTCAAAGGGTGTGTGGAGCGGACCTCTGCACACACACACCAGATATTTGCTGTCTCAGCTGTTGTTTGTCCATTTCACCTTCTGACCATTTTACTAAAGCTGTAAAAACACAAATGACACATGTTTTTCAAGTGTAGGCTGTGAGTTAGGGCTATTATTATCACAAAAAAGCAGAGTTATTACAGTTTTGTAATTAGCTGGTAATTAGTTTTGTATTTTTTTTTTTTTATCTCATTTTGACTTTTTGTTTTTAATTCAGTTTAGTTCCAATTAATTTCATGAGTGAGTTTCATGTTTCAGTTTAGTTTTTATTAGTTTTAGTATTAGGTTTAGTGTTTTTGAATTATTCTAGTATGGGCGGGATATGTTTGAGGCAAGATTTACGAAAAATCAGTACAGGTATTACAATAAAGAGCTTTTTGAAAGCAGTTGACTTACAGTGTTGTGGACATCCAAATTCACAATAACAATGCCTCATCAATTAAAAATTTACCAAACAAACAAATACAAAAATGATGATACTTTGTGTTTATATTTTATTTAAATTAGCTTTCAAAGTTCACAAAATTTCACAATTTTCAAAAGACTATTTTTAGTTTAGCCTTATACAGATGTGCCAAATGTTTAGTGCAGAAAAATTCAAAATGCTGCATTTAGATTACTGAAATATACATTATGAAAATTATGTTAATTAGGCAAATTGAGTACACAAATAAATTACACTGTCTTTTGATTCTAGGGATTTGCGTACTAGGACGCAAGACAACCTTAAATGAACAACAACACAGAACTAAACTGCTTTCATAGGAATTAAGAGGATAAGATGCAGCCAGATGCTTTTAATCAAATGCATGTGATTAACTGATCATCAGCATCTGTAAAAAAGCAGACTGGTCTTCGTGATAGTGGTGGAAAGCTCTGTGTAACACATGAGGGCCTGGTCTGGAGCATTCAGGTGTGTGCTAACACACCAAGAGAGGAAAGACAGCAGCAGCTTTAGAGAAGCAGTTGCTGCTGCCCATCATTCTACGAAGGGTTATAAGGCGATTTCCAAACAATTTGAAGTCCATCATACTACAGTAGGAAAGATTATTCACAAGTGGAAAATATTCAAGACAGCTGCCAGTCTTCCCGGGAATGGACATCCCAGCAAATTCAACCCAAGGACAGACCGTGCAGTGTCCAGAGAAACTGCAAAGAGTGAAATCTAGAGGCCTCAGTATGTTAAATGTTAACGTTCATGACAGTACAGTTAAAAAAAGACTAAATAAGCATGACTTGTTTGGAAGGGTTTCCAGGAGAAAGCCCCTTTGCTCTAAAGAGAACATGGCACAGTTTAGGCTTGCAAAGGTGCATCTGAACAAACTACAAGACTTCTTGAACAATGAATGTTGGACAGATAAGCGGTGATGATTTGGGCTTGTCTTGCAGCCATGAGCTCTGAATAGTAAAGTCTAAGGAGCTTGGAAAGAAAAGCGTCTGGACTTCTTTAAGTTGCTTGAAGACATTTCACCTCTCATCTGAGAAGTTTCTTCAGTTCTAGGGTCAAATGGTGGAGATTCCCAGATTTAAACCCTGTGGGAGTATCCCACTGAGAGGGACAAAAGGACCCCTGATGATCCTCTACCTAATCACATGAGCCAAGGTGTGAAAACGGGTGTAGGTCACAATCAGCCAAGGTTTCGGGTGAAACCTAGCCCCAGTGATATCCTGAGGTCAGATGGCCCAGGATGTGAGCAGGCGTTAAGGCGTCTGGGAAGGGATCTCAAAACTGGATTATAGATGGCTGACAGTTGGTGTCATAAGCCACCTGTTCAAAGATGGTCGCTCACAGTGGACATAAATGGCCTCTTTTACTCCTCTTTTGAACCATCTGTCTACTTTGTCCAACATGTGAACAGATTACTTCAAGTTACTGGTGGTAGAGGTGGTTCCACAAGCTAATGAATCGTAAAGTCTACTGATGATTTTTTTTGTATACTTATCTTCATTTTGGCTTAGTTTTTGTGAAATAAATAATAACAGTGTAATATGCCATGTGTTGTTCATCTGAGGTTGTAATTATTATGTAATTTGAAGGTTAAAATAGCCTGTTGTGACCCTCTTCAGCTTTAGAGGGGTTGAAAATGGTTACCTGCAGGCTCCCTCGGGGACAGTACTCCGTTACGATGCAGACGTTAGGAGGGTCGATGCAGGCCCCGATGAAGCGAGTCAGATGGTTGAACTGAACGTCTCTCATCTGAAAATAACCACACACAAACACACAGCAACTGTGAGTGCAACTCTTTCCAACATCACATTCCCGAACCCCATGGAAACAGAGGACGGAGGAGGGAGGACTGACGGCTCGTTTATGTACAAAGTTTTGAGAATAACGCTGCCAGCAGTTCATCAAAATAATCTATTTGCAGTGGGCTAGCTGGCACCGTGTCTTTTCCTACGTGTTGAGACGCATTCCTGCTCGGGGCACCCAGGTGAAACATGTGCGTGTGCATAAATTGCCCTTGGAGGTTATGAATGAGCCAGTGTGCTCAGGGCGATGAAAAAAATAACATAAGGTTGAGGTGTTGAGAGGACGTACGAGCAGGAATATCACACTGGAACAGGCTGAATGTGTAAAACTGCTTTACATGGAAAATAATCACTCACTGGTTTTAACGACACAAAGCGTCTTCCAAAGCATGAATCACTCTGTATGTTCGAAAAAGGAATGAAAACAGAAACCTTTGGTGGCGATTAAGCGGGAACGTTTCATTTTATGAGAATGTGCGAAGTGGAAATAAAAAGGAAGAAGAAAACAGTAATTTTCTTTTCTAGAAACACAAACGGCTACTAGTGCTAACAAAGACAGCGTATCTTTCTGCAGCTGGTGCAAAACTTTGAAAATTCATCCTCAGTGAGTGACAGAAGCTCTCACACCAAAACCAGGGTGTTAGTTGCTCATGTTTCACGGCTCGGGGGATGTTAGGCTACCCTTTGGCCTATATAATTTCCCCCGCTGCACACAAGCGAGGGGGGAGGAGAGAGCACTGGAAGACAAGTGGTTAAGTTTCCACTGGCAGGCCTGTCTCTTCCCCCCATCTGGTCGGCTTTTATACGAGCTGAGGTTTGACAGTCGATCAGGCCCCCGGGGCGTCTGAGAAGCTGCCAGCTCAGACAGAAGCCTCACTCCCCCATGTGCCTGCCGACTGACCGAGAGGCCACAGAGGCGTCAAGGAAGCCTGAACTCTCCTCTCCTCTGAAGGACAGCAACAGAAAAAAGGCCCAAAAGCACCAAAAGAATCCGAGCTGGAGAAAAGAGAAAAAATGGCCACAAGTTTTCTCCACAACTTTTCATTACCACTGGTGCAATTTCCGAGTTACGGGTTTCCCTTTGCCACACAGTGTTTCCATCACCAAACCACATAAATTGCAAGATTTTCTGTTTTCCCCCCTTCAGCCAGCTTCCTTATCACTCACTCGTAAACATCACCCAGCCGAGGAGACCTTTTCCATCAGCAGCTGCACTCAAATACATGTTTAAAGGATCTGAACCCTTTGCCGTAACATCCTGCAGTGGGTCTTTGTAAACACTAACACAAACCTATCTTTCACAAGATAAGCTACAGAGCCAGAGAAAAATACCCAAAACTAACATGCTGAAATTGTTCCACTTTAAAAAAAACTCCTTTCATAAAGCAGGTGGAGATTATGAAGGTCTTTCATCTAAACAGTTGCTTCATTTTGGTGAGCAAATAAATTACCTGTTGAATACAACTAGTTGAGATGAAGGGTATTTTTTCTGTCCTCCAAGGTCTCACTCAGTGTAAAGCTCTTTTCAAACAGATGCAACTGGAAGCACTCAGAGATGCATTTTACCTCAAAATACAACTTTGCTTTCCCCTTTTAAAGAAAGAAGACAAACTCAAGAGTGACGAGAATCTGTTTCACTCGCAGACTGTGTATAAAGGATCGAGGTAGAGTCTGAAAAGTGAAGGCAATGCATTTCGTCTAGTGGTCAGCCAGCAGGGAGCGACGTCTCTGTTTTCAAAAGAAGTCCAGTTGTACAGAAGTCAATAGGAAAAGACCGTACTTTTCATTTGATCTATGACCTTTGTAAACACCTTCCTTATGAGCTTTTGGGGTCAATATGAATATATATGAATATAATGAAGTTCATTTTTATAATTTACAGTCGATGCTAGAGTGAAACAGAAGGATAAAGCGGGATGTGCTTTAGGTCAGGCCTACCCCATCAATACCCAATCCAGTGCATTCCTTTCCTTTACTTAGCAACTCTAAGCTCGCTCACTCCCTTGCTGTTTAGTTCAGCTTGAACCAAGAAAGCTAAAAGACAGCGGTGAAGAAATCAAAAGGAAGTAAATTTCATTGCTTTTATATTGCACCTGAATTTTATACATCATAACGTCAGAGAAAAACTAACCTTACTCAGAACGTGGCTTGTTACACCGAACTCAATTAGTTCAATAGTTAAAATTAGTTCAATTCAATTTCCATTTTATTCAATCACGTCTCCATGTTTGTTTATTTTCTTGTCTACGTCGAATTTGTGTGTCTTAGTCCTGTTTTCAGTGATTGTTACTTCCTGTTTTTTGTATTTACTTTAGTCCCTCGTCTCATGTGCATTATGTTCAGTTTTGCCTCCAATATCTCAATAGTTAGACCCTGTTCAGCTGTGTTCCCAGGTGTGTCCAGTCTGCCCTCATCTCCTCCTATGTGTACATTGTCTGCATATTCCTCATGGTGTGTGAGCTTCCATCAGTCTGTTGTCTGCAGTCAGTTTGTCCACGTCCTGCTTTGTTATTGTTTTTATTTTTGTTTAATTCCATCTGCCGAATCCTGCATCTGGGTCCACTGTCTGGCAGCAACACGCCCATCTTATCATTTACTGTTTTACTTATAAATATCAAGTTAGAACATTTGAATCTTTGAATGTATTAAATTATTTTATTTTATTTTATTTTCAGAAAGCTATGAAAGCAAAAACCTTAAAAGTACAGCAATGATTCTCAGTTTCTTCCTCGGAGTGATAAAGTTCCTTCATTTATAAGCCTTTTATGAAGAATGCATACACTAAATTGAGTGCACAGAATATTGATCCCTCCACATAAAAGAAGGCAAATGAAACATCCCTCTAGATTCTGATGTTACTTACAAGTAAAACTGGGCCAGATGGGTTGTGCTAATAATAATATAACATATTTTTAGATTTTTTTTCTCCATATTTTATATTTGCTGGAAAACAAATAAAATGAGATGGGGAAAAAAGAACCAGTCCAGGAAATATAAAATTGTGCGAGTCAATTAGAAGTCACTTTTTAGAAAGAAAACAGAGGTGCAGCGATACAGATTGTGAACAGTAGTAATCCTGTCGCACTTGTACATCACAGGCTTAGTAGGTCAGAAGTGTTGCCCCAAGCCAATCCAGTTACTGCCATGCTTACTGAGTGATTAAAAGCATTTTAAACTTTATTCATTAAGGAATTAGAAACCCATGAAAGCATCCCCCTTTCTCTTTGCAGTTTATTAATTATTGCCTTTGCAGTCTGTGCTCAATAATTAGAGAACAGACACACAGATGGCTTCTCCATTTTTGTCTCTTTTTTTTTTTAAATATAAAATCAACAATTGAGAGTCACATGCTGCACTTTCTGTAATTCCCTTTGACACGCAATAATAAAGCATCTCCTTCAAAGGAATACGTTTTGGGACACTTACATGCTTGAGCTCCATTAAAACTTGTCTTGTCAGCTCTATCCTCTTCTTGTTGACGTGCTTGATGGCCACCAGGTTCCCCTGTGTGCAACACAAGATGAGCGGTGAAGCCAGATTTACACACCAGCTTTCATCATATGAGAAAAAATATATATATATGGATGCACAAACAAAACAACACAAAAAACATGAAATTAAAAGGAATCAGTATTAAGCACAGAGAGAGAGAACAGCAGTGTAGCCTACAGGTACATGTGTGGTCGATTGCAGCTGTGCTGCAGAGGAAGACTTGCGTCTGTTGTTTCCAATGTGATGATCCTCAGAGCCACAGATGTGACAGACTGGAGAAAAATGCTGCTGTAGCAACTACGAAGCAAGACCGGCAGTTTGTGTGGGAGTTTTAACTTTTATTCAAATGAAATGCACAGTTAAGACCTGAAGAATTCTGAATAGAAAGGTTCTCTTTGTCCAGCAATTATTGGCTGTTTCTGGTGACAGATTTTATCACCCTTGATCTGTACTGACTTTCAAGAGGCGTATCAATAACCCTAATTATAAACAAGATGCTCGATCTGTATCCTGACATCAGCATTTATATAAAAACCCTGCATCATTCAGCTAAAAAAAAAGAGTACAGCCCGCCATCTCGTTATTCAGCAGCCTCTTTTTGTCACATTTTCTCACACCTCTTCAATCTGAAACGGACAAATTAACAGCAGCAACAAGTTGATGGCCCTGTCCAGACTGCAGGCGGGAGTGTAAAAACAAAGACACACACACACACACACACACAAAAAGGCAGAGAGAGAGAGAGAGAGAGAGAGAGAGAAAGAAAATTGACGCATTCTGCAGCTCACATTAAAACCAACTACCTAAATTCGCCCACACTCTCGCTTTCTCTCTCCTCTCTTCAGTTTTTCTCTGCGAGTGTGCACATGTGTGGGCGGGAAAGGAGTGCGCAGGAGTTGAAAATGTCAGAACTCGCTAAGCCTTACCTTAAAATAGCCCGTTTTTGCAAATAGCTGATATTTTCCATGGGCAGTTATCAAGGAGCCGTAGCTGGAGCCTCTCTGAGAAGGTGGAAAGGGATAGTGAGAAGAAAAAAATGTCAGTTAGTGTGTGTAGATTAAAGCAAAGAGGATTAAATCATGTTCACTTTAAGACTGTGCTTCTACTTCACTGCAATGTAGATTTCTAAAATGGTTCAACTACCCAAAAACATGCCCCACTTCTCTGCGTAACATGAAACCATCGTTCACTTATATTTGAGAAAATAAAGTGCTTTCAGATTCCAGCTCGAGTCATTTTGCAAATGTCTGCAGAGCACACCGAATGAATAAAAATCAAGTGGGCGCACTGCATGCATACAGCCAGCACAGTCAACTGCACATTTGTATAGAATGCAAATATTGGCATCACACGGCACCCTGGAAAATACTCTAATTTGGAAAATTTCTGTGTTTTCCACACACACACACACACACACACACACACACACACACACACACACACACACACACACACACACACACACACACACACACCAGGAAATGGACAAAAAAGCAATAATGAAAAAGGTGTGTACATGTGCTTTTCATGAACACTTGCATGTGTGGGATGAAACACAACCCGAAGGAGATGCATTAACACTCAGACAACAGAACCCGATACTAAGAACGTAATGACGTATTATGTATATAGGAGTGGGGGCCAGGCGAAGGCTTATTTTAACAATCATTTAATATGCCACTGCAAACCCAGCTACCATCAATAAACCACCAGCTTTCAGGAATGTGTAAACTCACAAAGGATTTGGACTCTCTTGGGGCAGCAGCTTTTGCTTTTTCTAACAAAACCCACAAACTGCTTTTTAATACGCAGCACACAGTGTGTAAACAGGAGGGAAGCTCTGAACTTCAAGCATTTTGAATCCTGGAGGGTCCAATTTTACCACAGTGACATGTCCAGACTGATAATCAGGCCTGTATGAATGAAATATACCAACCAAGCATGCAAAAATAACCTGCCAGATGAGCAACTTTTTTACCAATTAACATCCACCAGGTTACAATTAACGAGGGGCAGGGCTGGGTTTTGTTTTAGCTACGTGCTAAATAGGTAGATTTTCAGAACTACTTCACATTAACCAAACTCAAATCATAGACGAGTGCAGAGGTTGCCAAATGGTGTGACAAGATAAGTCCAGGCATGCTTTGGGGTTTTTTACGGTAAGCATATATTATTATTGCAGCATATGACTGCATAAAAAATTTAGGGTTCCCTAAAACTGTTTTAGGGACGATGTTGAATTATGAAAGTGTGACACATCAAAATATCTGGCATCACGTTAATGCAAGTGCAAAGAACATAGCACCTAAAAATGTAACCA
The DNA here is from genome assembly GCF_963969265.1 of Rhamphochromis sp. 'chilingali'. Lineage (NCBI taxonomy): Eukaryota > Metazoa > Chordata > Actinopteri > Cichliformes > Cichlidae > Rhamphochromis > Rhamphochromis sp. 'chilingali'. Next base: position 35,344,420 of record NC_137930.1, on the reverse strand, counting down.
AAAGAAGAACTGGCGATCAGCAGGCCTCACTCTGACAGCTCATCAGTCAGGAGACACTAACTGAGAAATTCTTATTGACTTAATTGACTCGAGTGTTGGATCTAAACCACAGGCATTAAGACTGTTTTTAACTGTGTGAAGCTGTTTGATAGCGGGATAGACAGAAGGTGTAGGTGGAAGGTTATATTGGGGTGCTAGTTGCAGATGTTGCAAATGGGCAAAAGTACCCCCATCAACCATTACAGTCAAAAGAAGCATTGAAAACCACGTTGAAAGCCACTGTGCTGGTGGATGTTAAGAGGAAACTGTGATGGGATAAAATAAAAGACTGTATATAAAAAGCTTGCTGAATCTACTGTGATCGGTGGTTTGATGACTGAAGTGACCACATTTGGATGGTATGGTGGAGTGCTAAGTTATTAGCCACATTAGCAATCTTCATTACCAAGGCCCATCAACAGTCTAGGGATGTTATTTAGTGATAACATATCAAATAAAAGGGCATAATTGCACTCAAAACTTCTGTTAGTACAATTAAAAACACAGTAACCCATGCTGTTTGTTAGAAAAACTTGATAAAAAGCTGCAAAAGTTTCCAACATGGTCATCATTTCCAGTTTAGTTACTTGAATTTGGTTACAGGTGACACCACCTGTAACCAAAGCTGCCACAACCCTAACTTTAAATTTTGTTTTAACTTTACAAGATTGAGACAGAAAAAGGTCAAATTCTTTTACTCTAGTCATAAAGGGGAAAATTGGCTGAAGAGACCAAACTCAAAGCTGTAAACATGATTATTTCTGCTGTAAAGTTGGATATTCTAACATGAGCGTCTATAAGGATTAGCTCTGTTTTGGAGCTACCCTCAAGTGGACATTTGAGGAACTGTAGTTTTCGGTTCTTTCACATTGACTTCAATGAACATATTCCTACAAAGCTTCTTGACAAAGTAGCAGAGAGGATACAAAGCGGGGCAAATGCATGCTATGATCAAGACTAAGAAGCAGGAGAGGACTACTTATATACATGAGGGTAATTAAGAAGAGTAGAAACAGATGGGTAACAAGACACTGCTGATTTCAATCAAAACAATAAGACAGCAGGAAGAAGTAAAACCAGGCACAAAACTCAGCAGACATTTAATGGCCAAACTAAAACACAGAGTAAGCAAGACTAACTAGGCAAATAAATAAACTTAGTGGGAAAGACACAGGAGAATGAGACAGGAAGCACTGAGGGAACAAATGAACTAATACAAACTGGAACCAGGAACCCAAGACTGTAAAGACTATGAAAATATATGAAAAACTAATAAAAAAAAACAAAACAAGAGTTAATTAGAATAAAACTCCAAAATACACAGAAACCGTGAGAACAGAATAGGGACCAGGGCACAGACAACAATTTTCTAGGCCTCACAGATTGCAGCCTGATATAAAGTGATAAAAAGCTCACAATTATGAAGATTTTAAAGTTTAATGGCTGCTAGCTCTCATATGAGATCGTGTGGGTGTCATTTCAACATTTTGCATCATTTTCTGCACATAAATCTTGTGATCTACCTGTGAGAGGGTGAGCCGACTGCCAGCACGCTTGTGGTATTTATTTGGGCTCTCGAACTGAAGGTCCTCCCACCGAATCCTCCACAGCATTCCTGCCAGTTCCTTCTCCAGCTTCAGTTTCCTGCAGAAAGTAAAAAAGCAGGTGGTGAAATCGACAAGGTCACGGCAGCACAAACAACAGGAGAACTAGACTGGTTTGGGGTTGATGCAAAGGCCATGAGGTGATGTTTTCACCACAAAGCTACACCAGCTGGAACTAAAGCAATGATTAAAAGTCCTTCGGAGCCAAGGTGGTCTGCAGGAGAATTATAAGTTATTAAGCAAGCTGGATTTAATCTCGCAAGTCACCTTAAAACAAAATGCAAATTAACTCCATTTGTTACGTTTGATCTCTGTCTTTCCTGTTGGTATTTCCTGAGATAGCGGTCTCAGATGTGATTACAGAATGCCTCACATACAGCATTTACGTGAAGTTATGTACATTTGGTGATGCATTTAGGCCTGTGTTTATTTTTATTAGATTTTAACTTTACTGGCTCATATGCTCTACTTATTGATGCTTGGCAGTGAGGCACTATTTTAGGGGAAGTATCTTGACTCTCCTGAACAAAGGGCTCTTTCTTCCAAGCAAAATACAGAAACATGGAACATTTGACAGTAAGCACCCAAACTGCTATTTAGTGAAATCAACTGAGCATGAAGTTAGTGTAAATATAAGTTCAAAAAATGATTTCTTTAAAAGGATTGTCACACTGCACATTGTCCTTAGTTTTCCTTTGGGTCACTTTTTATGATGCCTTCTGTCTCGTGGGCCTTTCAGTTACTTCCTGTTCTATTTTGAACGTTATTCCCTCGTCTAGCTTACTTTTTTCTTAACTTCCTGTCTCTGTTCTTTTCCCACCATTGTTTTTGTCTAATTAAGCTTACTTTTGCATTTTATTTCCCTGAACTGTGTTTGTTCTTGCAGTGCACTCATTAGGGAAAACAAATTTCCGAGTGGAAAAATTCACACAAACCAGAGTAAGAGCAAGAGGAAATCTTGGGTTGCTGAGTTGATGACAGATAAATGTACATATTTGCATAATCATAAGAAATTTTAGATTAATGTTAAAAATTCATGTATTGCATAGAAATGTTTTGCTTATGTTTGATAATAAGAGTACAATAGAACAAAAGAGTACATGAATGCAGGGTTCGCACCGTTCCTCTTTTTTTGTCATTTGGTCAAGTTGTCAACTTTTTGTCTTATGTATTTCTCACATTTGGGTTTCCTAATAACCTTGTTGAACTTTTATTATATTTCCTTGTTACAGCCACCTTCCTACTGCACCTTTCACATTAATCTTGGCAACATTTATGTTACTTTAAATTTTGGAAAGTCCCCTTTCCCTCTCTGTCTCACAACCCTCATGCTTAACCAGGCTATTTTAGCAGCTAAAATCACCGCATTACATTTAAAACAGGAATGCTTCACTTGATAGCTAATAAAAAATAAAATAATTTATTTGTGTCTGTCATTCCTTAAACAGTTTAAATTATGTTTAAGTAAAAAGGAGTTAACCTAATATGTCTGAGTTTGTTGAGCTATCTTCATAGTTACTTTGGTCATTAAGTATCTGCCTCGAGGCGTCAGCCACACAACCTTTTGCTTCTCTAGGTGCGTTAGCCATTGTTCACTGCAAAACTACATAAAAAATATTTCCAGGTTCAGAAAAGATCCCAGATAACTTGCAGTTATCTTTGCCACACTGATGGCAAACTATGAAAAGTTTGGTAGGTAAATAACAAATTCATGGTGGGAAATATTTTTCAATTAAGGTCTAGAAACCTGTCTGTACTTCCTGATAACCAACAGTCATTAGGCAAAAATCTATATTCCCCAACCAGTTGCCAAGTGGTTGCTGAAGGTAAAGTCGGTTGCAGTCCTTGCAATTAGTTTTATAGCTAGCAGATTATCTAGGCCTGTTCGACTGATAGTGTTGAGAGTGTCACAATAGTACATATATATATATACAGCAGTCACTTGAAGGTTAATCATCAATCAATGTCGACTATATCTTCTACTTCAAGTAATGGTACAGTGCTTTGCAAATTTCTTGGACCACCTTTAGAAATCTGTCAAAAGCCTGCTTAAAACAAAAAATTACTTAATTCGCTGAACTGAATCTTTATACCCAAATTTGATCCGGCACACTTGACTTCTCTGACAAGTCAGAAAATAAACAAGCATAACATTAAACCACTAAAACTATGTTTTCTGTTCAGGAATGCAAGTAAATAATTGTAATTTGGCATCTTAATCAAAAGTTAATGTGTTTTACTAATCTGTTTCTGATTTTTTTTGTGAACCAGTAAAGTTTAAAATCATTGATAAAAACATCTTTCAGAATTTAAAATATGCTGATTAAACAGCTCGCACATACTGGTGGATTAACCATTACAGGAAAAAAAGAATTAATTTTTTTTAGTTACCAATACTGTTAATTTAGGGCAGCTATGTCATAAACCAACCATTATATTGGTTGGTAGAATCCACTTCACTCTTTTATTTTTTTTACTCCCTGAATTTCAAGCCATAACTGTACTTTAGTACTACTACTGTTTCCAACTCAGTTTTTTTAAAAGAACTATAAAAGTTAAGGTCTCCTAATGTTACTCTTCAGACCAGTTAAACACACTAGGGTTAAGAGCTTTAGACTAAATGCAACTTACAGTATTTTACAGTTGTTTTGGCTCAGCGTGAAAAATCTTTTAATTAATTTATGCCTTATTCAACTGAAGTAATGGTAATGTTTAACCGAGCATCGTAATGTTGCAGTTCACCGAAGGGGGTTATCATAGAGTACACTGAAATCATGACTTCTGGCATTTAAAACAGTAAAAGCCTCACACAGTAAGCCACGATGTATACCACAGAGCTCAGTGAGACATTATGAAGTGGAAACAGCATTTGTGGTGATTACCAATCATCTTAAATTGTTGCTCACCTGGGTAAAGTTAAAATAATGGCACGGTCTGTCCAGGCTTCCCAGTAATAATCATTTAAAGTGCATTAGCTACTAAATCATACCGACCAAGCTTTAGTGTCCTGCCTTTTGTGGTTCATAATAGGAGTGTGGCAAATCAGCCCGTCTCTTTGAATTGCCAGTTTTGGATACTGAATTGCTGTGATAAAGCTAAAGCAACTGAAAAACAGGGTCAAGTGTTCAGTGAAGAAGATACAATCACTGAGCATCATCCAGAAAGGTATTTTATGTATGCAATAAATATGTGGTGATTTCTTCTTTCCCTCGTGTCCTGTAGTCTTGGCTATCGGCTAAAACAGAGCTTGAGCCAATTCTTTTATTTATTTAAACACTGATTAAAGATGTATTTGACACAAATAAGAGCTGCAGCCTACTTAACTGACACTGCCTATTTCTTGCAAATGACTTGATCCAAATACTGAAATCCTGCAGGGTTTTTCCTGGCTGAGAATAGGCGAGCGCCCCTGGAAGCACAATCAATCTGTGTACAGTAAAGGCAATGAGTTTGTGTCATCTTAAAATGTCTCAAATCTATGTTTTCAGGTTATTTTTTTAAAAAAAAAGAGTGTCCAGTCTGTTTGACTACATGAAATTTTCAAAAGAAATCTTCTGTCAGAAATGCTATAAACATCTCTATGCATGTAGAAAAAGACTCTGTCCTGGTGCAGAAATGCACTATAAATTAAAGCTTAAATAGAGAAATAAATCCTAAAATTACTTCTCTGTTGTTCTGTCTCTGATTTGTCAAAGCACTATAAATTATGTATTGATCTATTAATAACAATATTGATACAATATTTTGATATACTTCTACTACGAGTATACAAAGGCAGACAGGCAAACAGATTACTAAAAGAGTCGATTAAACAGAGAGCCAAACATGAAAGTCACATGAGAAACATACAATTAAAAAGTATGATTTAATTTTAAAACAGTGAAAAACTAAAATTAGACAAAACAGCTGCAAGCTGATAACCATATAACGAGATGTAAAGTCATCACATACAAGCAGGTCTATAAAAATGAGTTTTAAGAAGGGATTTAAAGGAAGCCAGTGAATTTGCTAACCTTATCTCCTCAGCCAGGCTGTTCCAAAGCCGAGGGGGCCTGATAGCAAAAACACGGACACCTTTAGATTTAAGCCAACTGAGGATCTAAGGGCTGCAAAATAGTTCATAGGCGGGTCATCATTTATGCTCTGCAGCTTGAGGCCAGACCCATACGTGCTCTAAAAGTGATCAATAAAATCCTAAAATCAGTTCTAATACGAAGCGGAGACCCCGGAGAGAAGCAATGATTGAGATGATGTCATTTAAATGTTAGAACCAGTAAGAAGCTGATCTGCTGCTTTCTGAACCAGCTGGAGGTGAGACAGACTCTTGGTTTACGTCAGATAGGAGGGAGTTGAAACAGTCAAGCCTATTATTAAATTACTCCTGGATTAATAAGCAACAGATGGCCTGTTGTTGAAGCCTGTTGTCTTCCCCCCTTGGTTAACCTAAATTCTTGACTCCAACCAGTCTTCTTCTGTGGTGCCTAACATGACTCAAGTTTGTGCTACACATAACCAGAAAGCTTTCTTTTCATATATACTCAAGGAAAGATCATGCTTTGGGTTAAGAAACACCTTTCCAACCACATTGTTGCTTTCTGCTCTCAGAGTAGAAAGGTGCCATAAACAAGTCCATTTACTGTGTTCCATTTTATAAAGCCAGTCAGGCCAGCTTTAAAGACAAGTTTCTTTTATTTGAATAACAACCTCAATTATGAGAGTAGAGCACTTTAGGAAAGACTATCTAAAGGGACAACAAAGCAACATGATTGCTATCCAAAAGACAGGTTTAATGACCAAACCAAATGAAGGCTTTGTGCTACACTGGTCATCTTTGTACACCGTAAAATTTAATAAGCTGGCTTTCCTTAAAAAATAATGAAAATTCATTCACTTAAGAAATTCAAATTGTCCTGGCAACCACCTGTCACTGGGGAAAAATGATTAAATACCAACCAGCTGTAATTTGTTGTTGGTGATTTCTGGCAGTCAATTACTGGTGTAATTGGTTGCTGTACCAAAAACCACCTTGCGATTGCTTTGGCTAGCAGATAGCCATGGCTGCCAGTAGTTTGTTTTGAAGACAGTGACTTAATAATCATAATAATGGATTGCATTTATATAGCGCTTATATAGCGCTTTTCGTCCTCAATACCACTACTCATTCACACACTGGTGGAGGCAGCCACAGTTATAGCCACAGCTGGCCTGGGGCAGACTGACAGAGACGAGGCAGACATATCGCGCCATCGGCCCCTCTGGCCAACACCAGTAAGCGGTAGGTGAAGTGTCTTGCCCAAGGACACAACGACCGAGACTGTCCGAGCCGGGGCTCGAACCAGCAACCTTCCGATTACAAGACGAACACCCAACTCTTGAGCCACGATCGAAGATGCAGACAAGTCGGCATCTTCAAAACAAACTATCGCCGACCAAAGCAATCAAGGAGGTTTTTGAACCTAGCAACAGTTTGAGGGGTGAAACGCAGACGTTAAGATCAGCGATTGTCCAATCTGCCCCAACAGCCACGGCCACGCAAGTGATCGAGAGAGAAACTACAAAGGCATACAAATTTATCAATGAACCAGTCTATTCTGCCCACAAGCTGTGGGTCATGGCCGAAAAATCAAGCATTGTATTTAAAGCAGCCAGATAGTTTGGGCATCTGTCTAAGATTTGTCCTGGAAGCCTCCCAGGTGAGCTGTTCAACCCAAAGGAGATTCTAGGACAGACCTGGAACACACTGGAGAGATCTCAGCTGGCAGGTGAGAAGGAGGTCAAAGCGTCTCTGATTAGCTTTTAGAAGATGGATGGAGGGATGGAAACCTTGGTAAAAGCACTGAGCTTGTTTAGCTCTAATGAAGGAGCCTTTAAGATACATTGAACAGACTCCTGATAGACTGGGAGTGCCTAAAAGCTTTCCAGATGATGTTAGATTAGGATAAGAGTTGCGTTAGTTTAGGTTTTGTTATCCTTATTTCACACACATGTCAGCAGGTTGTTAAATGAAACATTTTTTGCTAATGATTGTGGTGTTTAAATTGGCGCAGAGAGGAATTTCCCAGATTGCACTTCCCATGATTTACTTCTGTCTCCTATTTCGTCCATTAAAGGTGGATGAATAAAAGCAGATATGTGAAGCAACTTCTCCACAATGGTAAACAACCACTAAATGTCTGCAAAGCCCAACCAGAGTAATGAATTCATCCATTTTCTAATCAGTGAACTTTGTGACAAGTTTCTGAGTGTTGCTTTTTTTCAGCACCACTCTGATAAACATGGCACCATGGAGAGGAAGAGGCACTCTAGCGACTCAGCACATCTGGGGGAAATCTCAGAGGAGCTGATGCTTCTTGACAATTCACGATTTACGACAACAATAAATTTAAAAAACGCAGGAACTTTTGTGCGTTTTTTTTTTCTTTGCAAGGTGGCAGTGGATTCATTGGCAGACTGAAACACTTAGAAATGAAAAATGAGCAGAGCCCCACACATTCCAGCCCAATCTAAAAAGGTGTAAAACGTTTCCAGATGGCTTCAGGGAAATTATTGTAGCGTGTGCATATCATCATCTTTTAGTCTTTTCCCCCAGAATATCCCAGTTGGCTCGTGAAGTGGCTCATTATCATTTTTTTTTCCTTTGCGACTTTTTCACCAGAACAAATTGTGTTGCTGGAGAGTCCAAAAAGTAAATTCTGATGTTTGCTAGTATTTGGAGGACAGGAAACGCCATTAAAGTACCTCATCCACTACTAAAAAAGTACTTTTCTATTAAAAGAACCTTGTTTAGAGACCTCTGGCAGCCAGAGGGGCAAAATGTGAGGCTCCACACTGGGCCTATTGTTTGGTAAGTCCCATTTGTGAATACCTCCACAGGACCAGCCCCTTCATTAAAAACAACAGAGTCACTGCTGCTCTGCTCAACATCCCCTCATGCCCGCTGCTGCTGCTGCTGCACAGCAGCCTCCAAAATCAACGGCGAGCAGCTGACAGCACAGCTGTTTAAATCTAAGGCACTCCAGGGTGAAGTTTGAGAGAAAAATGTGGCAAAGTTATATATCTACATCTGAGCCATTAACAAGTAAGCTGGTCTGATTTCTGAGCCTTAGATGTTATAGATCATGTTTTACTGTCTTGTGCGGGGACAAAATTAAATTGAAGGCTGAATTTGGTTTGCTGCATGGATTTCATCAAAAAGCAATACAAAGAAACATATCATTCAATATACAAGTCTCTTTTTATTAAACTGCATAGACATCAGTTTACGTCTATGTACATGTCAGAACAGAGATCTATTGCCAAAAGATTTCTTAAAACAAATTAATTTTATTCAACATTTTCTGCCCTGTGAACTAGATTTAGATCCACCCCCAAATTAGGATATTAAAAAAAATAGTTAAATGTATTAAAAATAAAGATGTAAGCAGCAGTAAATATATATCATCTTTTAAAATTATATTTTTTCTTTTTATATATATATATCTTCTTATTAAAAATATAAAAAATTAAATACTAATTTCTCACTGGGTAAATCACTTCTCAATAGCTACTGATAGTGGCATAAACTCCAAAATGTTTTTAACATTTTAGTGGTGTTTCTGTAGGTCAAGCACTAAAAGCAAAATGGAGGCCCCTCTGCAGGTGGTTGGTCTTTAAAATGGCCACAAACAACTCTGCTGTCCGCCTCTCTGTCCATCAGCAAAGCCCCAGTAGTGTCTGCAAAAACAGGAAGTCATCTGTTAGCTTTATATGAGACAGAGCCAACGATGAATAAGCTCCAAGTCATGGTGTGCTTTAAAAAAGGATAACTTATTAACCAGGGCTCCAGATATAACACTGTCATTTATGTACAGAGATTGAGTCTTAATATAGTTTGAGAGCACAAAGTTCAAAACTGTAGGTCAGGAACAAAAATACATCACAAAGTTTCCCATCACAGAAATAGATATTTGTTGTCCCTAAATCCAAGAAAAGAAACTTACCATCCAAGAATCCAGGAAAACTAGTTAGCTAGTTGGGAAATCACAGTGTGTTTGTGGATTTGGGCGCTGGAAAAAACAGAGACGATCAAGTTAATTTTATTCAGAAATGAGTGTAGGCTCTGCATCTAATTATCTGCACATTAATAATTAATGGGCATGATCAACTCAGATTCAGGTTTAGTGGATTTACCTCAGGCAGACAGCCGCTCCTCCGTCTTTCTTCCACCATTCGTCTGATCAAAATCCATTCTGATTGGCTGGTGATTAACACTTGTTTGTGTTAATAGTCAGTATTAGAAAACGGATCAGATTACCGGTGTGATTTATTAGTTTGATTTGTTAATCCTCCATAAAATCAGTGCATTTATCAGGGAGAATATCCTTAACTGCCTAAGTAAAGACACCTCTGAAGATGTGAGCAAAGAGGGAAGAGCAGAAGAATTTTCTTTCATTACATGCAGATAACACCCATGATATTAACCAGCCTATGGAAATCTTTCCAGTCACTTTATTTCTCGGGGCATGCATGATTTACTTCTTGAGTAATTAAATGAGGCTTAATGTTACAACATAAACCATGTAGACTGTGCCACTTGGGACAGAGCAACAATTTCATTTGAATTGCTTACACAGCTGAATGCCGAGCACAAAGTTAGAACCATCAGAAAAGCAGCAGGCAATTACTTTTTCCCTTAAATAAGATAAGATAAGATAGAACTTTATTAATCCCTCGGGTGGGTTCCTCTGGGAAATTCGACTAAATATACAACTAAAAGAAAGTGCTCAGGGGCAGCAGTAACAATTAAACACTGACGCTTATTTAAACAGCTAATCGCATAATGTTCTGTTTATTTTTAACTTCAAACTGCAGTAGCATCTATATAGGGTGCACAGTCTCTAGGATTTCTTTTTGTCTTTTGCTTCTAAAAACATTTAGTGAATATGCTTTCTATACCAGTGCTTCTTATCATTTTTTTTCATCTACTCCACAGATGTACTCAAAACACTTTTCTCTACCCCCAGACAGCTTTCATGTTCATGTGACAAACAACTAACTGTGTAAAATTACTACATTAACAGTTCATCGACTGCTTTTAGCTACTTCTCCATTTAGCAGCTATTAATTCCTATTACAGTTTATGTTTATTTAACAATATAACTTGTGCTGTCAGAGATAAACGTTTACATATCGTTTAGCGATCTTTCAAGTGCTAATCTATATTTTTAGTTAACAGTTTGACCTTTCTTTTAGCAAAAATAACTTTAGCTAGCTACTATTTCAATCCTAAATTCATTAGGTTTGCTAATAATTTATTTTGAACAGTAAGCTAACATTTCAATTTAAACTATACCTATTTTATTAAGCTATTTCATTGGTTTAGCCATACTATTAGCTAATAATTCTATCTGTTAGCCATGTTTTTAGCTACCTCCTGTAATTGTCAGTCACTACAAAAGTAGCTATAGTTTTACTCAACTGTGGGCTTTTACTTCTGTTAAATTCAAGTGTTTTCATATAATTTCTTTACAAAGTTAACCATTTATCTGTATTTCATATTAATCCATAAAGTTCTATAAAAATTTAATTCATTTATCCATAGCCCAGTATTAGTTAATAACTTTAAAAATATTATCACTTTATACTAACAGTTCCAACATTTAGTCACAATTTTACATAGCGTTCAACCATTTACTTATTTGTATTTTTTTCAGCACTGTTTTCTTTATTTATGTATTTCTTTTGGCTTCTGTTCTGCTCGTCTGTTTCTTTCAGTCAGCTGTTGATTTTTATTCTCAAACTTGTTCAGGTTAATTCAGTTCTTTAAATAATTCTAATAATTGTGCCAATCTGTCCTTGTACACCTTGGAAGTACTGTTTAAAGGCAGTAGTTTTTAATATCGAGGTCCCTGAGGGGATTGAAAAAACATAAAACATTTCTCAGTGTCAGTCCTGCCAATTTTATTTATTTATATTGTAAACAACATGAAATATTAATTTAGGCTTTCGTGGTGCTGTACATAAAAGAATTCTGGCTTATTTTTGCTTCTTTTGAATATTATTTTGCAGGGCTTTTATAATCCACTTGTAATCCTTTGAGAGAGGCACAATGATCAGCTCAAGTGATGTTTTCCACTTGACATCACCAGTGTGTGAATTATTAAAATAAGCGGCATTTTTCCTGACTTCAGCGCAAAGAAAATAAACTTAACAAACACACTAATGATCATTAAGTGAGAGTGGCAGTAAGCGTTGTTTCGAGCCAGTATATGAGCTCACTTGGCAGCTTAAACACACTTCACCACCGCTTTAATGCCGTCACCTGCTGAGCAGTTGCTGTAGCAACAGTGCGTAAATACCAAACTACCACCTAAAGCAGCACAATCCATAAATCCTGCTTCAAACACGAGCCTGCCTCTTGCTCTTTCTCTCAATCTTTTTTTTTCTTCTTGTCCACATTTCTGCTGTTTGAGCTAAAAGCACCACAGAGAGGAAGCGTCAGCTTGATGCGATCAAACTCACCTGTAAATGAGGAAACTGGAGATCCCAAAAATGATGAGAGCTAAGCCAGAACCCACAGCTACAATACCCAGAACTGGCAGATGACCTGAAAACAGGAGGAAAAACAAGGAATTCACACTCTCATATGTTCAGCAGATGTCCACAATCATATCTTTGAAAATAAAGGAAAAACGCACAGATGTGACTTCCTGAAGTACAGCTGTGGTGCTTTAGAAATCTGTCACCCCACAAACACACAGCCACACTCCCAACGCACAATTAAAACCTAACAACGATTAATAACACCTGCTGGAAGTCGGTCAGTAAAGTAGCAGCGGCGGGTTTTATTCAGTTTCAGCTTCTCTGTTGTTACTGAAATTAACAACAGGTGCACTAGAGGGGCAACAAGGAGACAACCCCCAAAACAATAATCTTCATCTTGTCTGACTGTTTTTTCACTAGTTTTGCATTTGGCTAGGGTCAGTTCCACTATGGGTAGCACAAGGAGATACCTGGACTCTGCAGAAGTTGCACAGGCAGTCCAACTCCTCTAGGTTCGCACATTAATACGTGCCATTACCAGAAGTTTCGCGAGTCTTCCAGCACAGTCTGAAGAGCCTGGAGGAGATTCCAGGAGACGGGCAGTTACTTTATTAGAGCTGGATGGGCCTGTAGAAGGTAGTTAACCCATCAGCAGGACTGATATCTGCTCATTTGTGCAACAGGAACAAGATGAACACTGCCGAGCTACAAAAGCTGCATGACCGGTTTGGCACTGGGTCAGTGATGGTCTGGGAGGCTTATCCATGGAGGGACACACAGACAAAAGCCAGGGTTCAGCATATCAGGAGGAAATCCTCAGACTCATTGTCAGCCCCTACATTGGTTCACGGTTCCTGGGCTCATGGTCAGGCATGCAGACCACATACCATTTTTTTTTTCACTTTTACTTGGGTGTGTTTTTTAATTCAGCTCTCTGTAGGTTGATCATTTTCATTTCCATCAAACAATGTGGCATCCTTTCATTCCTCACACATTACCCCGTATGTATTGCAATTTCTAAAATAAAAACAAATAATACATTCGTTTTAAAAGGCCTCTGTTTTGTCTCTTTTGAATAACTACTATTGCTCATTAATAAGACTGAAGTATTTCTATTATCCGATTACTCAATTAATTAATACAATTAATTAATAAAATTGAATACTTGATTACAAATATAATTTATACCTGCAGCCCTGATCCTAACAGGAGTAGTAGAGATGACATTGCTCTTCTAAGGATCTTTGCTATTTCTTCTTGTAAAATGCGCACTGGTCACCCATTGCTCCAACCAACCACCACATGTAAATTCTCAGCTTTATGCAAAAAAACCAAACAATTTATGCTTCAGTATCCCAGGCAAGACTTGCTTATAAGGGCAGTGGGAACGGGTTCCAAATCTGACGATTTCTCCATGAAAACAACACCACGCCATGAAGCACAGCTTGTAATGTCACTGTTGTTCTCGCTTTGCATTTTTTAAACTTAATTAAAGTCCACCCCAACAGTTCAACAGAGAAAAAACAAAACCCATGAGCAGTCTGGTTACTTTTTATTTGTTTCGTTTTCTGATGTGTGTCAGAATACTGCAATTATCAAACTTGTGATTGTACTCTGTTTTCTCTGGCCAATTAATGACAGGCTTCAAACGCTTATAATCATCTCAATTATCTAATTCACTCCAAGCTGAAGTTGTGAAACTCTTAAGTGTTGATATGCTTCTCCAAATTTCTCAGCATTCATCATCATTGGTGTTGAAAGTGAGCCTCCATTCATTATCCTGTCTTCACACCACAATACATTTTAATTGCAGTGTGGTTTTCCTTCTCTGTTTATCATCCCTGATAGAAAAAAAAACCCAAAAAGTGTCACTGCTCAACAAAGACAACTTCCTGCGCTCATATTTCACCGCCTGTCACTCAAGTAAATGCTCCACTTCACCCATTTACTTTATAGACACAAAAAGCTGGGAAGGAACTGAAGAAAAACAAGGCATTTATCACGGTAGCTTTATTTAAAATAGGAACAGCGCATTAGTGCCCTGTAATATCCACCTGATTATCAATTCCATTCTAACCAAGGTCATGAAAAAATATGCTATTAAGCTATTATACTGTGTGTGAACTTTTTATAATTCTTGTCATGAAATTAGTGTCCATTAGAAAGCCTTGTGCTGCTCGTTTGTGACAGGTATAATCACCTGTAGGTAGGTAGAAAGGGGTAAGTGTCTTATTACATTATGACGGGTCATACCATCATTACAGGAGGGGTCATCAGTCGAAAAGACGCAGGGGGGGTTGTCCAGTGGTGGGCCACCACTGGGCCAGTGGATCTTCTCTGTCTGGGACCAAATGATGTCTTTGGTGGTTCCATTGTAATATGCAACAACCTGCAAATACAGAGGGAAAAAGTCTTAATTTAAATATGCTCAGATACAGCACCAAATGTTTCTTCTCTTTAGCCTCAAAGTGGTGGATTTAAATTTTAATTAGTCCAATACTTTGGACTAATATTAAAAAAAATGTGATAATCATAGTGACAATGATGAGTCAGGTGAATACAGGCCAGAGACTGGTCTACAACCATCTGGTAATCACCAGTTCTGAGGGAAAAGTGTGTCTTCCCCAAACTGGCAAGTGGTTCCTGGAGGTCGATGGAAAATTGATTACTAAAGCTAGAATCACATAGGCCTAGAGGTCAATCAGTGACCTCTGGCAGTCACAATTGCAACACAACTGTCGACCAGGAAACTGGAGTTCAGCTCACGATTGGGACTATTTTTATGTTTGTCTTATACTTAGTGTTCACTTTTATTTAGTTCAGGAAAAAAAATTTGCACAAAACACAATTGTTATCACACCAATACTTTGTGCATGGATGGATATGTTGATAGTTAGATATGATTGAAAACATAATAACCATTGGCTGCAAAATAGTATCAACCCTCCACAGGCTGCATGTTACCACCATGCCTGAGGAGTTGGTAATGTTTAACCTGGCAAGCATACTTGCTAAATATAAGTTTTTAAAGAGGATAAATATAGTGAGATCTGAAGCTACAAAGTTCGTAGGCGACTAGCCTTGAAAAGCATAAAGACAGGGAACCAGGTACCTTTGTTCCTCTCCAGTGGTGCTTCTGAAACTTGTCAAGGTGACAATGCTGTTATTTTATTTTATACCAGAAATGAGCAAAAAAAAAAGGTAAAAATGAAAAGAGCCAACTGAGTTGATATTACAAGAAGAGCTGCTTGCATGTTTTCCCTCAAGTCATATAACAGATAAGGTTTTCAAAGAGTCTTTATTACCTCAGTTTTAACTTAATTATCGTATTACCTTCATTTAAATTACTTTCCTGCAATCACAATTGTACAAAGGTATTTATTTAAGATTATGTGATTGTCCTGTCTCTGAATCAAAATATCAGCAAACCTATCAACATAATCAACATATGTTTTGCGTCACTAACCCCCTAACCTGGTATAACATAGGTAATCATTGCATGCCATGCAATGTAATGATTAAAGGAATTAATGAAACGTTCAAGAGAAAATACAGAACTGTAGGATCAACATCCACACAAGCAGCGACCATCCTGAAAGGCTTGTGCGCGAGGGAGAGAGCTTTATTTTGACAGCTCCATGAGCAGCATCTGTTGTACTCCAACTCTTCTCTGGTAAGTTTCAATTGCTAGTTCCACGTGATCCTCGACACAGGAAGATGTTTATTTTGGAATCTGTGCTCTTATTTAGATTATAAAAAATGATGAGTTTGGACATGTTTTGGCTACCTTGTGATTGGCAAGTTGCATGCCATATAAGCATGGTGATGGGCAAAAGTCTCAATTCATAGCTCAAACCTGAAGTCCACAAACCAGTGGGTAACAATGCCATCTATTACATGATATACTGTCTACCATACATATGCATTTGGAGTACCTTAATAAAATGGAAATACTTCATTTGATTACGCCAAAGTCATGCTAATGTTACTTTTTTCTTAAATAAATCTAACACATAAATCCAGTGTAGCTTATGTTTTTATGTTAATATTACATATCTTCAAACATTAAGCAACAGAGGACGTTACAAGAACACTTCCACAAACAAATTTTGTTTATACGAGAGTTTCTGTTCAGTGGAAAATAAATATTAGTTAATATTCCATTTCCCATAATCCACTGATACAATATATAGACAAAATCATTGGACCACCTACACAATGCACCTACAGGAGTTGCTAACCCTTGGGAACCCATGCCGAGACGCTCCAAGCGCTCAGCTTTTGTGCTGATGTTGCAATTATTGAGCTAGCGGAGGGTTGATGGATTTACACAATATTCTCTTTAACGCTTGACATGGCTAAGTGCTTAATTTTATACACCTGTGACAATGCAACTGAAAACAACTGAATCAAAGATGAGGAGAATACCTTTTGTTCATATATGTATCAACAAAAAACTTCTAGCTATGTTCAATTCAGTTACAAAAATCTGTTTCTTATTTTCTTAAAGGGATTTTTCCCCTTGTGCAAAGATGAACATAGATTTTTATATTGTTAAGGTTGAAACCTAAAACTGCTCATGTGATGTTTTCATTAGCCTGCTGGTCAATATGAATCCACCAATTACAACCCAGGGATAAATGAGACCAGGAAGTCACACTGACAGCCTCTCAGGACCACTGTGAAATTCTAATTGAAGTCATGTGTAGCTAACCCACTTATTCTGCCCTCAGGGAGGAAAAAAACACACTGGAACCGTTCACAGCGGTGTTTGCAGAGCACAACATACAAAAATATTTTCATCGGACTGTTTGGGGGAACTGAGGTTTTATGCATCTTATCATTAGAGAGGTCAAGACCCCAGAATATCTAACAAACAGACCACTTTCCGTGCATGATGTCAAACATTTTATTTCACTGCGTCTAAAGCCAAACATGAGGAAAGGCTGTGGTTTAAAACTGCACATAATGCTGAGAAGAATTTTGGGGAAAATGTACAGTAATTAGCGACACATTCAGTAAATTAGTCTCTCGCTGTCTGCAATTTGTTTATAATTTGGTGTCAACATCTCATTTTTTGTTGAAACCTCAGAAGTGTAAATCAAAAGTGTTCAGTAATGGGACTATTTTGTAGGAGGCAAACGTATAAACTTTGAATATTAAATAAAATATGAATTTGTTTTGCATTCACTACAGTATTTCTGCACTAAACTGCTTGTGACTCTTCTCCCAGGCAGTTTATTTAAGGGATAAGCCAATAAAAATTAATCACCATATTAACCACAGTGAAGCTTGCTGCATGCAAAAACACTGCAGTAGAAAGAACGACAAGGTTTATTTAAAAGAATCTGAAAGCACTCTCTTTGGTATTATTAGTTCAGTCCCAGCCATAATATGTATATTCAGCAAATCTATCTATCTAGAGAAAGAGATGGTAACCTTAGTATATCAACAAAAACATTTTTGAATTAAAAAGTTCAAATGAAAAGTACAATTAAGAACTTTTGTCATGTGATGACTCCAAATGACACTATTTATAATAATTCAGTACTAAAGCTGTATTTTCGTTACAATAATATCATCTTTTATGAAATTATACAACTAAAATGATGATGTAAAGGATTAAAAATACTTTGAAGAAGCTATAACGCTTTGCTACCTGTGTTTTTTTCTTTTATCTAATAAAAAAAAGTAAACCACTTTGATAATAAATTAAATATAGAAGCCTTAAAAGAATCAGGACAGTTTAAGTTTAATCTCGACTTTTTCAGCACCAGAAGAAGACAAATCTGTGCACACCCTATTAAATCCTCTATTTTCCCTACCTTTTACTTTTTTCCATTTGCTAGAAAGTAAACATGGCTAGGGCACCAGCTGATGACACAAGTTTTAATAGTTTGGAGTTTCCAAGTTTGGAGTGTGTTTTTTGCCTTCACTAGCAAGCCAACTGCATAGCGATATGAAGAAATGAGGGTAGCGAGAGCTGGGGAAGAACATGCAACAAATGTCTCTCCACACCAGTTGGTATGCATCATAAGTCTTTGCTCACTACACTGTGCCAAAAACTGGTTTAACTGAGAAATAAAAGTTGATGGATGAAATGGGTTTGTGAGAAAATGATTGTTTGGTAGTGAAACGTATTAAACACTCATCGTCAGCCCAGTTAATTCCTAATAAAACTGTGCCAAATCCCACTGATAACTGTGGCAGCTCTGATACTCTGTGTGCCTCTAGGTGTTTCTGTCATAGACGTGCCATATGTTGGAAAGCACTTCCTATATCTTTAAATCTTTAAATCTCCCTACTGTGCAAAATGCACAAATTTAGTCCGAGTCTTCACCAAGCCTTGAGGGCTTATCACAGTAAAATCCAATAAGGTGTTGTCACAGATTAACATCTTCATGAGCAGCTAAAATATCTTTCAAAACCCTCAATGAAACTATAAAACCATGACTTACCCCGTACTCCCCTGTCTCCTGGTTGGTCATCGCCCACAGGTCAACGTCAATATTTCTGGCATTTTTTTCATCTGTGGAAACAAGTCCGGTCACACCTGAAAACACGAAGAACGGCCACATTAAAGATTTGACAGTGGATCGCGATCTGTGGTGTTTTAAAACAAGCCAACCATGCACACAGGAGTTTTCATATTTTTCTTTCAAATGCTCATAGACAGCACTTTCTCTAAATTGTTTATAACTAGGAAATAGCATAAGCAACAGTCAGACTAACAGCAATAAATCCTTTGCTGAAAAGTGCACAACAAGTGTGAAAATCCTAACCGTAACCGTGACTTGTGTTTAATATAATAATTGCATGACGGGAACTCCATTTGCAGCTTTTACGCTGAGTATTCTCCTGACCAAAAGCCTTTTGTGTAACCTCTAAACAAAAGAAGTGCATTTGTTGAACCACAGAGGCACCACTGATAGCTTGAAATGGTCCAAATTCAAAATGTTTTAAATCAATGATGTATGAAATAAAAGAAACAGAAATGAAACTGTGACATCGAGGATTCAAAGCTGGGTCTCTGGTACATCAACTAGCCCCACAACAGAAAAATGTGGACTTTGCCAGCTAATCATCTTGTTTCTTTTAAACGACTGTTGAAAACAAATTTCTATAGGTTAGCATTTCCTTAATCTTTAATGTTCTTTAACCTAATATGGGACTTTTTTTGCATAGCACTTTTATAAAGTGCTTCACTGTTTGGATAAAGTTATTATTATGGATATTATAATAATGATTTTTTTCATAAGGGTTCAAATATCTGGAAACAAGGACACTGAGTTTTTTAAGATTTTGCTGGAAAATCTACCACACATGAATAGTCCTAATAAAAAAACGGAGAATTGCAACACAACTGAAGCACCGTTTGAGTGCCTGCACATAAACTAAAACAAAAAAACCAACAAGAGGAGAAAGATGAGAGCTTTCATCGAATGTTTGGACCCCAAAAACGCTGTTATTGTTCTGCTTATTTCCATTTGATATGAGTGCAGATCTGGCAGCTGATAAAGTAAACAAGGAAGTGTGTGAGCGGGCACATCAAGCATCAAATGGCTATTAGCAGGAGTGTTGTGTGATAACGGTTCAATTATGCTGTAATTATGCTGTTGAAAGGGCACATTTTAATCGCATTCTGGGTTCAACGGTGCTTTATGATAATGTGCAGCTGGTCACTTGGCCTCGCAGCAAGTACTGTTCCCTGTTATCTGAAGTGCAGTAACGGCTTTAGGGTGAAATGAATGGCAGTGTTTAAAGTGGTGGTGGAGACCTAAATCCATACTTTGCATTAGGTCTCATGCATGAACATTCAGCGATAGATGCAAGATCAAACAGCGACAGAAAGGCTCACTGTCGCTGTCTTTTAGTTTCTGAAACCTCTGAAAGACTTGTTGTTACAAATTTACAGAAATCTACTCACCCCAGAACTGGCGGTTTTGTGTCCTCATTGTGATGTTAATGCCGTCATTCTGGGCTCCCCCCTCTGCCAGTGTCTCCTGTAAGGCCATTGCATATAGTACAAAACCATCATAGAAGCTGCCAGCGATGTAGTCCATCTGCAAGAAGAGACCAAACAGCAGCATGTGGATATTACACTGGGCCCTTTTAAACATTCAATAATACAATAAACATCATTTATCATTAAGTGCTGACAATGACACAGGGCAAATCAATTTTTTTCTGCACAGAATATCTGAAGAAAAAAAAAAACATTAAGCAGGTTACGATTCTAATCAGAACTCACAAATATGTTAAAGGTGATAACTTACCAACGACGGCTCCAAGTGCACACCAAAATCCCTCTGAGCTCTGGCATGGAGTTTCTTCTGAAAGTCTTTGTATTCTGGATTATCAGGAGGCCGGTACGTTATGACGAAAACAGACTAGAGGAAGCACAAAGACGGAAATGTTAACAAAGAGTGAAGATAGATATGAGAGATGTATTAAAATATCAAGAGCATTGATGGTGTGCTTAGGATGATCAAAATGTTTTAGATGTGTTTTGCCATTGTTTGAAGTCATCTTCACTGTGAAAAACTGTAGCATTACATATGTGCTGGGTTACAAGAAGTTAATACATTTTTGCAAAAAAAAAAAAAATAGCACAGTGACCATAACAATCACGATCAAATGTGTCAATCATCACTTCTGCTAAGCGCACAATTTGATGTGCTTAATCGGAGACAACATCATCCTTCCACAATGAATGCACTAACCAAGTAGGTCCATAGTATATATCTGAAATGAGACACGAAGACCCTCTTTTAGAACACTTAAAGTCCTAGTTGACTCAATCTAGCTCAATATTCAGCTGTTCATTCCCTGGCTGTAGCAATTCTATCATAGTAAATTAGAAAGAAACACATACTAAATGTAAATTAAAACAGCTTGGCTGTGTAATACCCCGAGTTACCTAATGTGTAACCACCTAAACATGCAGTCTGTGATAATACAAAAAGAAATGCCGTTAAAGTTGTTAAGAGAAATATTAGTGAAACACTGAACAAATCCAGCTTAGGTTGCATCTTAACAAACAACATGAGTTCTTGAATAGTGATGAGACCAAAGTGGAGATGTTTGGCCATAATGCACAGCATCAGATTTGGTGACAGTTAACACAGTGGTGGTTGTTTGGGCTTGTTTGTGGCCACAGGACCTGATCCTCTCGCAGTCATTGAGTCGACTTTGAATTCTTCTGTATATCAAAGGATTCTAGAGTCAAATATGAGGACATCTGTCTGACAGCTAAAGCTTGGCACAGACTGAGATATGCAACATGACAATAATCTCAAGCACGTCAGCAGTAGGTTCACAACAGAATGGCTGAATGACTGAAGGTGTTGCAACGACCCAGACTTCAACATGGCTGAAATGCTTTGATCGGATCTTAAGATCTTAGAATATCTCCCCCACAATCTAAGCAAGAGATTAAGTCAACAAGATAAGTGTTTGGTGGTGTGTACTTAGTTACAGTTAGCATTCATAGAGTCCTGTGAAAACAGTATATTCATGGTAATAAATGAAGCCCAAAATGAGTGTCACAAAGACACACTTAGCTTGTGTTTCAATGATGCAAGTAACAAAATAAACTGTTTGAGTGTTACCGCCAGTGTTGGGGAGTAACGGAATACATGTACCGCCGTTACGTATTGTGGCGAGCTCAGACAAGGAGGAGACGGAGGTATCGTTTGGTCTTGCTTCCCGTGAGCTAGCCAGGGAGCACAGCCGTTTATTGACATCTGCAGAAGAACACTGCCGCTAGCTAACTGCTCAGCGCGGCAACAGCACAGCAACAACAACACACAGGGCGCCCTCTGACCCCGGAAGGACACACCGTCGCAGCCAGAGGGCGTCACCCGTCACTATGGTAACATAAACAAAACATCACAAACAGAGCCCCGAACAGCCCTGACCCGCTACATAGCCCCCACCTAAGGGGTCAGTCGTCCCCGACGACCCCATTACCCCACACAAAGTCCTGCAAATGTCCAGGTGCCTTCTTTTGGTGCACCAGCCAGTCTCGACCGGCGGGGGAAAAGTCACTCGGGTCAGAACATGGGGTGCCACCATCATCCCCTGCCCCGGCGTCCGCCGGAGCGAGCGGTCGGTACGGTGAGAGCCTGTCCCGGTGCAACACCACCATGCGCCCCGGGCCCAGCATGCGGATACGGTACACCACTTCTGTTAGCCGCTCCACGACCTCCGCCGGCCCTTGCCAGTGACTGCAGAGTTTGGGGGACACTCCTCTCTTGCGAACCGGGCAGTACACCCAAACCTTGTCGCCAGGCATGAAAACCCCCCTCGGCACTTGGTGTCGTAGGCTCTTTTCTGTCGTACTCCGGAACTGGCCTGGGCCTGGCGGGTGTAGTCATGAACCACCTGCAGCCGCTCCCTCAGCCTCCTGTAGTAGTCCATCTCTGGCCCACCATCAATCTCCGGCTCGGGGGGGTACCCGAACACCAGATCCACAGGCGTCCGGAGCTCCCGTCCAAACATCAGAGCGGCAGGTGTGCACTGGCTGGACTCCTGCACCGCAGTCCGATACGACCAAAGGACCAGGGGCAGATGTCGGTCCCAATCCCGCTGGTGGCGGCTGGTGAGAATGGCAAGCTGGGTGGCCAGCGTGCGGTTGAAGCACTCAACCAAGCCATCGCTTTGTGGGTGGAGCAGTGTGGTTCTCGTCTTCTCCACCCCCTGTCGCCGGCAGATCTCCCCGAAGACCTTCGATTCGAAGTTACGCCCCTGGTCACTGTGGAGCTCAGCCGGGACCCCAAAACGGGTGAACATCTCCTCCACCAGCTTCTCGGCTGTCGTCGTTGCGCTCTGGTCCGGCACCGCGTAGGTCTCTGGCCACTTCGTGAAATAGTCCATAGCCACCAACACATACCAGTTCCCTGACTCCATGACAGGGAAAGGCCCTAGGACGTCCACTCCCACTCTTTCCATTGGGGCCCCCACCAGGTACTGCTGAAGGGGGGCAGTGGAGCGTTGAGTTGGGCCCTTCTGTGCCGTGCAGGTGTCCCAGCAGTGCACATGAAGTTCCACATCCGGTCGACAGCCAGGCCAGTAGAACCGTCCCCTGAGGCGGCAGAGAGTTTTGGCATTCCCATAGTGTCCTGCCCCCACCGAGCCGTGGACCAGCTAAAGCACCTGCGACCGCAGCGACCGAGGCACCAACAGCTGCAGGAGATCTCTGCCCTGACCAGGGACCCACCATCTCCGGTACAGGAGGCCGTCGTGGGTCTCCAGATTGTTGTGCTGGGAGTAGTAGGCCTTCACCTCGGGCTCCTGTCCCGACACCCCCATCCAGGCGGGGCGTTGCGCCGCCTCCAGCCAGGCCCCCACCTGAACCAACGTCGCATCGGCCTCCTGCTCCCGCTTCAGCTGCTGCGTTGTCAATGGGAGCCACCCCCCTCCGCTGGCTGTGGCCTGAGCAGTAGCCACCCCCAGCACCTCCTGGGCCTGCTCCTCCTGTCGCAGGCAGTAGCGGCACTCGACGGCTACGCAGGGCCGTCTGGAGAGGGCATCAGCGTTGCCATGCTGTCGACCTGCCCGATGCTGGATCTCGAAGTCATAACCCTGAAGGACCTCCAGCCAGCGGGCCACCTGCCCCTCTGGGTGTTTGAAGTTCAGGAGCCAAGTCAGAGATGCATGGTCAGTGCGCAGGAGGAAGCTGTGCAGATATGGCTGGAAGTGCCGCACCGCTAGCACTACGGCCAGCAGCTCCCGCCGGGTCACGCAGTAGTTCCTCTCGGCTCGCCCCAAGGCACGACTGAAGTACGCCACCACCCGTTCTCCAGCCTCGTCCTGCTGGGAAAGGACCGCCCCGACTCCTACATTGCTAGCATCAGTGTCCACAATGAAAGGTTGCCGGGCGTCGGGGTAGGCCAGGACTGGGGCTCTGGTGAGGGCCTCCTTCAGCTATGCAAAAGCCGCAGCACAGGCATCCCCCCAGCCAAACAGCTGTCCCTTGTCAGTCAGGCGGTGGAGGGGGCTGGCCATCGTCGCGAACCCCTTGATGAACCAACGGTAGTAGGAGGCTAGGCCCAGGAAGCTCCGCAGTTCTTGGACGTTTGAGGGAGTCGGCCAGTCCCGGACCGCAGCCACTTTTGCGGGGTCAGTGGCGACACCTCGAGCGCTGATCACATGGCCCAAGAACGTGGTCTTGCTCGCCAACAGCCGGCATTTCACGGGGTTGAGCCGCAGCCCAGCTCGTTGGATGGCACTCAAGACCTCGCTCAGGTGAGACAGTGCACTGTCGAAGTCGCCACCGTGCACCAACAGGTCATCCAGGTACACAACGCAGCGGCTACGAGGGATATCCACGAGCACCCTCTCCATCAGCCTCTCAAACGTCGCTGGTGCATTGCAGAGCCCAAATGGCATGACCCTCAACTGCCACAGCCCCTGTCCAATGGTGAATGCAGTCTTAGGCCTTGCGTCGGGGGCTAGCTCCACCTGCCAGTAACTGCTGCGTAGGTCGAGGGAGCTGAACCAACTGGAGCCGGTAACGTAATCTAGGGCCTCGTCGATCCGCGGCAGCAGGTACGAGTCCTTCTTGGTGACTGCATTGAGGAACCTCGGGCTGCCAATCCTTCTTCCCCACCAGAACCACAGGTGCCGCCCATGGGCTATTGGACGGCTCGATCACCCCAGCCGCAGCCATCTCACGGCTCTTCTCTTCCGCTACCTGCCGTTTGGAGAGGGGCAGCCGGTGTGGGCGCAGACGGATGGGCTAAGCAGAGCCGGTGTCGATGGTGTGCTGGACCAGACTCGTCTGCCTACAGTCTTTGTGACTGGCGGCAAAGATGTCCACATTCTCGTCCAGGAGGCACCTCAACCGCTGGCGCTGGTCGACATTGAGGCCTACGCTGTTGCTGCCAAAGGTCATCAACAGCCTCGATGGTCTCGGTCGAAGGAGGTTTGTCGGGTTGAGAGGCTGAGGCGAGTGGAGATGACCCGGAGCCACCGGCATCCGAAATCTGCTGAGCGGCAGCTGCCCGACGCCCGTCCCCGCTCCCTGCTTTTGGCCGCGCTGGAGGGCAAAAGTCTCTGCGCCAAGAGTGATAGCCAGCTTCGCGGTGTCGACGCAGGCCCCCCAGCGGCTCAGCAGATCCAGGCCAATGATGCACTGGTCTTGAATGTCGGCGAGCCAGAAGTCGTGCACCAGCTCTAGATCCTTCACTCGGATCTGCAACGGTTTCTTCCCCCGCATAACAGTTTTCTCCCCCGTCACTGTCATCAGCTGGGTGTCTGTGGGCAACCAACCCTTCACCAGTGGCCCGGATGTTTCAGGGAGCACGCCAGGTCGTATCAGGAAAATGGTAGACCCCGTGTCCACCAGGGCCTGGCATGGCTGGTCCTCAACACAGCAGCTCAGGTAGAGTCCTTTGAGGTGCCCAACTCGGCCCACCACTGTGCATTGTCCTTGGAGGGGGGCAGGAAGCTGGAGCGGTGGTCCCCTCGCTACACCGCTCCCTCCTCGTTTCCCTGAGGCTGCGTAGTTCTGGTATTCGGAGATGGTGCTGGGCAGTCATGCGCCACGTGGCCAGGCTCATTGCACCGGTAGCAGCGGTTGGTCGGTCAACGAGGACGCTTCCGGGGCACCGAGGGTTGCAGCTGGGACATCTCGGCGACCCCCTCTGATTTGGGGGTAGTTTGGGGGGGGACGCCTGCTGGTTAGGTCGCGAGGTGAGCACCGGCTCGGCCCTTTCAGCCTCAAGGAGCGCCTCACGGAGGGTCTGAGGCATGGCCAGGCGGACGTGTTGGCGTAGTCGCTCTGGGAAAAGTCCTTGCAGAAAAGCATGCAGGCTAAGCTCCTCACGGGCTGCTGCTGGAAACTCCGGGTAGCCACGACGAGCATACAGCAACACGTCTGCTGCAAAGGTGCCCAGGCTCTCTCCCGGTCGACGGCTCCGGTTGGTCAGCTGCTCTCTGCTCTGATCAGTGGAGTGCCGCTGCCCGAATCGCCTCTCGAGTGCCGCGGTGAGGGCCTGGAGCTCATGCTGCTCTGCCGGGGTTAGGTCAAGGAGTATCTGCAGTGCATCTCCCTCTAATGCTAGCGCTAGGTGCGTAGCAGTCTCCTCTTCGCTCCAGCCACTATGTCTGGCGGCCAGCCGCACTTGTTAGAGGTAGGGCTCTAGCGGGGTTAGCCCGTTGTATTTCGGTACCTTAACTGGCGTGGTAGGCATGACTGCTCGCAGTTGGGGGCTCGGCGTGTGGGTCAACAGAGGTAGCCCATGAAGCACTGCCCTAGCATCTGTCGCGACGGGTCGCGGGGAATGTTCTCCTCGACAGCTTGCTCCAGCCTCTGAATGTCTCTCTCCATTACGGCGAGGGTGAGCTATCCCACTTCTGACACCAATGTGGCGAGCTCAGACAAGGAGGAGATGGAGGTATCGTTTGGTCTTGCTTCCCGTGAGCTAGCCAGGGAGCACAGCAGTTTATTGACATCTGCAGAAGAACACTGCCGCTAGCTAACTAGCACGCGGCAACAGCACAGCAACAACAACACACAGGGCGCCCTCTGACCCCGGAAGGACACACTGTCACAGCCAGAGGGCGTCACCCATCACTATGGTAACATAAACAAAACATCACAAACAGAACCCCGAATAGCCCTGACCCGCTACAGTATTTAAAATACAAAATATGAGTAACTGTATTCCGTTACAGTTACCGTTTAAAAAGGTGGTATTTAGAATACAGTTACTTTGTTGGAATAAATGGATTACACGGCGGTATTTTCCTGTTTCATATTGTCGCGGGTCAGGCCTGTTTGGGTTTTGTTTGACAGTTATGTTCTGTTGTTCCAGGCGGCAGCCTTACGGTTGCCATGGTTACAGGGTGACACGCGCTCCCTCTGCGACTGTATGTTTCCTGGGTGAGAGAGCGCCTTTTTGTTGTTGTTGTTGTGCTAAGCTAATAGGCAGAATGCTACAGGCATAGCCCTAAAGAATGTAGCATCATGGGCAGTGTAGTCCGTGCTGCAGGGAGAATGGACTGCCATACCCGTTATGTGTCTGTGAGCGGGAGGAGGGAGAAAAAGGAGAGTGGAAAAGTACGAGCTGTCATCGAGCAGAAACGGAAGCTGGAAGCATGTAAATATAATAATAACCACTGCAGCCAAGAAGAATGCCTGACAAGCCCAGTTGTAAGTAAGATATTAAGACTCGACTGTATGCTGTGTTCGTGTTTTCCTCCGAAACAATAAGTTCCGTTGGAGCAGCCTTTCAAATCGTCTCTCTGTCTCTCGCTAGCAAAGTTGACCCAGACAACAAAGTAAAGCTAGTTTTCAGCTACGAGCCCGACACAAACCCACCGTATCAGTCTGAGGTCCCTTTACTATGGTTTGGAGCCGCGGACCTTCAGTAATAGTAATAAATCACATTCATGTAGTTGTAAACAGCATGATAATATATTAAGTAATCAAAAGTATTCAGAATACGTTACAGCCAACAACTAAACAAGAAGGGAGCTACTTCAACAACCTCCAACAAAACACAAAGACTTGCAAAATATTCAAGAAACGGTTATCGCTGTTTTAAAACAAGGTACCAACTTAAACATCAAATATAATGAAATACATGTATGCTTATTATACATAGTTATTTATTTGTATTAAGCAACTAACAAAAATTTAAAAGGCCTGTTTTTCATCCATCCACCCATTTTCAACCTAGACTCCAACATAACTGAACTACTCTCCTCACACCTTTGTCAGCAACTCATCCCTCACTCTGGTGACTAATTCACACTTTATTCAGTGAAAAGCAGGTCTTAAAATAAAGCAGCTGCTTAGACAAAACCCTCTCCAGTGTAGAATATGTGTTTCGAAAAAACATAAAAACACTATTGGTCTTATAATTCGTCGCGCAATTACAAATACAGCCTGATAGAGTGTGTTGTTACTTCTTTAATGACTTCGAAAATTGGTTCAATACAAACTGCTCTGCAGGCACTAGTGCTGAGAGAGACCTTTAGTCTAGCAATCAAATTTTGACCCAGACGTTTCAGTGCAAATATTTACCTTTACTGACCTTTCATTCTGTTGATACACTAGTCACCAAAACAAGTTTTTCGCAAAAAAACAAGTTCTTTTTTTTGCTCTTATCTGGAAATTCTACAGCTTGGTTTTCATGTTACAACAGTTACTGGAGACCTACCACAAACTTCCACAAGCAATTATTGCTGTGAAGGAAGCATATTGCGATAATGAGACCTGTTACGGCATGCAGACAAATTAACACCTTTCATGATGAAAAATATCAGATCCAAAAATGTGGCTTTACAGCTCAGAAGGTTAGAAGAAGTTCAGATTCAGATGAACAAATAGAGACACAGAGTGTTTATCAGTTCATGGTTTCAACATTGCAAAACAAGCACTTCCTTTCATTATTAAATCTTCTACAAAAACATTTTCCAGCTATTCAAAGTTAATGTTTTACCTTATTATTGGGAATTTAGGCAAATATATGCTGTACATTATGTCTTAATCCACCATTTATTATGCAAGATTTATTTTACAAAGGCTACTCTGCTTCAAAACTACTGAAAATGCTTCATTAAGAGAATTAGGGGGAGCCAGTGTGACATTTAGGGGGATAAATTAGTCAACTGACACATTTGTGACTACTTTCTTATTTCTCAGTGCACTCATTTATAGGGCTAAAAGGCCTCCTGTAAAAACACATCCCCCGATTCATTAATGTCAAGAATTTCCCTCTTTAAAGTGGTCAAAGTGTAACAATTTGTGTCATCTGAGACTGAAGAGACCAAATTGGTTCAACTTTGTAAGATGAACCAATCTTACCAGCTTGTAAGAGTTTATTCAAGTCTTTCATCTACATGTCTGTCATTACCATAAAAGCTTCACATCTTTTTAATTTCCACAGCCATGTTGAGTTTACTCAGCCCAATGGACACAGTAACTGAAACATGGTAATGCCACTCAATTAAGCGAGATTACCATTTCCCATGCCAAATGGCGGTCTTGTGTGATTTCCAATAGCAAAGCAAGTGAAACAGTGATTGCCGCATCTAATAAATCCAAGCATAAAAAGGTATGTGTTCATTTTACCTTAAAAACCTTGATGGGATCAGCCCAGTCAGCTTTCTGCCACGGTTTGCGATCTGCCAAGATCTCAGCAAACACATCCAGATAGAAGATAGCATAGTTTTCTGGGTCCTGGATATCATTCTGAAACTGTTCCATGATGGTCATAAACGTCTCCAAGGGCCCACAGATGTACACGACTGTGAATAGAAAAGCATCAACCAATCACTTTTTAATTTTTTTAAAAACATACCAAAAAAGTCCATCTTGTGCTGGGTTCAGATCATATTTTAGCAGATCCAGGTCTGGTGTTAGATAAATGATCACTCATATCATGTCATTTTTAACACCACTTAGATTACTTAGATCAGGGGTGTCCAACTCCAGACCTCAAGGGCCGATGCCCTGCAGGTTTTAGACATGTCCTTGAGCCAACACAGCTGATTTAAATGGCAAAATTACCTCATCAACATGTCTTGTAGTTCTCCAGAGGCCTGGTAATGAACTAATCATTGGATTCAGGTGTGATATCCCAGGTGATCACCCAGGGTGATATCTAAAACCTGCAGGACACTGGCCCTTGAGGCCTGGAGTTGGACACCCCTGACTTAGACTGTCTGTTAGCATATCTCTCACTTACCTTGTGCTCTATGCACTATGGAAATAAATGTTCTAACATGCTAAACTTTTTTGTCGGCATTGCAGAAGGCGGATTTTGTCTTTAACTACGGTACCAAGCAAAGGCCACCCCTCATTTCTTTACATTTTAAATGGTGAAATAATTGCACCACTTTCTGAGAAATCTGCAAACATAAATGGAAATGCAGTTTAAAGGCACTGGACTGCCACTGATGCTAGTCCAGTTCTTTAGACTTGGTACACCTAAACCTTTTTTTCCCTGTTTCCCATTCTTAAGAAACAGCAACTTTTACACTGAGATTATTCAGATGAAGTTTCAGTGAACAGTAGAAGGATCAGCTAAAGAGCCAGTCATCTCAGGTCATGTATCAGGTCTTTGCTGGTTTTTTCCTGTTTTGTTTTTTGTTTTTTGTTTTTTGTTTTTTTTTTTGGGGGGGGGTTGTAAGCACATGACTTCCAGATACGGTTTATCTTGTGTCCTCCACTGGTCCAGTTTTTTCAAATCTCTTAAGGACATGTTAGATGGCATTCTGAGATACCCTAAGTATTCAGCTAACAGCTTTTTTCTTATGTCTGTAAAACCTATCTTTGGCTTTTTTTTTAGTAGATTCACCTAAAGAAAATTTTGTACAGGCTGTTAGTGCCTAAATATACAATTTACAATGGATTCTTTGTAAGTTGTTATACAGTATGTAGACACAACGCTGGACCATCCCTTGAGTTAGGTGCTTTTTATGCTTGAATGAACAGTGTTAAGTGGCTTAACAAACAAACAAAAAAAGGTTCCTCTAAAACTCGTCAGGACTGGATAGGAAAATGAGTGAAAAAAACAGCCAGTGACAAATGACAGACTTGGAAAGACCTTCAGAAAGCCTGGAGAACTACTGTTCAACACCACTTTAGGGTGGGACATCAGCTCACAGCAATATTAGGGGAAACACACTGACATTTACTTTACTTGCATTTTTTTTAACACTTACTGAATGTTCATGCTTTCAGATGCTGCTAGACATTCATATCAGCACATTTCCTGTGGCTTTGATTAAACATGTATACGGTTCCTTGAAATCTAATTGATCTCTGTTTGCTATCATTGTGACAACACCAATAATCTTTATTAAAACCAGAGCAGTGTGACACATTTTCCACAGTTTCTTGTGGTTTCACATATTGAAATGAACAGCACAGTCTAAGTAGTGGGTAATACACTTCGACAGCTGGCGTTTATTTCAACTTTTGCAATGCCTGATTCTAATAAATGTCAGGCTACAACAAAATGGTCTGTAGCAGGAAAGAAAAAAAATACACGAGCAAGCCAAGATGGAGAGAAAAGCTGTACAAAGATTGGGGTGGATATTATTTCAGAGGACCTCGAACAGTGGAAACAAGTGAAGAAAGAAGAATACTGGACTAAATATTATAAATATTTCAAGGGTACTGGAGATTTAAAAAAAAAAAAAAAGTATATTTGGCAATACACAAACTATAATCTGAGAGCTTTACATAAATAAAACTGTCAAAATATTTACTAGAATCAGAAATGGTTTTAAAAAAGAAAAAGCAAACAAAATTACAACTCACCCATTCAGTCCCAAGTTTTAGATCAAGATTCAACAAAGGGAACATTTCCCTTGGTTTTGTGGTTTAACCTGATGTTTTCAGACATTTCCAGGTCTCTGAACCAACTGAGTTAAAAATGGTCCAAATCCATTAAATTCTAATAAAAATGATTGGAGCAGCTAATCTCCAGGTGTGACGATTAACTTTAACATCTGGGAATCGATGAAAAAAAGGATTTTACAAGATTTAGATTAGTAAGAAGTTATTTATCTAGATAAAGATATTCTGGCCATAAATTTGATTATTGCAAAAAAAAAAAAAAAAAAAAAAGCAGTTTATGAAACCTACACTTTTAATGTTTGTAAATTAAACCATTAACCAAAAACAGAATTACATAAAACGCATAAGACACTGCACCAGGAACACAAACATAATTAAATGTCTAAAACACAAATTAATGTGTCCAGTTCTGACAGTACTCACTCTAAGCTTACCTTTAAACTATTCAGTTGATCAGAGACTTGAAAACTTTTTTTCCAGGTTCTGGCAGTGTCTCTACCTACTACCTTCACCCTGCCACCTACACCCTCCTGCTGTTGAGTCATTTTTTTAACCCCAAAAAGTTACATTTTTTTTCCATTAGTAGGCTCCCAACTAACAGGCATTTCCTCATGTTTTAGAGCTGTTGCTGCTGCTGCTGCTTCAACCTCAACCCTCAGCTCTTCCAGCTTGGGTCACCATGCCAGGTAGCTCTGTTGTCTGCTGAACCGATCCCAAAATAAACACGTTACACAGCCAGAGGGAAAATGTCCTCTTGTGTTGCAGAAGTCACTGTGTTTACAGAGGGTTATAGAAAAGTACCTAAAAGTGACTCTAAAGATTGTTTTTAAACCAAAATCTTGATTTAAATTCTGTTTTGTTTTTTTAAAGATGGCTTCATGATTTATATAATCGCGTTTCAGTTTTACCTCTAACAGAAAGGTTGTGTTTTCAGTGCTCTGTGTTTTCTTTTTTTGAAGCATTACTAGGCATTGCAAAATAGAACATTTGCTATTGTGTCAGGATCTTCTGTGTTTTTACAAATTGGCATGCGCCACCTATCCTGCTGCGTTCTGTTTTGTTCATGCACATATTTTGACACTGACCCAGATCTAAACACAAACAATTGTCAGTATTTTCTCTTACTGAAATAACACATACAGTAACGCATGTATTTGTGGCGGGTGTTCGTACGAACTCCTTCCTATTCGCTTTACTCTCCAAACAACGCTGTTTCAAGATAATGATGCTCATTTTAAAAATAGGCTTAAAGCAAAAAACGTCTCTTTAGGAAAACACAGAAAATGTGATGTTTATGGTGTTTCAGTCTTAAGAATAATATGCAGAAACTGAGCATAATGCCACAATTATTGAGAGCACAGTTAACACTTGTTAATGATACATTATGTAATGATTTGTATGACTATAATTAATTTTGGTAACTTTCAGAATTAGCTATTAAATATACTTATGCTGTAGTGTCCATGTGACTCATAAAATTCACATCACATAGCAAAGTTTTCACAGGAAACGACAAATGTAATATTATACAAAAACATGGGATATTTCATCATTTAGTCTTTTTCTACTCTTCGTTATTAAAACATGATGTGATGGATCCTTAAAGACTAGACATATTAGTGCTTTAATGAGAGCAGCTGCTGTGTCTGCTACCCAATGTTAATATACGTTGTTTTAAATTTCACTTTAAAAAAGTGCTTTAAAAGAGCTTTAAAAAAGGGAACCAACATCTCCATTCTATATATATCTTTAAATGCTACAATAATGATTGTGTTAATTTATAAGTCAGGAGGTGAATGTTACTAACTAAAATAGAAACTACAACTACATTTGGGGAAACATTTTAGTTAACTGAAATACAATTTTTAAAAAGTAAGGTTTAGCAAAGAAAAATAACTGAACAAACTAACTAGAAAAAAATTAAAATACAGGGAAAATGTCCTTAATTTAAGTCTTTTTATGGTCAAATTTGGGAATGCAATCTGCTTAATAAAGTTGTGAAAACTATAAACTATGTGAAACTTAAATCAGAATAAAATGCATTAAATTTTTCTTTAGTATTTTATTTTGTGATCTTCATTTGACCAAATCACTTCTGCAAGGCGAATATAAGCAAAATTGTGTAAATGCATAGTTTGTCCAGCAGAGCGGCTCCACCTGCTGCACGAGTAACATCACATTTAACAACTACGTCTTTATGTTATTTTTAAAACTATATTGCTCGAAGATCAATAATAAGTGATTTTCTGTTTTTAGGTATAATTCTGACATAACCACGGTGTAAGGCATGAATTTCAGACCCAACCGCAGAAGCCGATGTCTGGGAGTCGATGGGGAAGTGGACTCCAGCTTAGCATGTGCAGCTTGTTATCAACCAGTGTTTTGTTAGTTGAGTGCTGACTTCATCTTCACCAAAAAACATCCCCCATTTTTTTCTACCCTTATTACAGTTGTCCTGCGATCCATTTTATCTCATTAAATTACCGTATCCGGTTTTCCTACCTAAATTATGAAACCTGTAATGTTTGGTTTATGTTTCAATCTAAATAATACAAAATAACAGATAAGGCTGAAAACTGTTCAACAGCACCACAAACTGAAACCCCGACAATTATTGTGTGTTGTAATTTGACTGCATTAGTTTAGGTGTATTTCATAAACAGGCAACGGGTTGCTGATTAAGACTTCAGTGAGTCGTAATTTGAGATGATGTTCTGTTGTTTTCTTTGCTCACTGAAAGGTGTAATGTCATACAGCTGTTATTTCTGGATCCATAACAAACCATTTTATGTCGGGGATTTATAAAAGACAGCACAAGACTGCTGTGCATACTATTATATTTTTATTTATTTTAAATTCTTATATTTTACTGCAGGTTTATCGTAGCTCTGTAGTGTGTATATGTCTCTAAAAAGGAGTTTAAAAAGTTAAAATATGAAAGATCCACCACTATGTAGATGTCAGTTATAGAAACCTCTTGCATTTTTATACCTCTTGCAACAAAATAAGAGAAATTATAACATATGACTTTATTGACTTAGATTCTAAATCACACTATGTTTTGTTTCAGTCTGTTTCAGGGCTATTTCACTGTTTTGGTTGCTTCATAGGTAATCACATGCAAATGCATGAACAGAAAGAAAGCCAAGAATTGCACTCAGTGTTTTTGTTGCCTGGATTATGCAGGATTTTCTAACATGTGCCATGTTTGTCTTGCAGATGAATCTTTTTAAGGTGGGATTACCCTCTCCAGCTCTTTGTTTGTTCATCTTCTGATCTTTATGAAAGGCTCTTGTCAAATAAATGACTTGTAGCACAGCCTCTAGCCTTTCTTTACACAGAAAACTGTAAAGCAACATGCAGCTCACCAAACCTGCAACGGTTGAAGATGTTTTCACGGGAAACAGGATTTCTGTAATTAAACCGAGGCACTACCTGAGCTTCATTGTGAAGAGACACGCTTTTCATCCCTCGATCAGAGCTGAAAATCACTTGCATATGTACTTGAAAAAGAAAAAAAACCCACATCAGGGCCTGATGTGATTGCTGAAAATTTCCCTCTTGTGTGCCATTAACAGAGTAAAAAGCATCAAGACGAGTGGGAAATGTGCACTGACAAGCCTCAGTGCACTGAAGTTAAATGTTTTTCAGTTTACCAATACCCAGATAAACAGAGTAACAAGCCACTATGCTAATGGTTCTTCTCAAAGGTCATAATGCTGACAATCTGCGCAAACCAAAAGACAGCTATCCTGATGTAAAGAGCTATTCAATTCAATTCAGTTTTATTTATACAGCAACAAAATCACAACAACTGTCACCTCAAGGCACTTTATATTATAGGGTAGACCCTACAATAATACATACTGAGAAAAACTCAACAATCATGTGAACCCATATGAGCAAGCGCTTTGGCGACAGTGAGAAGGAAAAACTCCCTTTTAACAGGAAGAATTTTAATTTACTGGAGTAAATGTTCAAAAGTGCATTTTGGGTACATTTTAAAAGGTCCTATAAGTATGTGGAGTAGATGGTTAGTAAAGAGAAACTTGTATATCTGGCTCATCTTTTCACTGTGATTCCTTCTCTGTAAAAATAATTGTGTTTACCCACTGGCACTCAAACCTCCATGGAAAAGATTGTGGTTTGGGTTAAAATATGCTCCTCAACAACATCAAGTCTGCACATTGAAAAACAAAAACAGGCATTCCACCGTGTGTTTAAATGTTACGCTGAGAGCTTATTTACCAGTGTCGTTCTCAAGACCCATCTTATATTTCCCACAGACACCAAGAGTTACCTTGGGCTTAATTTGAAGACACCAAAGGGGAGCAGAAGCTTTAACAAAATGGCAGTATTTAGACTGGGCTGACTATGCACTGTATATGTTTCCTGTAACCTTAAAATAAGTCCAAATACTAATCTCATTTATCCATATGTGCACTCACTGAGTGATTGCTTGAATTTAAATCCAAAGCTGATGTCATATTTTAGTGTGAAGGCTTCTCCCGTTTCCTCTGTTTCCCCCACAGAACAAACCTTCACTAAAAAGAAAGCCTAATCCTAAAACAAACTAGCAAAGTATTTTATTCTATGCTAATCAGTCATCTAAAAGAGGTCCTCCATAATTCATTTAATTTCCAACTAATCTGCAGGTTTAAGGAAAAGAAATCTCTTAAATCAGTTTTGTTTTTTAAAATATGGCCAACAGTCAAACAAAAGATTTTCCTTTACAAAAGTTAAAAATATTTTCCTCCTCTAAGATTTGTGGTCAGTTATAGTCTACTGGGTGGTGATGTTACACACCTATAAACTGAAATGGGATTGAAAATGGGATGGCTGTGACTTGTCTGTGTAGGAGTCTGGTCAGTCATATTTTGTTGAGCCTGACCTATATTGAACACTGGCACTCATGACATCATTGTCTTATAAACTTAAATACATGAACTTAGATTTATATACTTAACTAATCAACTTAAATGCATAAAAACCTGGTTTCCGGCTTCTTGAACTAGTCTTTGACCATATACCAGTACAAAAGATGGACATAGCCACTGTGACACCACTCATCCATGCATTTCTTTAAGCTCTTCCACAACAAACTGGCACCTTCAGCCTGTTTTTCCAAATAGACAAACCTTCTCAGGAGCTGCACATCACCAGATACACACATCAAGGTAAGAAGAGAGGCAAGATGAAGTGATGCACCCATCATGCCTAGTGCCTACTGTACAAGCCAGTATGTGCTCCAAGAATGAGGTCAGCTGACCACCTGACTATACTGAATAACCAGGTTATTCCATCAATGGGTTTTTTTCTTCCCTGATGGCATGGGTATATTCCAAGATGACAATACCAGAATTCATCGGGCTCAAATTGTGAAAGAGTGGTTCTGGGAGCATGAGACATCTTTTTCACACATGGATTGGTCACCACAGAGTCCAAACCTCAACCCCATTGATCATTTTTGGGATGTGCTGGAGAAGGCCTTGCGCATCAGTCAGACTCTACCATCATCAATGTAAGTTCTTGGTGAAAAATTAATGCAACACTGGATGGAAATAAATCTTGTGACATTGCAGAAGCGTATCAAAACAATGCCACAGATAATGTGTGCCATAACCAAAGCTAAAGGTGATCCAACAAAATATTAGAGTGTGTGACCTTTGATTTGGTGGTGGCTTGTTTGTTTTTTTTGGCCAGGCAGTGTATTTTATGTGCTTGTATTTCAATGATGCAAAATATACTCTAACAAAGAATAAAATGTCCTTCTTAACAGAAACATACCACCACTTCTTGGATTACTTCCCCCATCTAAATTTTTTGGATATTAAAATCAGGAATTTTGGGGAAATTGGATGTCATAGTGGAACAGGTGAAAGGGGGTTTTTTTTGTAGCTTCAAATAGCATGCAGTAACTTGGTAAGCTATTAAACCTCCAGTGATATAAGGCTTCACATTAAAAGCCTACATTTTCTTTCTCGTCTCAGCCTTTGCTTTTTGAACCCAGTCTGCAGTCCAAGCTGACAGCCCGGAGGATATCTGCCGGGACAAAAATGAGTGCTGAGCCACAACAAGCCCTGACAAAACCATTAGCTCCTCTGACCTCCAGCTCACTGTGGCAGCTCCACAATTTATTTGGGGTGTGTGCGTGGGGGTTTCAGCTGCCAGCACGTTTCTCCTCCTTTCCCTGCTTGAACTACCTTTACACTGTGTTTATCCCACTATTTGTTGACGCTGTTACTGTAACAACAGATTAAGATGTTTAAAGCTTGTTTGCCCGTGCCAGAAACCATAATAATCAAGGATTTACCGCTTGAAGCAGATTTTGCTCTGACTTGTTGAGTTAATCCAAAAGTGATTCTGTCCAAATGTTCCTGCGATTATAGAGAGATGAATAATTTGCAAATATACACTAGCACTATGAGGATACATTCCTGAAGACCTAATATAAGGACCGCATGGAACGCACTTCACTCAACGTCAAACCCTTCATATTACAAACTGTGCAACAGTCAAGAAAAAGTCACATATTTGTTTGTATTCTTGGATATGAGTTTGTTTTTCTTCTTGACAATGAAAATTACTTTTTAACCAATGTAGGAGGCATATTTTGAGACTGGCAGCCAAGAAAACTGCTTTTAAATGAGCATTAACCAAATCATCAAAACAAATTCTAAACCTAACCAAGTCGGTTTCTTTGTCTACACCTCGCACCGGGTGGTATATTGGACATACCAGTATTGCAGTCTAAATTTCATGTGTGCTATGATTTTTAAATATATTCAGAAACAGACAATATGCTCTATTTTATGGGGTTTTTTTTATTGTTTCGACTCTGTGTATGTTTTTTCCTTATTATTCTGGACATCTAAGTGCTTTATATTTATGTGTACTTGAGAGAAGAATGAGCCGTTGTAAGCCTATGTACAGTAAAGGCCCCATTATGCATTAAAAATACAAATAATAGTAATAGTCATACCAAACAGCACTACTTAAGGCAAACCAGGGAGTCTTTAATGCCTTACACCAAATTGTACTTTTTACAAAGCAGCTTTGATTTCCTGAAGCCAATCAAAGAGTCTGAAATGCTTAAACCGAGTGGCTCAGTCACGTCACAGTAAGAGCTTGACAACAGAGCAATCATTGGTTGCTCTGTGATGGAATGGAAATGTTTGCTTTCAGCAACCAACTGCAAGTAGTTGCAGCAACTAACTGGTCACCCAGAGGTTAAGAGTGCAACACCCTCAATCATCCTGGGCTACCAATTTCAAAGCAAATGCACAGGTTACCTCATGGAGGGGACAACATGTCTGTAAACAGACTCAGTCTGACCACAATCATTTTCAGACACTTTGGCACAAATCTGGAAATAACTGACATCTAAGTTATAAACAGACAGATTTCCAACACTCTGCAGTAAATTTGTGTTTCTTATATGGTAGATAAAAGAGATGTTGTCAAGTACCTATGTCATTTTCCAAATAATTATGTAAAATTCTGTTTAATGTGAATTTCTGCAAAAGATTTGTGATTTTTTTGCCAATTTATTACAGTTAATTTCCATATTGTCACAAACACATAATTGTCATTAGCACACTGACTCCGTCTTAATGCCGTCGTGACCAGTGTTGGTCAAGTTACTTGAAAAAAGTAATCAGTAACTAATTACTGATTACTTCCCCAAAAACATAATCCCCTTACTTTACTGATTACTTATTTTCAAAAGTAATTAATTACTTAGTTACTTTTTAAAAACACGATTTACAACCTGAATAGGTGATAAAGCGATAGATCTTTCAGCCCAATTCTACTTTTTCTACATAATCCATCATACAGAATGTAATCAAATGGAAAAGTCCCTTTTTAAAACTAAACTTGTTTTATTAGTTTTAATCTTTTAACTTTATGCATCAAGCAAAAATTTTATTATATGATTGAAATGATTACATCCACCACCAAACCCCTCCAACCTCCAAACTTTGCATTCTTTCATCCCTTAAAAAGTGTAAAATACTTATTTCTTGTACACGGACGTGTATCAATACAAATGAGACTGTACAGATGAAGAACTGGGTTGAGGGTCTTAAAAATAAGAGTTGGAAATTCTAATATGATTTAATATTTAGATAAGATATTAGGATCTAATATCTTATCTAAAGTGAAGAACAAAGTGTTAACTGATCCAATGATAACCTTACCATTCAGAAGACTCAGAAGATTCAACCACACAAATGCATTTTCACAAGAGCAGTAATCATCAAATCGGACTCATGATATTTCCAGTTTGTAAAGGACAGAAGAGTGGTGAGAGATTTAAAGGCCTCCTTCTGCTACCTTTAAAGAAATAGCGGTATTATGATTTGCTGACGTCTAGATGAATGGGGTTTTTTTCAGTGGGACAAAATATTTCAAGGTTGAAGCTTTAAGGCTATCTAATGGTCTGCTGACACCGTGGCATTGTTGGTATCGTCTTGTTCCAGCTCTTCTACTGGCTGCAGTTTGTTTCTGTTTGTTTCCACTGGGGGAAAACTGTGCTTTCATGTTTCATAATGCCCCATAATTTAATCAAACGTGGAGTGGACCCCAACCTTTTCCATCTCCTCTACACCCACAGCCCTGGACTCCAAAATACGTCTCTCTTCAACATTTTTCATTTTCAGCAAACTCATTTAAACCTGTATCTGCACGACTTTCAACTTACCATTCCTGTACTATCCATCCATCCATCCATTCGCTTCCGCTTATCCTTTTCAGGGTCGCGGGGGGTCCATTCCAGTACTACTAGCAACTATTACTATACTGCTGCTACTTGTAAGCTTATTATTTCAACCATTTATGTACGGTTTGTAGTTTTAACAGCTCTTCATATCATCAGCTTAGCTAGAAGTTTCAGTTTTTACTGTTTACTTCATTTCAACTATTAATCCAGTAAATTTAGATTACAGTTTTGTTTGGACTTTTAGCAAACAGTTTCAGTTGTTCATTTATATTTTATATAAGGTGCTGCGCAAAAGACTCGAGTCATATAGCCAGACTTTTCTGTCAGTTTTTTTTAACCCGATCTTGAGCACCAGTTCTCCAGGTGTGATAGAGGTTTTCAAAGTTTTCATTTGGCTGCTTTTTCACTAATTTTCCATCCAGTCCTTCACCTGACCATTTTGAAAAAAGAAAAAAGTTATTATTTGGTGAACCACTTAACATGACCTACGAATCATTCCAGGACTAAAAAAGGTACCTAACTAAAGGGATGAAACAGTGTTGTGTCTACACACAACAGACAACTTAGCAAAGAAGTATAATCTTCGTTGGGTACTTTATTACCAGAAACCTGTTGAAAAAACACATAATGTTCTCATTTCTTTAGTTTAAGCAATAAAAATGTGAATAATAACACAGTTCAAGAGACATAACATAGTATTTTGAGCCCAACAAGTTGATTCCTGAAGAACTTCTATATGCATACTCAGCATGCTGTGTGACCTTAAAAGCTTTGAGGACAAGTCTGAAACACTATCTAAAACAGATGAGATAGCAATAGAACAAAGACCGGACACAGAACTTAAGGGACGGATCTCGGGACAGCTGGCTGTCAAGAAGCCATTTATAAGGGTGGGAAAAGACTGAGGGACATCAAATTACACAAGAACTGAAGTGAAAAGTGGCAACAGGTATGAGGAAGTGATGTACCCAAATGTGAAATTTCTGGTTCAGGTAAATGTTTGGAAGAGGTCAGGAGACAGGTACAACAGTCTACAGCCATCTGTAAAACACGGTGGGGGCTCTATCGTGGTTTGAGGGATGTTAGAGATTGTGATAAGCTCGATGGCGGGATGAACACAGGAACGTGCTCTCTTCAGGATGGAAATGATGCCAGCCAGATTCTCAATGCAGTAAAAGCATAACTGGATAGAAAATCACACAAGGGAACACTATCAGTCATGGATCGGCCTCACCAAGAGCCCAGATCTCAAAATTACTGAAGCAGTGTGAGATTATCTTGATGGAGAATGGAGCAAAAGGCAGCCAAGAGCTCTGACTGTCTTCGTGAAGCCGTGGAGAACAAGACTGCTTAAAGAAATTAGAAGAAAACTTTCCTAAGAGAGTTCAGGCTGTGCTGAAGAACAAATGTGGTCACACCAAATATTGATTTTTCAAGCTTGTTAGACTCATACAAACTCTTTTTTGATTTATATACTGTATTTATATGTAAGTTTGCACAAGCTTCAATAAATTTGTGCACCAATTTCATATTTTCCCAGCTAAATGTGAACAAATGGGGGGGTGGCTTTAGACTTTTGCACAGTAATGTAGTATTTTGAACTGCATGAACTGGGAGTCTCTGTTTTCAGGTCCCTGTGCAAAACCCTCAAACAGCTTTGCTTTTTTTTTTTCTCTTTGGAAACTTTATCTCCACATGATTTTTAAATAATTGATATAAACCTAACTTACCTGGCTGCACAGCAAATATTGACCAGGCTGAATTGATTGTAAGCCTCCTTTATATTCTCATTACAAAGCAAGCAGCACTGTTTGGCTGCAAGGACACACGTTTACTCACAACTTCCCTCTCTCTCTGTGTCTTTAAAAAACACAGGTGGTGGTCCTCTACCAGGCAATAAACCCAAAGCAGCAGACTGCCCACAGCCTAAACATTCCTGTGTAATAACTCCCGAGTAAACAGGCTTTCCCTGCACCTATTCCAGTCCACTTCTGTTTGTATCTTCTTAGGAAAAAACTTCACTGTGACCTCATTCTGGGAGAAAAAGCAAAATGCCTATTGTGGACATCTAGGTATTTCCACAACAGTCTGATGCACTTAAATCATTTCGAATATAGATTTTTTCCCCCTCCCTCAAACAATTGGGAAATAAATCTGCATGCAGGCAACTTAACCAAATTGTTTCCCATGCAGATCATCCAGTATGATGGAAATTTCGCTTTCCATCCACTGACATTATCTTTATAATATCCAGCTGGAGATCTGCTTTACTTCAAGATAAAAATGCACAGAAAAAAAGATACACACACACACACACACACACACACACACACACACACACACACACACAAATAAATCTTTTGGGTTTTTTTTAATCATACTCTTTTAGAGCTGCTGTTTCTGTTGGTTTGTAAGATACCCATTTTTTAACTTCCCAGATTTCAAACTTTTAATCACACCTCCCTCAGCATGAACTTACTTCTCCCGCTCTCCTTGATAAAAGTAATGACATCCTTGTGGTACTTGTAGTCCTCCTGGTACGGGTGGGCCCCCACTGTAATGTTCATCTGCTCCTTCAGGTTCAGGTAAATCCCCTCAGAGAGGAAGTAGTGCGGCCGGTCGTCCTGCCGCCGGTCGTAGAATATCACCACTGCCCGGGACGTCCAGTTAAAGTGCGTGTGCAGGACGTTGGCGAAGTCCCCCAGCTTTGTGGTGGACGGTCCGCTGCGCACAATGGTCCGGTACTCCTCCCGCTTGTCGAAGCCGTACGCGGGTCCACCAGCGGTGATTAGCGGGATTTTCCAGTGGGATGCGAATCGCCCCACGGAGGCAAGCGGGTACACGCACCCGGGTCCGAAGAAGGCGTCCGGGCGGATGTATAGCTTGGCGTCCACGGCCACTACTTGCGCCCGGCTCTCGGCGCACGACCCCGCGGCGGGGTCCTCCGTGCTGTAGTTCAGGATGTTGATGGAGCGGTCAAGCAGAAGCTTGTGTTTGACGTGCAGGTCCTCGTGCGCCATGAGGAGTGCCGGGAAGACGCGCGGAAGAGCCCACGGGTACTTCTGGTGGTTGTCCGGGAGCATCACGGCCACGGTTATGTTGCCTCTGCAGCCGGGGAGGAGGCAGCAAGACAGTGCAGCGAGCACGCAGCATCCCAGCGCGCCTCTGCATCCCATTTCTCGTCTCAAAGAGAAAGCGCACGGCAACGGAGAGCGCACTGTTTGGAGAGAAGACACGGCCGGATGTGGCAACCTGACACCAAACCGTCTGCCTCACTCTCTCTCCTTCTCTCTCTCTCTCTCGCTCTCGCTCTCAATCACAAGTGCCACAGAGTCGGTAAATGCGTCATCTTGTCATGGCAGTCCGGTTGTGCCATGCGTCTCCGATGCGTAAAAATCCACCGCTAGTGAACTCGTGGTACTTCCAAAGTGACTTT
Source organism: Rhamphochromis sp. 'chilingali' (assembly GCF_963969265.1). NCBI lineage: Eukaryota > Metazoa > Chordata > Actinopteri > Cichliformes > Cichlidae > Rhamphochromis > Rhamphochromis sp. 'chilingali'. The sequence continues at coordinate 35,300,777 of NC_137930.1, read as the reverse complement.
TCCAGCGCTGCGCAATCCTTACACTGACAGTCTCTCGGAGAGTGATAACACACATCCAGATGACTCCAAGTTAAATCAGAGCAGCCCTCTGCTCGGCCCCCACACGTCACACACTGCAAGAAGTGCGCCCTACAGTGTCAATAAATCAGCGTGACCTGTTTATTTCCTTTATTCAGGTCATTTTTAATGTTTCACTGATTTAAGATAATTCCGATACAGTTTATAATACATTTGAAATCTAAAAAACCTCATTGTGCCCACTTAAATGAAACACGGCAGACTCTGACTGTCACTTATGTGCTTGGAAAGATGAAGTAAAACGAACTGCATCAGGAAGAAGAAGAAGGTGCCCTGAGTCACGCTTATACACGTGAAGTGTTCACAGATGACAAATCCAAACACGTCAAATCGCCTGTTAAAATATTTGGTATTTTTTGCAGTGTATGAAGAAACAGCCCATTAAAAAGCGGAGTTAGGTCGCCCCCTGCCTGCCGTGTCACATATTACAGAGCAAGCATGTTTAGAAGGAATAAGTTTGGGACTGTTCTTGAGGCTGCTCAAACTGTGCCAGTTTTAAGGTGCTGGTGTTACTAAACTGATTTAAGGTCTTTCAGGTGAGCTGGTAAAGTCACTTCAGTCTGCAGATGTTACACCTGAATGTTGCTGCTCCTGTTTGTGGCCCCAAACTACAACTTTTTCAGGTTTTTTAAATTCTCCTTAGCTTTTAAGTTTATAATTTTTGGTTGTTTTTGCTTTTCACTTTGTATCTCATGTGCATTACTAATGTGTATTTACAGGGACACTCTTGGAAGGGTAAATTGTTCCTGTTTTAAGTAAAGTAAACATACTCTTTGTCCGTGTTTTGCTTGTTGGATTCTGGTCACAACAGGGAATCAGCAAAATTTTATTCACTTGGTAAAATGAGTGTTTGTATAAAACGTCACAAAATTCTTTCCAGGCATTAAAAAGATTCCCAGGAGACATGCTGCTAGTATAGTATGGGACACGAACAGTTATACTTTTTTAACATTACATTTTGATTAACCATCCAGCCTACATCTGTCACCTGTCACCTTATCTTTTTAATTTTCAGTAGAAGTGGATAGTTTTCAGTTCCACCTAACTAAGGATTAAAATCCAAAAAATAAAAGTCATGGAAGAAAATAGAAAGTTCAATGGTGCACACAAAAACAGTGGGTTTCCAAGCACCTCCTATAGGTGCTCCTATAGCACCCATGGATGTCTTAAGCACTTGAGTTAAAGTCAACGTGATTAAAGTTGTCCGAGGGAACCAAGAACCTAAAAAAGCAGTATTTTTCCCCTAAACTCAGCCAAGTAAGGCTCAAATATGGTTTGAAGCTCCATCTTGGGGTCAAAATTCCTTAAAATCGTCTCTGTGTATAGCAAAGGGTGGGCCAGCCCTTCTGCAAGAGGGCCTTGTGTTGATGAAAATGGAGTAAAAAGGTTCCTTATATGTGTAAAATAATGAATATTTTCATGTTAAGGGAGTTCAAAAACTGAAAATGTGAGGCTATATGGAAAAAACCTCTTCTCCCACATTGAAGTAGTAGATAAGCAGATATAGTGTTTACTTTATGCTTATTATAGATATTTTATAGATATACTCATCAAGCATCGTGGACAGGGTCCAAGAAAAGCTATGAATGAAATTTAATGTTAAAATGAATAAAATGTCCAACACTTTGTTTTGTTTTTGAAAAGCTACACACATACTGTATTTTCTTCAAGACAATTCAGGCTCTTCATCACTGCTTTTGAAAATGATAAATGAATGATTCATTAATGTTTAAGTTAGCGATGTGCGATACCACTGATTTCCTGTCCAATCCGATACCAAGTAAAAATCAGGGTGGTATCGACGATACTGACCCGAAACCGATACTTAATGTGCTATTGTATTTCAAAATGGTTACAGGACATCAGACTACTTCTTCTTATTGTTTAATTATGAAGAATTATCATATAGAAATCAAAAGACCTGAAGTTGTGTGTTAATTGACGCTCCTTGAACACGTATATCTTGTCATTTAACATGTATATACTTGCCTGGACATTTCAACAAAAACATTCAATATTCATACTTTCCCTCATTCACAGTGGTGCTGTGCCACACTACAAATTTTGGTATCGATCCAATACCAAGAAAATACAGGGCCAGTGTTGCCAAGGTTATTCAGGCAGCTAATTGGGCGAGTATAGTGTGCTATGACTTATGAGATGAATTCTCAATTTGCAAATTCTGAACACAATTTAATCACCACTATATCACTGTGATTGTTACTGTCCACAATAATTAGTTAACACAACAAAACACACCTTTCAGCTTTTCATGTGTTTTGAAACTGGGATTTTGGAGACCTGGAATGTAAACCTTACGGTCTCTAAACAACACAATTTTCATAGCGCATGTTTGAGGTTTATTTGGTCCAAAGATATAATTAACACAGTTCAGCAGGCTGCATACTGAACTTCCTAGTATCAATTTGATACCAATACTAGTGTTGGTATCGATACTATCGATATTTGGATCACTCTGGCCACCTCTAGTTTAAGTTTAGTTCTTTTAATTATTTTTTGCAATTGTTGTAGTAAGGTTGACACCTCTTTGATATTTGACTCTATCTTAATGGCTTTTCCTGCTCAGCTGGAACTTTACTCCTCAGAAAATAATCTAAAATGTGGCTTGTGAAGAGGCAGGGAGAGGTCATATGCAGCAATTAAAATAGCTGTTTGCTGTTTTAATGCTGCTTCTTACAGGGGTTTTTTTCTGCCCAGCTGTGATCACCTCTACCCACACTGCAGCACCTTGAATTAGACATTCATGATTCATTGAACAGCTTTTCTGCGACTCAAAAGACAGCAGTCAAGGTGTTTATACGCTGCAAAAACAACCATAGAATTAATTTTGCGTGTTTGGCATAATCATTATAACAGAAATGTTTATTGAATAGTAGTATGTTAGAAATACAATTCAATTAAAAAAAAAACTCACAGAAAAAGCAGCATGTTTGTCTCCTTCCTTTAAGACATAATCTTTCAAAAATCATCACCATAGACCAGAAACACTGCAGGCGCTCTGCTCTGATTATTCCTACTGCTCCCATATCACCCAGAAAACAAGATGAAACTCAGAAAATTAAATAAAAGTAAAAAACAATAAAGCTCAATGTAGGTGTCAATTGACTTTATGTAGCGATATTAAGGCAAGGCAAATTTATTAAGTTAAACAAATCAACCAGCCAGCCACCGACTTTAGAGTTAGGAGTATATTTTTGTTACTAGACAACAAAGTTTCTGGATAAATTGCTGGACTTGGTCTGTGGCTTGCTGTAACTAAAAAGTTGGTAGTAATCAGTAATGTGTAGTCAGAGTAAAGCTGTAATCAGAGTACTTGGGTAATGTGATTACTCTGATTACACAGGTAATCTGATTGCACCACTACTCTCATAACTAGGTACGATGCTTGGAATCAATTATTGTAATCAAATTACTCAGGTAATCAGTGTACCTGGGTAAAACTGTAATAGAGTAAAGTACTTAGGTAATAAGATTACTAGATAATCTGAGTACTTGGGTAATCAGAGTAATACAGTAATCAGAGTACTCATATAATCAGATTACCTATGTAATCAAGTACCTATGTAATGAGAGTAGTGGTGCAATCATATTACTTGTGTAATCATAGCAGGAAAAACAAAAACAAGACTAAAAATAATACACACAGTTACAGATCCGAGTGAATGACTTTATTTTCTCTGGAAATACTTCACATATATCAGACATTTTAGGATGATTCATACAGATATACGGTTAGTAGAGATAACTGACTTTATTTAACACTGATCCTACACACCCAGAAGTCACAATGAAAAATCTGCATTTACACTCTCAGCGTTCGGCTCCATATCAGCCCCTGATAAGCTCAGACAGGTATATATGATACTGTATCAGTGGATACATGTGCAGTTTTGCCATTTGAGTTGCTATCATGAAACTGACCATAAACATTAGAAAAAGGCCCAAAACGGATCACAATTTGTGGATTTTATTCATTTTTCCCCCTTAAAGGGATTTTTAGCGAGCATGCCCTGTCAGTTGGTCCACCTCTGTTCTGGTCCAGATCATCTCTCTTCACTCCTTCAGCCAGGTGAGCAGCTGAGGTGTGTAGTAGGTGATGATGATGTCAGCGCCTACATCAAAGAGCAAGGAGAAGCTATTAATATTAGCCAAATCCAGAGCAGAACTAACACTTAATTAAAGCTACATAGAAACTGGATGTAATTTTTCCCCTCACTTGGGCCCAGACCAGAAGACCAGATTGTTACTGACCCACAAGAAAGCAGATTTAATTACTGCTAGCCTAATCTATGAGAATAGTACATTATTAGATGTATATTTTCTAATATAAAAATATATATTAATTCAATTCAATTTTATTTATATAGCGCCAGATCACAACAGTCGCCTCAAGGCGCTTTATATTGGTAACTGGGGATTAGACCACACTGCATCAGACCCTGCAGCTCCTCCTGCGGGTGGTGGGCTAACCTCACACTTTCAGGCTGAGCACAGCCATGCCCAAGCTACAACGTGGAGTGTCTTCAAGCATCCACCCCGGGTTGGGTGGAAGAGATAGAGGTAGTGGCTGGGAATCTATTCTTAGAGTGCCGTACCAATGAAAGGACCCAAATAAGCAGCAGGTAATGGATGAAGAAAAGTAAATAAAGCTTTAAAATACATGTAGCAGTGTAACTTCTGTGCCTCCCTTTAGACTCACCCCTGCATGCTGCAGGTACTGCTGCTAGAGAGACAGGATGGGTGCTGTCAGTCTTTACCAGTTTACAAGAAATTCAAAGACTGCGTCAAGCTAAATGTGTTATCTGTATTCTGCTGTTACTTTAGCTTCCTCTTAATTTAGCTGACTGCTGTGGACTCATCCTGGTCCCTTTCACCACAGACTGCATCAACGTGAAAAGTAAGCAGCTAGCTAAATGAAAGAAAAATGATTCAGAGCAGCTTGTGATCATATTTTACAAGATGGTGAATATTAAACGTTCCTGTACAGAGATCACCTGCTTCTTATTTTTGCTCTGGGGTAAAAACCAGCCGTCATTTAAGGGTATTCACAAATTTAATAACTCTAAAAGTAAAAAGTATTGGCAGTGGCCTATTAGTAGATACTCCTATGGCATCAATCTGAAAGTCTTATGTCACACACTACACAAACTTTGGTGTTCACATTGCTCAAAACCCCATATACCTTTTACAGTTGAGGGGTAAAAAGTAAAGAGACCAAAAGTTATCAAAAGATAGTTAAACTATCGTTAAATCCCTTGAAATAAAGCTGAAAGTCTGTACTTCAGGCACATCTGGATGGGCTGATTTAAAATACACTGTGGTGGAGTACAAAGGAAAAAATAAACAGGTAAACTAGTGTCACTGCCAAAACACTTACTAGCCTAACTGTATCTACTGTTGTCTGAAAAAATAAAACATAAACAGAGGTTAAAAATAGCACCTGTAACATCAGACTGGGGCTTTAAAAGCGCAGTGTTCTGCACATTAAGAGGTTTTCTTTGAGGTAATTAAACACTGTCAGAGGGTCTCACCTGCCCTGCGGAACGCTGTCATGGCCTCCATCACAGCCGCTTTCAAGTCAAACGCTCCAGCCTGCGCGCCATGCCATATCATAGCAAACTCCCCAGACACATTGTACACTGCCAAGGGGTGAGTGGGGAACTGAGGCGAGGAAACCAAAGAACATTTAATATTTTAAAATGTTGCTAATTAACTGAAGGAATTTTAAGTATGCTTTATTTGAATTCTCCCACCCTCACTGGACTGGTACATGAAATATAGCTGCTCACCTTGTCTTTGACTTCCCTCATGATGTCCAGATATGGCAGACCCGGCTTCACCATCAGCATGTCCGCACCTTCTCTCACATCTCGCTCCTGCAGCACAGACCAACAGCTCAGGATACCCAACAAGTGTTTGAGTGTAAAAACTTTTTTGCCAAACAGATGTGTTCACAAATCATTTACCACAGCTCTGATGGCGAGCCCTCGCGCGCCAGGAGGCAGCTGATAGCAGCGTCTGTCCCCGAATGCAGGCTTCGACTGTGCAGCATCCCTGTATATGAACACAGCAAGGGGTGGGGTTAGGCCTCTTCTCAGTTCAAAGTGCCCCTTGACTGATCTGTTAACAATGCAGTTTGAAGTTCACTTACCTGAAGGGACCATAATAGCAAGAAGCAAACTTTGCACTGTAGCTCAGCACTGAAACCTGAAAACAAAGAAGAAAAAACAAAAAAAATTCAAGAAGATTTTATTTTATTACAGTTTTTGTCAAGAACCTTTTTTCCCACCTGATGACATAAAAAACTGTTGCATGGGGACAAAAACTGATGAAGAGTATTGACAATTTCGTAGATGAATAACAACAGGATGAAAACGGTCTGGAGAGACGAGAGCCAATCACAACTAATTAAGATGTGTAGGAAGGCGGGACGAGTTTGGAAGTGATCCAATCAGAAGTAATCTCATTGTGCAGAAAGGTCAGACGCGCACAATGTGATCAGCTCCTGACAAACAGGGTGGGAGTTCCCATGCTCCCAGTTCCTCATGGAAACATGACAAAATGTCAATGCTTGGGAGGAAGAGAAGAGTAGAAGTATGGACACATTTTGATTTGGTGTCAAGGAAAATAAGACTCTTGGTAAACCATGTGGCACAACTCTCTCTGGTAAACAAACGTTAACATTAGTCAAAGGAGCTTTCAAAGAAAAGCGTCTGGACTTCTTTAAGTTGCTTGAAGACGTTTCACCTCTCATCAGAGAAGCTTCTTCAGTTCTAAGGTCAAATGGCGGAGAGTCCCAGAGTTCCTTCTTTTCTTGTATTGTGAGGTTGGACGGAGGGAGAGGCCTCTACATCAGAGAGACCAAACAGCCACTTCAGAAGCGCATGGCACAACACAGAAGAGCCACCTCCACAGGACAAGACTCAGCAGTCCATCTGCATCTTAAGGATAAAGGACACTCTTTCGAAGATGCCAATGTTCACATTTTGGACAGAGAGGACAGATGGTTTGAAAGAGGAATGAAAGAAGCCATCTATGTCCACTGTGAGCGACCATCTTTGGTCGCTCACAGTGGGGTTTACGACACAAACTGTCTGCCATCTATAATCCAGTTTTGAGATCCCTCCCCAGACGCCTTAACGCTCACTCACACCCTGGGCCATCTGACCTCAGGAAATCGCATGATAAGGTGGGGCCAGGTTTCACAATGAACTCACCCGAAACCTTGGCTGATTGGGACCCACACCCAGTTTCACACCTTGGCTCATGTGATTAGAGGACCATCAGGGGGTCCTTCTGTCCCTCTTTGGGGGGATACTCCCACTGGGATTAAATCTGGGACTCCCCACCATTTGACCTTAGAACTGAAGAAGCTTCTCTGATGAGAGGTGAAACGTCTTCAAGCAACTTAAAGAAGTCCAGACGCTTTCTTTGCAAGCTCCTTTGACTACGATGACCTGGATGACTGAGAACCTTCACAGACAAACTTTAACATTCAATTCTTGGATGTAGTCTACTATAACTCATATGATATTTAGTCAACTAAAACTAAAAGAATTTAGATGCCTAAATAATGACTAAAAGGCACTGACTAAATCTGAATCACAATTTGCTGCCAAAATGAACACCATATAAAAATAACAATGACATAATCCAATTACCAGTCACTGTCTGTGTATCATGAGTGTAACACCAGCTCCTGCAGCTGATAAGAATGACTAAAAATAACTATTTGTTATGCAGAAGAGCATCTCTGCACAATAGCAGCAGAAGACCATACTGAGGCTACAGTTTGGACGGGTTCATCAAAATTGGACAATAGAAGAAGAATGTTGCCTGGCCTGATGAGTCTTGATTTATTCCTGGAGAATAAATCTGTTCTGAAATTCTCTGGAGGGAACATCATTCTCAGTTTTTAGCATTTTCCACATTCTTTCCCAATAGTAAAAGGTAGGATCGCAGGCGAATGGTTATACTTTGATGAGCCACACTATGAGACTAGGTCGCAGGTTTCTGAGTTGCATCTAAATATTAATAAAAGTTAATACATTTACCTTATTTCCCAAACCATTGGAAATCAGTGCTTGTTTTATGGCTCTAACTCTTCCATCCATCATATCAGAGGGAGCGATGATGTGACAACCTGCAGAGCAACATACAACGCGATGATTAGTGCACCAAATGTAGTCTAGTGTAGTGTGGCTTTAACTTTGCCTTACATTAATAAAATTTAAAAAAAAAAAAAAAAAAAAAAAAAAAAGAGGAAAGGAGAGGATGAGGAGGCTTCCTCCAGTTTGTCACACTAATAAAACAAGCACAATCATGAAAAAACAAAGTAAAGAATTACCAGCACGAGCGTACGCCAGCGCTACTTCAGCCAAACGCAGACAGCTGGCATCATTGTTCAGTGCGCCATCATCATTCAGGATGCCTGCAAAGAAAAATAACAAATAAATAAATAATATGACAACACAAATATATGAACTTTAGGCTGCTTTACGAGGACAAGCCACTGACCACAGTGTCCGTGTGACGTGTAGGGACACAGACAGACATCACACGCCACCAGCAGCTCCGGGAACAAAGATCGGATTTTCTTGACTGCCAGTACCGCCGGTGTATCGTCGGTGTCGGCGCCTGAACCCCTCTCATCCTGAAGGAGGAAGCATGAGAGATCAGCGAGTCCAAGTGTGAGGGAACTGAGTCGTGTCAGTACAAATCTTCGGGCAGTAACAACCAGCTATAGCAAGATGTCAGGCTTTCCAGAAAGCTTCTGGCTTCAGGAATTTGCTCCCATTCAGGCACAAAATATCAGCGAAGTGAATCCAGTCTAATCATTTCCAACAGAAACTTTTCACTGATGAACTTTTAACAAATGACTTAAAAAGTCTACCTGGAGGTTTTTAGATCTTCATACCTTTGCTATTTTAGCCGGGACACCAAAAATCAGCACACACTTCAAGCCATTATCCACAAGTGGACGCAACATTCCCTCCAGCTTGTTCACTCCATATCTGCAGGTACAAATATAATGACAATCCATCAAGCGGTGCAGCTCCGTAGTTTAGCAAAGTCATATTAAAACATTTTTTGACAGATTGCTGAGCGCTGTGTACCACATAAAATCGGTTCGCGGTCAGTAAGCACAACCAGAATTCATACATAAGGGTATGGGCTCAAAATGTGGTCATAAATATTTTGTATGTGTAAAAAAGATTTGTGTGTGTGTAAAAAAGATTTGTGTGTGCGTAAAAAAAGATTTGTGTGTGTGTAAAAAAAGATTTGTGTGTGTGTAAAAAAGATTTGTGTGTGTGTAAAAAAGATTCGTGTGTGTGTAAAAAAGATTTGTGTGTGGAAAAAAACCCCTGCAAGTTACAAGTACGAATTTTGACACTATTTTTCTTCCCTTCATCTGATTGGTCAATGTCATGTCAATCACAAATGTAACAATCCAATCAGAGAACAGATGGGTTTGGCTGTCGAGGGGCGCTTTTTTGAACTGCAGGTCCTTGAAGGGTGATACAGTTTGAAGCTGGAGGATCGCTATATAAATATCCGATAGCAGCTAGGTCCCCTAACTTTCAGTAGCTATTGAAAGGAAAAAGTTGTGGTATATCAGTGGTTAGAAATACCATTATTACTTTAGGATTAGTTTAACACAAAGTCAGGGCTGACCCAGGACCATTGCTGTGAGTCACAGTGCGCAGCATAAAAGTCCTTTCACATCGGATGCAGGATGTGCTGCTAATGCTAATTGCTAACTAAAACCAAAGGATCCAGAATTTGTTGCTGGCTGCTGGGCTCTGTGCGTTTTTGCAGCAGCTCTACCTGTACTAGATACACCTGCTCCTTGTCTTTTCTATCTCTGACTTTATGTCCTCTACAAGAGTTTGGTTTTTTTTGCTGGTTCTTCAAATGTTCAATAAAAACATGTATGCTAATTCATAACGAAGAAAGCTTTGTAATGAAGACTGTCATTTCCAAAACACTGCCCCCCCTGCGGTCCGCAGCGCTGTTGAAAAGGCTGTGGAAGTCCCTGTATTAAACACGTAGTCCTGTGACACAAAAATCACCAAACTCGGACGACCACAGACTGTTTTCCTTCGTGGTGATGAAGGAAAACGCTGGGTTGGCATGTAAAAGGGCATTTATTCCCTTCAAAGACCTGCAGTTCAAAAAAAGCGCCCCTCGACAGCCAAACCCATCTGTTCTCTGATTGGATTGTTACATTTGTGATTGACATGACATTGACCAATCAGATGAAAGGAAGAAAAATAGGGTCAAAATCCGTACTTGTAACTTGCAGGGGTTTTTTTCTAAGTCCACACACAAATCTTTTTTTACGCACACACAAATCTTTTTTTACACACACAAATCTTTTTTTTACACACACACAAATCTTTTTTTACACACACACAAATCTTTTTTTACACATACAAATCTTTTTTTACACACACACAAATCTTTTTTACGCACACAAATTCTTTTTACACATACAAAATATTTATGACCACATTTTGAGCCCATAATAAGGCGCACTGTCGAGTTTTGAGAAAATGAAAGGATTTTAGGCCGTGCAGCCCCTCCGGGCTGCATGTCGTTAGCGCGGTTAGCTCGCTAACACGTTGACGCCGTCCATCCCCACGCACGGGGCTATCCGCGGTAACTCGCTAACGGAGATTTTCCGCTTTCATCTTGTCATTGCCTGCAGGTGAAGCTATGGGGGAGGGGGAGTTGTGTTCAGTGAAGGAGAGTCGAGGCCGAGTAACGTTGCGTAGAGACAAAAGTGGACGAAAGAGAGGCAAACCTGCGGCTCCACACAACGTAACATAGACTATATCGATATAAACGATATTGTCACATCTTATATCTCGTATGAAAATATATCGATATTTAAAAAAAAAAAAAACTCGATGTATCGCCCAGCCCTATCACAGGGTACAGGAATGTTTTCATGTGATTCATCAGTGTGACTTGAATTGGTTCTTAGTTTCATGCTCAAAAGGAATTGTATATTTGGTTCAACTGAAGCCTTCAGTGAGTTTTTAGGACAGCCCGGTAATGAATTACGATAGTCCAGACTAGAAGTAATAAACGTGTGAACTCATTTCTGAGACAGGAGGTTTCTAATTTTAGAGATATTGCACAAATGCAAGAAAGCAGTCCTACAGAGATGCTTAATACGCACACTGAAGGAAATATTGTGGTCAAAAATGACTCCAAGACTACACAGTGTTACTCGAGGCCAAGGTCACGCCATCTGACATATCTGGTTTGACATGATGTTTCTGAATTATTTTTTTTTTAAGGGCCCAATACAAAAACCTCAGTTTTATCTGAATTTAGAAACAGGAAATTAGAGATCATCCAAGACTTTATGTCATCAACACGCCATTTCTGCAGTTTAAGTAATTGGTGTTTGTGATCTGGTCTGTCATTTGGATTTCATGGAACCCAAATGACACACCAATTACACACTAGAAACCAGAATGAATTTCATTACATTCTGTATATGTGCAAACATTAATATTTACATGGTAAACAGATATTTTAATAAATTTTCCATTTCTATGTCTTGTTACCAAGACGCTCCAAAAAATGTAAGTAGAGGTTTTCATTTTGGGAGGTACAGGTCTAACGATTCTCGTCTTATCTCGGTCCAGGTCCAGTGTTTGGCTCTGGCTCCGCCCTTCCTGACTATTTTTATCTGGAGACTACACCCTCAGTGGTTTCACAACTGCAGGGTGACACCATACCCCATGTGATTTTTGTTAAAATGAACACTTCTATAATGTAATTATTCTTTTTTCAATAGGTTTTTAAGCTGTTCTGAAAGTGGGTGCTGCAGCTGTGAAGACTTGATGCTATTGATGGCTGTGGACCTTACCTGGCTTGTCCCGGCAGGCTGCCGATGGGCTCTACTGCATCTGCACCATCTCTGCAGCAAAGAAGGCCACATAACAAGAGTGAGAAGATTTAAATGTACTGACCTAAACTTCTTCTGGTCAACCCCAAGTCATTTTAAGACTTACGTAACAAAGATTGGGTAGATAAGATTGTCAGGTCTTAAATCGGCAATGCAGGTCTGCCAGTATCTTAGGGTTGGGTGGAAGTAGCCACTGTGGAGGATTGATTCTGCAGGCGTCTGCATCTTTACACGGAAACAGGGAAACCATCAATGATAAAGATCCAAAATATTCCCTCTCTGTCACACATTTGCCCATCAGCTCGGTGACCGTTAACACTGATCAAGCATGCATGGAGTTGCTTCTTCAAACAGCAGCTCGGCTCAATCCAACTGCAGAGTCAACAACCCACAGCTGCCTCCGAAATGTTATCTTAATAGACTGAACCAGCTTTTCACCACAAGATCTTAGGGTTATGTTACGGTCTTGTAACTGCCATGCAGACTTGGCCTGACAGGACTACCTACAAGAAATGAGCCAATAATCCCTTTTTCATTACTCTTAATCGTTTTATTACATTTATTGTTATATATTCAAAAAAAATACATGTTTTCCTTTTGAATGTTTAATTCTTCTTAGTATATTTCTAACTTAACCTGAATTATAAGACCCCTCCTAAGCAGTAGGTCTGTAAATGGGGTCTAAAATGAAAATTTTGATTTTCCAAAATTATCGTCTTATAATAAGAGTACTATGAAGAAACTCCAGAATTTTGTTTCTTCAGATCATCTACTGATAAATTGTACCACAAAATATAAAATTATCATGTTTGCTCAATCAAAAATGTAAGTACAGGTTTTCATTTTGGGAGGTACAGGTCTTTTTGAAAGAAAGAAAGAAAGAAAGAAAGAAAGAAAGAAAGAAAGAAAGAAAGAAAGAAAGAAAGAAAGAAAGAAAGCAAACTGATATTGATATATGAAGCTAAAATTTCACAGCAAGTATTATTTATGTGCAAACTTTGGACCACAAAATTTTAGGAAAATCTAGGATGTAAAAATGTAATGATTTCAGAAAGAATAACTCCACAGTAGGAAGCGCATAGTGGCATCTTAACACAGTTACTAAATATTTTCTAACCTTGTTTATGATCAAAGTGAGAACCGCAAAGGCCAAAAAACACTTTAAATGAGACGTCATTCTTCTCTGAACTTTAATTCAAGCTTTTCATTGAGCAGGTACTCTTCTTCACGTTTAGTTAGAAAATATAGTTTTTACTGACTGGGGAACTACAGAAATCATCGCTAACCGCAGCTAATGTCATAAATATATTATAGTTGTTTTAAAAGACATGAAAAAAGAGCAGATGTTAAAATACACCAATAAACTCACCTCTCAAGACAACAGCTTCTCACTTCTCCGTACTGAAGTCGACTGACATTGTGTCCTTCTTCGGTGGTGTCGATTTTAGTTTTATGCTATCGCCACCTATCGACTGCAGTTCTGCTTGTAATAAGGTTGTCTAATATAATTATACTTTTAATTTTTTAGAAAAAAAATAATACAAATAATTGCTATTCATGTATCTGTAACAGTTTGATATATCTTTGGGCATTTTTCAACAATATATAAATAAACGCAAAAAAACCCAAAACAAATTATCCTTTAAGGGCCACCGTATCAGCCTGTGGGGTGGGGGTAGTGTTCTCGCGATATCTCTCAGCAGCAAGAAAATAGCAGAAGGTACAATGCTAACAGCTTGTTAGCCTCGGTGATTTCTAAAATTTCAGACATCTAGTGTGATGAAGAAGAAGACTCGCATTTGTTTCTAAGGTAAATAAAAGTGTTATACTGAAACACGTCTTGTGTATGTAAACAAGCGCACTGTTAGTAATTAGAAGCTCAGTATAATTTCTAGCTAACTGGCTATTAGCTTAAATTGAAGCTATCTTCGTGATTGCCGCTGGATTCTCTGTATTAAACACTATTTTTTGCAGTTACTCTCGCGTCAGACGTGTTTACCTCACTCAGAGCGGTAGGGCTGAGATTAATAAGAATAGTTATGGAGCTGTCAAGGTCTGGAAATCAGGAGGGAGTGGACGTCAGTGACGTTTAATCAACAGCCTTGTATCTACAAAATATGGGTGTTTTTGGGGGCCCTGAGCATTCAAAAAAGACTACGAGTAAACAATAAAGTGTAATAAAAATCATGTACACTTTTAAAAAATATATTTAAAACACATTGTAAAATCAATAAATGACAATAAAACAATGCATACACAAATAATAGTTTAAAAAGAAATTCATATGTTATTAACGCTACTATTGCTGAATAATCATAATTACACATTTTTAAAAATATGAGTGTGTGTGTGCGTGGAGGATAAATAAGTAAAAGTTCCAAAATAATACAAATCTGCTTGTTCAACTGTGCTGGGTGATCCTGTTATCAGTTTTGATGAGTGAAGCACAGTATGTTTTGAAATACACAAAAGGGTTTATTTCTGATAAATTCATTCAGGGATATATTGCAATGAAGCTACATGGAAATACAAAGCATGTATACAGAGAGAGAAGTATTTTGGAAGAGTCAGTATTTGGTGTGACCACCTTTATTCTTCAACACACTCTGAACTCTCTTAAGCATGTTTCTTTAAGTGCAACTACAGTACTGTGCAAAAATCTCGAGCTACCCCTCATTTCTTTACATTTTAAAATGCACCAGTTAATTGAAAAATGTGCAAACACAAATGGAAATACGGTGTGTATATTAGGCAGCAAGTAATATATGCATCAAATGAAGGGCCAAATGTGTCAGGCCTTTGGTTAAAAAATTTCCTCTTAAGGGAATTACTTACAGATACTGTTTATCTGCTGTAGATCGCTTTTTAGGCCTGCGACGGCTTCACTTATCCAGATTTCTTTCAATTTTTTTTTTTTTTATTAAAAGGACACACTGCACAGGAAGCCAAGATTTGCCAGGTTTTTGGATAATTTGGGAATCAACTTGTGGGTCCCAAAATACAATTTTGAACTTGTCAAATTTTGTGTTGTTGTCGGGTCTTGTTTTGTTTTTGTTTGTTTTTTTGAAAGATGAAAGTTAAAATTCTTATTTTAACTTATGTGTAGGCTCACCGGTTCATCCTTAGTTAGGATTAGGTGAGGTTAGGTCAGTGTATGAGTGGCTTATCATTAAAACAAAAAGCATTCCTCTGAAAATGACCAGGTACAAAATTTGAAAATGGAAAAAGCAACCAATATCCAAATGAAAACTTTGAAAGACCTGGAGTGGTGTTGCTCTTGACCACTAGAAGAAAATGACATCCTTAAAACAAAATATAAAGGATTGAGGGGTGGCTCTAGACTTTTGCACAGTACTATATGTCTGTAACAAATTAAAAACTGTGCCAACACTGTGGCTAAGAGTTGAAATTGTGTAGTTTAGTCTGTAAAATGTAAACAAATGTTTAAAAATAAGGTGGTAAACTAATTTAATGACAAAGCTATGATCATCATTAGCTTTTTCACTTCTATTGTCGTTCCCAGGGTGGATCTGAAGATGTAGCCTACAGTGTGCCACCTCTCCACCACCTAACCACTCCTGCCCTGGGATAATCAGCCCTCTGCCACCCTCACCCTGGAGTACTTTGACCTGCATCCAGGGCTGCCCTGTGTGTGACTTGGCCATCCACAGTCACTCCGTCCCCAACGTCCTTCGCCATGCTGTTCTCTCTTAGAGAGCTGGTCCAGTGGCTGGGCTTCGCGACCTTTGAACTCTTCCTCCACCTGCTGGCTCTGATGGTCTTCAGCATGTTGGTCGCCCTGCAAGTCGATGAGTTCACCGGGCTAAGCTGGTGGCTGGTGTTCGTCCCACTGTTTGCTGCAGACGGCCTCAGCACATACTTCACTGCCATCGTGTCCATCCGGCTTTACCAGGATAACGAGAAGCGCCTGGCGGTGCTGCGGCTCCTCTGGGTCCTAACGGTGCTCAGCCTGAAGCTGGTGTGTGAAGTTCTGCTGTGCCAGAAGCTGGCCCAGCAGGAGCAAGCCAAAGACCTGTGGTTCGGCCTCATCGTCTCGCCGCTTTTCATCCTCCTGCAGCTGCTCATGATACGAGCGTGCCGTGTCAACTGAGGAGGAGCTGAAGTGTTTCATCTAACTGACAACATAGAAGCAGAAAGCAGCTTTGGGTACATCCACACTAATAGGTTTGCATTTTAAAATGTTCTCACTACTCCAGCATTTAAAGACCCCTAAACTATGCGAGACTGCCCTCGTATATTTTATCCCTTCCTGCGTACATTAAATACAACTAACATGTGTTGAATAGCCTATTAAAATAGATACATTATAATGAGACAAAAAAAGAAGAAATCCACAAGACCAGCACAGTTAATAAAAAAGTGAAATAAAATCTAAAAGCCCAGCGAATAACATCGAATACAATTAGCATAGAAATGAGAGGGGAATGAAATCCAGAAAATAAATACGGAGTACACGGGATAAAGACTTCAGGATGATATTGTTGGGGCAAAGTCCTCTGCTGCCTGTATGTCAAGATTTTGTGTTGTAGTCTGGACGGGCAGAAACCGAAACTTCTGAAAGTGCTGATGCAGACGCTAACATTTCTCATAGGGCCACAAAAAGGAAGTGAGAACACTGTAGCTCGACTTGGAAACCATTTATGATTGCATTCTTTATGTTTGTGAAAAGTATGACTTAATTTTTAGCCGTTGCCAAGGCTTCCTCATATGTTTCACTTTATCACAAATCCCACAAGTTACTTTCAACATCAGTTCTACCCACAGGAAAAAAACATATAAAAGATGAATGTAGCTTCTGGGTCTTAAAAAAACAAAAAAAGTGAAGCTAGTGCTAAAGTGCCTTAAATCTGCCACCAGGGGGCAATTCCTTTTGGTTTCAAAATGACTTCTAATTATATAAAAGCCTGTGGGAACACATCACTTGACTCCCTTGCCCTGTGACGCATGCATTTATTTGTTAAATTGGTAGTTACAGGTCTTAATAAATAAAACATAAAGGTAATTTTCTAATCTTTGGTCATTATTGGGTCAGAAATGTGTTAACCAGTGAGCTTGTGGCATTCCTGTTTCTCAGTCAGATCCAAACTTCTTAAAACGCAAGTATTGTGACAGACCTCAAAGCATAGTAACAGAACTTCACTAACCAACAGGTGAAGTCACAGTGGCTACATCTATCTTTTATAGACAGTTTATGCTTCCACTTTGTTGTGAGTCCAAGTAAACAAGCCTGTCTTTGCGCTCTGTCACTGCTGTTCTTCCCCCATAGTCTTTTGCATAAGATTTGTTTCATCTTTTCACTGGCTCAAGCACACACATTAGTTCTTAGTCTTCACCATTAAGAAAAATCCCTATTTCCATTAAAAATAAATACTAATAATAATAATAAAAATCGTATCATCTCATTAATCTCCCGTTGTTGTCCAGACTGCACAAGTGAAACATGTTGGTTTGGACATGGACATTTTCTGGTTTAAAATACAAACATGTTAGTGTGGGTGTAGCCTTCATCTGCCATTAGAGATTTTAAAGCATAACCATTTTTCATTTTTATTTTTGTTTTCTTTGGTTCATTGGCCCCTCCCCCCACCCCTCCCCCCCCCCCCCCCCCCCCAAAAAAAAAGAGCGTTTCACATTTCAGGAAACACGCAGTTAATTTCTAATTGCTTTAACATGCATAATAAGGTTTTGTGATACATTTGAAAGAGCTTGTATTTGGACCATAGTGGCACATCTGCACTGATCAGTCAGTGGTAGAAAATTTACTCCAGAGGTATCGCTCTAATGCACTGTGCACTCAATGTTAAAGCAGCAAAGCCCCAGGTAACCTTTTTGAGCAACTTTCATGACGTTGCTGCAGCTTTATTGATTGCTGTTTCCCTACTTGGACTGAGAAACTGCTTGCCAGCAAAAATGTGTTTAGGATTTTAATCTGACTATGTCGTGTGTGTTCATCAAACTCCATCACAGAGAAGTGGTTTGGACTTGGTAAAAAGCTGGATGTGAAAACTGTCGGGACTCAGAGGGGATTGTTTTACACATCATCCCTAAAAAACAAACAAACTGCTGTTTACTTTGACAACATGTAATGTGTTTAGTCTATTTTGAGTCCTTTGCTGTCTGTGTAGTGCATCTATTTAAGGCCTCACTTTAGGGTAAATCCTGATGTGAAATTCTGTGTATATGTTGATTTTTTTTTCTTTTTAAAAAAAATAAATTAAAATGTTATTTATGTTCATTTTTTTCTGTGCCACCTTTTTATTGTCATCTGTATATACATGTAAATAAAATAACATTTAATGGTTGTCCATTAAATGTTTTGAGTCTGTTCTCTCTGTCCACAATGGGGCGCTAGTTCGTGGGGTAAAAGGCTAAACATTTATGTCACCGCATAATTAAGTCAAATGCAGCCATTTTTTTCTGCATATAGAAATCAAACAAGTATGACTTTTGTTTTTTCTTAAGCAGTTTTAATAATTGGGACTTCATCTACCTAACCATGGCACTGTTAACACTGACCTACATCGTAGGATATGTTTGTACATCATCCATTTTCTTCTCATTCAGGGCCTCAGGGTGCCTATCCCAGCTATGACAGGGTACAGGGTCACTAATCAAGCTAATTCTCCATCAGATGCTTTTGGACTTAGAGCACAGAAAACCTGCTCAAGCACAGGGAGAACCCAGCCTGGAACCCATCCTTAAAGCAAACATCACATCTTTAGTGCTCTGTAGTGTAATGTGTATTCTAATGTTTAAAATTATTTCTATTAGATTTGATGATAACAATATGGGAAGCTTCTCTACAGGTGAACAAAAGCATAATATCCGGCTGCATACCAGTTCGGTGTGGTGTTCCTGATTAAAGCTGGAACTGTTTCCAGAATAGTCTCTGCAAATTATAGAAAATCTCTTTCTGAAGCTGATCTGCAGAACAATGTGGAAAAATTCCTGGTTTGCAGATTTTCCAAGTTTAAAATGTATATACATTTAAAAATAATTAAAGGAACGTATTTATGGCTGCATACGCTTGATATACTTTACATTTTAAAATAAAGATAAATAAAATACCAAATATTATGAAGGTTTTATGTCCTTCTTTTGTTTAGTTTTTTCTCTGCATCTTTCGGTCCTGCTTCAAAGGGGAAATAAGGCACACTCTTCGCCCTCTTCAGCCCTGCTCTTCTTAATTATTGCCCCGCGATGAATGTTTTATGAGCTACAGTAATCTCTTGTAGTACCCAAGAATAGCCCTCTTAGTGCTGATTCATGTGCAGCAGACTCTTTCCCAGCTCATCTGATCGCTGCACGCGGATTATCGACAGGTGGTATCACCGGCAAATGCTGAATGAACCGAGGTTAAGTGTATTTAACACTCCGACATCGCAACCAAAACCATTTAGAATAACCTGATTCCTATCCAGTGAGACTGGGGATAAAAGCTGTGGAAAAACCACAAAAAGAATTATTTTGAACACTACTGGGACATAATAGGTGGTAAAGTTTAAGAAATGTTCCCCATTTAGTAAATACAACAAAGGTAAATTAGGGTTTTAATTCAATTTTAACAACAATAATAATGTGTAATGGTTATAATTCTACTGTGTTATGTAAACGACATTTTTGTTGTGATTAACTACAAATTAAACAGCGTTTTTGTAATTAAACAGCAACAAAATTTATATTTAATCACATATTGTAAAAATATCTTGAACTTGAACGCAGCACTTTTGATTGGCAGGCCTAATTTGCTCCGTCAACAATAGAAACGGGAGGGAGGGGGCGTGCCCAGAGCACACAGATACCAATCACAGACGCTCGGGCTGCCGCTGAGGGGGCGGAGCCGCGTTCAGGGTCCTTTGGGGAGAAAGGGAGCCAGACAGTGTGACAGCAGAGGGAGAGGAGAGAGAGAAGAAAAAAGGGATGTGTGTGAGTGTGCGGTGATCGGTGCTGCAGGTACAGTCACAGCCGGAGATACAGCTTCAAGAGCCGCACCGGACCGCGGCAAGACCGCCTCGGAGCCTGCCTGCCTCTCTCTCTCCTCCTCATTTCTTCCAGTAACAACCCTCCGCGATGTCTGGCGGAGGAGAGGTTCGCGTCCTCCGCCAAGAGGGCGGCCAAGAGAGCCCGAGGATGCCGGCCTGGAAGCGAGAAATCCTGGAGAGGAGGAAGGCGAAAGGCGGCGGCGGGGCTGGGGGAACCGGTGCTCCGGAGGCTAGCCCCGGGGGAGCGGGCCCGCAGCGGGTAAACGGCGAACTAACGGGGAATGTGAACGGAGGAGGTGGTGGCGCGACCGGGCGGAACTACACCATCACCCCGGCCACCCAGCACTTCTCCCACAACAAAGAGCCACAAGCGACGGCCGCGGCGACACCGAGGGAGGAGGGCAGACACGAGAGTCTGGTGCTGCAGGAGAGCCTGGGGCCGCTGGAGGAGAACCCGTTCATCAAGCTGGAGAAGGAGCGGAGGAGGCGGCAGGAGCAAGAAAACGCCACCCGCCCGGTCCAGCACATCCTGGAGCTGTACGGCAGTGTCCCCGGCATACGGACTATCCGAGCGGAGAACATCATCATCATCGAGTCGGACCCGGATTACTTTGCGGAAGGTGGAGGCGTGAAAAGCGAGTGCCAATGGCAGCAGAACGGTGTGAGTAGTTACAGCTCTCTAAACGACCTTCTGGACCGCAGAGGGAGTGCTGTTACCGAGATAAGAGCCAAGGAAGTCGTCATTTATGACACCACGTTAAGCAAGAGCGAGGAGAACCTGAGCACCCTGGGCCGTCCTAATCAGGAGGTCCCCTATAATACAGGTGACGGTCAAGGTAGGGTCAGCCGGATCCTCCAGAAGTTTGACAGCAACTATGGGAAGCTGCAGAAGAAGTCCCACAGCACAGAGAACCTCCTGGACCTGGATTGTAGTGCCAGCAGTAGGCCAAGACTCTGGCCCAAGACGCAGCCAGATCTGGTGCCAAAGCCCAGGCCGGGTCCACGGGTCAGCAGCCCGGGCAGTAGCCAGCCATCTTCGCCTGTCTTCCAGGGTCCCTGGTCTTCCAAACCAAAGCCACAGCCTGCCGTCTCTGGGCCGGGCAGCCCCCAGCGTTCACAGCCCGTGTCTTCCTTCCGTCAGCGCTTTGAGGAGAGTGGAGTCCACCACAGCGCAGCCGTCACCCCCAGAGACGAGCCGGACAGGGGGACAAACAAGCCCACCAGGGAGAGAGACTGGGAGGCCGCTGAGGTGCCCCCCAAACCTAAGGTGCCATGCTCTCCGGAGACCCGCCGTGCCCGTGCCGAGGCCCCTTTGAGCCCTGTCTCATCCAAGGTGACCTGCTCCTCACACGAGTTTGAAATCCGTCCCGCTCCAAAGCCAGACCTCTCCCAGATTCCTGATGGCGACACCCAAGCACGGGCCCTCGCAAACCTTCGCCTCCAGTCCCGAAACTCCTTCACAGTGATCCCCAAGCGCCATTTGGCTGCCTCATCTTCAACAAGCAGCCCCATGGTGACACCTGGCCCCATCAAGTCCTCCCCCTCACACAGAGCAGCAGAGGTGTCCAAACCTGGAGTGCCAACCTCCCCCACCCTGTTAAAGAGGAAAGAGGAGGAGGAGAAGGAGGTGGAGAGGCCATCCAAACCTGAACCATCTCCTCTCACTGTTGCCACAAGTCCTGCTCCTTCTCTCTCTGAACCTTTATCTCCATCCCCTGCTCCCACTTCTCCGCCTGTCCTCTCTTCACCCCCCTCTTCTCCAGCTATCCCATCTTCACCTCCCTTCTCTCCCACCCAGTCAGTCTCTTCTCCAGTGCAACCTCCAGTGGATCAGCTGCCAGTAACAAACATTGACGACATCGAGGTGGAGCCCCCACCCCAGCGTGTCCCTGTTCCGAGCCCCTTGGTGCAGAGGAAAAAGGGGAACACATTCACTGTGGTGCCTAAACGTCGGGTGGAGTCTGACGCCCAGCTGAGCCCACCTGAGCCCCAGCAGGAAGCCCCGAGTGAAGCCCCGAGTGAAGCCCCTCCGGGGTCAACCCCTCCCCAGGCCCCCTACGCCCAGCTGGGTTCCCTGTTGAAGAAGCGCTACCCTGCTGTGGAGGAGATTGAAGTCATCGGCGGGTACCTCTCCCTTGCGAAGTCCTGCCTCTCCAAAACTGGCTCCACGGGCAAAAAGGTGAGATGAAACAATATATTTAATTATTTTTGTGGCTTGTTAAATGTGAATATTTGGTGATTTATAGCACTTTAACACTACACGATGCATTACAACAGGCCTGGGTACATGCATGCAAAAAGCAAGCAAATATGGGCTATTTATGAGCACATGGCCTTACACATGAATGCTTTACTTCATTACAATGATGCCGTGCTTGACACTGTGCAAACAACTGAGACAGTAACCTCTCTGCGAGACCATCAAATCATGGCCTCTGTTGCTGACACATGCAAGACAGATGTTTAATCAGCTGCAACCTGCCAAAAGTGTATATGAGCATACAGTTAAGTGCACAAATATTTGCATGGTGTAATTATGCAGCATTGTGGTGGATTTTTGGTTTATTTTGCTTTTTCAGCCTGTATCACTTGCATCCACATCTCTGTGGACCTCACATTTAGAGGTCCAGTGAACAGCTACTGAATACAAGTTCAGCACATCTCCAGATCTTTTATGTGCATAATTTTCTATTGAATTTAAGAGGGAGCAGGCCTCATCTGGCCATTAAGGTGTCTGTCCAAATTAAGTGGGGGACTGTGCAAAAAATGGCTGTAATTCCCAAATGGTTAATGCAATGCATTTGTGCTAAACTCCTCGAATCAAAACTGAAAGTGTGCATTTGCTTTTTAAGTGTACTGTGATGTTGTACAGAGGGAATACTGTCTGTATGAGCGGGGTATCTTCTTTTGGAATAACATTGCAGACTTGCAGTCAGTAGCCTCGAGATTCATTAACACAATGCTGGTTTTTATCTATGTTTTGGGTGTTATTTAGTTTTCCTTCTAGGACGTCGGGTTGTATTTTGCCTGTGTGTGCTTGTTTGCTGAAAATCTCTGGGGTTTGAACTCTTCATAGATCAATCAAACACACAAAGTACTAATATTATTGTTACCTTGCAATCTCATGCCTTGCAGCCTTCCCAGGAGACTTGCGCAAGTTTCATGTGATCTAAATTTAGCAGCTGAGCGTCACAAATGCAGGGGCCGCTGTGTGTGGGGTTTATTTTTTCTTCTCTTTTTTTCTGTGTGCGTTTCTTTTGCATCCTTACCAAACTGTGGTCACCTGAGTTTTATTTTGGAGGATTGTTTTCACCTTATCCTGACCGTTTTTGTCATGTTGGGCTCCTTTAAATGGCCCATCACTTGACCCGCTGCCAGCTTAAGTGGATTAAAAGCGTGTGTTTATGCAGTCACTTGGAACAACACGCTGTGGACTTCTGTCCAACAACAGCATGTTAGTGCGGCATTAGGTTAAATGGCCCTCCAAGCTTATTGACTGAACAGCTGTTCTCAGTTTTTTGTCCACTGTAGGTACAAATATATTGCTTCTTTTGCAAGAAGAGCTGAGATATTCCCAATCCTGCTCATGAATCATAATTAAATCATAGCACAGAGCATGTTGGAGGCATGTTCATGTCACATTAATGTATCTGGTGAACGTCCTGCCTTGTTTTTAACAGTTTTAGGGGTTTAATTAAATTTGTGGCAGTGTTTCTATTTAATTTTGCAAGGTGCTGCAGGCTGCATCCAGAGTCTGTGTAATGTTAAGCGTGTTGGTGTTTATGTTGCTCGGGTATCTGCAATAAAGGGAGAAGGGAAGAGAGCCTGTGGCTTGAATTTGAATATTTTATTGACGTCTTGGTGGTTCAGATGCTGAGGAGGGGGTGTGGTATAGAACCTCAGCAGGATGTTACTTTTCACTGTTCTGCTTGGGGGGGGATTGTTTTTGTTTCAGCCCCTGAATATTTTTAGCCATTTGGCATGTCCTCGATGTAGGCCAGTGTTACAGCATCTCAGACGTCAGCCTGCAGGTGTGCTTCCTCGACCCGGTGAACTGTAATCTCTGCGAGTAAATCCAGCTACCTGTACAAGCAGGCCAAGAAACCTGAAGCTCACAACTCTACCGTGTGTTTTTTAGCATAATCGCTGCATGCTTGGTTAATTATGTTCATAGCCATCATAAGTATTTGCAGTCATGTAAAAGAGAATATTGGCTCCCTGTTAAATCCAGAGTTGAAGAGTCTGGTCCTAAAGACCTCAAACTATCATATTATCCTAACAAAGCACTTCATTCCCTCCATGCTGAATGTGAGGCAGAGCCTTCAGTTGTCAGACCCTTCTCCTGTGGGACTAGCTCCCAGTTTGGGATCAGTAGACATGTTTATATGTCATTACTTATATGACATTACTTGTTGATGTTGTTTCTCAGGCATCTAAATGATGTCATAGAAAGAAGTTATCCCTCATTTGTCCATGTTAGGAACAGAAGCTCGGTGCACCTGCTGTTGTTTTGGAGGGGCAGCCAGTCAGAAGAGAAAAGTGGAGCTTATCCTGAACTATGTGGCTGTTTAAAGCTGTGAATCACGCAAAGCAACTCGAGTAGAGTCTAAGAATAAAAAACATGGAGGTGGAAATGAGCAAAATAAGTACCTGTTAAGTTACTGTACCGAAATAAATAAGCTGACAGCAGTATTGTCAGTTATTTTTGCCATGTTGAGTCTAAGTGAAACGGAAGTTTGTAGCAGTGTTGTTTTAAACATGAATTTAAAGCTCCTTAGCAGGAATTTTTCCATATGTTCCTGTAACTTGTATTTTTAGTTTCAGTGGAAACTGACTAGAATAAAATTACCTGAGTTTTGCTCCTATTTAATGTCATAAAAGAGATAAGGAGGCTGCAGACACTTCCGTGCAGCCTGGTTGTGACGTGTGTGTGTGTCTGTGTTTTTTATTGTGTGCACATGTAGACCATGGCAGCGACACATGATCACATCCTGTCCTTTTGTGTCCAACAAAAACACTTTATTCTTTTGTTTTTCTGCCCGCTCCTCTTGGTCATCATCAAGGCCCGGATTTTTTTTGTTTTGTTTTTTTTGTTTGTCCTCTTCTTCTTCTTCTGCTTCTTTTTTCTGGGCAGGGCTGCACAAGCAATTACAAAAGCATCAAGGCCTAGCCTGTATAATTTGTGTGGAATTTTTGTTCAGGGCCGCTTCTGTGTGAGAGCAGCCTTTCGGAGAACGGCCTCAGCTTTGAATTATGGGCTGGGATTGGGGTTTGGTTTTATTTGAGCTCTCTTTTTTTTTATTTTTTTATGAGGAGCTTGGCTGACACTGAATGATCCACATGTACGTCAGGAACAGATCATCAACTCTTCCGCTAGATTTTCCAAGAATCTTTTTACTGGTTTTCTCCCAAGACTTTTTGGAGCACATCCAGCAAAGACTCTCCTGTTAGCCTTCTTCCACTCTGCTTTGTCTCCCCCATCTCTCTCTAACCAGTGACGCTTTATTCCTGTGTGGTGGTGGTTAATAAGGCCTGTCCCCTCGCTCCTAGCTTCCTCTGATCTCCTCTCTGTTGGGGAAGGAATTGTGGAAGAGCTAGAGTAAGTAGGTCAAGTGCAGCTTCTTGTAGCACTATCACTTCTGTATTTGCATAAAAGCGACTCAGGGTTTTCGACTCACTTTCCAGCTGCAGTTTGATTGGATTGGCTCTCTTGGTTGACTTTTTTTTTTTTTTTTTGGAGAATATTTTTTGTTATACGCTGCAGCTCTTTGTGAAGCAGAGATGCAGTTGGCAGCGGGACACAGGAGGAGGTGGAGTGATTTGTTTCTTTTTTTAAGTTGCTGCTCCTTATGACTGTTATTATGGGAAAAACGAGAGCAGCCAAAGCGTTTGTCAGCATAACATCCAAAGAGAGAAATGGAGAGAGAGGCATTTCTGTGTATTTGCCACAGACTGTATGTAAAAGATGGACAGAGCCACCATGAAGCTTTAAATGGCTGTGCAGAGGTCAGGTCAAGAAATACACATGTTTGCACTCTAACCTTAATTAGGACAAACAAAATTACCGTGACCATGTCCCATTAACTTGCAGTTTCATTGCCTTTGAAATGATTACTTCGAAGATAATAACCAAGAACTGCGACTACTTGCAGTCAGTTGCCATGCTCAAAGCGATTTTGATGCATCTGGACAGTCATAAACAGCAATAAGATGGAGCAATTCCATTGACAGTGGGATTAACTTTATGATTCTTAGTCCTGTTTGTGATAACATGATGATTAACTGTGGTAAATCTGCAAAAATTGCAGTTCTAGAGCCAGGAACTGCAGTTTTTGCACTTTTGTGTTTGCTTCATATCCTGGGTGTTTCTGCTTGGTATTCACAGAGGAAACGGTAACGCTGCTAATATTTAAACTGTTGCTGCATATTTCTATGTAAATATGATCATTCTGTCAATTAAACTCGATTAGGTTTTAGTGAAGACGCTAATGCATTTGTGACCGAAAGGGATGATTATTCAGATGAATGAGTGTTATTATCATGGAAAGCAGATTAGTTATGTTTTTGTTTTTTCTTTTAAGTCAGTCTATATTAACCTGTGATTGGATGATTGAATGGTTGGAGCTTTGGGCTTGTTTGGTTCAGTGAGTTTACGCTGGTGTAAAAGCTCTCAGCTGAGCTCAGTTTAGGACGACCTGTGGTTTAAAGCTGTATGAATTTTGGTTTTAAATCTTATAGCAGATACGTGTCGTTTCAAGTATTATTAGAAACGCTAGCTGATCATGAGAACTGGCTGGGAACTGAGCTGCTTTCAGACCATAGTTCTGCACCCAGTTAGCTTTCAGTGGTTGTTAGTGCAGCGTCACCTCTTCTTGTGGTCTTTTTTTTTTTTCTCTTTCAGTCTCTTCAGTTTCTCTGTAGATGTCCTCAGCTGTGTGGTGGATGACAGGTAGTTGAGGGGAATTTCTCATGAAGATTTTTAGAGTTCCTTCTGATGATTAATAAAGCCTGGGCTTCACTTGCAGTTAACCTCTCTGGAATTTGTTCTATCTATTTATCAGTGTTAATGATTCTTTGTAATTTAGTGGTGCTGCATCATATATTCATACACCTACACCACTCTTGCTTCCTTATATGTTAGGAAAGCACCTACTGTGTAGTGGGAGGGGGAAAAGACCCTAAAATCAGTTCTAAGAGCCGCGATGGTCTCCAGTTTCTTCCGGTGTTACTAAGTTTCTACGTATGTGTAGCATATTCATCATCAAATCTTCCATCTCAATAGTCATACTGATCATTTGTCCCTGCAGTGACACATAGCAGTACTAGTGCAGCAAAGGCAGAGTTAGGAGGAAGTTGGTGCGGAGGGCGCTGAAACGGATCTGACTTATTTTGACTCATTTTTAAATTTAGCATTTAGCTACACTTTAATTTCATTTTCGGTCACTGTTTGGTTAAGTGTAGGAACAAAACCTACTTGGATGGGAAGGAAAAAACGAGTGGTCACATTTTGTGTTTAAACAATGCTAACAGTTACCTCTGTATAGAAGTCTGGACCGGCTCTCTGTTCAAAGAGTCCGAGTCTAGGGGTATTACCACAGTAGGTTAACAGAAACTGATTTAAACCTATGATTGGGGGGGATTCACCCAGCACTCACTACCTACGTCTGAAAGCCTACCCTGCAGTCTGCTAGATGTTTCACCCCATTAGCAACCCTGAGTAAGGCGCAGCCACATTCACTAACGGTGGCTCTCTCCTAATGATCTATGGCACTTGCTGAGATTGACCTTAGTGGCTTGGAAAATCTTGGAAAGCTCCAGGGATCTGTTAATTTTAGGCCAGAATGACCTATAACAACCTTACAAAAGTAAATGTTTATACTCATACCCAGGTTTTACGTTTACATTTGAAAAGAATGCAAAAAAGGGAATGTCCCGTTTCAAAACTCAAAATTCAAAGAAAAGTGAAAATTGTAAAAATGTAAAATAATTCAGTCTAAACTGCTGCTAAATACCTGTTGCTGGTTTTGATGAGGTTTTGGTGGAGGAGAGAAAGAGAACACTGCAGGAGTAGCTAAATTCCCTCCGTGCTGGATGAAAACATTTATTTTTTTAGGACGTGGAACCCCTTACAAAGTTCCCAAAGCTTCCTGTAAGTCCCAACCCACGATGGCGGCAGTGAGCAGATCAAATCTTAAAAAAATGTGAATTTGTAATCCACAAGAATAGCAACATTTACAGCTGCAGAAGAAACAGCGATTTACTGTAAAATTGCAGAATCCTCTTTGTAAATTCATAGTGAAGTTCATGAGGACATTTTAATCTGTCAACAAGACATCCAGAAAATACAAAAATTCATAAATTGTAGGGTTAACATAATTAGGGTAATTATTTTGCTTGTTTACATTATTGTATTTTGCACAACTCTGTTGCTTGTGAAGCTCGCACACAAGAATTTCACTCACATGTGCTGTACCAATGTACCTGCACATGTGATGTGACAATAAAAGTGATTTGATTTGATTGATTTGTAATTAATAGTTTGGAGTTAAGTGTAGATCAGTGTGCAATAATGTGCCTGTCAAAATGCAGATTTCATGAAGTAAAAATAAAATGAATTTTTCTTTAATTTTTCTCTTCTTGAACAAATATTTTGTGTGAAAGTTTAAACGAATCAAATTAGATATCGAGGTTTAGTAGTACGGATGTCATGAAGTACAAATACAGTTTGTGTACTGTAAGTAATCAGGAAGTGAGCCAGTTTGTTGTCTTGAATGATAACATGCAATGTTACTGCTTGTAATTATTATGATAAAAGAGATAGAAAGAGACTAAGGTAACATTTGATAAGCATTTTTTTAAAAAGTGAAGACAAATACTGGCTTCTGATTATCTGCGATAATGAAGACTGGCACCAACAAAACTGATAAAGGTGCTTCCCGTCAGGCCATATAACTTTGTTTTCAACCTCTTGGCTTGAATGCAAGAATCAAACTGTGACTAAAAGTCATCACGGTTTATTTTACTAACACTAAAAGCAAACAAAATTAAAAACATGCCAGCATGTTTTACAAGTCCTTAAGGAACTTCAAAGTCATGCTTCTGCAGCAGGGAGCACGTTGCATTAAATTGAAGTATGTTTCCTGCATGTGGGGTTAGACAAACCACTGCTGTTATATTTTTTGTGTGCGGTTAAATGTCATGGAAGCAGAAAGCTTAAAAATACCCAAAGTTAAATAGTTAAAGGCTCCCTGTAACACAGGAAGGCCAGTGAAAGGGCACACTCCTACATTTACATTGTGCTCCTGGACTACAGGTGTGAAAGTCCATTGTGTTTAATTATTTACCACTCAGCAGACATTTCCCACCTCTCCTCCCTTACACTTCCTGAAGATTTACCACCCAACCTCCTTGCATTTAAAAAAAAGGCCCAACCTCTGTACTGCATGAGTGCTCCTTTTATTTAAACAGGCTAATATTAATTTAGTTGATTATATGCATAAGCACCATACTATACCTCATACAAAGAAGCTGATTCTGGTCGCCACTTTATAAAGTTAATTGCTATGACTGGAGTAGTTTTAAAGAAGGTGAAATATGCGGCCTCGTAGCTCCACTTCCTCTAACTTGTGTACATTTAGACTATTAACCTGTACAATATTAATAAATGCTGTTGTAGTAAATCCCAGAATCAGATCCTATTGATAAAAATTTAATTTTGTACGTTATTGCCTTTAAGAGTCAGACAGGAGGATTATTTCAGAAGAAGGATGCCAGAAATTTAGTAGCCAGCACCAGTAGAACTGTTCAATTCTTAGTTTGATACCAAAGCACAAAGATGACCTCACATACTTCAACAATAACTCCTTTATTAAAAAGCTGTTTTAAAACATTGATGTGATGGCAGGTCATTGAATTAATATGCTAACGACATATTTTGTAGACAAGACACAAACTAAAATGTGAGGATGGTTGCAGACTAGTCTACTAATGTAACAGTTGCATTACATTAACATAAGGATTTTATGTTAGGCTTTGCAAATGAAGCCTTTGGAACGATGATTTCACAACCAGAGCGTTTTGCATTTCAGGATTCTTCAAACAGATCTGGAATGATTTCCTCTCTTGGTCCAAAAAACACGATAATATTGTTTGCATAGTATCTTTTTTCCAAATGACTTATCTTTAATTCGACTTTAAGCCGATTCTGCCTTACATCTTTAATCAGTTGCCATCTTCCATTTGTAGTTTTTTCCTGTACTTGTGGGCTTCCTTTTTTCTTCTTCATTGCTGGACAAACTCCTACGTCAGAAAGTAAAACGCGACTGTGTACGTAAAATCGGTGGCGGTCTATAATTTGCAATAGACTTTAAGCAGCAGTTGCTTCTAAAGAAAGATTTTGTATCTTAACGTCTGTCACATAAGAGAAGTGCTACTGCTGTTTTTATAATTCATGTCAAAGGTGGTGAAAATGTGGTTTCTCTGCGTGGCTGCAGGATGTGGACAGGCGCACACAAACTCACCGAGAACACACTAACAAGTCTAATTTCTGTACAGGCATTACAACATGTAGATATAGAGAGATGTAGACTCATGAGTTTCCCACACAGCCCTCAGACACACATGTGCACCCCTGCAAAGTCAGTGTAATTAGAATTCAGCCAGCAAAGCCCCACTATCATAGTCGTGTTTAATTTATTGTGTTTGTGTGTCTTTAGAGTACATGAAGCTGAAAATACTAGAAGCACAGGACGCTAACAGACCGGGCTTTTTTGGAAGTTTATAAAAAGAAACCAGAGCGGGGCGAGTGTAAGGAGCAGGTAGAAGATGCTCACTTTTATCAGCTGCACCGTTTCCCCCGCTATCTGTTTGAGATTCATCGTTTCTCGGGGTTTTAACTGGCTCAGTATGGACCTTTTGTGGGGTGCTGCATAAAATGAAGGCAGTAAGGGTGTTATTTACAGAAAATGCGTGCCTTTTATTGCAATTCTTGGTAATTTGTTAAACAAATGTGTTTCATAAATACAAAACTGTGTTACAGTTCAGGGTGGTCTCCTTTAAAGAGGAGGTCAAAGCCTTTGTTGATTCCTGGATTTATTTGTTTGCTTGCATTTCTAATTAAGCAGGTAAAATCATCTGTGAAACCCACCACGCTGTCACGATAACTGAACACTTCGGCCTCTGCTTCCTTGATAACAAATGCAAAACACAAATTCTGGGAATACGTGAATTTGGTGCTGGATGTAAATTTTATTCAAATGCTCTCTCCATGAAACCTGTGTGCAATCCGCCTCAGTGTTCCCACGGATGATAACATCAAGGCCACGGACCGGGTGTCCTGTATGTAAATTGTATTTCAGTAGCTGCTCTTAATAATTTGCTTTCCTCTTTACACGATCAAAATCCTGTGTGCTTCTCTGCGTCTCTGCGCTCTCCTTCCCCTCGGTCACACATATTCATGGCGCCTGTCACCAGGGCAACGAGAGCCGCGGCCATTCAATCCCATCATTAGGATTCCTGGATAAGGACACAGACTGTCTCTCCGACTCTCTCTCTCTCGCTTCGTCACACACACATACACATTTTGACGTCAGCATTGATGTTGCAGATCGTGTAATTTGTAGGTAGGTGGAGCAGCGCTTCGACGTGACTGACGTAAAAGTAAAACGCAGCCTAATAAAGATGTTGGGCGTCAAAGGCGAGCCAGTTCTGTAATCAGCAAAGCGGAATCTGTGTTTTTTTTTTTTTGTGGGTGGAGATGCAAACAGCTCAGCACTCTGATGTTTAAGAGAGGCTGTGCAAAGCAGAGGTTAGTTCTTCTGCTGCGTGACTTAAAAAAATATAATAAGAGAAGTAAAAGATTCTCATGCATAAACACCCAACCCAAATTCACATTTTAAGATCTTAAATCATTGTTCCTCTTTACTTCACTGTAAAGAAGTGTAACTAAACACTCAATCTCAATCTGAGATTCCTTAAGAACAGGAAGAAGAGAAAGAATTTTAATAATACACCTCAGCTTTTTTAGGTTATAAAGAAATGCTGATGTAGTAAATCTGAGAATATCATAAGAACAGTTCAGTTGGCTTTGATTTTAAGTGAAATGTGTAAAATTATCGAACAAGTACTGGCAGCGCATCACTTAGATTTGTGTCCTTTTATTGGACAACAGAAATTCACAGAAAATATCAGTTTTGTTGATTTTCATTCTTTAAATAATGGAAAATGAAGAAAAAAAACCCCATAAACTTTTGTCACTTGATGCAACTTTAACAATAAAAAACACCTAAATTATCTATTACTTACATATTGTGGTGTATGGTAGGCCATCAATATTCAATTTGCTTGTAAAACAGACAAAAATACAGATAAAAATCCAAAATCTACGACCTTCTTCTTTGCACCCTGCCATCCCTCGCCCAGATTAAACCCTGTTCTGTTCTGGACTGTGAGCTGTTCTGTATCAGTATTAACTTCATCCTAGACAAGGAGGAGATGCAAGTGCACAGTTTTCCTAAATACTCTTAAAAATGCCCAAATTTTGTCAGAAACTTTTTATTCCTATATGCATGAGTTGCTGCTGTGTGATTAGATATTCGTGTTAAGTGGCCGTCTATGTATTTGTAAGAGGTGCATCGTTAAATTGCACCGATATCTTAGTGTAGTTCATAAACTGGGCATTTTACAAAAACATAAATGTAGCTAAAAACTCATCATCTGTAATCAGCTGTGTTTGTTTCCACTGATCCTTTAAAAACATCAAATTTAGTTGTGAGGGGTGTTAAGTTTGGAACATTTCCTAACAAACACACCTCACTGTGCCTATTAGTCATTAGTTGTTTGGTTCCTAACGGCGCAGAGAAGCTGGCAACAGAAGGGAAATGCAAGCAGTAAGGACAGGAATATGAGATAACTGGCAGTACTGATGATACTGGGCACACTGATTGTTACACTGATGAAAGATCATTGACGTTAAGTTATATTTCCTGTAACAGGAAGTGTGAAACGGCACGTACGAGGTGTTTTATGCCTTAAGCTAGACTTTTCACTTTACTTGCACTGAGCACGTAACTTAATCTAGAGATTATTTTTTACAATAATTGCTCTTTATTTTTATTAGCTGAAGTGTTTAAAAGTTTAAATGGGGAAAAGAGTTAGAGTGTGTGTATGTGTGTGTGTGTGGGGGGGGCGCAAACCTAGCTATTACACTTGCATATAATCAACAGTTTGTGTTTAATGATGCTGAACTTTGACCCACCTTGGATGTACATGGTGTTCACCTTTTTTGACTACGTGATATCTTTCTCATATGCCGCCTTGTAAATGGGTCAGTCGCTGACTCATCTCAGATCCCAAAGTTCATTAACCTCCTAAGACCCGAACTCTTCCACGGCATGCATTTTTAATTTCTCTTTGATATTTGGGCTGATTGGGACCCGGTGATTGTAAAAACAAAGAATTACCAGATTTTTATTTATTAATTTTTTTTTTTTTACCTGATTTTTGTTTCTAAGAAAAATGACAGCCACATATGAGGATATGCATTTGAAATTTCGATAGAACAGTAGCTGTATAATGTCCTCGTAAGTGGATATCAGGCCCCTGTAGAGCACAATTGAGTATTTTGGTCTAAATAACCCAAAATGTGATGTCCACATATGTGGATGCCAGGTCCTAGGAGGTTAATACAGTGGCTCCAACTGGCCATCCAAACCGTAAACAGTGCCGGATGTGTTCCTGTAAAAAGATTTATTTAATCACCTGCTAATAAATGCTCATCAAATCCACGGGGAGCCACCGGAGTTGGGCAAAAGAGCCTCATGAGGCGAGTTTGCAGCCCCCTTCATCATTTAAGATTCTAGAAGCTGGATAGTGAAAGCTTTTTAAAAACAAGGGGGGCAAACACGATTGTGATCCAGCAGATTTCTTCACCTGACAAATATTCGTCATCGTGTCATGTGCCTTGTCTTGATTGTGGCTTTCCGGACACACCCGACCATCAGTACTTTCACATGAGAGTCCAGCAGAGAGCTTTAAATGGCCTGACTGCTCCCACAATGACCGTGTTTTTGTGCGCTGAAAGGTTTCGATCTCCACCCTGCTGGTGTCACCTTTCATATAAAGTGTGCGCAATTACATTAGAGCGTGCCACGTCACTACGTGAGTGAAAGCGTCCTTAGACGGAGCAAAAGGGTTATTAAAATGATCTCAGGCTGATCAATAACAGTTGTCGATGCAAGGAAATAGAAGCAATGTCTTCCCTGTTGCATCTCATTTCTTATCTGTGAGATAATCTGTGAGCACTGATAGCACAGGGAGGATTAAATACACAAAACATACACGCACAAGGCTACAAAGGGCATACTATTACAACTGTGACTCACTCAGTCTTGAGTGTAAATACTGATTTTCACATTTGGCTCTGTTTGCTGCCCACGCTGCCAACCCCAGCCTCGAGTGTCAGCCACCTACACGCGAGTTTCCACATTTATATCAGTGTTGTCATCACTGATGATCACTTGAAGCGCTTCCAAATGCCGGACCGTTTCCAACTCACACGTGATGCGAAATCTACACAGCTTTATAAGAACCTGCACATATTTATTTTTGTTTTCTTTCTAACCAAAATACTTTAGGACACTGGTATCCCAAAGGTTGGATATTTGGTCCAGAACTGGGCGTTGAATCCAACAAGTTAATTTATCTGCTGTCCCTGTTGTAAAATGATTGAATGTAATTTGCTGCTGGGTGGTGCTGGCATTCAGCAAATCTGACTCATAATTACTGCATAGAGGTTTGGGTACTGCACCAACATTAGCTAATGATTAAGAAAAAAAGACAGCGTGTTTCATTTTTCATGCATTAAATGAAACGCTTGTAGAGTGATTTCAAAGGGCACTTTTTGTGTTTTCACCAGTTGATTGTCAGAAATTAACATTCGGGGTAACATTCAAGAGTTCTCCGGGCTTACTGGCGCTCTTTTCTTTGGACAATGGCTACTTTTACACTCATCTTCGGTCCAGTCCTTTTACCTGACCATTTTCAGAAGATTGTTAGTCGTTTGTTGTTTGTTAAGCCGCATTACACTGTCCTATGAATTGTTCAAGCAGAAAAAGAGATGGACCAGTGTTGTGTCTTCAAATAGCAGACTGCTTAGTAAAGAACCAATTCTCAGTTGTATTATAAGCCAGTATGACAGAGAAGAAATAATGTTTTCCACGTGTCCTCAAAATTTGAGGAAATTGGACAAGTGGATGACAAGAGAAGAAGTGTCTAAAACTATAGTAGATGAACAGTGTCTGAAAGTCACGTCCTCAGGAAATGGGAAACAGCAAAGACCTGATGCAGGACCTGAGAGTTGCATCTGGTCCAGTTCATTTATCTGCTGTTCACTGAAGTCTCAGTGGTCTCAGTGGAAGGGTGGTTGTCTGGAATTACTACTTATGGAGGGTAAACGGGGAGAAAAAGCTCATGTATGGCAGATTACACAA
The DNA here is from genome assembly GCF_963969265.1 of Rhamphochromis sp. 'chilingali'. NCBI lineage: Eukaryota > Metazoa > Chordata > Actinopteri > Cichliformes > Cichlidae > Rhamphochromis > Rhamphochromis sp. 'chilingali'. The sequence continues at coordinate 35,265,261 of NC_137930.1, read as the reverse complement.
GAACTGGACTGAATATCAGTTGTAACAGGAATCCAAATTTGTATGGAGGAAAACAGGAGACAGGTGAGCGTCTACAGCTGTCTGTAAAACATGGTGGAGGCTCTGCCAGGGTTTGGGGCTGCGGGGATCTTGTCGAAACAGATGAAATTATGAATGCTGAAAAGTGCATTCAGATTTTGATCAAACATGTAATACTGTCTGAAAAGCTCCCCAGAGCTTTGACTTCAACATTACTGAAGCAGTGTGGGATAATCTTGACAACAGCAGAGAACAGCAGCCAACATGTAAATAACAAGTTTGAATGTCCTTCAGGAAGCCTGGAGAACTATTCCTGGAGATTACCTAAAGAAATTACAAAAAAGCTTTCCTAAGAGAGTTCAGCCTGTGTTTAAGAATAAAGGTGATCTTGCAAATATTGTCTCTGAAGCTTGTTATAGTTGTTTATTTTCTTGTTTCAGTACATTACTGCAGCTATTTCCCATTTTTCTAGCAAGATCTAGGGAAATGAGGGGTGGCTCATGAGTTTTGCAGTATAGGGGAAAAGATGATTCTGATAGTTAGGGTTAAGGTTGTCACCAGTGATGACTCCATCAGTTGCTGATGTTATGGTGTTAATTTTTCTTAGTTAAGGTTTTAAAAATAAATCAACAAATCTCCTGTTGACTGTATAAAGCAGGTATTATTAGCAAGTTTGGAGTGAAAGTGTCAGAGCTAGTAAAATAGAAGAGTTCCAATCCGGTTGTTCAGTGATGACGCGACGAATCCTACTTCCGTGCCTAAAGTAGTCTGCGTTTAATATGGCTTTTGTGTTGTTAACATGTTTAATGTTATGTATTTTCTTCTATTTGATCTCAAAAAGCTCCTAAAACAGTCAGTGATCACTGTTGATCTCCCTCGGCTTTTATTACCACTAATCATTTATTTAAGCTCAGTTTTTAAAACCTTAGGATGTAACTACAGCCCAGCCCATGCAGCAGTATATGAATGACTAACCTCGTATTGTGGATGGATTATCTCAGTTGTTCTCCTGGCTGAAGTTTGGTCCTTTTACAGCATCCTGCCATGCGATTACATTTGTTCCTGACCACCGAGAACACTCACGTTAACTTTTATCGAGTGGAAAAAAAAGTTAGCTTGTTTATATTATGCTAACATAGCTGTGTCGCTAGCAGTCACGTAGCACATCATTATATACCAGCTAGCCCAACTTCAGTAACCCTACAAACATCACTGCAGTTTAGTTTCCTGTCTTCATTTATGCTGGAAGTGATAACAGAGCTGTACGTTTTAATTTGTTTCCAAAACCCTGCAGTCAGGACATGCTATATTGTATTTAGATAGAAGCTAGCGAGCTAACTCCCTGCTAACTTCTAACTCCGTTAAATGTCATAAATTCCGTTTTCATGGATGCCTGGATGTTAAACTCAATTGTTACACCTGGTAGAGCAGAACGCTGATCATTTTATTAAAGATGAAAGACTTTAGACAGTTTTTCAACTCTCAGTAATTCCATAGTGATCATTTGATATATGGACCTGCAGCGGAGTTTAGGTCCAGACACGGCTAGTGACGTCAGACTGAACAACCGGATAGGAACGTGAAAATGTGATTATCCTCTTTTTGATAATCATGCACTTACTACTTTGTGTTTTTTGGCACTAGTTATCATAACTACGTTACGTTTTGTTATCTCTCTTGTTGGTGCTAATGCCTCTGCAGCCAGACTCTTCAGTCGGGTCATTGTGGTGCTGTTCTAATATTATCTACCTGGCTGGAGATTAGCTCTAATCAGGCACCAGGTCAGTCTTCTTCCAGCAGCCTTGCATGCGTGTAGTCCTTGTGGTGGGCATCAGTGTGCCAACATTAGATCCTGATGACTTGATTTTATGTGTTATTGAATGGACAATAGGTATCAAACACTCTTCTACACATATTATAAATGAACAGCTGCATGGTTAATACCAACATGACTGTACACGCCGCACCCTTCACCACCTGGAAATACCGACATAAGACTGGCACACCGTGTAAATACAAACGCACCCATGCTGCAACAAACTCAATAGGGCTGAACTATTGTGCTGAAGCTCTGCTGTAAGTCTGCAGCCTTCCAGTTCGGTGTGTCCATTCAGCAAGAGCCACTTTTCACCAAACGAGGACACGCCATGCTGGGTGGCCTGGAAAAAATGCGTGGCACTGCTCCCATCTCGCTTATTGGCCGAAGCACAATCATAAAGACATAATCTCATCAGCTGGCTTGCCTCTTCCTTTTCTCCCTTACTTCTTTTGTTTGTCTTTCTCTTGCGTCTGTTTGTGCTTCGTAAAGCATGAAGAGCAAAAAACACAGCTGATGAAACTTAGGGTGGAAACAACTTGTGGAAGAAATCTGATTTATTGAGCTCGAAATGAATATTTTTTTTCTTCAGTGCAAGAAAAGCATCAACCACACTGCTGAAATGATATGACTTCACCTATATCTTTCAGATTATCAAACAAATGTTAATATTAGACAAAGAGAACCTGGTTAAATACAAAATATGCTTTTTAATTGATGATTTCATTAATTAAAGGGGGAAAAAAACAAACCAATCCTACCTGGACCTGTGTGAAAAAGTAGTTTGCCCCTAAACCTAATAACTGGTTGTGCTACCGTTGGGAGCAACAACGGTAATCAAGTGCTTGCAGTAACTGTCAGTGAGTGTTTCACGTCTCTGTGGAGGAATTTTGGCCCTCTCATCTTTGCAGAATTGTTTTAATTTGGCCACATTGAAGAGTTTGCCAGCACAGCCATAGTCATGCCAAAGAATCTCAATTGGATTTAAGTCCAGACTTTGACCCAAAACCCAAAAGCGTTTGTATTATCCTGCTGCATAACCCAAATGAGCTTGAGCTTCAAGGCATGAACTGATGGTCGGACATTCTCCTTCAGGATTTTTTGGCATTTTTTTGGGTGGATTTTCAGAATTCACAGTTCCATCAGTTACAGAAAGCTGTCCTAAAATAGCAAAGCAGGTCCAGACCATCACACTGCCACCACCATGTTTGACTGTTGGTGTGATTTTCTTTTTATTCAATGCTGTGTCGGTTTTATGCCAGATGTAACAAGACTTAAACCTTCCAAAAAGTCCTGTCAGCCCACAGAATGTTTTCCCAAAAGTCTCGAAGATCATCAAGATGTTTCTTGACAAACCTGACACAAGGTTGTCTATTGCAGTCTCACACACTGTCCCATATTTGAGTGCTTTTTCAGTTCAGATCAATCAGTAACTTTGCTTATAAAATGCACATCATCATCTGACTTTTGATCCACGAAGTGAAAGTACATCAGCCTTCCAGGAAGTCTTCATCATAATTAAGCTTAACTACTGGTTCAAAAACAATTAATCTTATCACACAGATGATTCTTTACATTTGGTCTACATGCTGTGCACGCTGCTTGGCAACAGCATTAAAACCACCTGTCTAATGTAGTGTAAGTATTTGTCAGAGCCCTAACTTCAGTTTGTGAAGTCCTGTTACGAAGCCTCAAGTGTTTTTGCCATCTCCATCTTTGTGTTTTGAACCCTGGCAGAAATCTCACTGAAACGGCACTTGTCAGTCACAAGTTGTCAGTCACAAGTTGTTAGCCAGCAAATATCCCCTCGGTAATCCCCCTTTATGAGACTTTAGTGAGATTTATATTTCCGCATATGTGGCCTCTCTAGAAATGTCACTACACGTTGCATTGACATGAACCCGAAGAAAATGGGGCACCAGTAACCAGCTGCACAGTGTTGATGTAGGCTGCCACAGGTTCCACTAAAGGATGGTGGTAACTTAAACTACTCTCGCAGTCTTTTTTTGACACATGGGTGTGTGCAGCCTGTTGGAGGTAATTTTTCAGGACTCTGGCAGTGCTCGATCTGTACCTCCTTACACAATGGAGCAGATACCGGTCCTGCCCAATGACCGGAAGTTGCCATCGGGTTGCTGAGTGCTTTCTAGGCCTGTGTGACTGTGACCTAAGTTGGACCCTGCCTTACTCGCACGTTGTGTGTGCAGCTGTCAATATGTGCATCGCAAAGTGAATAAAAACACAGCATAGAAATACCCACTTTATATGAAAAAATGAAGTGTAAATGTGTGTTTCAGGTGATTCGTGCACTCATATTTAATTTTTTGTAAGTGAGCAAGAGGGCTGTCAAGTGCATTTTTAGGAATTTGTATGCAAAGGGGGCTTTTTGAAAGAGAGAATTATCCAACTCGTGAAGCTGAAATTGATCAATTCTAGATAAATTATAGTTTACAAAGTTCAAATTGCTTTGTATTTGTGTGTGGATTGAAGCATGTGCTCCAAAAGTTACACCGAAATTGCTGCAAACGTTTGTAAATCTTAGTTTATATAGCGTACGCGTTTGTAGCCTTTTTGAGACGTATTTCTCTCAGGAGGCCACTGCTGTTGGGGAGTGTCATCGCTGTGGGTGTTTGTGTGCTGGCTCAAAAAAGTGCCTGAAGATGACTGTTTTTCTAACGTTAAACTTTATCAATAAATAATATAAAAGTAGACTGTATATCAAAAAAATACCCTGCTGAAACAATGAAAAATGAAAAGCGTCTTTCTCAAGGCAAAGTGGAAATGAATCTAAATCAGTGTCCTGTTTAATGGCGTCTGTTTGGCACCCTGTGGTGAGCAAGGAGGACAGCAGGCGTGAGTATGGCCTGTCCCATAGCCTGAGGACAGAAGACGAATCGCTTCTGTCTCCATGATGCAGCCTTTTATCATAGAAAAAAGAGCCACACAACTAACTGCAGCAGGAAGGGAGCGGCCCCTAAACAAACATCCCCGTTAAGTTGTGGTCTTTATTAAATTGCACAGAATTTCGTTCCCCTTTCTTTTCTCATGTTACGGAGAAAAGAAAGGACAGCTAAAGCAGCAAGTCAGAGAGAGAGGATACGGAGTAAGGCGCTGCAGAGGAGTCTCGTCTAACCGTCGAGTCTCATGTGAGAAGAAGAAAGACAAAAAGAAAAAGTGAAAGACTGTGAAAGGGGAAGCGAGCCCAGCAGCAAGCCTGATTTATTGATGGGACGTGCTGTTGGCATCCAGAGACTTCCTCTAAGTCAGGATGCCAGTTTAGCAAGGAAAACCTTTTTTATGTGGGGTAGGATTTAACAGAGGAACTTAAAAAAACGAGGTTTGGGGCTAAAAAATAAGAGATTTCTGGGAGCGAGGGCCCTTTTCAGAGATGCTAACACACTGTGTCAAGAGTGTGTGTACACAGGATTTAAATGACATTGTGGTTTCTGCTGTTACTACTGCTGAATACTGATGTTTCGTCATGGCTGTCAGGAGGCATATTTGGGAAAACAGTACTCATGATTAGTTTAAAAGTCACAGACTGAGGTTTGAACCATAGGCTGTATATAAAAGATGGGCGTAGCTTCCAGGTTTAAAGTGAATTATGCTGGCATTATCTCTAACGAACAGCAGGGGGAGACCCATCTAGTATGCACTCTCCCGATTAGTTTTGCTTCTCATTCGTTAGCTCCAAGTCTTAATGAATTCAGGATAATGTTAATTTTGTACATTACGGCCCACTAAGAGTAAAAATGGAGGGTAAAATGGGGCATGCTTTACCACATGGTGATGCCTATAAGCATGCAGTGCCTCTCGGGTCCTCAGTCAGACCCACCCTTGGCTTGTCATTTCCACACCAACTGTGGCTTTAGCTAAGGAAGTAGACTAGGTCGCCTGCTAACAGGGGGTCGCTGGTTAGGTCACCAGCTCCTCCAGTCTGCTCTCAAAGTGCAGAGCAAGATACTGAACCCCAAGTTTCCATCTAATACCATGATCATTAAAAACAAAAGTCTAAAGGCATAAATGATGTTTATGGATTTAGCTTGTACTGTAAAATTGAGTGTTGAGAGGAAGAAATAAGTCCTTTTATTTAAATGCTGAAGTTACTGTTACTTACCTATTAACCCCCACCCCTCATTTGTTTTGGACTTAACATGGATTTTTGTGCCATATTAATTTATTTCTTAATAATATTTTGCCTTGAAAAACAGACAAGACAAAAACTTTAAAAGCATTACACTCATCAGCTGTTCAGTAATGTGCTTTACGTGACATTAATACCAATAAGGTAATAAGATTTGTAAAATATGCACAAATCCTACTGATATTATTATCTTAATATATGTTGTTATTTGTTTTTTTATGAGCTTTCTGTTAACCTTAATCAGATATTGGTAACTGTCATATCATCAGGATATGATAACGGACGTACGGCAGGTGTGGTTTGTCACTAAACTTCAGCAGTTAAAACTGATTTCTAAAGTTCGAAATCTCATAGATACTTGTCTGGATGTTCTCACACGTAAACACTTGACAGTGGTCGGGCGAGTCGGGTCAAGATTTTTGGCCTCATTCTCAAATTTCAGCATTTATCAATATTTTCTAACCTTCCATCCATCCATCCATCCATCCGCTTCCGCTTATCTTTTTCAGGGTCGCGGGGGGCGCTGGAGCCTATCCCAGCTGTCATAGGGTGAAAGGCGGGGTACACCCTGGACAGGTCGCCAGTCTGTCGCAGGGCCAACACACAGAGACAGACAACCATTCACACTCACATTCACACCTAGTGGCAATTTCAATTATCCAATTAACCTATCCCCACAAGCTGCATGTCTTTGGACGGTGGGAGGAAGCCGGAGTACCCGGAGGGAACCCACGCAAACACAGGGAGAACATGCAAACTCCACACAGAAAGACCCCGGCCTGATGGTGGAATTGAACTCAGGACCTTCTTGCTGTGAGGCAACAGTGCTAACCACCGTGCCACCGTGCTGCCCTATATTTTTTATTTTTTATTTTCTAACCTTAACTACCATAATTACCAGTTTTCCAAGCCAATGTACAGAATAATAAGGAATTAAATGTACAGCTTTAAACAAAACATTTTTATAGACCTATTCCAATAGGCAGCTCTTTCGCTGAGGTGTGATCATACTTTGGTTTTCAGTGCTTAGTAAATACAACAAAATTCATTAAAGACTTAGATTTTTGTTGGATGCCATCACTTACAATGTCGCCTTTGGCTATAACCCATTTATGGATGGGTTTTTTAATCATCCTCCACCTGCTTCTTCCTTTTGCTCTCTTTTTGGCATCAGCTTCTTTGTTACCTTAGCCAAAGTGCACAAGAGAGAGTAATTGTCTTCATAGTGTACACTAGAAGAATCAAGATTCTTGTTTTTCTTTACTGTGTATGTCTGTATGGATAGATATACCTGCTTGTATTTTTTGGGTAGTGTAAGAGGTTATAGAAACACTGTAGGATTACTGATCTACTGGATGGGTGGATATATTTCAGTGTATAATGCTGAAAATAAACAAACTGAACTCTTACTTTATGAAGGTGAACCTAATACAACATGTGTATATATAATGCACAGTTCACCTTATTTATTGCATCCTCTTTTTATGGTCACAGACAGGCTGAATTTTGAACCTTGTGTTTAATTGCAGTCATTATATTGTTACACATCTTTTAATACATATTTATGGAGGCAGGAGGTCTGTCCACACTTAAAACCATTTTAACTTTCAATCAGTTTACAAGTGGTTTAGTATTATAGTTCGGCAAGATTTCTTTATCCTCTGTGCCACACCTGGAAACGCTCCTGTTCCGACTATCAATTACAGAGAGGACATAAAGGATCCGGGGGAAAGAAGTTTTATAATATAGGTTAACTGCGAGCTCTGAGTGGTGGAGGGCGGCCTTGTGATGGAGATTAGAGCAGATTTAGATCACGGCCTGCAGAGTTGATGGAGCCAGGTACAGCAGGTTAAGAACAGTCAGCTGATCGCCTCAGAGAAGACACAGACAAACAGCAGGTTTGTCTGTGTGTGTGTGTGTGTGTGTGTGTGTGTGTGTGTGTGTGTGTGTCAGTTTTGAATGCCATGGCAACTCAGGGGGAAAAAATACAAGCTTTTTGAGTTTGCAACGCCTACATCCGACCAGAAGACAGAAATAGGAACTTATTATAAACCATTTATAGACTTTCTGCCAACTTCAAAATAAAGCCCTCAGGAAGAGAGCTGCACACTTGACTCCAGAAAAATCATGTGCAGTAGGCGTGTACTGATGGCAAGATGGTGTCTTTGCATATGTTTGTGCTTTTTAATTCCTGTTAGCTTTCAGAAATGGAAGATGTATTTTAGCTTTAATTTGTATGAACTAGTGAACTAAGCTTTTTTTCTGTAGCCACAACATCTGACATGCAGGCAGTAGTGTGTGTAAGTGTGTACGTGTTGCTACTAATAAACATAAAATGCATTCAGTGAGCCAGAGGAGCCGAGCTAATGTTGATAAATAATCAAATAGTCAAGTCACCTTCAATCCAAAACAGTCGCTGAATGACACAAAGTGCAGAACAGGAGAAACACAATCGCAAAATCTGAGGATATATTGACAGGAGTACTGACACAGGTGAGGCCCACACACAGTAGAAGAAAAGCCAGAATGGATGTTTCCTGAACTTGCATTTCTTTGAATAGCCAGCAGGGTAGCTTGTTCAGGATGTGATGATACGGTGGCTACGAACGTCTTTTACGTCCAGTCTACAAGGGAATGGTTTTTGAGAGCTGTGAAAAATGGGCAAACACATACAGAGATACCTGGATTTGTCGGCAAGATAGGCAGATCTGATTGCAGCACAGCTGATGCACATACATGTTGATCACACCACCTGTAGATTTCTGTACAGGCGACAGGAGACAGGTGGTGAGATGTCTCCCTTTAGAATAAATGCTCCCTGACAGCTTAAACCTCTGTTGCATTCATTACACAGCCCAGCAAAGTGCGAGGGCTCGTCTCACCCCGCAGATCTGTGTTTGCAAGCCTCTGAAGCATTGCCAGACAGGCGCGTCTCGCCGCATACTCTGAGACAATCAATCACAGGCCCTCGAGCTCCTGCAAGGCTGCCACCTGTCCCACTTAGAGGGCACACAAAGTACAGCACACGTAGCCTCAGATGAGTGAACAAACTGCAGCTGGCTCTGCAGGAATCCTAATTAAAAGCTTTGCTGAATAAGTTATGAAGAAGTGGGTTTGCATCGAGTTAAACTGCCATGACTGCAGTGTCATCAAATGACTGAGACACGCGATGCTCAGTATCGACAGTATAATTACGCAGCAATAAGGAAGTAATAACCTGTTCAGTTTAACTGGGCTCGTAAAACGAAGCCTTCTTGAAGGAGCCTGCTGCGAGTGTCAAGTTCAAATCTGTGCTGGGAAAGGAGAAGTTTGGCCTGTAAACAAATCAGGTTTATAAGTCAAGGCGGCGTTGCATCAAATTATTCTGCCAGGAAGTAAATAAATGCATGTTGGTAGAATTTGAGGTATTTCAGTTGTAGAAAGTGATTACAAGAAGCTCAATGTTGATTTCAAACAAAAACGCTTGAGTGAGATGCTGAATCTGGTGATGAGGTGTTATTGGTGTGTTTGTTAGCATTAGGAGTATTTCCAAGCAGATAACCAAGGGATTGGTATTCTTTTTCTTTTTTTTTACTAAAGATAGGAAGTTACTCCAATTTAGAAGAGATTAATTTGTGTAGATGCTCCTGATCCAAATCCGGGAACTTTTGGAAAGATTCTTTATATTTATTGCAGGATATTGTGGGGCATAATTGGACATTTCACATCATATCTTCGCAAAAACATCAAGTTAGGAGACAGGAACTGAGCTCTTTGATAATGGTCATACATGTATGTTTCACTCAACATGAAACATACATGTATGACCATGTGGATTTACAGCAAAGGACTTTATATTTTAAGAGTTTAAATATTCGTAAGTACAGATGTTTAAAAAGAACAGCAGGTGATCACACCCATTTTTCTGCACATCTTTCAGCTGAAGATCTCCTTCAATGAGTCCAGCCTCCAGAGCACCTACGAGTATCCATCAGAAAGCAGCGTGTGGGACAGCGGGGAGGAGGAAGAGGAGGACAAACAAGATGAGAAGTTGGCAGACGAACAGCCAAGCATGGTAGGACGGATCCACATCCCTCGAGCCAGTTTGACCGGCTCGCCCTCCCACACCACCAACAGCAACGGTGAGATTTTGTGAGACAAAGAAGAGCTGGCTGTCAAATCTCCTTCATATACTCATGTTCCTCAGAGGATGACGATGAGGATTATTATTATTTTATTTATCATCAACACAATGTACCCTAAAATCCACTGGCTCAGATTGTACTTAATGGCACAGCTTGCAAGATAAGTGCATTTGCAGTCGCACTTATCTTGCAAGTTTTTTGTTTGCAAGGACGAACTTTTTCAGTTTTAGTTTTAGTTTTAAATTCTCACTTCAGACGTTAGAGGGTTACCTAGGCAACCAGTGCCTGGAGAGTTTGCAAGCGACCAGCCATGTAAATCAAACTTATCAAAGCGAATCACCTTTCATGATTGATCCAGTATTTTTAGTAGTGGGAGAAATTAACTACCTTTAAAAAACACACCCCTACTTTGTCTTCACTCTTGAGCTGCATTTACTGAACTTTTACTGTGAGCTGCCCCCAGATTAACTTAAAACCTTTACAGCAGTTTGCTTATCATGACAAGTTATATCACTTAAAAACATCAGGCTAGCCTGTCTGCATGAGCATGTTTGGTCAGTTTTCATCTTTAAGGCTTTAGGCTTTCAGTGCGAGCATATTTGCCATATGTGTAGCCTCATAATAATTTTAGAATGAGTTAAAAATCATGTTAATTGTTGCCAACATAGCTATGCTTTTAGGTTTATTCAAAATTAATTTAGGCAAAAACACCTACCAGACAGAGCACGTGCCACATTCTGATGCAAATTAGATAAAGCAGATGTTAACAGAATTAAAGGTTTAGCACTAAAAAACACTGCATGTGGAGCAGAGATTAAAATGGTGAAGTGCATTCGCATCCTAAATGAACTGAGGATAGGCTAGTGGTATTTTTATCTTTTTTTTTTTTTTTTTTAAAGGGGGCTGGTTTAGTTTGTTTGGGTTTTTTGGGGGTATTTGTATATCTGGGCAAAATGGCACTGAAAGATCAGACTGCTAATCTGACTACTTACCTACATGCATATATCCAGTTTTATCAAGCTTTTAGCATTCTGCAAGTTCATATTAATAAAACAGCAGATTTCAAAACTGAAGAATTTGCGAGCGCTTCCAGAGATTAAAGAGAGCTGCCGATGTGCAGAAGGAAGGGAAGATGCTGTGTAAAGTGCAAAGCTAGTCCAATCAGGTCATTACTGCTTTGTTTTGCCATCATCCTCCTCCTCATTTGTATGGAGGTAAAGTGAGTATGTAAGCCACAATAGGTGTGATGGCAGAGCCCCCTACTGGCTGCCCTGTTTACTACATCTGAGAGCAGCTGACTCACTCAGATATAATAAGCCCTTCAGCTAACAAGTGGATCCTGTAATAGCAGCATTTTTGGCCTTTTTAGGTAAAAAAGAAAAAAAATTGAACCGGTGATTTTTGTATGTTTGTTAAACGTGATGACTATCGTGTCTCCTCTGGGTTACATAATGAACTATATTGTGCTTTGCCACTGGGAAATCAATAAGGAAGCTCATAATTGTAGCTCTAAATCACCAGATTATTTTACGCCCCTCTTCAACCTCTACTGAGGCTGTGCAAAAGTCTTTGGCGTTGCTTAGTAATTAAAATAAAACCAATGTTTCTAAGAACTCTGCTGTCACAGTCTCCACTGTGGTGCAGCAGGGCTGAAGCAACCTATTGTGTGAAACAACTTCATCCTCCAAGAAACAGTGGCCACTGTAATGATTTAACAACAGTGTATTCACATACTGTATCTCATAAAGCACAGTCATTAAAAGCAGCTCGCATTCTTTATACCAAAAACACACTTGAAAACCTAAATGTCGGAATGACTTGGATAAAAATAAAAATGCAGGGGGGAAGTTACACAGTTAATATCTAATGTGTTTTAGTCTTATTTATTTATTTTTGTCTGCAGATCTGTCCAGCTACATTCCCAAGCACTCGGTGGACTTCAGCGCCTGGCAGGAGCACAAACACGATGACGGCATTAACCAGGAGGATGCCGCCTCCCAGCAGACACAGAGAACTGAGGAGGTCATGGTGAGGGAAACGCCTTCAGCTGCCATACTTAAAGTTGGGTTTCAGACTCCACAGGAGGAGATGTGACCCCCTGTTTTTCACCTCCATCGATCAACTCAAAGTATTTGATTTACAAATATATGAAACAGAGAAAAGCAGCATATTTTACATCCATGAAAGTTGGTATGTTGCCATCTTATGATTTAATGAATTTTGGTTAAAATTATAGATGGATTATTGATTATAGATGGCACATTAAGGTACTGGGTCCTAAACTGAAACTTGTGATACTTCAGCAATTCAGACTGTTATACACGGCATCATTTTATAGAGTTGTAGGTGATACATTTAATGTGATGATTAGGAAAGGTTCAGGCTTCAGAATGCATTGAACAAACAGTTTCAGACAGTGTTTTTCTTTTCCTATTACCCATGAATCTTCATTCAGAGGCATAGAGACTGGTTGGCAATTGGATGCTGGCAGTTGCTGGGTGAAATTGGTTTAAGAGAGGATGCTGCACTGTAAACCTCTGTGTGATTATTTTGGTCACTTGCAGATTGCCTTAACCGCCTGTAGTTTGCATTGAAGTTGCTCTCTTATCTTCAGACACTCGTCCTTTACTCTATGAAACTACAGCCAGCACATTCCAGAAGGTGAATGGTCTCAGTTACACTTTTTCAATTTGTCTGCAAACATTTGAAGATAAGAAGCAAACTACTGGTAATCACAGCAACCTGCTAGCAAACAAAGCAATCGCATGCAAGATTTCAGTGTGACCAACTTCATTCTAGTGATTGCAGCAACCTCCAGCGACCACATGTCAACCAGTTGGGGAATAGATCTGCTCATCTTGCAACCAAACTCATCTCTAGTGCCTAATATAGTCATTTTAGGCACTGAGGCCCCGCCCACCTGCTGTTCCAGCCTTATGTCTGTAAAGGGGCAGCCAATCAGAAGAAAGGTGACTTAAAAGTAGAGGACAGAAGGTGAACTGAGGGGCTGCACCAAAACTCATATAGTAGTTTGATTCTTTCTATTCTTTCTTTATTGTAGGGTATCTTAGATTACATAACTTTATCTAATTCAAAGTATTTCTTTCTCTTTTCTCTCAGCTCACGCCGGCGGACAGCTCCTCCCTCACAGACTACAGCAGTGAGCCCGCTCTTTACTTCTGATCTGCCTGACCAATCAGCTGTACAGTAGCATCGCAGCATCTCACCCGTGGGACCAGACTGCCTCCACCTCGACACTCCAGCCGACTATAAGCACATCTTCCTGACCAGACAGGAAACATGGGTGTTTTATTTTTGTTTTTCTGGCTGATTTCCTGCCACGGCACCGCCACACGCCACGTTACCAGCTGCGCATTGGAGCTGCCGGGTGGCTGGCGTTCAATGCCCACCTTCTTTCTGAAGCTGAAGCAACAAATCTTAAAAAGAAAAGAAGAAGGGAAAAAAAAAAAAAAAAAAAAGCAGCTGGGCTGTCTTTCCCAACCCGTGATCCTCTAACAGACAGTTGATCTGTCAGCGTCCAGAATCTTCCTCCTTGCCACGCTGTAGAAGTTTTTGCTGCTTTCGAGGTTCAAATTTAGCTTCAGGTTTTATTTTATTTTATTCTTTTTGGAGGATGTCGACGAGGGAAGGAGCCGACAGAGTTCAGTGTTATCGTGGAAGCGTGTCATTACAGCAGATTGGCGGCAGATACACATAAAAATGGTGAAAGGGTGCCACAAATGCATTTCTTTGTTCTCTTTTTTTTTTCTTTTTTTATCCGCATGTTTTGATTTGAGTCCAGCACTTCTGTTGGTTCTGTCTTACTGTAAAGCTTCTCTATGCCTTTTTTTTTTTTTTTTTTGTTAGGTTTTGTATATTTTCTGGCAGACTATGTACTGATTGAAGCTGCTGGATTTTTTTTTTTTTTTTTTTTTTTTTTTGGCAAGCAAACTTCAACACGCTTCACTTCTTCATGTGACGAGGGAGGAAACATATGCACCCCACGCCCCGGGATCAGTAGCACCTCTCATTCCTTATTAAATGCTTGATAAAGTGACCTTGGCCAACAATGTCTGTATGTCCGTATTGCTGAAATCACGTGTCCGTATATCTGCTCTGGAAAGCTGGTAGACCTCCCGATGCCTTTCCTCAGCTCTTTGTGTATTTATTCCTGCTTAACGTTGAAGTTTGCATGTCTGAAATCTGCTTTTTTTTGAGGGGGGGGGGGTCGTTTTGTTTGTTTTTGGTTTTTTGTACAGATGTTTGCTGGTGAGGGCTCCGAAAGATCCCCGCCAGACCAGTCAGACCTCATCTACTTTCACATTCCACAGGGAAAGAAGGCGGTCCACTTTGAAGGCAACAGTGATTGTGATTGATCATTAAAAGAAAAAAAAAAAAGGCGTTTTGTGAGAAAGAATGAAAGTGTGTCTGTGTGTGTCTGTCTTTTTTTTTTTTTTTATTATTCATATTTTTATATGCTCATAATGCCAACTGATTAAAGAGTTCCTGTAAAGGCCTCGCATCCACTCTTCGGCCAGTATTGTTGTACTGTCTCCACTGGGATTCATCTCTTCTGCTTATTATTTCATGTATTTTTTTACATTTTATTTCTCCAATCAGATGCAATTTGTTTCTTTGCCGTCAGGAGCTTTGTCTTTCTCTCTGATGGATTTACAACTTATATGTTTCGTCCGGGAGTCTTGGTTGATAGATGTCTTTGCACTGTCATGCTTTTAGCTTTGTTTTGCACCTCATGAGGAAGTAAGAGTGGGCTGTAGAGGAAATGTGCACTTAAAAGAATGAGAAGCCTACAGACTGGTGACAAATTAGAGGAGAAGGTTAAAAGCGTCTCAATGACGTGCCTCCAAAACACGATGATGTCATCTAACACGTTGGAGACTGTAGCGCTTGATTCTTAATGATGTCATCCTCATTAATCCATTCAGTGACATCCCACCTGTTTCCTTTCAAGATCGGGGAAGGGCATTATCATCCTGTAAGAGACCACTTCCATCAACCATGCCAGCAAAATTGCCCCCTGAGGGCATATATGGGGTTAAAGGGTTCAGGCTTTTCCTTTAATTTGTCACCAACCTAAATTTGGTTGAAGAGTTACATTTCAAAGAAAAGCCTGACTTAAGTCTAAGTCAGGGTTTTGATTGGGGTGGACTGATATATCAGTTTAGATTGCACTGATTGATATTTAGATATTCTGAAAGAAAAAAGGTGGGGATAATCTGTGCATTTCTAATTTCAATCCCATGTCTCAGTCGGCATGAATGAATTAAAATTTGAAATGAAACTCTTCAGCCACACACAATTGAATGCATCGCGATGAATGCCATGACCACTTTGTTTTCTTTTGCCACTCTAGTCTTACGATTGTTTGGCCTTGTCACTGTGACCAAAAACAGCAGCCCGAAGTGCAGTTTCGCCACACAGGTCCACAGGGACTTCATCTTTGTCCGCCTACAAAATCTCTCCAACCCCCTGCTGGTGTACACCGATTTGAAAGAACCACGAACTTTGGATGTTTACTTCATGCGCTCAATGTGACTGCTCAGCACTGCTTCTGTTTCAGAAGACTGAATGTAATTTTTTTTTCAATAAATTTCCTGTGGTATGATTATCAGCTTACCAGAAAACATCACATTGAACAGTGAGCCCTGTTATTGTTTCTCCAAACTTTAGCATGGCTGGATTTGACCTTCAATACATTTCTCTGAAAAGGTCTCAAACTGGCAAAAAGTTAGTAATAATGAACACATTTCCATCTATTGCAGTATACATTTTACTTGGTCTGGTTCAAAATAGCTGGACTTTCTTTGTGTTATGTGGCTTGACAAAGCCTCAATTCCCAATCAAGCGATAAAAGCTTTCACAACAGCAGTTATCAGCTTCCTTTATTAGTCCAAGCTTTCTGCTTCAGCCTGTGTGCGCACTCACGTACAAGGAGGCATTGGACACACTTTGGCTTTCATTCTGCACAAAATCAATCAATTGAGCATATCCTGCTAATATTTTAGATATGAAAAGAGAGAAAACTTACAAAAAGACCCAGAAGTCTTCCCTGGTGCTGCTTAGTCAAGAGAGCCTTTCTGCAGAAAATCATTTAAACATTAAAGGGTACTCGGCCTGATGAAGTAATAGAAGAGGAAATCAGTTTTTTCCATCACCAACCAAATCTGTGCAAATTCCTGCTAGAAGAAAATGCACAGTTTGTGCTGCTGTAACTTGAAAGCAGAGCTTCATTCAGTGGTAGTGGTAATATGGCACTCACAAGATTGAAGGTATAAAATATATGAACTTGGAATACAGATCACCTTTAAATTTAGTTTACCAGATATAGTTTAAGCCTAGTTCAAGAGCAAAAAGCCAAATTTAGCCCATTGAACCTCCATGCCAGGGAAATAAAGCCTAAAAGTGAATCAGTAAATTCTGAAATCAAAACTTGTGAGGTTGGCTGCTCTGGATTGGGTTATGTGTCTGGCTTTTGTTACTAAAAGAAAGCCACCTCTGAAAACACTAAAAACTACGCTGGATTATACCTTGCTAACCCAATAATCTCTCCAATATCCTCCAATACACTCGACAATTCCCTGTCACTTGTAGCTGTGCAAACACAATCTGCAGAAACTCGACTACGGTGCGTCTCATGATCAAAGACAACAGATAATCAAGGATCACCTCAGAAAAAGCGAGGACCACTGATTGAAACTTGTTGTTCACTGTGGTGTTTACAGAGTGCTCTATCATATGAGAGGAAATGAATGAAAACTGCTTGAAACACAAAAATCTTGGGTATGTAAACGAAAACACCAAAAAAATGTTAAGTATGCTTGATTTGTAGGCATGGATATAAATCCTCCAAACACACTGATTAAAGGAGACCCATAATGCTCATTTCCATATTCTTATTTGTGGACCCTACCAGAATAGCTGTGCATGATAGAGAGGTTAAAGTAATTCTTAGTCTGAAATGAGCTGATTTAACTGCAGCTTACTTCTGATTGGCTGCCCCTCACAAGCAACCACAGGTGGGAGGGGCCTCTGTGCTCGAGATGACCATACTAGTGATATCCATGCTTTCTGATATCAAATAGAACCAAGAGTAGAAAAAACTGCTAGAAACTGAATGTTTTAAACAAACTTTTGTCTCTCAGAGTTTATGACCATAAAAGCATTGCGGGTCCCCTTTAACTGAGCCCTGCTTGGACCTCCTTTGGAATTGTGGCTAATGGTCACATGACACACCTGTGGATCCATCAACCTGTGGTAACTGCTGCCTCTGTTGACCAAAACCCACTCTGCGGTACTCTTTTTGCTCTCTCTGTGAACTGAAGGACCAAACTGTGGGCAAACTTCACTGATCTCGTCTTAAATGGCACCAGCAAGAACTTTTCTGATGGCCAGAGACGCAACACTCAACTTTAGCGCTTCTGAAGTGTACACACCGACTCTTGCCGCAGTGTCCCAACCCCGTCTTTGTCTATGCCCGATGCAAAATGAGCAGTTTGTGTTGGTCACTCTGTAGCAACACTGTGGTAGAAAGCTTGCTCATCTTTTACTTTCCACCCTCCTCTCGTCTGTAAATCTACATCGCAGCAGATGTGCTTACTGTAAAGTTATTGTCAATGATTTGGGCAAGTGAAAAAAAAAAAGTGATGTCATACTTGTACAAATGAAAGCTCAATAAATAGAAGACTTGAAGAAATGCGAGTGCTCTAGCCTTTCTTGTCTATGAATTAAACTATGCGCCAAGTATGACTTCTACGCATATGGGTTACTTTATTATTTGGGAATGTCTGATGGGGAAAAAATAAGCTTAAATCCCTTAAAAAACAAAACCTGTTAGAAATCTCAGTTCTAATAAGTCTAAAGTGGTGGATGAACCACATGGGAACAAACATTTTTATACACAACAAAACAAGGACATTAATCTAGAACACAAATAGGAAAAAAAAACCTCAGTGGGTAGAAGCAGCCCTTTTGGAGCCATGCAAACAGAATAAAGGTGACAAAAGGTGCACTAAAGAGGCGACAGCGTCCCCCAAAAGAAGAGGAATTGTTTGGTGAACTGAGTAGAAACCATCGCGCTCTCCTCAACTTGCACAGGTAGTCTTCCTCCCCTCACCCCAACTGGTCATGGCAGAGTGTTGAAGAGATCCCAGGAGTCACCACTCTACTTGACACTGGCATTCACCAACAATATGCTTTCCCAAAATACCAATTGACCCACTGCCAAACCCATCACGTGTCATACGGTGTGAAGTCTGCCACAGCATCTCCAGACTCTGCTGGTGGTCTCTGGAGAATGCCAATTAAGCTGAATGAGAACTATGCCTATGCCTCTCACTCAACAAGCAAAACAAACAAATTGGAGTTTTAACACAAAGAAAATGTTAGGAAATACATTTATTGAATCCAGAAACTTACAACAAAGGTTTAAATATATTAAAAATTAGTCCAAAGTGGGGAATAAACTGCCTCAGAAGCCACAGTCAGGTGAGGTCAGGTGCACAGTTTTGCTCCTCGCCTTCAGTGCTCCGTCCTCCGAGGCTCCGTGGCTTTACTGAGGTTTCCTGCCTCCTGCTTTAGGACGCTCA
The DNA here is from genome assembly GCF_963969265.1 of Rhamphochromis sp. 'chilingali'. Classification (NCBI taxonomy): domain Eukaryota; kingdom Metazoa; phylum Chordata; class Actinopteri; order Cichliformes; family Cichlidae; genus Rhamphochromis; species Rhamphochromis sp. 'chilingali'. The sequence goes on along the minus strand of NC_137930.1, from coordinate 35,246,553 downwards.
GGAGAGACTGGGAGCTCTCCAATATCTGCAGGAGTAAAAACAAAACAACATGAACTAACTTGTGCAGAAACTCAGAGGAAGTGTGGGGTGCACTTTAGAAGCAATTAAAGAAGGGGTCCAGGCTTGGCCAATTTGTTGCTTTTTAATCAGAGCAGCTCAGGAGTGTTTGTTTACAGTGATTAAGTGAGAGCACAAAGGGAGTTCAGCATCAGCAGGTGGGATCTTACTGACATCCAGTACAGCAGCCAAAAGCTTCTGTGGCCATACCCAACTTTTAATTAGTTCTTGAATCAACGCTTGAGACAGAGCTTTTCTGGTTGATGCAGACAGTCCAACAAACAGCTATTGTTTTAACACCTTATAACCACTGATCCATTACTCATGCACTAATAAAGGTATCCCACCCCCGCCTCTCCTTCCTCCGAACGTCTGCAGCTGGTATTACCCAGCAAACTTGGGTGAGAAGCAGTTGTGGTATGAGGCTGTTGTGCCAAAAATTACTTGCTATTTTGAGTTAGAAATAACATTTCTGTCACAAGGTAGAAGCAGCCATGGTGTGACTACATAAGATCCTTTATATTACAAAGACCCTACAATCAGATGACCTATCAGCAAGCACTTGGCAACAGTGGGAAGGAAAAACTCCCTTTTAACAGGAAGAAACCTCCGTATAATGCAGAATAATATATAATACAGAACATCAATCAACATGGAAATTCTTGCTGGGTTTGCTGTTATGCAGAGCTCCGTTTGTTCTCCATTCGCCATGCACCTGTTATGTGATATTGATTAACTTTGCAGAAGAGCCACATGAATTTAAATTTTTTTAAATTTTGCCTTTATAAATACCTGTGTAAACAAAAACTCAGCATATGAAAACCACTGCAGGCTCGGTCATTGACACACCTTGGTGTATGCAGCCTCCGTCTCGGCGATGGTGCGGTCGAAGGTGGCGCGTGCGGCGAGTCTCTGCGTCAGGCTCTCGTTGACTCGGCTCAGCTTCTCCGAGAGGACACGGATGTCGTGCTGCAGCCGCTCCTTTTCCTCTTCCTCCTGCTTGATCTGTCGGTTCAGCTCATCCCGCTTCGAGCAAAGCTCCTCAATACCTGATCGAGAGGGAAAGGTGGGATTAAACTAGAGCCTCAGTAGATCTCCTCGGGACTCAGACAGATGATTTCTGCCATAATTACGCAGCCCAAACACAGACATGGATACAGTAAACTAGGGGTGGGCGATATAAACGATATACAATAGAAACTGTATAAATTTGGCCAATGATAGAGATTTTGACTATACCGCTCTATCGCTCGTTGATGATGTCATCAAGCTGCGCCTGTTTTGGTCGAAAGCATTGCAGCAGCTAAAACCATTATCATCTGCAAATTATGGCGGGCCACAGTCATAGCAAAGAGATGAAGCACTTTTGAAATATGGGGAAAGCCAAAAACTGCGCTTCCTCCACTTCCGTAACAGTGATTCATTAATGTTGAATTCTCTCGCAGCTGCTCTATCCCCATGTTGTTGCAGTATATTAATGACAAACCTCGTATTGTGGATGAATGATCTCAGTTGTTCTCCTGACTGAAGTTTGGCCCGTGTATAGCATCCTGCTATGTGATTGCATTTGTCCCTGACCACCAGAATCCCTCACGTTAACTTTTATCGAGTGGAAAAAAGTTGGCGTTCATCCTCCAGCTTCACTGTGCTAATGTTATGCTAACATAGCTGTGTCGCTAGCAGTCACGTAGCACAACATTATATACCAGGTAGTCCAACTTCAGTACCCCTGCAAACGCCACTGCTGTTTAGTTTTCTGTCTTCATTTATGTTGGAAGTGGTAGCAGAGCTGTACGTTTGAATTAGTTTCAAAAATCTCTCAGTCAGAACATGGTATTTTATGTTTAGGTGGAAACTAGCGAGCTAACTTCCTGTTAACTTCTAACTCCGTTAAATTTAATAAATTCTGTTTTCATGGATGTAAAACTTAATTGTTACACCCGATAAAGCAGAAACGCTGATGATTTAATTAAAGATGAAAGGATTTAGACCGTTTTTAACTCTTAGTGTTTGTTTGACTTTGGGACCTGAAGCAGATGGAGTTTTGGACCCAGATTACTCCGCGAAGCTCCTCACGACTGCAGCTGTAATGCTCTGACAATCCATCAAGCAGTGCAGCTTACCAAAGTTGTACTAAAACATTTTTTAACAGATTTCTGCACGCCCAAATCGGTTCAAGGTCAGTAAGCACAACCAGAATTCATACATAAGGCACACTCAATTTTTGAGAAAATTAAAGGATTTTAAGTGTGCCTTATAGTATGGAAAATACGTTATATGGAAGAAAAGAATATATCGTGATATATATCGTTACCGCACATGCTTCAAATTATATCGCGATATGAATTTACTGGTCTTAATTTTCATTTGAGTGAGTGAAATGGTTTAGCCACTTGGACTAAAAAAGTAGGATTAGTGCTTCCCTAATTCCAGCAGACCAGAAACAGATTAACCAACACCTGACATGTGACAAGCTTCAGCTTCACTGGTCTTTTATCTTCTAAAACTTTTGAGAGAAGAAGAAAAAGTGTCAAATTGACTGCTGCAAGCACTCAGAGCTGATACCTGTTAACGCCATTTGCGCCAGTGTGGAGCGCAAAGGGTTAAAGGTGATCTGAGGAGGTTAATCAGATTATTAGGCGAGGTGCAGAATCACAGGTTAACCTCTCAAAAAAAAGGACTTTTATCGGTTTTAGACAAAATTACAGGCAGCAAACTTTCTTTAACACAAGGGTGTTAACATTGCAAGCTGGGACCAGAACACTGGCTCCCCAAAGAATCCACTCCGGCCGCAGAATAGCTCATTAAAATAAACCCAATATGACAAGACAAGCCATCTGAATAAAAATGCTACAAAACACACATAAGGAGAACACAATAGAATTTAACACAATAAGTAAACCCGAGTATTGTTCTCTGGTGACAGTGCAGGCTACAATATGCTTGGTCTACATATTCTCTTGCGAAATTAAAGCGCAATAGTCATTTACTAGGCAAATATGCTTAATTTATATATTAACCAGTAAGTATACTACAATTTAAATTTAAGCCGCTAACACTGTTATGCTAATCAGTCCAATGTGTTATTGACAGTAAATAGGCTCACTCACATTTGACCAGCTCGTTGTTGTAGGTCTGCAGAGCCGCAGCTTGTTGGGTCATGTCGGATTTTAGGTCAACCTTCACCGGATTATATCGGACTTTAAACGCGAGGTACTCGGTCGGCTAGCTCGTCATCTATCCCTAGGAGCTAAACAAGCCGGGGTGGACCAAATATTCAGCACTGTTTATTCAGCAAACCTCCTTGAAAAGCAGAGCCCGTACATGGCGGGTTTCCCAGACAACTCAAACCCAGGAGGAACTACCGGACACCCAACCAGAGGCGATAACTTGGAAGAGAGTCTACTTCCTGTTAAAAACATTGTGTAGAAATGAACTGGAGTTTAGAAGGTTGCCAGCAGATGGCGCACACGACCAAGACCTCAGATAATAGGAGTAATTATAACGAAACGGCTAAAGCAATCGTTTGCAAATGCTTCTACATAAACAGCCAAAATGTTATTTTACTTTTGTTCTCCAAGGCAATAATAATGAATTCGAAATTATATAATATCGACTCGTTACCAAAACCATCTCATGAGCGCCCCCTATCAAACCAGAAGTCGATAGAGCGAGAGTTCTTATATTAAGAGATATCTGACCTTCTTCTCCACTGTGTTTAACACCGATAATGTCCGGCTTGCGCCCTCTGGCGGACAACAAAACCTACTGTTAAATTAAGTTGCTGTTGAGAGTTACTGTTTACCATTTAACCACAGGTATCCTCAATTTCCCATGCATATATTAGATGCAGTTCAACTGGACTAATGCCTAAAGACGGTTAGCTGTGCCTCATATTAGTTTTACTAGAGAGACATTCAGTACTAGAACAATCCAGAGTACACATCTGGAGAAAGTAAACATATTGGCTGCTGTCAGTGCTACCCACAGCCTCCAAGTAGATATACCTATGGTATCAATTTCAAAATACTGCATCACCTGAAGTGATCACACTTACAAGATTTTCATAAAACTTGACCTTGAGTAGATCTTTGGTATCAATTTGCAGCTGCTATGTCATCTAGTTCTCAAGTTATCGGATTCACGTTGTTTGGGAGATTCCTCAGCGGCTGCTGCTGAGAGAGAAGCTATATTACTGAGCACATGACAGACAAGAAGCAGTATGTGAGGGTGTCCAGTACTCTGTCTGATTGGTGCAGTACAGGAAAAGAAAAAAAAATTCCTCCATAGCCATGTGCGAGACTGATAAAGTCAGAAAATGATTACTTAAAGTTATTGCTGCTAAAGGTGGTCCTACAAGTCACTGAATCAGTGTGTTTTTCACACACTGCTTCTGCATTTTAGGCTTTATTAAATAAATTATGACATGTTGTAACATTTCTCATGTTACTGTTCAACTCAGGTTTTATTTTAATAATTTTAGATTTGCAGTTTGCCTACTGGTCTGGAATTGGGGTGGATGACGCTGTCATGTACCTGTTGCAGCAATCCCTCTCTCACCTAGAGCAGGCGGGGAACGCTGTGAGGATCATGTTTTTTGACTTCTCCAGTGCTTTCAACACCAACCAGCCTACACTAGGGAAGCTGGAGGGAACCAGAGTGGGCAAACAGCTGACTGCATGGACCACTGACTACTTAACCAACATACCACAGAATGTGAGGCTTCATGACTGTTGTCCGACGTGGTAATCTGCAGCACGCAGGGCGCCACAGGGCACGGTTCTCTCACCCTTCTTGTTCAGACTGTATACTTCTGACTTCTGTTATAATTCAGACCATTGCCACCTACAAAAGTTCTCAGATGATATAGCCATCATTAGATGCGTATCAGACGGAAATGATCAGAAATACAGGAGGGTCATCAGTGACTTTGTTGGCTGGTGTGAGACCAATGCTCTCCAAATCAACGCTAGGCAGCGCCTGTATGACCTACGACAACTGAGGAAGTTCAGGGTCTCTCCAAAGATCCTCAGGATTTTCTATACAGGCGCTGTGGAGAGCATCCTCACACAGAACATGACATCGTGGTTCGGGAACAGCTGTGTGAAGGACCAAAAAGCTCTCCAGAGAGTGATCCGTACAGCAGAACGCTGCTGCAGGATTGCTCTCCCCCCGCTTCAGGACACCTACACCAGGAGATGCCGGACTAGAGCAGCGCAGATACTGAAGGACCCGTCCCATCCAGGCAACAAACTGTTGCAACTTCTGCAATCTGGTAGAAGGTTCCGCATCTTCCGGGCAAGGACAGAGAGACTCAAGAGGAGCTTCTATCCCCAAGCCATCCGTGCCCTAAACACACACACCCGCCCTCTCACATCATCTATAATTGACTGAGACAGGACTCTCTTCCAGACACTCTAAACCAAGGCACAATGTACATTTCAATTCCTTTAATTTTAAATATGTTTATATTGTCTATCCTGTAAAATAGTCAGATGTCTATTCATATTAATGTACAGAATTCACCTGCTTGCTGCTACTACTGCACATTCACCCAGTGTATATACTATATGTGTATATATATATATATATATATATATATATATATATATATATATATATATATATATATATATATATAGAACGGTAAAGGTAACGGTGGTCCCCGTGGTAATCGGAGCACTAGGTGCGGTGACTCCCAAGCTAGGCGAGTGGCTCCAGCAGATCCCGGGAATAACATCGGAGATCTCTGTCCAGAAGAGCGCAGTCCTGGGAACAGCTAAGATACTGCGCAGGACCCTCAAGCTCCCAGGCCTCTGGTAGAGGACCCGAGCTTGAAGGATAAACCGCCCGCAGGGGCGTGCTGGGTGTTTTTTTTTATATATATATATATAATGTTCTTCCTCTACACACACACACCCCCCCCCCCCAATTTTTGCACATGTCGAGGAGCGTGTCAGGCTACATTTCACTGTGTGTTATACTTGTATAACTATGCATGTGACAAATAATAATAAAGAACCTAGAACCTAGCAAGATAAAGGAGATGGTCATAGACTTCAGGAGGAAGTCATCCCCTACAACACTGGTGAACATCCAGGGAAAACACATTGAGATAGTGGACTCATACAAGTACCCGGGTGATAACCTCAACAATAAACTGGACTGGACTACAAATACAGTACAGACAGCCTGTATAAAAAGGGCCAGAGTCGACTCCATCTGCTGAGGAGACTGAGGTCCTTTGCAGTACTCTGTTAAGGACATTTTATGACACTGTGGTAGTATCCACCTTTTTCTACGCAGTGGCCTGCTGGGGGAGTGGATGCACAAACAGGGACAGGAGGAGAAGGATTGGCAAACTGGTGCGGAGCTCTAGCTGTGTGCTGGGATGTCCTCTGGAGTCTGTGGAGGTGATGGGCGGGAGGAGGATGTTAGTAAAGGTGACATCCATCATGAACAACCCACATCACCCTCTGCATGAGTCTGGGAGTGCGCTGAGCAGCTCCTTTAGTCAGAGACTGAAACACCGTCACTGCAGGAAGGAGCGCTTTCGCAGATCATTCATCCCAACAGCAGTTAGACTCTATAACTCCTCCTCATGATGTCATGAGTCACTTGGACATTGTGGTCATCCATTGGTCATCCACGGTTACCACCTCATGCATAATGCATCTTATATATGTATGAACGTGTGCATGTATTTGTGTATGTATATGTATAAATGTACAGTCAAGTCCATAAATATTGGGACATCGACACAATTCTAAGATTTTTGGCTCTATACACCATTACAATGGATTTCAAATGAAACAAACAAGATGTGCTTTAACTGCATACTGTCAGCTTTTATTTGAGGGTATTTACAGCGGGCGATCGTGGCTCAAGAGTTGGGAGTTCGCCTTGTAATCGGAAGGTTTGCCGGTTCGAGCCCCGGCTTGGACAGTCTTGGTCGTTGTGTCCTTGGGCAAGACACTTCACCCGTTGCCTACTGGTGGTGGTCAGAGGGCCCGGTGGCGCCAGTGTCCGGCAGCCTCGCCTCTGTCAGTGCGCCCCAGGGCAGCTGTGGCTACAACGTAGCTTGCCATCACCAGTGTGTGAATGGGTGGATGACTGGATATGTAAAGCGCTTTGGGGTCCTTAGGGACTAGTAAAGCGCTATATAAATACAGGCCATTTACCATTTACCATCCAAATCAGGTTAACGGTGTAGGAATTACAACAGTTTGCATATGTGTCTCCCATTTGTTAAGGGACAACTGGCTTCTCAGCTGTTCCATGGCCATGTGTGTGTTATTCCCTTATTATCCCAATTACAATGAGCAGATAAAAGGTCCAGAGCTCATTTCAAGTGAGCTATTTGCATTTGGAATCTTTTGCTGTCAACTGCCAAGATGAGATCCAAAGAGCTATCAGTGAAGTAAGCCATCATTAGGCTGAAAAAACAAAATGCATCAGAGAGATAGCAAAAAGATCAGGCGTAGCCAAAACAACTGTTTGGAACATTCTCAAAAAGAAGGGAATGCACCAGTGAGCTCAGCAACACCAAAAGACCCGGAAGACCATGGAAAACAACTGTGGTGGATGACCGAAGAATCCATTCCCTGGTGAGGAAAACACCCCTCACAACAGTTGGCCTGATCAAGAACACTCTTCAAGAGGAAAGTGTATGTGTGTCAAAGTCAACAATCAAGAGAAGACTCCAGCAGTATGAACACAGAGCGTTCACCACAAGATGTAAACTTTTGGTGAGCCCCAAAACAGGAAGGCCAGATTAGAGTTTGACAAACGACATCTAAAAAAGCCGTCACAGTTCTGGAACAACATCCTATGGACAGATGAGACAAAATCAACTTGTACCAGAGTGATGGGAAGAGAAGAGTATGGAGAAGGAAAGGAACTGCTGATGATCCTAAGCATACCACCTCATCAGTGAAGCATGGTGGTGGAAGTGTCATGGCGTGGGCATGTATGGCTGCCAGTGGAAGTGGTTCTCTTGTATTTATTGATGATGTGACTGCTGACAAAAGCAGCACGATGAATTCTGAAGTGTTCCAGGCAATATTTTCTGCTCATATTCAGCCAAATGCTTCAGAACTCATTGGACGGCGCTTCACAGTGCAGATGGACAGTGACCCAAAGCATACTGCAAAAGCAACCAAAGAGTTTTTGAAGGGAAAGAAGTGGACTGCTTTGCAATGGCCAAGTCAATCACCTGACCTGAATCCGATTGAGCATGCATTTCACTTGCTGAAGACAAAACTGAAGGGAAAATGCCCCAAGAACAAGCAGGAACTGAAGTAGAGGCCTGGCAGAGCATCACTAGGGATGAAACCCAGCGTCTGGTGATGTCTATGTGTTCCAGACTTCAGGCTATAATTGACTGCAAAGAATTTGCAACCAAGTATTAAAAAGTGAAAGTTTGATTTACGGTTCTTATTCTGTCCCATTACTTTTGGTCCCTTAACAAGTGGGAGACACATATGCAAAATGCCAAATTCCTACACAGTTCACCTGATGTGGATGTAAATACCCTCAAATAAAAGCTGACAGTCTGCAGTTAAAGCACATCTTGTTCATTTCATTTGAAATCCATTGTGGTGGTGTATAGAGCCAAAAATGTTAGAATTGTGTTGATGTCCCAATATTTATGGACCTGACTGTATATTTAGTGTGTATGGATGTATGTGTATTTGTATTTCTTAACTTTATATTCTTGGTATACTCTTTGCATTCGTCTGCTATTGGTACCTGAGCTGTGGTAATGCAAATTTCCCCACCGTGGGATCAATAAAGTCTTATCTTATCTGATTTTTTTAAAGTTTTAAATTAGCTTTGCAACTTTTTGAATAAAATTTCTGACTTTGCTCTCATAAGTTTGAGGGCTTTTCTTGTATTTTCTTGTATTGAAGGGCCAGAGTCGTCTCTATTTTTTGAGGCGACTGAGGTCCTTCAACATCTGCCAGAAAATGCTGAGGATTTTCTATGAGTCTGTGGTGGCCAGTGCGATCCTCTATGCTGTTGCATGCTGGGGGAGCAGGCTGAGGGTCGCAGATGCCAACAGACTTAATAAACTGATCCGTAAGGCCAGCAATGTTGTGGGGATGGAGCTGGACTCCCTCAAGGTGGTGTCGGAGAGGCGGATGCTGTCCAAGATAAAGACAATGTTGGATAACACCTCCCACCCACTCCATGACATGTTGGTCAGTCACAGGAGCTCGTTCAGTGAGAGACTGAGATTACCGAAAAGCACCACTGAACGACACAGGAAATCATTCCTGCCTGTGGCCATCTCCCTGTACAACGCATCCACTTAACACACTGTTTGCTGCTACAACTACACATGTTTCTTTTCCAAATATTTATTTATAAGTGACTTATGTATGTATGTATGTATATATATGTATATATTGTACTATTCTTAGTTAGCGTATTGTCTGTCTTGTCTTAATGTTGGTTTAAAATGGAGCACTGTAACAAAAAATAATTTCCCCCAGGGATCAATAAAGTATTCTGATTCTGATTCTGATTTTATCTTATTGACAGTTTTTCCTTATACATTTTTCATTTTGTCCTTCTTTGCCCCTTATTTTGTCCTTCGTAGCCTCTAAGAGTCAAATAAGATAACCTTTATTAGTCCCACACATGGGAAAATACAGTGTTGTCAGAAAAAGAGAATTGCACTTAGTGTTATTGCACATGGGTGGATGTTTGGTCAGCTGCAAAGTCTTTGTTGTGGAGTCTGACAGCAGTAGCAAGGAAAGTCCATGTTACTACAGAAACCTTTCAAAAGCAGAATGTTTAATAAGCACGATTTTACGCTTTACGTACGTTTTATTCCAAGAAATCTGCAACTTTTTCCTTGTTTTCCCCAATTTTAGTAAATTTGCCATTTTTCCTAGTAAATGTGTGACTTTGTATTGTAATTCTGTCTTTGTTAATTCCATCCATCCATCTTATTCCGCTTTATCCAGGGCCGGGTCGCGGGGGCAGCAGCCTAAGCAGAGAAACCCGGACCTCCCTCTCCCCAGCCACCTCCTCTAGCTTATCCGGGGGGACTCGGCCAGCCGAGAGATATCTCTCCAGCTTGTCCTGGATCTGCCCCCAGGGCCTTCTCCCTAATTTGTTCATTTATTTTCTAAATTTTTGTTCTAAATTTTGGTAACCTTTTCCATTTTTTCTTTGTAAATATTTAATTTAAAAATTTAGTTCTAAATTTGCAAAAAAATGTTTTTGTTCTCCTCAGAAATTTGAGAGCTTTTTCTTGTACATTTCCAAATTTTGTTCTAGGAAATTTGACATTTTTCCCCATAAATTGATCGACTTGCCCTTGTTTGCTCCTCATTTTGTCCTTCGGAGCCGTTGATACCCCGTCTTAGTACAGAAGCTCTTCAAAAGCAGCCTTCAGGTGTGGCTTTTTTAACTTAGTGCGCGCATCAATAAGTGTGACGTAATTCCACGGTGGGCGGAGTTTACGTCCAGGCACCATGGCTTCGGTTGGGACCGAGGTGAGTGTGTGAGCTTTTTCTGCGCCAAGCTTGTTTTCCTTTTGCCCTGTTTTCCGCTCCACGGAAAATATGTTTTGTCCCGACCGGTGGACCAGCCCCCTGTGAGCGGCCGAGCCGCCGGTGTCGAACTGTCGGTTCGCGTCAAATTGGCCGCTGCCAGCCTTGGAGTCTTTTGCTTTTGTGCTGGACCGGAGGGCAACTGAATGTGCAGGAAGATGCTGCGCCCCGGAAAATGAATACTCTGTGCAGGCACGTTGTTCGCTTTGTGCCGGGGTCTGATTATACATGGTCCCGGGTTGTGTCACTGTCCTGCCTGTGTCCAGCTTTAGCGGTTCAAAATAAACCACATACACACCTTAAACTTGCATTTTTAGCCAATATTCTCAAAGTTCTTGCTGCACTGTTTGTCTCCGGCTCACTGGTGGCTAATTTGTACACTGTTTTGTAGCTAGCTGTTAGCAGCGATGCTAGCTAACAACAGAATGCTCACTTTTAAATTACTAAAAAAACCCCGGATTCCAGCGATTGTCCTCTTTACACCGATCGGTCTCGATTTATTCCCCAACAGTGCGGTTAAACGCTCGACTGATAATGCTATCTCCACGGTGGTGTGCTGTAACTGATGCAGTCAAATGAAGCCAGCACTGGCAGAGCTGCAACAGCCTCCCATTGCATACATATGGCGCCAGATCCGGATTCACCTTTTCACTCATTATTTCTCTTTTTTAACCTTTCAATTATGATTTGAATTATTCGTCGATTGAAGGCTGATCTGTGTTGGATATTGTCACGGCTCTCAGTGTTGCTGGCTGTTTTGTAGGTGCATTGATTTGATTTGCTTTTACAGGAAGGTTTTAATGGTGAAGGTGGATCATTTCAGCTGATCGGCATGTGCAAAGCTGCCACAGCTTCAGTCTCTGGTGCTTCATTTCTTTTTAGTAGATATGGCAAATATGGTATGCTTGCTTTGTTCGGCAGAGGTCGCTCCAACAGTGCTGAGAGTATCTCGGGGTGTAGCAGAGAAAGGTGTAGGGCATTGAGCTGTTGAGCTACTTCCGTTTACGCTCATATCTGGTGTGTGAGTGTGTTTGTTATTTGATGCATTTGCCCTCAATGGGCCACTTCACCTGTTTTAAAAAGGAGGAAAATGAGGAAATATGCGTGCCAATCTCATGGTTTTAAGCTGATAATTTCAGGCACCATGTTGGAGTACAGTCGGTGGAATTGGAAGGCTTTATTTTTCATGTGATAGAAATGATATGAATGAAATGTTGGACCTTTCATTTTAAAAATTAAAAGACACATTGGTTATCAGATTGGTTATTAACAGGCAACCTGAGTGAATGTTTGAATAAATGAATGCTAAAAGGTAAATCCCTGAAAAAATATATTTCTTCTACTTCACCCCCTCAGAACCAAAGTAAATCAATTTTACACCCACTTCAATAGTCACAATCTAAACCCAGAATTGTGTTTTTATCACCAACTTTAAGCATTATCCCTGTTTGAGTTTCAAACCTGCTCCAGTTTATTGTGGGACTATAATTTACATGTTTGTGAGACCAACAGGGTCTGTGTGGTTCCCTGTGATATAAATTTTATCATCAGATGGTGAGTGTAGTGTGAGGGTTTGTGCAAATGGCTAGGGCTGGGCCATATTATACCGTTCACGGTAATACCGGTATAATGTTAGGCAACGATAGGAAAATGAAATATCGCGATAGAATGGGAGTAAAACGCGCATGTGCAGTGCCTTTGTTTTCATACGCACATGGCCGATTGTTGAGTGAAACAGATGAACCAGAATTGGTTTGTAAAAATGGTGCAACTTCAGTGATGTGGAACTGGTTTGGTGTTTGTCCGTCAGATACACAACAAAGCACATTTTTTTGCAGAACATGCAAGCGGCCGTTGTTATTGTCATATTTGTCGGACTAAGATGCTCTTAAATCTGGGAGTAATCTGGGTCCTAAACTCCGTATACTTCAGGTCAAACAACACTGCAGTATCACTTAGAGTTAAAAACTGTCTAAATTCTTTCATCTTTAATAAAACGATCAGCATTGCTGCTTTACCAGGTGTAACTATAAAGTTTAACTTCCAGGCATCCATGAAAACAAAAGTTATTACATTTAACGGAGTTAGAAGTTAGCAGGAAGCTAGCGGAAGTTAGCTCGCTAGTTTCGCTAGTTACCTAAGCATGATATAGCATGTTCTGACGGAGAGATTTCTGAAAAAAATCAAACGTACAGCTCTGCTATCACTTCCAACATAAATGAAGACAGGAAACTAAACAGCAGTGACGTTTGTAGGGTTACTGAAGTTGGGCTAGCTGGTATATAATGATGTGCTACGTGATCGCTAGCGACACAGCTATGTTAGCATAACATAAACAGTGAAGCTGGAGGACGAACACTAACACTTTTCCACTTATAAAAGTTAACGTGAAGGTTCTTCATGGTTAGAGACAAATGCAATCGCATGGCAGGATACTGTAAACGGACCAAACTTCAGTCAGGAGAACAACTGAGATAATCCATCCACAATACGAGGTTAGTCATTAATATACTGCAACAACATGGGAATAGAGCAGCTGCCAGAGAATTCAACATTAATGAATCAATGGTACAGAAGTGGAGGAAGCAAGAAGAATGAGTTTAATAAAGTTTGATTTATCTGACTGCTTTGTTTCGCTTAATGTGCCTTATAATCCCGTGCACCTTATGGTGCGAAAAATACGTACTGCACACTGCAGTTTAATGTTGCAAAGCACCTCTTTTTAACTTCAGTGGATATTATACATGGTTATGCTCAGGATATGTCAGCCCATTTCTACTGGAAATGCCTTTTGGTTAAACTTTCAGCAAGGAATTTGCATTTGCACTGTTACATTTTTATAAAGCTTTAATGTACATAAAAACCAGCTTCTTGTTTAAGTGAAAATAAATGGAAGGTTGTCTTTTTGCGCTAGTAATGTTGTGGAGTTGTATTTTGTCTCGCATCAATTATATCGTCGGTTATATCGTTATCGCAAATTTTCAAATATATATCGTGATAAATATTTTTGGCCATATCGCCCTGCTCTACAAATGGCTAGCTTTTTGTTTTTGTTTATTTTTTGCAACCACATGCACTTGTCCACAAATTTACATGATGGACCATAAACTACACATACGGTCCAAGCAGTAGACTTTAGGTGGACTTAGAGCTGGGCGATATAAGATTTTTTCATATCACGATATGTTTTTTTTTTCATTTCAGGCGATAACGATATATATCGCGATATAAGCCAAATAACTATATTTGTAAGATTTAAATGTGCCGTTGCTCACAAGTAAAATGTGAAATAATCAGCAGCTTGTTTTGATTTAAATATTTATTTCCCATAATAAGTTCAACAGGGTAGATGTACTTAAGGAACATGAGACTTTTTCAGATAAATAAAGGCAAATATTGCAAACTACACAAAAGGCAGCCGCTAAAGCGTTTAAGTTTCAAAATAGAACAAACAAAACAGACTACTAAATTGTCAATTCCACTTAGAAACAAAATATTATTTTTCTAAAAATAAATCTTAGTTTGTTTTACAGAAGAACAGACAAAATTGACTAACTTTTGTCAATATCAAATAAACTGAGAACTAAAAGGAAATTCTCAATCTCTCCTTGTTGTATAGCTTAGCTTTTCTAACAGTTTTAACAGTTACTTTAGTCTGACAAAAGCCGAATGACGAATTAGCGCTTCCAGTCAGAGATTGAGCATGCACCGGTTTATTGTATTTCCAGACTTGCTTTCAGCACAATTTACAGTGCGCACTGCTCTGTTTTTGTCAGACTTGAAATAGCCGAAATACCTTCACACTACGGAACTTCTATGGCTCTTCCGTTCGACAATCTCTCCGGCATTGGAACCATCATCTGTTTTCTCTTCGGTAACCTTCGGTCATGCTCTCGGTTGATTTTTCTCTAGTCAGCACACTCATTTCCTCCATTACCCGGGCGGCACTGCGGCTGGCTGCTTGCCAAACAAATACACATGTGCGGCTTGGCACTTGTGCTGTACGTAACAAGTCACGTCACGTGACGCTGCGGCTGTGATTGGTTTGGCTCTGCGCTACTTAATTTGGATTGGCTGCTCCTTTCTTTCTTTCTTTCTTTCTTTCTTTCTTTCTTTTTTTTTTTTTTAAAGAGGACAAGAGCGGTGAGGTCTATCGCGATAGTTTAACTTTTCTATCGAGAAAAAGTTATTTCGCAATACATATCGTTATCGTTCTATCGCCCAGCTCTAGGTGGACTTTAAAGCCATACAATAAGGAGGACTACTTGGCTGTTGGGTTTCTGTGTCTACATCATGGTATAAGTGTGGCATTAGTATCCATAGCATAGAGTAAATAGTCACCGAAACGTCACGTCTCGTGGTTCAAGCCACGCTTTGTTTCATTTGGGCTTGTTGTGCACTGCTAAGTTTATGTAAACTAGCGTAGTTGGATTGAAGACATGAGTGTTAGATAATTCAAATTCAAATTCAAATTTTATTTGTCACACACACACAACCATACACAGTATGACATGGGGGTGAAATGCTTGTAGCTGTACAATGCCCGACCATTAAATGACAGAAGAAAAGTTTTACAATATTTACAATTTACAGTTTACTACAAAAATTTACAAATTAACTTAGGAATTTACAGTAAAGAATGTGCAAATAGCAGAGGAGATTATAAAGATAAGGATTATAAATTATAGGAATTATAGGATTATAGGAAATGTGTGGTAGTGCGTGTGGTGACGTGTGTGAGAGTCCAGTCTTATAGTGACGTGTTTGGGAGAGTCCAGTCCTACACCTGGTTCAGGCCCCGAATAGCCTGGGGGAAGAAGCTCCTCCTCATTCTCTCTGTTTTGGCCTTAAGGGAGCGGAAGCGCGTCGCAGACCTCAACAGTGAGAAGAGTCCATTGTTGGGATGGGAGAGGTCCATCATAATCTTCCTAGCTTTGGACTTGCACCGCTTGGTGTAGATGGACAGCAGGTCAGGGAGCTCTGATTGAATGATGCGTTCTGCCGAGCGCACCACCCTTTGCAGATCTCGTCTGTCCTGCTTGGTGCTGTTCCCAAACCAGGTGCAGATGTTTGCCGTCAGGACGCTCTCGATGGTGCAGGAGTAGAAGTTCTTGAGCACCTTCAGTGGCAGATGGAAGTCTCTAAGTCTTCTGAGGAAGAAGAGACGCTGACGGGCTTTCTTAACCAGGGTGTTGATGTGACAGGACCATGACAGGTCCTGAGTGATGTGGACACCCAGGTATCGGAAACTGTCCACTCTCTCCACTGGCGTGCCACTGATGATGAGGGGTTTGTAATTCCTCGCCTGCTTTGTAGTGAAGTTCACGATCAGCTCCTTAGTCTTGCTGATGTTTAGGAGGAGGTTATTCTCCTGACACCAGGTCTCCAGGTTCCTAATCTCCTCCAGGTAGGCCGTCTCGATGTTGTCGGAGATCAGGCCCACAACAGCAGTGTCGTCAGCAAACTTGACAATGGAGGTGGTGTCGGATGTGGCTACACAGTCATAAGTGTACAGTGAGTACAGCAGGGGGCTTAAAACACAGCCCTGAGGCACTCCACTGCTGAGTGAGATGGAGGGGGAGACTTGTTTTCCCACCCTCACTGATTGGGGTCTGTCTGTGAGGAAGTTGAGGATCCACTGACACAGTGATGAGCTGAGTCCTAGATCCGTCAACTTGGTGAAAAGCTTAGAGGGAATTATTGTGTTGAATGCTGAACTGTAGTCCACGAACAGCATCCTAACATAATTCCCTCTGCCAGTGTCCAGGTGACTCAGGGATGTGTGGAGCAGGTGAGATATGGCATCGTCTGTGGAACGATTAGTCCGGTAAGCAAACTGAAGTGAGTCGATGGTGGCAGGAAGTGAAGAAGTGATGTGATCTCTCATCAGTCTTTCAAAACACTTCATCACAATCCGGTTGTTCAGTGATGACGCGACGAATCCTACTTCCGGGTCTAAAGTAGTCTGCGTTTAATATGGCTTTTGTGTTGTTAACATGTTTAATGTTATGTATTTTCTTCTATTTAATCTCAAAAAGCTCCTAAAACAGTCAGTGATCACTGTTGACCTCCCTCGGCTTTTATTACCACTAACCATTTATTTAAGCTCAGTTTTTAAAACCTTAGGATGTAACTACAGCCCAGCCCATGCAGCAGTATATGAATGACTAACCTCGTATTGTGGATGGATTATCTCAGTTGTTCTCCTGGCTGAAGTTTGGTCCTTTTACAGCATCCTGCCATGCGATTACATTTGTTCCTGACCACCGAGAACACTCACGGTAACTTTTATCGAGTGGAAAAAAAGTTAGCTTGTTTATATTATGCTAACATAGCTGTGTCGCTAGCGGTCACGTAACACATTATATACCAGCTAGCCCAACTTCAGTAACCCTACAAACGTCACTGCTGTTTAGTTTTCTGTCTTCATTTATGCTGGAAGTGATAACAGAGCTGTACGTTTTAATTTGTTTCCAAAACCCCGCAGTCAGGACATGCTATATTGTATTTAGATAGAAGCTAGCGAGCTAACTCCCTGCTAACTTCTAACTCCGTTAAATGTCATAAATTCCGTTTTCATGGATGCCTGGATGTTAAACTCAATTGTTACACCTGGTAGAGCAGAACGCTGATCATTTTATTAAAGATGAAAGACTTTAGACAGTTTTTCAACTCTCAGTAATGCCATAGTGATCGTTTGATATATGGACCTGCAGCGGAGTTTTAGACCCAGACACGGCTAGTGACGTCAGACTGAACAACCGGATTGAAGTCAGTGCTACTGGACGGTTGTAGCATCCCTGGTTGAAAAGATGGTCTCTCAAACTGATGGTTTACAATCCTTTTATTAAACAGCCGTGTATGTGAACACACCGTAAGAGCTACAACATACAGAATAAAAGACTATTAGTAAATCAAACAGTGTGTTACCTTTAACCTTTTGACTTATTCATTAATCACAAATTAATTCTCCTTACCTTACATAACAAATAACACTAAAACTTGTAAATTATTGCATATAACAGGGAAGTCGTTGCATCGCTGCCTAAACATGACGAGGTACGTTAGCGCCCTCTAGTGGGTGAAAACTTAGCCTTTATGCTTAGTAGCGGTCAGCAGCTATATGCTCCGTAAAACAACAAAATACATATCTACAGGACAAACTTTGTTACAAACCTTGTTCCCTCATCAACCAGGTGCTAAGAAACTGCTTTCGACTCAGTGTTGCACCTTAATAGCCGTTCTTTTTCCCATTCCCGTCCATTAACCATAGAGCACACCTTCTCTCTGTGCATTAAAACTCGCGCTTCTGCCATATGGTTTACGCCACTTGATTTACGGCACCTTGTCGCTCTGTGACTTTCAAAATAAAAGCATTCACTCCAACAATATAATAGCCACTCATAAGTTTACAAAACACTTTACCAAATATTAATGAGGTCATTTACACTCCCACCAAATCATTAAGAGCTTAACTGGGAATTAACTGAAGCGATAATGATTTCCTAATGAAGAAATGACCCGTAACCATTAAACTGTATGATAACACATAGTTCCATTGAACCTTAAACTTTAGAATACAGTTAAACAGTCTCTAATAGCAAAACCAGTTTCTGCACTGGGCGTTCCACTATAGAACGTTTACTTGAACATTGTCCCTTCTCAGTCTTCCTTTCTCCGAAGCAAATCCTTACTTTTCTTACAAGTCCGTCTTTGTCAGTTACTGTGTCCACTACACGTGCTAATCTCCATTCATTGCGGGGTAGATCATCCATCTTCTCCATGACAACATCTCCAACTTTCAAGTTTCTCCTTGGAGTGTGCCATTTCTGTCTTGTTGCGATGTTGGATAGATACTCCCTTTTCCAACGTGACCAAAACTGTTCTGATAAGTACTGCACCTGCCGCCACCTTTTACGTGCGTAAATATCCTCTTTGATGAATGTACCTGGAGGGGGCAGGGATATCTTTGATTTCATAGTAAGCAGGTGATTTGGCGTCAAGGGCTCTGGGCTGCTTGGGTCACTTAGGTTGTCCACCGTTAGAGGCCTGCTGTTGACAATCGCCATTGCCTCATAAAAGAATGTCCTTAACGATGCGTCATCCATTCTGCCAGATGAAAGTGAAATTGTGAAGCGCAGAATGTTTCGAACTGTCCTGATTTGTCTTTCCCATACACCTCCTGTATGGCTTGAATGAGGAGTGTGCATTTTGAAGTCACACTGCTTCTCTGCAAGAAATGTGGTAATGCGGTTGGAGTCCACTTGTTTTAAAGCTTCTTGTAGCTCATTTTTGGCTCCGACAAAGTTGCTTCCTTGATCGCATCTAATCTCACTGACTGCTCCTCTTATGGCTATAAAACAGCGGAGCGCATTGATAAAGGCGTCTGTAGTCATGTTGTCCAACATTTCTATGTGCACTGCTCTGCAGCAAAGGCATGTAAAAAGAAGTCCATAACGCTTGTGCTCTTTGCGAGCTTGTTTGGTTAGAAAAGGACCAAAACAGTCCACTCCACAGAATGTAAAGGGTGGAGATGGATCTAAGCGCTGCGTTGGGAGATCAGACATCTTTTGTTCCTCTGTGCCTCTTCTGAGTTTGCGACACTTCACACAGTGGTGTATAAAATTTGCTACGGCCTTGTTGATGCCTGGAATCCAAAATCCATTCACTCTGATCTCATTGATTGTAAAACCTTTCCCTTGGTGCTGCACCTTACTGTGGAAATGATCTATTATTAGTTGAGTGACATGGTGACCTTTTGGAACTATCACTGGGTGTTTCAGTATTGAGGAGAATGAAGCATCTTTAAGTCTTCCTCCCACCTTAAGGAGTCCATCAGTATCAAGAAAAGTGTCCATTTGAAACAGTTTACTTTTGTGTGGAAGTGGTTTCCCGTTCTTTAGCAACCTTATCTCCTCTGCATATTCACTTGCTTGTGTGTCTCTTAGAATAACACATTGTGCATTTTGTCTTTCTTGTACTGTACTGTGGCCTGTTGTTTTGTCTCCCTTGGCACAGCGAATGAGTCGAGCTATGGCTTGGGTGGCTTTGTACCATGAGGAAAATGTTGTTAACTTGTCTGATAAACCTTTTTTCTCTGTTTTGAGCGTGTTCAGTGCCTGCACCTTCTTAACCTCTGGGTCTCCAAGTGGTATGTTCATGTCGATGTCAGCAGGTGGAGGTATTTCCTTTTCCCATAGAAGCTGTGGCCCTTTGAACCAGTTGGATATGATGAGCTCACTTGCACCTGAACCTCTAGAGGCAATGTCTGCAGGATTTTCCTCAGAAGGGACATATCTCCACTGCTGGGGAGAGCTGTTGAGCCTTATCCTCTGAACTCTATTGGAGACAGATGTGTGAAAACGTCTTGCATCATTATTAATGTAGCCTAAAACTACCTTAGAGTCCGTCCAGAAATACTCCTCTATCTGTGTCAATCCAAGCTCATCTTTTAACATGCTACTTACAGTAATGGAGACAACAGCAGCGGTCAGTTCGAGTCTTGGTATTGTTGTTACCTTGATGGGAGCAACTCTGGTCTTTGCTGTGACTAAAGCACAATGCACTTTATCATCTTTGTTTACATGTCTTAAGTACGAACACTGACCATAGCCGTATGAACTTGCATCAGAAAAGTGATGCAACTCTGTTTTTACAATTGGGCCAAAGTCTTTAGGGACATAACAGCGTGGTATTACGATTTTCTCTAAGTTCTTCAAGTCACTGTTCCAGTTATCCCACATTGGCCTTAATTCGCTTGGAAGGGGATCATCCCAGCCTGTGCCTTGTTTGCATGTCTCTTGAAGCACTCTTTTGCCTGTTAGTACAAAAGGAGAGATGAATCCTAATGGGTCATAAAGGGATGCAACCATAGATAGGATGCCACGCCTTGTAGCAGGTTGAACATTGGGGTGAAAACGAAACCTGAGTGTGTCTGAGCCAATGTGCCAGTGAATGCCTAGTGCTCTTTCAAGTTTAGAGTCATTAAACGCCAGGTCACATGCTTGCTGTGGGGAGGCACGTTCAGATGCTGGAATGCTTTCTAACACAGTTTTGTCATTACTTACAAACTTGTGTAGTCTGAGGCCACCTGACGCACAGAGTGTCTGAGCCTCCTGAGCGAGCTGTATTGCTTCTTTGACACTTGGAGTGCTCGTCACACCATCGTCCACATAGAAATCCTTCATTATAAATTGAGATGCAAGAGGAAACTGTGTCTCGTTTTCTTTAGCAAGATACTTTAATCCATAATTTGCACACCCTGGTGAGGACGTAGCACCGAAAAGGTGCACCTTCATCCGAAACTCTTGGGGCTCAGTGTTCATTGCGCCATTTTTCCACCATAAAAATCTTAAATAGTCTCTGTCTGCTTCATACACGTGAAATTGGTGGAACATTTTTTCAATGTCACATAATAATGCAACTTGATGCCTTCTAAACCTGATGAGAACACCATTAAGGCTATTCAGCAAATCTGGGCCTGACAGCAAATGATCATTAAGACTGGTACCTCTGTATTTTGCGGAGGTGTCAAACACTACTCTGAGTTTGTCTGGTTTTTGGGGGTGATATATCCCGTGGTGAGGAATATACCATCTTTCTCCTTCTTTAGCTTCATTCTGCACTTCCTCTGCATCACCCCTTTCCAATATTTCACTCATGAACTTTATATACTGTTCCTTGTACCTTTGGTCTTTTGACAGTTTGGTTTTGAGGCTTTGAAGCCGCACAGTGGCCATTTGCTTATTGTCTGGTAGGAGGGGTCTCTCCTTAAATGGAAGTGGCATTTCATAATGTCCTTCAGTGTTTTTGTAAATGCCTTCCTTTAACATGTTGAGAAAGAGAATGTCATCTTGAGACACTGACTTGTTATCCTTGTCGTTATCCTTAAAGTCAGACTCAAGGACCTTGATTACATCAGCTGGAGTCACTAGGGGAAGCTCTTTAACTGCAACTCTGTGACACACAGTAGACATGCTAGAAGAGTCACCATAAGATGATGTCGGGCCTACAATACTCCAGCCCAATGCTGTGCGAACTGCATAGGGTTCGTTCTCGCCTCCTAAGATTACCTGCTTTGGAGCTAATGCCTTAGAGCAACTGTAGCCAATTAAAAGGCCGACTTCACATTCTAGCTGTGGAGGAATCTCGTTCCTTATTTCCTTGAGATGATTCCACCGCCTTGCCGTTTCACAGGTAGGAATGTGAGAGCGGTTAACTGGTATACATTCTTTAGTGTAAGCGGGAGGGAGTTCAATCATTTCTGAGGAGTTATAGCCTCTTACCTTGAGACCTGAGATGCGTTCGCTTGGCACAACATCATCCTTACCAAGCAGTGTAGTGAGCTTCAACCTTATTGGGGTAGCCTTAGCTTGGAGGTTATTAGACACATCTTGGTCAATGAACACGGTGTCACTTTGCGTGTCTAGGAGGGCATAAACAAGCCTTTCTGTACCTGGATGTTGCTCTGAAGAAACCCATACTGGTAGAATCATGGAGGTGCTCACGCATTGTTCACTGGCTTCTGCATTCAGAGACAGGGTGGTTGCAGCCTGTTCTGTGCTGATCTGAGTTTGTGGCTGGTTTGAGGCTGATTTATCATTGTTATAGTTGAAGTCGTGCAGACAGGTAGGATGTTTTTTCTTACACACTTCACATACAAGTCTGTAATTACAGTTCTTTGCGCTGTGTCCGGGTTTAAGACAACCATAACAGAGTTTTTTCTCCTTTATATATTTCCTTCGTTCCTCAAGCAATATTCCATTGAACTGTGGACAACTGTGAAGTTTATGTCCGTTGTTTTGACAGAACATGCATGGGGCCTTAACATTTGGACCTTTATTTTCAGTCTCAGTTATCGCCTGGGTATGGAGAACACTAGAGGTGGGCCTTTTGTCCTTTTGGCAGCCCTTACCAGTGTCTGTGGTGAAGTTTACAGAGTGGAGAGCCTGAAATGATGTAATCGGGTTGCACATGATCTCTGCTTCAGAAGACATGAACTTGGCAAAGTCCTTTAAACCTGGAAACTTCCCACTTTCTTTCATAAACTGAGTGGCCTGACGATTCCAACTTGCAGCCGCCCAGTTTGGTAACTTTTGAACGAGTTTTTGGTTCTCCTCACAATCGTTGAGAATGCTTAAGCCTTCAATGTGGGGCATGGCCTCGTGACATGTTTGAATGAAATCAGCAAATGCCCTGAATCCTGTGGAGTCATTTGTTTGGATCTTTGGCCATTTTGCCAGTCTTTCTCTGAAAGCCCTCTGTACCACAAATGGATGTCCATACCTGTGGTTGAGACGCTCCCATGCATCTCTGTATGCTTCACTGTCGTTTCTATTGAAGATGCCATCAAGCGTTTGTCGAACTGGACCTCCTATGTATTTCTTTAAGTAGTGCAGTTTGTCAGCAGGTGAGATGTTCCTTTTATCAATGAGAGCAGTAAAGGAAGCTTTCCACTCTATGAATTGTATTGGGTCACCTGTGAACGTGGAGGGCTCTGGCACTGGCAGTCTGTTCAATGCAACACTATCCAGTACTGCTTGTGCTAAGTAGAGGACATCTGTTTGTGGAAGTGAGGCAGACACTACATTGTTGTCAGGGACTTTACTGAGATTAGAAACTGTGGGGGCTTTCTGAGCAGTGTTTCTATAGTCAACATCAGAGGCACTGATTTCACTCTTTATCTCAGTGTCATAAGTCCTTAGTCTAGCTCGTGCAGCCTTTAACTCCTTTTCAGCCTTCAGTTTCTCTAGCTCACGCCTTTGAGATTCGAGCTCCTTTCTTTGCCTTTCTTCTAAAAGCTGAATCTTTTCCTTTTGTTTTTCCTCCTCTAATAACACCTCATACTCTGCTTCTTTGGCTGCTAACTCTGCTGCAGCCTCTGCTCTTTTAACAGCTACTACTGACATTGCAGAGTATGACTTACTGGCAGAAGAGTTTTTACTTGAGTGCGTGACTGAGGAACTGTAAATGGACTGAGCATAGTCTGGCTCAAGAAGCTCACGGAGACGTATCTTTACCTTGTCCCTATCATAGTCATCTATGCCTGAGAGTCTTTCATGAGCAATCTTGATAATGTCTCTGGTGACTGCTTCACATGCGTCTATGAGTCGCCTTGTGCCACTCGAGGGAGTAATGTTTTCTCTAATTTCCATATACAACTTTATGACATTCTCCTTTTCATTCTCTAACATGCCCATGAGTGAAGCAATTTGATTGTTTGTTAAGTCTCCTTTTAATTGCTCTCGTGTTTTACGTACTTGTTTTTTCCATTCATCATAAACTTTGAGAAGCCGTTTTTCTTTCTTGTGGGCCTCCTCCTCCTGATACGCTTGCATTTTTTCAGTAGGCCTCCTTCGACGAACAGAGTGTGGAGGCTCCTCTTCCTCATTGGCCTTGGGATCCTCCGCAAACTCTGTCTCTTCTTCAGATGCTTCCATGCTGAGGACGGGGCAATTTAGTTGACCATCAGATCCCAGAAGACTTTGTGTGGAGCTGTGGAACTGGGACCTCGATGCTGAGCGTGGGATGGAGCTCTTCTCAGCTGGGGTCAAGCTCTTACTGTAGCATCCCCGGTTGAAAAGATGGTCTCTCAAACTGATGGTTCACAATCCTTTTATTAAACAGCCGTGTATGTGAACACACCGTAAGAGCTACAACATACAGAATAAAAGACTATTAGTAAATCAAACAGTGTGTTACCTTTAACCTTTTGACTTATTCATTAATCACAAATTAATTCTCCTTACCTTACATAACAAATAACACTAAAACTTGTAAATTATTGCATATAACAGGGAAATCGTTGCATCGCTGCCTAAACATGACGAGGTACGTTAGCGCCCTCTAGTGGGTGAAAACTTAGCCTTTATGCTTAGTAGCGGTCAGCAGCTATATGCTCCGTAAAACAACAAAATACATATCTACAGGACAAACTTTGTTACAAACCTTGTTCCCTCATCAACCAGGTGCTAAGAAACTGCTTTCGACTCAGTGTTGCACCTTAATAGCCGTTCTTTTTCCCATTCCCGTCCATTAACCATAGAGCACACCTTCTCTCTGTGCATTAAAACTCGCGCTTCTGCCATATGGTTTACGCCACTTGATTTACGGCACCTTGTCGCTCTGTGACTTTCAAAATAAAAGCATTCACTCCAACAATATAATAGCCACTCATAAGTTTACAAAACACTTTACCAAATATTAATGAGGTCATTTACAACGGTAGTCATTGTGGCAAGCGGGCTGTTGTTTCTTTGGAACAGGGACAATAATGGACTGTTTGAAGCACGTGGGAACCACAGCTTGGGCCAGGGAGAGGTTGAAGATCTCCGTGAACACCGGTGCTAGTTGATCAGCGCAGGCTCTAAGGACCCGGCCAGGGATTGCATCTGGTCCTGCTGCCTTCCTGGTGTTCACCCTCCTGAAGGTGTTCCTCACAGCATGCTCTGTGATGACGAATGCATTTTCTTCACTGGTGCACTCCGAGCGCGCGCAGCCGTTTGTTGTTTTAATTGCTGCGGCGTTGAAGCGAGCATAAAACGTGTTCAGCTCATCAGCCAGTGAAACATCTGCACTCATCATTGAAGAAGCTGGTCATTTATAGTCCGTTATAGTCCGCAGTCCTTTCCACAGGCTCCTAGAGTCGCACTGTCGTAGCTGTTGACTCTAGTTTTTCCCCGTAGCTCCGCTTTGCCTTTCGGGCCGCGCTGCGCACGTTGTAGGACGCAGCCTTGTATAGGTCCATATTACCGGAGACAAGCCCTTCATTATAGGCAGCGGTGCGTGATCTCAGAGCGTCGCGGATGTTTTTATCCACCCACGGCTTCTGGTTGGGAAACGTTCGGATGATAGTTCTTTCTGCTGTGTCGTCCGCTAGTTTCCCGATAAATCCCACAACCGCTTCCGTAAACATGTTGATGTCATCAGAGCTGTGCCGAAACATGTCCCAGTCTGCGTCATCCAGTGTGTCCTGCAGCGCGGCCACCAATTGGTCCGTCCAGCGAGCGACCTCCCTCCTGATTGGTGGTTGCTGCTTTAGCCTTTGTTTGTAGGCAGGCATGAGGAAGATGGCGGAATGGTCCGATTTTCCAAATGCCGGCAGGGGCTGAGCCTTGTAACAGTTCTTGAACAGGGTGTAGCAGTGGTCTAATGTCCTCGTGCCCCGGGTGGGGCAGTTGATGTGCTGGTGAAGGTTGTGAAATGTCCGTTTGAGATTCACTCTGTTAAAATCTCTCATAACAATGAGTGCAGCATCTTGGTGAAGTGTTTGTTGATGTGTGAGAGCCTCATGTAGCTCACATAAGGCAGTGTCCGAGTCCACGTGAGGCGGAATGTAAACAGTGCAGGCAATGACCGCAGTGAATTCCCGAGGGAGATAGAAAAGGCGACACTTAACGATCAAAAGCTCCAGATTGGGCGAGCAAGAGCGTGTGAGTGGGGAGATGTTTGTGCTGTCGCACCATCTGTTGTTCACCATCAAACATACTCCACCACCTCTTTTCTTCCCCGACTCCATTGTCCTGTCCATGCGGTAAACCGAAAAGAACCCCGTCGGCTGCACGGCGTGGTCTGGTATCGCTGGGTTCAGCCAAGTCTCGGTGAAGCAGAGGAGGTTGCAGTCCCGAATGTCTCTCTGGAACTTGATTCTGGCTCTCAGGTCATCAAGCTTGTTCTCGATGGATTGAACATTGGCTAGCAGGATACTGGGCATGGGTGCGCGGTGTGCGCGAGTCCGTAGCCTGTTCCTGATGCCGGCTCTTTTACCTCGAGGCCGTCGCTTAGGGTCGCGTCCTTTGTTCTCTCTCAGGATCTCCTTTGGCCAGGTTGGGTCCGGAGTTAAACATGGTGAAATGTTCTTGTATTGCAGACCAATAGAAACCAAAGTGTCTCTACTGTAGCGGATTTGTGTGTTTTGCATGATGCCCATGCAAGATTATCGCAGATATAGCAAAAAGTGACGAAAAACTGCAAAAAGTGGAGAAGTTAGGGCAGAGCATCCAGCATGGCAGCCGACCTCACCGGCGCCAGATAATTATATTGATACAGCGATATTAAAAACGGTGATAGTGTTGTGGTGACACCTCTGTGTGTGGCACAGCCAATTTGGGGGCCATAATGTGCTCTAAATATTATCTGAAAATTCAAAGGAGAAAACTTGAAACATTGATGGTCTGGTATTGCCTTGCCCAACAGATCACTGGTCAAAACATGTTATAACATCTAAAAGATTATTTATTTATTTATTTATTTATTTATTTATTTATTTATTTATTTATTTATTTACCTACCTACCTACATTTTGAAACTGGTAGGGTTGGGTACTAAGCTGTTTTTTTTTTTGTTTTTTTTTAGGTTTTAGGGGTACTGACTGAATTGTATTTATCTCATCAATCTTTTGGGAATGTGCATAGTTAAGAGCAGGAATGTCAGGTTTTAACCCATTTAATTTGTTGAAAACAAACAAAAGCTGAAAAACACTGTGAAAGAAAGAAGCCAAAACAGGAAAAATTTGGTTCCGCTTGTGTGTTCCTGTAAGGAGTCGAGATGATGCATTTTGGACAAGTTGCAGATGAGAAAGCAGAGCCTGGCTGCCCAGATAAAGACTATTGCAATAGTCAAGCATGCATGAAATAAAGGTAGGGGTGGGCGGTATAAACGGTATACGGTAGAAATGATATAAATTTGGCCAACTGTAGAGATTTTGACTATACCGCTCTACCGCGATAGCGCATGTTAATGGTGTCATCATCAAGCTGCGCCTGTTTTGGTCGAAAGCATTGCAGCGGCTGCAAACAACATCATCTGCAAATTATGCCTGGCGGCAGTAATGGCAAAGAGATGAAGCACTTTTGGAATATGGGGAAAGCCAAAAACTGCGCTTCCTCCACTTCCGTAACATCGATTCATTAATGTTGAATTCTCTCGCAGCTGCTCTATTCCCATGTTGCAGTATATTAATGACTAACCTCGTATTGTGGATGGATTATCTCAGTTGTTCTCCTGACTGAAGTTTGGTCCATTTATAGCATCCTGCCATGCAGTTGCATTTGTCCCTAACCACCAGAATCCCTCACGTTAACTTTTATCTAGTGAAAATCTCTCAGTCAGAACATGGCATATCATGTTTAGGTGGAAACTAGCGAGCTAACTTCCTGCTAATTTCTAACTGTTGAATTTAATAAATTCTGTTTTCATGCCTGGATGTTAAACTTTGCTGCTTTACCAGGTGTAACAAAAATGCTGATCATTTTATTAAAGATGAAAGAATTTAGACAGTTTTTAACTCTCAGTGATGCCGCAGTGTTCGTTTGACTTTGGGACCTGAAGCAGATGAAGTTTTGGACCCAGATTACTCCGCGAAGCTCCTGACTACGGCAGCTGTAATGCTCCTCCAATCCATCAAGTGGTGCGGCTTCATAGCTTACCAAAGTCGTTCTAAAACATTTTTGACAGATTTCTGTGCGCCGTGTACCACATAAAATCGGTTCGAGGTCAGTAAGCACAACCAGAATTCATACATAAAGCACACTGTCGATTTTTGAGAAAATTAAAGGATTTTAAGTGTGCCTTATAGTGTGTAAAATACTTTATACAGAAGAAAAGAATATATCGCGATATATATCGTTACTGCACATGCTTCAAATTATACTGTGATATGGCCTAAAAGCCATATCACAGTATATGGCTTTTAGGCATGAATTACTTCCTTACAGTCAATTAAAGATACAATGGGGTTAGACCTTAGAAAACCCGTCAACTGGAAGAATCTAGCTCCAACAACAGCATTTATTTGTTTACCAAATGTGAAGCTGTTGTCAGGTTTTTGTTTTTTTTTGTTTTTTTTGCAAGGGACATTTAGAAATTATCCAAAGGGCCAAGACGACATTTAAAGGACGCATAAGGCTCAGGAGGGCTAGTTCCACTTCTGTTTTTTGTTGATTCAGGTTCAAGAAATACAACTTTGTCTGAAATTGGGGCTGTGGTATTCTTTTTGAGAGCAAGATAGATTTGTGAGTCATCTGCATAACAGATGACTCGCATTGGGATACACTTTCTTTGAAATTTTCTTTGAAAATATTTCCTAATGGGAGCAGGAAAAGTGAAGAGTACTGGACCTAGGATGCATCCTTGTAAAGCCCCCATGTGAGGGGAGCAGGTGATGATGAAAAACTAATCAACCTGGTGGTGAAACCTTTGCAGAGTTTCTTTAGTACAACTCTCCAGTAGAAAATCAATAAATGATCTGATTCTGTGCCATTATGTGTTTTGAAACCAGAATGAAATGTTTAAGTGATGACATTTTTTTCCCTAGGAGATCCTGAAACTGGTAGAAAGCAAATTTCTCCAGCACCAAAGAGACAAAAGACAGATTAGAGATCAGTCTAAAATGCCAAAAAGGTATAGCTGGGTACCTGTACTTAATTCCAGATTCCAGTTAAAATATGAATTGTACCCAACCCTATCTTCTTTTTTTTTTTTTTTTTAAATAAAAATAAAAAATTTGGATACTAAAGATTTTATTAAACCTAGTAGTGTTTATTTATTTATTTATTTTTAAATAAGCTATTGTAAATGTGTAAGACAGAGTTGCAAGTTATGTAGCACCTATAGAAATGTCCAGCACCACTGCTATTGCCAACATTTATAGTAGTGCTAGTTCAACCCCATTTAACCTCATAACCATATTGCTCTGTAGGGATGGGTATCGTTTAGGTTTTATACGATACCGGTGCCAAACCGCTACTTTTGAAACGGTGACCGTGCTTAAACGGTGCTCGAACCGGTGCTTAAAGAATGGAAAACACAAACTTTGTCCAAAAACCTCATATGTTTTTATTTTTAGCAGTCTCCTTTTTTCTGCACTTTTTCTTTGGTCATTTTAGCCTTTTTGGCCAGGGTGAAGGGAGTATCTGCCATCAAACAAGAAGACAGCCGCATGTAACTACGACGGTGTTTGCCAGTTCACCTTACATGCCTTAATTTAATAACGTGGTTAGTAGGGCTGCCACGATTAGTCGACTAGTCACGATTACGTCGACTATCAAAATCGTCGACGACTGATTCAATAGTCGACGCGTCGTTTGAAGCTTTGTAAGATCACAAAAGACGCAGGAATAAGTAGTAGGATTTAAGTTTGTAATAACGGAGTGAAACAGAAGATGGCAGCACTGCATGTACAAGGATGCCAGCTGCCGTTAAACCCCGAAGAAGAAGTAGCTCCGTCCCAGAATTCATAGCGCAGCCCAGCTCAGTTTCCAACAATGGCGGCAGCTAGTTAGTTTTAATATTACTCTTATTATTCTTTCTGGGTCACAAAATAAACGTTTAACATATTTTCAGGCGAGAATGTAACTGTATAAACCTACTATCCTTTGAAAGGTGAAAAGCACCGAAATGTGCGCTGCTTTTCGTTCTGGTTACTACCAATTATGTCAGAACCATCAGTACCCATCCCTATTGCTCTGTGGTCATTATTATGCCAAAACATTAGTTGATGGTGGAGTTCTTCTTCGTCGTCTTCTTCAGCCTTTTTCATTTAGTCACTTTAAAAAAATGGTATCACAAGAAGAATTGACCAGAACTGTTTAGGAGGAAATGTTACTCAATGGGCCAATCTCAGTAACTGAAGGTTGCATTTATGTGATGTGTAGTTACATTTTTAGTGAGGTGCATGATGGGGTACAGTGTAGGGGTTTCAAGCCTTTGCGGTTATGACACACCCCCAGCATAGATATAATGCAGAAGGATCGCCTGCTGATTCTTTGAAGTTGATTTCACTGTAAAAGTAAAAGCAAAGTGGGAAAATGTTTTATTTCCTGTGTGGCAACCCTTCTTTGTAGGAACCACTTCACCAACTAGGTGCTTATATATCCCAAAAGAAAACACCAACATGAAAGAACCATTTGAAAACTAAGGGTAGCATGGTGAACCAGTATTTATGACTGTTGCTTCAAAGCAAGAAGGTTTTGTGTTTGAACCTCATGGTTGGCTTTATCTTGGTGCTGCCACTTTAAAGCGTGTGCATCCTGGGTTAATTCGAACATCAGCATTGGGTGTGTGTGCTATCTTGTCTGCCTCTCCTTTGCAGAGCTTCAAATCACACTGGGTGTGTAAAGATCAGGTAAGGCAACTAATTCAATTTTGTTGTAAATTAATGCTAGAGGCTAAGGCTGTTAAGGCTAGACATTGTCTCTAAACAATGCATGACAGACTCCACCACATTTTCCCACTTTTCAGCACTTTTTCTTTTATTTCCGGTTGTCACAAGTTATGCACGGTGGCAGCTTTTCAGTTGCCAGCTAAACACACCACTAACAACAACAGAATCCAGTTCATTCTGCTTTTAAGCCAGTGAGGCGTGATTGCTGATGCCGCTCAGGTGTGTCTGCCTCCCCCGCAGCCACACCACAGACCACGCCTTGCCACATACCCCCATCGCTTGAATGAGGCCGGGGAGTCATCCGGCCGAACCTATTCGGCAGCAGGTATGTGTTGGCTCGGCTGCATGGCAAGCGGCGTTGGCGCAGCAGTTACGGATGTGAGCCGAGGTTCGCAGGCGGCTGGCATGCAGGACCCCACCGCACGCTGGTCTCTGGTAGAAACGAGGCAGGTCCAGCTGGTGCGCAGGTCCCTCCTGCACTCTGACCTCCTCCAGTTGAGCAGCGGATGCTCTGGATGAGCAGGACTCTCCTGCACACTGTCAACCAGCTCAGGCTGAGCAAGTCCCTCTGGTGCCCTGATCCCCAGCTCCGGCAGAGCAGGTCCCTCTGGCACACTGTCCACTCGGTTGGGCTGAGCAGGTGGTGGAAGTGGAGGTTGCTCGGCTGCCCTCCTCCAGGGAACAGGAACAGGTGCAGGCACCTGCCGGCTACTAGCTGCTCCCACCCTAGGAGTTGGTACTGGTGCGAAGGTAGGCTGTGCCTTGGCTGGCCTCACCCTGGGGACTGGCACAGCTGCCGGACACCCGGACCGAATGGCGTTGGCCATACGTGGGACGCCGATGGGGGAGGTGGCAGTGTCAGCCAGGACCCAATCCGAGCTGCATCAGGCACTCTGTGCGGTCCTGCGGCTGTTTCCACTGGCGGCGTAACATTGCCACCTGCTCCTTCCGCTCTCCCGGCCACCATTTGGTTTAGCACTTCGCCTGGCTGGCCCAGTCGTAGTTCCGCCATGCTCGATTTCTGGGTTTTGGCACCACTGTAATTGATTATTGCAGATGCCGGTCAGGTGTGTCCGCCTCCCCCGCAGCTGCGCCACAGACCATGCCCTGCCATGCAGTCATTTCCAATTACAATCGAGTAAGATTTAGTCTGCGTGGGGTCGTTATAGAAACACAGGTGAAAGTCCAGTGACACAATTTGTATACAACACAACACCACAACAATGGAGGACGTCAAGACGTTGGTATACCTGCTGGTTAGTGTATGACTTTTTGTTTGGGGACTACGGTGTTCTTTCTTTCTTTGTTTACCCATTCCCCTCATTGCTAAGTTTTAATAAGAGTGGTTTTGATTTTCAAAAAAAAGACTCTTTCATGACTCGAGTGACGCCACTGAATAGCCAGTCGGTAGCATGCAGACTGTTGATGTCACATTTTCGGGTTGCCTAATATCATGTGGAACCCCAGCTGAGTAAGTAATAAAAAAAGTACCTGGTGCTATGTGCTACCACCCAGTGGAAAACCTGAGACGAGTAGGTAGTTCTGACAGCAGTCTACTTGCCTTTGCGAGATGGGCTTCACTGTCAAAAAGACCCGCTAGTCCCGGCCCAACTCATTGTCAAATGAACCTGTGTCATGTTTATTTGATTTTCAGTTGAATTACATTTAAAGCTAAGAGAATCCACTGTTTAACAAACATCATGCAGTTTTTTTTAATATAGTTAATATCTTGTGTTAAATAATTGAAATTATAAAATTGACCAAAATAATCACAACACTTATTTTTCTCGGTAGAGCAGGGCGATATGACCAAAAATATTTATCACGATATACATTTGAAAATTTGTGATAACGATATAACTGACGATATAATTGACACTAGACAAAATACTTTACAACTCCACAACTTTGATGGGGTTTTTTGCACTAATAATGTATTTTCACTTAAACAAGCAGCTATATATATATATTTTTTATGTGCATTAAAGTTATATAAAAATTTAACAGTGCAAATTCCTTGCTGACCGTTTAACCAAAGGGCATTTCCAGTGTAAATTGGCCAACATATCCTCAGCATAACCATATATAATATCCACAAAACTTAAAAAGAGGTTATACACACTAGGGCTGCTCAATTAATTGAATTTTAATCACGATTACGATCTGGGCTTTCAACGATCTTTAAAAATGACTGAGCCGATTATTAGCCGCTCCCTCGTGCTTTACTCTCGCGCTGCTCGGTGTGGCAAATCGAGCGCACCTCTCTGCGTTTCAAACACGCGTCACAACAATTAAATGGACCCGAGGGAAGCTCGGAAAGCTAAGCAAAAGTTATTTGGACAGGAGAGTGACTGCCGTTGGTTGAAAAGAGAGGTAAAAAAAAAACTTCAGTGGTGTGGAAACATTATGGGTTCGTGGAGTCAGACGTGGATCAAGTAGACACAGTGTGTAAACTTTGCTATGGTGTCGTAGCTGCACCACAGAGCAACACTGCAAAGTTCACTAAACATAGATGTTTACATTTTTCATTTATTTCTTATATTGCAAACATTTGCACTGTTATCAGTATTTGCACACTATTTTATATTATTTTTTAAAATCATTATTCAATACATTGTTATTGTTAACCCTTTAAAGCCGGTCAGAGCAGCACGCTCCGTTTTGTGTAACTATTTTTAAATCCCTGTAGAACCTGAACCATGTAAGCTAGCGCAATATTTTTTTTGCATATGAAACCAGAGGAGTTGTACTTGCATCTTATGCCATCAGCTTGTCCTCGGTCACGGTTTCCTTTCACATATAGCTTTGCAAAAATTGCATAAAAAGGCTTGCAGGAACAAAAACACAATATTCCAGAAACACGCTTTGCCAATCCGATCAGCTGTTCGTAACACTTCCCACATTGAAACAGACGTCAGCGCGAACTATCACATGTCCGCCATTTCCTGCCCGAAACCGGAAGTGACGTCATTTTCGCGGAAAATGTAGTTTTTTACTTGTAGGCCTTAAAAGCCTATTCTGGTGTTTTTATAAGTAATGTTTGACTTTTCTGAATAGTTTCTGGGATGCTTAGAACTCGAATTGCACTGCTGGAAATAGTTTATTTTGATGCACATGCTGTTTTC
The DNA here is from genome assembly GCF_963969265.1 of Rhamphochromis sp. 'chilingali'. Classification (NCBI taxonomy): domain Eukaryota; kingdom Metazoa; phylum Chordata; class Actinopteri; order Cichliformes; family Cichlidae; genus Rhamphochromis; species Rhamphochromis sp. 'chilingali'. The sequence goes on along the minus strand of NC_137930.1, from coordinate 35,212,645 downwards.
TTTGCAAATTTGCATCATAAGATTGTTTTTCGTTTTTCCTGCAGTATATAAAAATTGCTGTATCTCTAAAATAAAACTATGAAGACACTCAAAATAAATTTCCTGTTGTTGTAAAGTATTTTTTGCAACTTTTTTGTATTTAAAGTTTTGAGGGATAAACCTCTTAAATTTCCCCAAGTAGAAATATATATATGTAAAAAAAAAAAAAAAAGAAGAAAAAAAAAAAGACAAAAACGATTTTCAATTTTTTTTTGTAGTTTATTGCACTTTTTTGCAATTAATGTAATTACTATGGACTTAATGCATACATATTATTAAAATATGGGCTATAACAGTTGTATTGATGTATAGCAACTTGAAATGCTCCCACAAATGGCACTACAACATGTAAAAAAAATATATAAGTTCTGGCGAACTTGGTTCTATGGTAGGTCTTAAAGGGTTAAATAAATATCGTCAAATAATCGAGATCTCAATTTCAGTGAAAATAATCGTGATTATCATTTTTGCCATAATCGAGCAGCCCTAATACACACACAATATGGTAATATTATGTCGAAGCACAGTACGTATCACTCCGCGAGGCGCCTGCCTAATATAGCCGTAATGCTCCGACAATCCATCAAGCGGTGCGGGTTTGTAGCTTAGCAAAGTCGTACTAAGACATTTGACAGATTTTCGAGCGCCGTGTACGACATAAAATCGTTTCGAGGTCAGTAAACAAAAACAGAATTCATACATAAGGCACACAGGATTATAAGGAGCACTGTCGACTTTCAGAAAAATCAAAGGATTGATTTTTAAGTGTGCCGTATTTTCCAAACAACACGGCAATAACGACAGCCCGCTAGCATGCTCTACCAAAAATAGTGCTTTGTTGTGTATCTGATGGACGAAAGCCAGACCAGTTCCACACCACTGAAGTTGCAGCATTTTTACAAACCAATTCTGATTCATCAGTTTCATTTAACGATCCGCTTTCGCTCTTCTCATTCTGCGCCGCCGCCATGTGCGTATGTAAACATAGGCACTGCGCATGCGCGTTTTACCCATATTCTGTCGCGATATTTTATTTTCCTATCGTTTCCCAAAATTACACCGGTATTACCGTGAACGGTATGATATAGCCCAGCCCTAGAGCTCGGCATTATATTGTACAGGTGTTTCTAATTTCCTCTTTACTCGGTGTACACTGGTTACATCTGTGTCTCCTTCAGACAGGAGATGAAGTTGGAGAACAGCCTTGGACAAATGTCGAGCAGTGGTTTGGGCTCCTGTGGTTGATTTTTATATTGTCGAGATAAAACTGCCTTAATAAGGGAATTGTGATGCTGCCAAATGGTTCTGTGTAGCAGGCACACTTAGGACAAATATTATAAAGATTTTAAAAAAGCAGACACGCTAAAGCCCATGAAGTCTTCTATTAAGGTAAAATAACTGATGTGTGGCATTGACTTTTTAAGATGTATTGATACATCTTCAAATAAGATATATGGTTTTTATTGATTAAAATTGGATGTTGCATTGTTTACATTTTTTTTTTTTTTTTTTTTTTTTTTAGTGTCAAAGCCGTGCCTATTCTGAATATATGCACGTAACAGGTTCCACTTGCTCTTGGTTTTCTTACAACATGGTCTATGCTGTTGTAGGGATTTTGTAGTAAGTTGTTGGTGCTATTTGACCCCTGCAGCTGTTCAGTATCTTGATTGTTAGATTTGTTCAGTGCACATGCTCACTGATGATTCACTGCTGTAGCAGTGTTCTGTTGTGTTATTGCACGTGCTATATGCTGAAACTAAAACACTCAGATATCAAGTTAAATTTGACAATTTCAAAAACTCTTATTTGAAAACTGTTAATAAAATTTGAAAACTATTAATCATATTCTTCAATAATGAATCATGTTACTTAACTGAGCAGCACCTCGCATCGTGGATTGTGAACAATACGGTCTATACTCGAAACGGATCCAGAGATCCGGAAAACTCATAAATGTGCTCTGGATTATGAGTGGTGCATGTGGTTTCATTCGTAATTCAAGACCACTTCAGTTAAACTTAAAATTAAAATAACAAAATCATAACTCATCTAGCTATCAATTTTCTGCCGCTTATCTGAAGTCTGGTCACAGAGCAGAATACCTTACCCAGGGGATGACCACCTTGGCTTGCTCCTTTCGATGTAGTGGGCTATTCTAAGCCTCTACTGAATGACTATAAACGCCTTACTATATAGTAAGGGAGAGCCCATCCATCTTTTAGAGAAAGCTCATTTTCCCTGCTTGTATCTGTATTCTCATTCTTTCATCTTTAAAAGAATCAATGACAATGATGTTAACAAAAAGATCAGGCCTAGATTAATAGACTTATGGAGTTTCTCAACATCAATGCTCCACCTGGTGGGAGATGACTGCATAAAATTTAGGACACAACAGTTTACCGACATTGGGCATCAAACTACTAGTTCATCTGGTACGGCTAGTTGTGCACATTCCTACTACACTGTACCATTGTGTTGCCCAAGATCCTGGGTCCAAATCAAATGGTCAGCTGTGGGCTGTCTGCGTAGAGTTTGTATGTTCTAGCTGTGCTTGGTGGGTTCTTTATGGGTACCACTCCCACAGTCCAAAAAAATTAATATTAGGCTATTTGGCAATTAAATTAGCAGCAGGCTTGAATGTGAGTGTGAACAGTTGTTTGTGGGTTAGCCTTGGGACATAGACTTTGTGAACTGTCCAAGTCACTAGTCTATTCCTGTTGTCATGGTTGAGATAGGCTCCAGATCCCCCAAAACCCTGTACTGGAGGATAAGCGGTTGGATAAGAAATATATTAGAATGTACTGTGTGACAAATAACAGAACAAACTGATCAGCTGCCTCTCCATTGAGTCTCTCGTCCTACTGATACACTTCAAATCCTCTCCAGACTTTGACTGCAGCTGGTTGTCATCCTTTTGCTCTGCTGTCTCAGTGTAGGAGTTTTACACTTGCTGTTGGCTGTGGTGTGACTCAAAACATGAGCCAGGAAGTGGCTATTGTCCACTATTGATTTGATCACAGGTGGCCTGGTTCTCTCGGATCAATAACAAATAAACATTTAAACGTCTCACTAAATATACTTGAGTAGACAGCATACTTTGAACGTTCTCTAAAACACAGTCTGTGTGGGGAAACGCTGATTAGGTGCACCATAGTCCACTTGAATGTGAAGAAGCTACACATGCCAGATGCTTTTTGCATAGCTGACTTATAGCTGTCTGGTTAACAGTCCCTGCCTTGTAGTTATTGCCAAGCTGTTGTCACACTTTGGCAAGGTTATCTAGCTAGCATTTTCACAGTTTTATATTAGTAGTATTTTACTTTTTATATTAGTAGTATTTTACTAGCACTGACATCAGCAAGCAAGTGAAGTTTTACCAAAGTCCCTCTTTTGCCACTTGGCAATGCCCTTAAACAATTATTTTAAAGCATCCAACTAGATAAAAGGGGAAAGAGGTATAACTTTGAATTCACAGCCATCTACAGAGTTTCATAATATTAAAGTTTTATTAAAACTCCGTTTTCCGTCTTTGGCTGGTTTATTGTTGTTGTGACAGACCTTGATATAATTCAGCTAGTTCTCCACTGAAGACCCTAGGTCTGGTGTACTTGATCTCAACAGGACTATTTCTAGGACTGAAGCTAGCAACAGTAGTCCTTTCTTCTCTGGAGGTCATCCAGAAACGAATACAGTGAAATTGTTTATCAACTTTTGGAGAGCAGTTAAATTCTTTATCTGGGTAGTTAGTAGGGCTGCACGATTTTGCATAAAATGAGAATCACGATTTTTTTATTTTTTTGGCTTAGAATTGAGATCACGATTCTCTTTTCCAGTATAAATATTTATTGCACTTATTAACTGCACATCAACTTCGTAACAGTTGAGACTGAGCATAAAAACAATAAATAAACATAAAAACAACAAATGTCTCACATTTTGTCGTTGCCGCAAAATGTTGTACTGCTTGAAATTAGTGATGTGCGGATCGATCCTGAAATATCGATTCCTCCGATACCAGTCATTTATGTTCTAGAATCGATTCTCACATTAAAATATCGATATTTTTAGTAATTTAGGGTTAATTTGTAGTTTTATCATTAACAGCAACACAGTGGAAAGAAACTATAACATTCGGATTGTCTACATTCAAAGGAACTACTTCCTCTTCCGCCTTTCATAGTCATGTGCGAAATACGGCTGTATAAATGTCTGCAGCCCCTTGGCTCGCGCACTCACAACAATGGCTGAGCGTAATTGTGCGGACGTATTTTACCTCCACAAACAGCTGAGTCATGGTTTGCGATACATGTGGCAAAAAAGTGCTCCAAGAGTGAGGCGTTGTGGCTATACTTTCCCAACCTTGAGACCTCAGAATTAGGGAGACATTCAAAGGGGCTGTTGGGGGGGGGTTGATAAATACATTTTACAGTGTTTATTTATCGGATAAAATACGTTAAATGTCACCGTTATTATTAGCCGGTTCAGAAACAGCGGGGGTGTCCAAATTCAGAGGCTGCTTCCACCTGAGGACCCGCCCTTCACGGTCTAAAGAAAGCCAGGTAGTACGTCATGAGTTCCCTCGGTGGAGTGAAACTCAGCCATCTGCTCCTTGCTATCTAAAATATAACCGGGCGCTGGCGTAAACTCTCGACTGTCTCACACTTTCTTTAATTAGTTTTCTGTTTGATGTTTATTCGGCTGTGTGAAAACCCCGGAGGAACCCTCCCGAGGGATTAATAAAGTTAAATTTAATTTAATCTAATCTAATAACTTTAATCTTAGCCAAACCGATTTACTCACGAACAAATAAAACACTGAAAAAGCCAAACAATAACATTTTTAAGTTATCAAAGTGACTTGTATATCATGTTTAACCCGAGTAGCGAAAGACCGCGGGGGTTTGAAAACGATGTGTCGATCGGCTCAGATATTTGAAGTTTACACAGCTACATTCTCATCTGAAAACATGTTAAAAGTTGGGTTTTTTTGCGACCCAGAAAGAGAAATAAGAGTAATATTAAAACTAAGTAGCTGCCGCCATTGTTGGAAACTGGAATTGGCTGGGCCGCGCTATGAATTCTGGGATATGGTTTTTCAATTTTGTTGTCCAGGTGGAAATTCGGGAGAATGGTGGCTCCGGGATTCTCGGATTCTTATTAAGTGATAAGAACAAGTAATCTGATGTCCTGCAATCATTATGACGCTATAATTTGAGATACAAAGAATAAAATACGGTTTTTGGATAAAGTATCGGTATCGGATCAGTATCGTCGATACCCGCCTGAAAATTACTTGGTATCGGATCGGAAAGGAAATCAGTGGTATCGCACATGACTACTTGAAATTCCGTCTCCACCGTTGCTTGACACTGCGTGTATAGAGCAGGTAGTGCAACAATAGAAAAATAGTTGCGGGACGGCACTGTGTAGCGTTTGTCTAGGGTGTTGATCATTTTCCTAAATCCCTCGTTTTGCACAGTGTTGATGGGAGCCATATCTTTGGTCAGGTGATAAGTGATAGCCTCCGTAATTTCTTTGTGCCTGCGGGAGTTCGACGGGTATAGGGAAGCGCTGTATAAGGTTCCTGTTATTGATGTTTGGGTGGTTGACAGGGACGGATTTTCTCCTGTCACTTTCTCGTCATCCCTGACGTGCTCTCCGTTGTTTTTTCCCTGCTAATTTTAGCATCACACGGCACAGCTTCTGTATCACGTGGTATAAGGCTCCGCCCTTGTCATTTGTTGAGCAGGAACAGTGAGCGCTTGTTTTCATGCAGATTACGTCCCGGATCAAAATGCGGTACAATCGTCGTCGTCGACATCTTTGAGATTGTCTTTATTATTTCTCACATGACTCTTTTTTACTTAACATTAGGGATGGGTATCGTTTAGGTTTTATCCGATACCGGTGCCAAACCGGTACTTTTGAAACGGTGACTGTGCTTAAACGGTGCTCAAACCGGTGCTTAAACAAATTGCACACGAACAACATTAAGCTACTCACCCAGAGAAGAACGGCTGCTGCTGCCATCATCATCCGTCATCATTTCTGCTACACTGGCAGGGCTAGGGGCCAGGACTGTACTCCTCGGGTTCTTGGGGGGATGTTGCTAACTCCGGGTCCGATAACAGGCACCACATCTGCAGTAGATGTGCTCAGTGTGAGGTCTCGCAGCAAGCTATCAAATACGGTGCATTTTTCGGCTTTCAAAAAAACACTATGCGTTGCCAGGAGTTTCATCAGATTCGAGGTGTTTCAGTACAGCCAGACTTTTTACCTCTTCGCCTTGGGCATTTTTAATCTGTAGCTCTGCTCTAAAAGAACATGCGTACCTGGGCCCGCCTACTATCCTTGGAAAGGTAAAATGATCGGCTAAAATCCAAAGCGTATGACATCTCAGGGGGGAAAAGCACCAAAATGTGCACTGCTTTTCGGTCTGGTCACTACCGTTTATGTCAGAACCGGTACCCATCCCTAGTTAACATTTGCTCAATGTAAATGATTTGGGCTTAGCAGTCTCTTTTTAGGGTTACTAGGGTTTAGTAACTATGGGGTCTTTTCAAAAACACATTTTTCTAATAATAGATAATAATAGATTTATCCTGGATAGCTTTTTAAGGGTTTCTAGGAGCCAACAATTAGATTACCCCTCTAATATTTTTTTAGGGGTCCCTTTATACTCCTAGAAAAGCTTAGACACTTTGGGAAATGGACGTGGAGCATCTGAGGGTGTGTAGCTGTGTGTTATCATCAGAACTTTGGCAGCACATCCTCTGTGTTGGGTCTGTATGAATCAAGTTTGTTCCATCAATGCTCAGTCAGATTGAGATATGAAGCTTTTTTTATTTATTTATTTATTTTTATTTTAGTCCACATTGATGCCTTGGGTTTTATTATTTGTAGTTTTTGGAGTGTGGAGTGTGGTGGAGTGTTTGTTTTGCTGGCCTACACACGTGTTCATCAGGGAGAGCTGTTGGCAAGTGAGGTTGTCTGGTCCCACTGAATAACAAATTGAATTTTTGCTTCAAATGCTAATCTCTACAAGATATGACAAAAATGGGTGTCTCCCAGGCCTACTTCTGCTGTCATTGTCCATGCAAACTACAGGCAGTATCTTCAAAGAAAATCACAAGGAAGGTTTTGATGCAGCAACCTTTTTGCAATCAATTTAACTTGGTTGCAGACAGCAAACACTTGCGACCAATCGGGGAACACACATTTTTCCTGAGCCACCAGTGGTTGTAAGGGATCACCAACTGGTCTTGAGACCTTATGCTTGTCATTCTCACCATTGTGAGTGGTTTCAAATGACAAAAGCGACGTCACATCCGCTGGTGTAAGTCGTCCTTTAGTGTTGTTTCAGCTGGTTGCACATTTAAGTTAAATTATAGCAGGTGCAGTTATTTTCAAAATGGACATGTTTCAGGCATGGCTGTGTGAGCATGTCCACCTCTGCAAGCATACATGACACAACGAACATGGGAGGACAGAAATCGTGGAGAGAGATTACTGCAGCAGTGCCGAGTAATTTCACGAGTACAAATGGATGTGGCTGTGTGATGACGTCACCTGATCAGCGCACAAAGCCATTGTGGCGAGCAAAAATGGATCATTAAGCCGATGTTATTTGAGAGCATGTTTTGGCTGGTGAGCGATCTTTGAAGAATAGCTGAATAGCTCCTTGTGAAAGAGTACTTCTTAAAAAATATTTTTATTTTTTATTATCATCAGGGACTCACTGAGCTTTTTAGGAGGGGCACAAATGCACTTATATAATGGAAATGGGAGTGCTTGATTTGGAGCAGGAAAAGGAGAGCTTTGTAGAGAAAATTAATACAGAGAGAGTAATAATTATGTCCTGATTATTTGGCTGTCATAATTTAGAAGCCAGAATTAAAATGAACATTCATGAAATATAAAGTATGATGCTTTCTGTTAGAACTGCTTGTTTTCTCCTTTTTATTCATAATAACTTGAGTATTTTCATGTTTTAGACACCCAAGATGTCAGAAAGGTATGCCTCCCAACCTGCTTCCATTGTCATTGTCTTGGGCATGTTGCATAGCTCACATGTCAGGATTAGCTTGTTATTGTTTAGCTGTGAAACAGTATAAGCTGTAGCATTTCTACATCTGCATTCCCACCTGTCCAGGAAGTCTCCCAATGAACTAACCTGTTTTTATGTTTTTGATTTTTTTATTAATTGTGAGTTAATTGTTGGCAGAAATGCTAAAATAAAATGTCAGGGTTCGTTGATATACTTCCTCTTGATGTCATTTTTTTTATTGGATAGATGATTCAATTCATTGATCACATTAAAACAAAGTACGACAAAGACAACAAAAACAACGATGGAAAACCTTTGTACTGACATGTTATGCTAAGTTTGATTGATCTCGTAGGCTGATATCTTCAGGTCCTTTTGTGCATTCCTTTCTAAGTGTTTCCAGGCTTCTTTAATGGCTGCTCAGCCTATAACTTAATATCTGTTTCATGAGCCTGGCAGGCCATGTTTAGTGGTGTTTGTTGGCCTTGAGCTGAGTGGAGACAAAAGATACTCCTGTTGAGAGGTTCAAAAAGTGGCCTGCTGTCTATGAAGAAAAGCAGTTTGGTTTTGGGCCTCATTTCTTGTACCTCCTCCTTCCTTCTCTCCATTGCTCCACCTGAAACGGCAGTGCTTGCATACTGTCGAGGCTTTTTGGAGCTTAAAAATCCTTTACTGACGAGAAGATTTATTATTTTTATATGAAACGATGAAAGGAATTACAAAATATGTATAAATAGAATAAGTGAATTTGGCATGAATACAGGAATATAAAATCGTCTGTACGTGCTGGTTGTTCAGGCTTTTTCCTCTTATTCTTGTTGGGTATGCAGCCTTTGGGTGGTGATTTGGGTCTTCGTTGGCAGTGGGGGTCTTCCAGTTTGGGGGGGGGGAGAATGGAGTGGTGTTACAGTTGGAAATGACTGAGCATGCTCTGTGGAGACCCTCTGACAGAGAGGACCGACAGAGGGAGCCACCAGGTCACATGACCGGCGAGGTGAATGTGCATGCGGGGAAAGAAAAGGAAAGGAGGAACAATCTGTTCGACAGATCCTCGCGCTCTCCCTCTCTGTCCTCCCTCATTCTCTCTCTCGCTCTCTCTCTCTCAAACACACACTCTCCCTCACTCACTCCTTCTCTGCCGCCTTCTTCTCCTCAATGGAGGCCATGAGAAGAAAGCAGGTATGATGCTTCCTGGAGGCACAAGAGAAACGACATGTTAGCTTTGTATTCTTCACCCTTAGTTGGCTTTTAGTGGTCTGAGGAGATGCATAGTCTTTCTTCCCAGTTCCTTTTAGACCAAGTTACTACCAATTAGTTTCAGCTCTTGCTGTCTTCTCTTTGAGAAGGTTTCTGTTTTTGTTTTTTCTTTCTTTCTTTCTTTTGTTTTTGTTTTGTTTTGTTTTTTTAATTTAAGGCGTGCTCCTCGAGCTGCTCATCTGTCAGTAATTCTAATCTGTCAGTAATTCTAATCTGTCAGATTTCTCTGGATTCCTGAAATCGAAAACTAGATCTTAAAGGAGAGAGGATTTGTTTGTGTGTGTGGTAGCAGAGAGATGTGATTATGGCATGGATGGATCCTGTGACTGGAGACGGCTCCCTTTGAATTAGAGCAATCACTTCATGACAAATGTCAATCTCAATATGGGAAGATAAGCGTGACCTCCTGAAGATCTTGAAATTTACCTGATTTTTCTAAAGTGAGGTACAGCCACCTTTTTTTGGTTATACCTTTATCTTTAATCCCTTCTCTTCTCTACTCTCTCAGTGGTCAGTATGTAGTAATGAGGTCACTGTGGCCCTTGTCTAGGCTACAGTATGTTCAGATATATACTGCAGATGCTGTTTATTAATTTAGAGGAAGTACATTGGGGTGTGATGTGAGCTATGTTTACCAGCTGCTGGATTCTGACTCGGGGTCATTGGTTCATTTGCACAATGTGTCCCATGGCGGGTTAATTATTGACATATTCATAAAGGTTAGCTGAAATTTTATGCCAAGTCAATTATTATTTTTATTTTTTTTAAGGCTATCTTTGCCTTTTTATCTAGACAGTGGACAGCTGGGAAACGACAGGAAATGAGCTAGAAGAGAGGCTGCATGACAGACCACCCAGACTATTCAAACTGAGGGTTTTTTGCAATTACAGTCTGCAGCTTCAATCCCTAAACCACCTGGAAAAAGAGCTTCTTTGTCAGATTTCTTTAGCACAGTGTCAGGCTGTTACTGTGAAGTGGTAGCAAGTTAAATGTCAGGGTGATCTGTACGATTGGGCATTTTTTAGGATTTTTTTATTAGCATGTAATGGGGGCGGGGGTACTTTTATGTAAGCAGATCACAGCAGAGAACAGGTTTTGCAAATTGGTTCTTCATTCTTGAGGGATCAGGGTTCATTATTGTTTTATCTCATCTGGGTACTTAGGTACTCGGTACTTAGTGCCAGCCCCGGCAGCCTGATAGCTGCCTGTGTAATGTGTTTGTGGTTTGGTAGCTCTCTCTGACTTGTTTTCAGGTCTCTTTCAGCAGATCTAAAGATAGGTCACATCAGCACCTGCCTTGTCACATAAGAGGTTCACATTAAGTTGTATGGACAGGAAAGGCTGATCCTTTATAGTGCTATGAGCTTCTTTCTAATATTTATAGTGTAATATCACTAGTAACTCAACCACTGGGGCCTTCTTTGTGCACTCATAGTTGCAGCTTAGGCTCTGATTAGCTCTCACAGCCTTGGTTTCAGCTTTGGAGCTTCTTTCAGCAGCCTCCATATTCCCATCTATGAGTTTCCAGACCCCTTCAGTCCCCATCTAGTGGAAAACTGCTGCAATGGCTGCGCTGTGTCAGTAAACAATCTGGTTGCGAAATGGCGGCGATCTGCAGACAGCCTTCTCTGCTTCCCTCCCTCCCCCTTCTCCTGTCTCCACTGTGTATGTTCCACTTTTCACCACTAGGGGGAGGGCTGAGGCTTGTGTGTTTTTTGTGTAACTGGCTTTCTTCAAACCATTGGGGGGGGGAAGGGAGGGGAACTAAAAGATTCTTCTTCTCTTGACGCTCACAAGTGTTCACTAGATTCCCCCATGTTGATCATACACCAAAGAGGGTTGTCCCAGACTAGATGTTCTTTGGGGACAAACCCTCACAGACCAGTCCTTGGCCTGGACTTGTTGCTAATTGATTAGGTTCATGTTTGGCTCAGGAGCATGAACAGGGACGTGTTTCCTGACGGTTTATTTAGTTGGAGTCTCGGTTGTAAGCAGATCAGGACTCACACAGTCTGACTGTCTGAGCCATTGAGGAGAGGCTTTAGAGTAACTGACTGAATCCATTAGCTTATAGTGGCCTTATTCTCTCTCAGGTCTTTTGATTGGCTTTGTGTGAGAAGAAAATGTGTCCTCTGCTTTCCTTCATAAAGGTTAACTGATATTTTATGCAAAGTGTATTTTTTATTTTTTTGGATAGGCTTTGCCTTTTATCTGGATGGTGGACACTTGGGAAGCAAACAGGGAGAAAGGATGCATGGCAGACCACTCAGACTATATTTGATTGGCTTAATGTGAGAAGAAAATGAGTCCTCTGCTTTCCTGGGGCAATTGGCTTCAGTACCTGACTTACTTCTCATCAGATATGACCTCTCACCACTGATCAGCACGTGTCTGTCCCTAAATATGCCCTAAATGAGTCTTAAGAGGTTAGGGAAAGTGTAAACCTTTATTTTCTGCGCTGGTTCTGTGTAATTCCTCAAGGTTGAACTGGCCTAGATTGACTAAATGTTGATATTTGAGCTGAAAGAGAAGGCTTTGCAACAAAGTAGACCTTAATAGTAAGCATGAGAGTGAAGTCACGATGATTTTTCCTTCAAGGCCTCCTGTTTCCTTTGGGCCTGTTTGGGCCTGTCCAGAGTGAGCATGAAGATGAAGGTCTGCTCCGGAGGAAGAGTCTTTATGTTTCCTGCTGTTATCTCTGAGATGTAAAGACGGTCGATGGGTGATTTGGTTTTCTTTTGAAGCTGTGGCAGGCGTCTGTTGCTCCACTGGTTAGTTATAGCATATAAGGAGAGAAGCCGGAGACAATGAGAGTGCATAGTGGTGGCCCCCAATCTCTTGGCTGGCTCTACAGTATTCCTGACACTGATACATTACTGAAAAGCACAAATAAAAAGGGATTTTACACAGGATTAGGTGCATCGAAGGATGATGGTTTAATTCAGAGATATGCCTGCTTAGGCCTGGATCACAAATGTGGCTTTGAGAAGCTAAAACCAGACTTTTTGGGGTATTTCTATCAAGAAATATGTCTTTACACTCACTTTTCAGATAGTCTTAGGCTTTAGGAACACCTGGGGGGCCTATTTTTAGACACATTACAAACTAAGCAGCCACTTGATAATGTTATCCACAAAAAATGTATTTAATAAAGCTTAATTTAACAGTTTCCCTCACATGTACTTTTTTTGTTTTTTGTTTTTCTTTAAATCAGCCCGCTGGTCTAGCCAAGAGCTGCGTGGATAAAGGTGGATCCACAAAGAAAGAGGGACTAGATCCAGGAAGCAATGGAGAAGAGAAGTCAGGTATTTGTCTAAATATGCTTGAACGTATTTTATTTGTGTAAATGATGGGTTTACATTGTGATTTAATTTGTCTTGTTTGAATGCGAAGATGGGGACAAAGAGGTAGCAGACAGACTGGCCTTTTCCCCTGCAGCAGAGGTGATGCTGAACGGCACCGAGAGCGACGACACAAGCCACAAGGACCTGACAACAGGAAATAACAAGACTGTACTGTTGTTAAATGAAAATGGCACGTCTGACACGGAGCCACCGCATGGTTCTGTTACTGGAAGCAATGGATTCATTCTCACTAAGCAGCAGCAGCCGGAGCAGGAAGGCAGCGCTGCAGCGGCACCAGGTTTGGGAGTTTCCCCTCACAGGACTAACTGGTTGCCCTCGGGCTCACCGACAGGGGGGCATGCAGCCAAAACCCTCCCTGCCTCGGCATCTGGGAGTGCACAGAGTTCAGGTGCACTAAGGACTGCCCCCAGTACAGGGACAAAGCCGGGGCAGGGGACACCAGACACTAAAAATGGCCCCAGTTTATCTCCTTCCCCGGTTCCAGCGCCAGTCACCGTACACAGAGCGCGCAAGACCATGTCCAGACCTGCTGTCAGCCCTGCACAAAAGGTGAACCATGACCAAGAGCAAGGGATTATCATGTTTGCTTTAGATTTGTTTTTTTTCAACACCTTAAGGAATAAAAATAGTTGAAGGCCAAATTGGAAAAATCTGTAAGTCAGAAATGCCCTTACAATATACAACAGGTTTATCCCTGCAGCAACTCTTATAGTAATACAGCTTATATTGCCCTGTATGCAATTTCAATAGCAGTTTCATAGTTAGGGTACTATTAAACTGCTAGAGGCTTGCATTATGCTTTATATCAGCAGCTCTATCATACATCAACACAGGAGTTCTCAGATTCCCAGCTGGCAAAGAGGGAGATGCTAAAAACGTAGGAAAAGATGAGATGTTCTGCAGAAAACATCCTCCTCATACATTTTGTTTCCTGTTTGAACTTTTTCCATTTCTGTTCCAGTGCTGAAGCGTGGTCATTTCTGAGTATCCACACCTTAGCATTTGGGTGCCTCACACTTGAGTGTGAATGGTTACAAAGCTGTGTTAAAGTAGTAGTTCATGCATGCTGCAACACATCAACCCTAACCCTGATGTTAGAGCTTACAGGGTTAATCTGCGACTATAAAGGCAGGTATTAGAAGCAATTTGACCACAACCACATTTCCTCTGAGTAATGGTGTGTTATTCATTTCATCCCAAGGGTGTTGGATGACCTTGAGGTCAGTGACTATGTAGGCCAGCCCAATTGTCTTTTCTTGTTTCTTGTGGTTTTTGCCTTCATTTGACTAGGCAAATCATAAAGAACAATTTCTTTATAGATCTGGCTTTGCGAATGTGTATTTTGTCCTGATGAACCAGAAAAACGGCTTCCCCAAACTCAAAGCTGCAAGCTGTCGAAACAGAATTATATAATTGTGTACTCGAGCATGACTGCTTCCTTTTTAGACCTGTGGCTCTTTTCACAAAAGGATCTTATCTTGCCTTTGTTACCTGAAATGTCACTAAAAGTTCCTACCTCCTAAGAACTGTTTACAAAGGTGCTGACAGGAACATTTAATAAGGAGCAGAGTGGAAATGGAAGAGATTGGGACCTTTGTGGAACTTTGCTTTTGAAAAGATTGTCATTAAAACGAAGATGGGTGGAAGGAAGAACTTGCCACCATTGAAACACCTCATGTGGGTGCACATTTCTCAATAAGAATAATTACCTGCAGCACTAGTGCAAACTACAACAAATGTAATGGGTCCCCTTGGTGAAAAGTGAAACTTTTAATTGGAAATTTACCCCCCCCCCCTAAAAAAAAAAAAAAAAGCAATCTGATCAAATTTTATTTTTAAATCCTACCTGATGAGACCAGAGCCTGGAAAATACACTATAGTAGGTTTTTTTGTTTGTTTTTAAACCCCTCAACCCTTAAAGGCTGATTGGTGTCATCACCCTGCTGCCCAGTGAGGCAGGCATCATGGCGACCCAAGTTTATGAATGACATGACTCAAGAACGAAGCAATGTAGGAGTTTTAAATTGATACCATAGGTGTATCTTCTAGGAGGCTGAGGGGTGTCATTGGCTGTCTGCAATATTTGGTTTAAAACGGGTTTCTTGCATATTTTTCAAAGCATTTTACTTAGCTGGACGTTGTCTAAGTAGCTCTTATTTTCATCCTCATCAGAGGCTGTCTGATGCATGGTTTAATCTCGTTTTGCATGCTGTGTCATTGATATCTGGATATGACATTTTTCTATCATGTAAAAACATATAGCAGTGGTATCCTGGAGAATAGGGGTCTAGTGCATAAGTATTAAATTGAATTTTTTTTATTTTTCATCCAGTTTGATAACGACTTTTAGCACTTAAATTGGTTGTGGTTCTGGCACCTGAACTTTTAATGTCTACTTACTTTTGGGCAAACATGTTGAGGCATATCTTATAAAACAGAAAAAAACAAGGAAATTGTTCCTCAACACTTTATTTTTTATTTATTTATTTTTTTTATCAGGCAAAACTTGTTAGATATGTAAAAACGTAAACCTCTTAAACATTTCCTGAAATATAGATAGATTTGTATTACTTGTCTGCAGCAGGAAGCAGGCTTAATTCTCAGACCTTTTGGTTTGATTAGCAGAAGCAGACATGGGGCACACAAGTTCTTCACTCTGAGGTTCATCGAGCCAGCTGCTCAACAGGCGGCTTCTCTAATCTAATATGAAGGCAGATGATAAACGATACGACTGAACAAGATTTTAACAAGAGCAAATTATAGCAAACACAGGGATCAATGGTAAAAGTGCAGTAAAAGTTAAGCCTGCATTCTTGGCCAGCATCTGGTGACTAGTTTTATACAGCCTCAGTTCCTTGTCCTGTGACCTCAGTAAAAACCTTGAAGAATTTATGGCTTCAGTCAGTAGTTTCAGGCTGTTTAAAACACCCTAATTTGATTAAATTGCAGTCATTATTGAAATAAAAGAGGATTATCCAGGGTGTGCTCTTTGGCTACTGGGCGTGCTGTGACCATCAGTTTCACAGTCAGATCCAGCCCCTAGTTTCAGTTTCAAAAAGCCAAGATGGCTGACAGCTGAAGGCTTCACAGGCTTCACTAACTCTTGGATTTGTGACACTGATATTGTGCTCGGACATGTAAAACCACTTTATATTTCTTACAGTCAGTATTTTCATGAAGTTTACCTGGTTTAGCAAGTGACCCATAAGCTGGAAGCCTACTGCAGAAGCCCAGGCTCAAGTCAGCCCTAAGCTATTTACTGCTTGTCATTTCCTGTCTGCCACTCACTTGGTAAAGGATAAAAGAATAAATTAAATCTTTATTTATTTATTTTAAAAGAGCAAGAGATTGACAGAGAAAGAATTGTTTTTAGCTGCTCCCTTCCACTACTGGCTTGTTTTACACAGCGACAGCATTACTGCATAAGGAAGTTCAAATAAAATCTGTGCACATTATCTTCTGCATCTTTGAATAAAACTTAGGATATTTCTTAATAAAATAGCTGTAGGCTGGAATTAGCCATCCTGGCTCTCTAGCAGGAATAGCTGCAGCCTGCAGAGGGGAGTCTAGAGAGTGGGCGCAGCATTTACTCCACTATATTTGTTTACACACTTTAGATACTCAGTTATAGATACAGATTAACTAGCTAGCAGTATATAAGGAAATGTGTTTGTGCAAAAGTTCGAGCAACTACTCATTGCTTTATGTTTTCAGGAAAATGAAAGGGAGGTTCAGTGATGAATAGAAACATGCGCAAATATAAAATGAATATAAGGCAAAAACAGTTAAATGACCACCTTCCTTTTTCAACACACGTTGGCCTCTCTTAGAAAACCTTCTAGTAAGGAATAACTCTCTAGGCTTCTTAAGGGCCATTCAAAGTTCCTTTCTTGATGTCGGCAGCCTTTTTGTTATTTCCTGTCGCATTGATCCCACACTGCTTCAGTAATGTTGAGGTTCAGGCGTTGGGGAGGCCAGTCCATGGCTGATAGCGTTCTATTGCAGTCTGTATTTTCATGCTGAAAAAATGAAGCTGTTGCCAGTTAGAAGCTTTGCAGATGGTAATGAATGGTGGTTCAAAATCTGATGGTACTCTCCCAACACCACTGGCTGAAATGAAGCCCCAGGCAATGATGGAGCCTTCGTGTATTTGAGTCTTCTTACTTGGAAATATTTAATTGAATGGTTGTAAAACCGTAGCTCACTATGTGGACATTACAACACTAAAAATGTTGGCTTTATTTTACTTAGTGTGTGTATATTTAGGTTTTATTTAAAAAATAAAATAAAATTGGGCCTTGTTTACTTTCCTTATTCTGCCATAAATATACTGTTACAATCATATGCTTATATTAAGCATATCCAAAGTTTCAGATAATGAAGTCACTCTTTGTAGCTCAATTGGTTTACTTCTACAAACTCAAGTTTGAGGGAGTTTTTTCTGTTCTTGGCTCTTTATGATGTCAGTGCGTGCAGATTTCACTTGTGTTGACATCTCAGAGCCACAGCTCTGACTGTGAGCACAGGTTTAAAGTTAGGAGACAGAGGATGAGCTGATCAGCTGAACCAGGGCTTAGTATACGATAAATATGGATTATTTTGTACTTGAATCATGCTAAGCTGCTCTAAAGGAGTCCATGAATAGAGTGGGGGTGGGGGGGTCCTGGAGCTGGAACAAATCCATTTGAATGGAAATTGGTTTTAAAAACAAGAAAATAAAACAAGAACTAACCATGAGGAAACCTTTTGTAACACATTGATCCTAAATGCTTTTGCCACTCTGCAGCTTCTTAACAGGGAATTAAGGGAAGCAAAGAGTGCCAAAATGGAGTCTCATGTTGCACCCGACCTGCAGAAATCCTCACCGCAGTCACCCTCTCAGAACCACCTACCTCAGAGTCCACCAGATACGCCATCTTCAGCACAAACTGCATCATCAGCTTCACCAGCACCTGTTCCTCCACCACAGCCACCTCCAGCTCCTGCAGAACGGGCAGCTCCTTCGGCTTCTCCTGCTCCTGTCCAAGCCAAGCTCCAGCTAGGTTAGACTGACTCCAGCGACACATCACAAAAGCTAATGCACTAAAAATTGGAGCAGAGTGTAATGTTTGTCTGCGGTAACACTCTGCTGTAAATGTGGTGTTCTCTTGTGCTCTAGGCTCTTACTCAGGAGCGCTGTCATTCCGTAAGAAGAAGAGGCGAATGGGAATGTACAGCTTGGTTCCCAAGAAGAAAACCAAAGTGCTAAAGCAGAGAACTGTGCTGGAAATGTTTAAGGAACTACAACAGACTGCCAAGAGTCCAGAGGTCTGAGCTTCTCATCTTTTCAAAAATTTGCAAAATTAAAAGAAAGCGTAACACGTATTCATTTAGCCTCTCGAGGCACATCTCATACATTCAGTGTTTCAGTCTTATGCTTCTCATGCACTTTCTGCACTTGAATGTTGAAAAAATTGCCACATGTGGAATAAATTATTCCAATCATTGTCCACTGAGACATAGACAATTAAAAATCGTCATATATGACCCCAGCTCTATATATTAGATGTGCTATTGCATTTTTGAGAACAGAACATATTTCAATCAACGTCTCCGACAACTTTTCCTAGTTTTTTTTTTTTTTTTTTAAACAGACCAGGACTGTTGGTATGGTAAGGTTAATGGGAAGTTGTTCAGGTTCATTTATGACCTCGGAAATGCTGAGGTGCTGCTGTTAAGATATGACATTACATCCACTTTTTTCCATTTGTTGTCTTGCAGGCTAAAGAGGTGGCCAGCATAAATGGGGAGAAAGTGGGAAATGCATCTGAGGATGAAGAGTCAGAAGATCTGGAGTCTGAAGAGGAGGAACAACAGCAGCCATCAGAAGAACCGGAAAGTGCTGCGCAGGAACCCTCTGAATCCATCGCTCAGGTTGGAGAATAAAAGTTGTTTCCTTCTCTTGAAACCTTGTGTGGTTGTTTCTTTGTGGGAACTCTGAATAACTGTGAATGCAATGCATTGCAGTGAAAGTCTTATGTGTTAAATGCTACTGATGAATTCTGTTTGCTTTTCCTGGTGGAGGTGAAAGACGAGCAGGAGTCTGAAGAATCTGGAGAGGAAGAGTTGGAGGAGGAAGGCACTGAATCTGACTTGGTAAGACCGCTTGCCACCACTTCTCCAACTGCATCTCATACCACCTCTTTTAGCTAAAAATGGAAGAGAATTGATGTTTTGTTTTGGGGGGTTTTCTTGTTTCTCTCTGTTGTTTAAAATCATCCCTGTGGCCAAACTCTCACCTGCATCAGAGCACAGAGTCGAGTCTGAAGAAAAAATTGAAAAAGAAAACAAAAGCAGACAGCGCATGGCTCCGGCCCTCCAGGAAACGAAAAAGGAGGATGAAGTCCAAAGGTGATCGCTGTTCCTCTATATGCACATCCACCCAATCACCTATCTCAATATTCTCAGGCTGACTGATGCTATTTCTTGAGAGAAACATGTTGCAAGTGGATGACAGAAAGTAATTCTCTGAAACCGACATTAACCCCAGAAACTAAAACTATGTACTGCTGGGTAAATGTTCAGCAGTGAACTGATTTTAGCCACCTAATAGATTCAGTATCGGTTTATACACTGGCTTTATTTAGATTCTTTTCTAAATAAACTTTTCACCTCTTTACCTGCTGCCAGACTGACAGAAACAGTCCTTTTAGTTCAAAAACATGTGAATTGTTTGTGTGCTGCTCACCTTGATTGGTGAGTTTATTTCTCGACTTCAGACTTAAGATCTGAACTGCACATTCACAAAATAAACAATAAACAAAGCTCTCAATTGTTGCAGCAGCTCTGTGTCTGTCTCCTTGATTCAGGTTCCTTTTTTAGAGGGAGCTTGAAATCCCATGTGAGAGGTGGAGATAGCTTTACTGGCAATATTGCCTCATTTTATATCTCTTAATCCAACCCTAGGCTACGTCTCCAGCTGTTTGGTAGCAAAAAATACATATGTATCTGGTGGCGGGCAGTATTTTTCAGTATACATGCACGCAGGATTACAGCACACAGTTAAGTTAGCTTATTTTGGCAGAAATCTGTATTTTCTGGCCATTTTGACAATTTAATTTTAAAAGTATATTATATTTGTGTAAATAGTTGCTCAGTTAATAAAATGAGCTTTAAAAATGTATATAATCACAGTGCTGGTGATCTTCTGGGTAAAAATTGGTTTCTAAAAATGTGAGTTTAAGCGTCTGCTAAACCCTAAAATCTGTCTGAGACTCTACAGGGTGGCTTTGGCTTTTGTTGACTAAAATGACAAAAGTCAGATTGCAAGCTGACTAAAACTTCAGATCCACATTGGTCTGAAAACATGGCACAGTTCAAACCCAGCGCCCAACTGGCGCTGGGTTTGAACTGTGCAGAAGTGTACATAGTTTGTACACTTCTGCAGCTGCTTTGAACTAAAGGAAAAATGCCATAATTATATCTTGTCTGAACATTTTTCACCAAGGCTCTTCCTTAAGTATTTTCTTATCCTTCGTCTTTCTCACAGAGCCGGAGGTGGCTGTTCAGCCTCAGGCTCCAACTCCAGCCGAACCCCATGATCACAAGGAGTACACGCAGATTGTCCCACCTGTCAGCCTCAGCATGCCTTCACCCAGCAAAGGTGAGATTCAGTCTAGTTCAGTCACTCCAGTTACCAGAGGTAAGGCCTCAGACACAGATTGGCTCCACCTGCCTGTGCCACAAAACCCATCGAAGCATCTACACGCCTAACTTCAGTATCCAGGTGGATGAGTTACTAAAAAAAAAAAAAAAGAAACACCACCCAAAAGTGTGTTCATAGCAGGCTGTAAACATGCTTATTTCTGCTGTGAAGTTGGTTGTTAATATGGTTGCTGGATCTTTTTTTTTTTTTTTTTTTTTTTTCTTCCCTTCCCTTCATGTCAATCAGGAGCTGTTATAGTGCACACGTTCAAAGCAATGGAGCCACAAAGTTTTAAAAGCCAAAATGCTACAGAACTGAGAGAGTGGTGAAAATTGAGTATTCGATTTTAATTTGCAAGTTTTACACCCAAAATTACAAAAAAAATCCAATGAACCTCCAAAGGGCTTCTGTGATATTTGGGTGATAAAGGGTTAAATGTCTTGTTTTGTTGATTTGAATAAATAGTTTTCTATTCCTGGTGAGACCAATGTGGTTGATTTCATTGGCCACGCTCTTTTCTTTCTTCAGACACTTCAGGGTTGGCGGTTGAGGAGGCTCAGGAGCTTCCGCTCTGCAGTTGCCGCATGGAGACCCCCAAGAGTCGAGAAATTCTCATTCTGGCAGACAGGAAGTGCATGGCCACAGAGAGTGTAGATGGACAGCTGACTCGCTGCCAGGACGCTGTAGTGAAACATGAAATGATGCGTCCTTCCAACTCCGTTCAGCTACTCGTTCTGTGCGAGGACCATCGCAACGGCATGGTGAAGCACCAGTGCTGTCCGGGCTGCGGCTTCTTCTGCAGAGCGGTGGGTGAAAACTGCGTGCCAATCAGTTTGAGGTCTCTGGCTGCAGTTTAACTTGCAGCTACTGTCACAAATGGAACAATTTACACAGATGAAACACTTGCATGGTAAATGGCTCTGCATTTACTCTGAAGATTGAAGAAGCTGCACTAATCTCAGTTCTTTGGGGTTAATGACGCTTTCACACAGGACACAGCATGTGATGCGTTTGCCATTTCTCAATGAAGCCATTGAGGTTTTCTGTTTTCTCTGGCTCCTTTACTCATACCTCAAGGCCTTTTAATAGATCTGTGGAGCTTCTATAAGGAACGTGTAACTCATCTAATATGTTTATACACACAGTACGTTCACAGATACATAAGACCACACAGTTTGTGCTTGACAGTCTTGACTAAACACTTTCCTAATTTGTGCCTCAGATTTCTAAGTGTGAGTCCTGGATGACACTTGGATGTCAGTTAGTCTTTTTACTCATTAAGTACACGTCGTGATTCAGTATCGTGAAGAACTAACTTTATCAGGAGAAACTTGAAGTAATTCATTATGGCGGACTCTCACATCATTCACCATTCTTTTTTGGCAGATGTTGGTTGTAGGGCTCTTCCTCCTTTGGGCTCTTATGAGTGAATATTGTAGGTTTACAGAAGCAACCTAGACACTGTTTTCGTGTGAGACGTGGTCAGAGGACATGTGCTTTGTGAATGTTTGTTTACAGAGACTGTTTGTTGTTCCTGCACAGGGGACCTTCATGGAGTGCCAACCAGATGTGAACATCTCTCACCGTTTCCATCACGCTTGTGCCTCAGTGCTGAAAGGTCAAAGCTTCTGTCCTCACTGCGGAGAAGAGGCCAGCAAGGCCAAGGAGGTCACCGTTGCCAAGGCTGACACCACCTCCACCGTGCCCCCTGCTCTTGAACATGGGCCAGCCACGCCTGGAGCCCTCGAGGGCCGAGCAGACACGACCACTGGCAGGTAAAAATGCAACTTTGGAACTATTTTGTTTGTTTATTACAAAATGCCGAACTTAAACTTTTGTTCTCACTTGTTTTCTAGCTCCTCTTGTTTAACTGTGGGGGCTGAAGTCAGTGGCCGGGCTGACAGTTCGCTGCCTGTTCGTTCTGCACATGGATTCGACACATCTGCTGTTCCTGGGTCCTCCAGGGCTGCCCCCCTGCAGGCTGTGATGGCAACAACAGCCCTGTGTACACTCACTCCAGGACCCAGAGAAACTCTAGAGAGCATCCTGGTGGCTCTCGACACAGAAAAGTAAGTAAACCCACCTTAATTCACCTAAAAGACCACGATCCATTTACAAGCTAATTCATTTTTTTGTGTCTGTTTGATCAGACCCAAGAAACTGCGCTTCCACCCTAAACAACTTTACCTCTCTGCCAAGCAAGGAGAACTGAAGAAGGTCCTGCTCATGTTGGGTACGTAAATCCCATTCAGGCTCTGTCATCTGCACTCATTTTCATTTTTCACCTTGTAGTGATGTCTGCCAAAACTAGTTTTGCTTCTTCCAGGAAGCTGGTGTAATTTTCATGACCCTCAAATTTTATTATGAATAATTTTACCACATGCATTTGGTAGCATTAGACAAACACAGAAAACTTACAAAGTCCTTGACCCCCAGCCTAAATACACAGTCCACACACTGTATACAATTTCAGCCCATCTGTCACCACAAGCTGGCAACTTCTTGTCACGTGCATCCAACATGTGACAAGAAGTTGCCGACTTTGATCCAAATACTAATTGTAAAATCACAAATGATGCCATTTTTAAAAAAAAAAAAAAAAAAGAAAAGAAAAGAAAATTATCCATCAAAACTAGCTCTGCTCTAAGCTGGACAGCTGGCACAGTTTACACAGAAGTGTGTGTCGGGGGGGATTTTTTTTTTTTTTTTTTTTTTTAAACAAAAACGTTGGCAGGTATTTTCATGCATCTTCCTCGCCTTCCTTTACCTTCCAGTGGACGGTATTGACCCGAACTTTAAGATGGAATCGCAGAATAAACGCACCCCGCTGCACGCAGCAGCAGAGGGAGGTTACAAAGACATCTGCCACATGCTTGTTCAGGTAACCTTGTGCTTCACATCTCTCTGACGGAAATATTAAACTTTGAGTAACTTTCTGACAAAAACCTTAAAATAAAAATCTCAACCAGAGGTTTATTCTAATATTAATGATTCTGATTTTGTGGAAGCAGTTTTACATTAGCTGTTTGTATGATGTTTCAGGCTGGTGCAAACTTGGACATGTGTGATGAAGATCAGCGGACTCCTCTGATGGAAGCCTGTGAGAACAACCACATGGAGGTGGTCCTGTACCTGCTCAGAGCTGGAGCCAGTGCCATGCACAAGGTAAATATGCACCAGATTTTTCTCTGAGGTTCCCATCAGCCAACTAAAGATCCAGGTCAATAATTAAATCCTCTGCCATTCTCAGGATGTTGAAGGGTTCACGTGCCTCCACCTAGCGGCCAAATCTGGCCATTACAAGATTGTTGAGCACCTTCTGTCCACTGGACTGATTGATATTAACTGCCAGGTTAGTACACTTAAAAATGTCTCTTGTGAAAGAAGGGGAGAGGCTGCAAGATTGAAATGTACAGCTTCAGG
Source organism: Rhamphochromis sp. 'chilingali' (assembly GCF_963969265.1). Classification (NCBI taxonomy): domain Eukaryota; kingdom Metazoa; phylum Chordata; class Actinopteri; order Cichliformes; family Cichlidae; genus Rhamphochromis; species Rhamphochromis sp. 'chilingali'. Next base: position 35,188,831 of record NC_137930.1, on the reverse strand, counting down.
ATGCAGCACTCTGTCTATGTGTTAACTACAGAGCCATGTGTAGACTAGCTTAGCTTTAACAAGCAGTGAAAAACAGCTATCCTAGTTTATAAGAAAACAAAAAAAAAACATGTGTGCTTTTAGTTCAGCTTCCCATAGTCACCCTGTTCCCAGTTGATTTCAACCTTAGCAAAAGGTTGGTTTTCTGGCTGTAGTTTCATGATTGCTTTGTAGATGAGGGGGTATCAAGCTTCTGATCCATGGGCAAAGAAACAGATGGTGTCCAGGTTCCTGAGGGTCTCAAATGCATCATTAATCAAAAATGATTGATGCTGGTTGCTTAAATCTGATGGTTTAAGCAGTTCTAACAAGCAACATAGATGAAGTTGTTGTGGATGCTCATGAGTACACATGAAACTTGTCTCAATCCTAGAGAATTTGTACAGTTTTCAAAATTTCATTTTGAGACATTAAAAGTAGAATTTAAAACATAATCCTAAATTTAGCTACATTTGTTGAAACCCTGTAAAAATGTCTTTCCCCATACCTGTTTAAAATACTTCCACACCAGTCTTTTAAGTTTCTTAAAATTTCAGATCTGAGAGATGATAAACAAAGTTTTATATAATAGTAATTCGTGTTAGGATGTACGTTCGTATTCAGTTTATTTATTTATTCAGTGTACTGCCTACAAAGCAAACATTTTGCACTGAGCTAAAATGTTTTGGTTGACTGATGTCCTCTGCACTAAAAATTGTTGCTCTCAAAGCTCAGTAATGAATAATATGTTTCATATGATCTGTAACTTCCATTGAAAAAAATAAATATTCATTGATTTACTTGTTTTCCATTCATGTGACACACTAGGATGGATTTCCAGTGTGTATTTTTACTGTAAAGCACTTTGTAACTGGGCTTAAAAGGTTCTCTGGGAATAATTGATGCATGACGTGCTGCACTCTGCTGCATGTGTCTTGGATTAAGATGTATGAACTTGCTATATGTAGCATCAGGACAGCTTTGACGTAATGAAGCAGCCTTTCCTTTATTACTACTCTGTACTCAGGAGGACTGAAAATTAAAAGCTGTGCTTTTCTTCTTAGTTGTTGTTGTTTTTGGGTTTTTTTTTAAAATAGGAATTCCAATATGTAGTTGGATTGATGTTGTTTCAGTATTTCTTCAGCTGATTTTCAAGCCCATTATTAATTTTCCACAGGATGACGGAGGCTGGACGCCCATGATCTGGGCCACAGAGTACAAACATGCAGACCAGGTGAAGCTGCTTCTTACTAAAGGAGCTGACTGCAGCATCAGGGACAAGGTTAGCATAGAAGTCTCTCCACCTCAGGTTTGAAATCCTTTGCAGAAGAATTAAATGTTGGCTAATTGTGGGTTTATTTGGGTTATCTTCATTTAGGAAGAAAACATTTGCCTTCACTGGGCTGCATTCTCTGGCAGTGTGGAGATAACGGAGCTGCTGTTGAACGCTCACTGCAATCTGCAAGCTGTCAACATCCACGGAGACTCTCCTCTACACATTGCTGCTCGGGAGAATCGCCTGGATTGCATCACGTGAGTTGCCAGCCCCACCTACTGGATAATAACGGCGCTAAAAAAAGTCCTTGTTGTCGTAGATAGTCGGTAAAATGTGTTCTTTGTCTCATCAGGCTCCTCCTGTCTCGAGGAGCAGATGTGTTTTTGAAGAACCGCGAGGGAGAAACTCCTCCAGACTGCTGCAGCCACAACTCGAAGGCCTGGGGCGCTCTGCAGGCCAACAGGAAGGAGAGGGATGCCAAAAACATTAGGCTTAGTCAAGCAGAAGAGAAAGCCCTTCACAGGTTAAAGACCAGGCTGGGAGGGATAAAGCATCATAAATAGCGATGTCAAGATTCTGTCCACCTGTTTCTTTCAAATTAAAGCACCTAAACTGTCTCTCTGTCCATTTACAGTGACATAGCTTTAGGGCAAGAGCGAGTTCCCATCCCCTGTGTCAACGCAGTTGACAGTGAACCTTACCCAGATGGCTACAAGTACATCCCCGAAAACTGTGTTACTTCCCCTATGAATATTGACAGGAACATAACACACTTACAGGTGAGCTAAAGGCCATCTGATTAGGCTTTTAACATTACTTAAACCCCAACAACAAACGATAAAGAGACAAACTAAAAGGAAACTGTCTGCATGAAGAACAGCAAGTTCAGATTTACAGAAGAAACCCCTGTCATCAACACAAAGATCCAGTATCCTCAACAAAGTTCAAGAAGAAAACTTTTTTCTTTTTACTCAAAAAGTTGCAGATGAATTTGCGTTTCCACTTAGAAGTGATGAAGTTTTGGAGGCGATCCAGATTTGGACCCAGTAATCTATGGAAAATTCTTCACTGTTGCAACATAACACAGAATTCACATCGTAACTTACAATGTACTTGGATCTGTATTTAAGAAAAAATAAATAAAACGATCACGTTGTGAATCCACAAATGCTGGCTCATAACTGCCAAGGGGAGGAAGGGTGCAGCTGAAACCTGGAAACAAGTTACAGCACATTACCAGAACTTCACAGGAAGTCCTGTGATTTCACTCATTTATCTCAGTCCACTTTTTGTTGCTAAGGTTGAAATCCTTTGATTCAGATCACCTAATTTTGCAGACACTTGTGGTCAAAAGTTTACTTTTGGAGTGGATGCATGATCAGACTGTTCCGGCACTTTCTGTTAAATGTTTTAACGTTGTTTGTGTTGCATTTGATCCAAGCCATCAGTAATACAGTGCCATTAGACATTTTAAAAAGAACTATAGGTTTTTCTTTGCATTGTGAAGTGACCTATATTATTTTCTGCTCTGTTGCAGTACTGTGTTTGTAAGGAAGACTGCTCTGCGAGTATCTGCATGTGTGGACAGCTCAGTCTGCGCTGCTGGTACGACAAGGTAAGAACGGGCAATCTGCGAGTCTGAAAGTGTGCCTACACCTTAATAAAATAAGCTTTACCCAACATTAAATCACTACAGTTTAGTGTAACTACCATCATTGAAACCATCAAGCTCATAGAGAGCACTACATGTGTGTATTGTCCTGTTTAGAGTGGTCGACTTCTACCTGAATTCTGCCGAGAGGAGCCTCCTCTCATCTTTGAGTGTAACCATGCGTGCTCCTGCTGGAGGACCTGCAAGAACCGCGTAGTGCAAAACGGACTCAGGTGATTTAACAAATACAACTCTTAAAGGATTTGTGGCTTTGTAAGCCAGCATGTGTGTATATAACAGAGTTTTGATGTGAACAGCTGCACTACTTGCTGTGTGAAGGTAAAAAAGATGAGTGTTGCTTAAAGATGTTTCTGGTCCTCTAGGACCAGACTCCAGCTGTTCAGGACCAGTAAGAAAGGCTGGGGTGTCCAAGCACTGCAAGACATACCACAAGGGACTTTTGTATGCGAGTAAGTCAAAGACAGCCCAATAACACTTGTTTTGTAGGGATCGATCCTTCAGTGTTTCCCAGCATAATTTATAGTTTGAAAACGAGGAGAATAGTGGCCACGACTTTGTGTTTTATCACTTCTGCTTTCATTTTGGGAAAAATTAAAATGCTATTCTTGCACGTGCAGCTTTATCTTTATCTCCTGCCAGATGGTCCCAAGACTGACCCAAGACGACTGTCAGTAGTCTAAATGCAAGTATTGCACATACAAAACCAGATGTTTGGTTAAGTTTAGTTTTAAACAGGAGCATGGAAGCATCTGAAATATCTGTCTTAGCAAAGGAAGTGGTACATCATGTCTGACCAACACAGAAAGTTATAAATGACTTGAATTTTTTATCTACAGAAGTCAGACTGGACCCTGGCTGAAATCACTGCTTTTCAAAGAGGAATCGGTCATGAATAATGTGCTGCCCCTTGTTTTACGGCCCTTCGGTACACTGCAGTTCGTGCCTTATGTGACTGATTTTCTGAATGTGCTTTAAAAACTCTTCTAGGGACGGGTGTTGCAAACCAGCTTGGGCTGTAAAGTCTGGTGTATTGCATGGTTCATGTCACAAACTTGTGAACAAAAGATGAATATTAAAATGTTCCCGCCCCTCATGGCCCGTCTGTTTTTGAACAGGTATGTCGGTGAGATAATCTCTGAAGCAGAAGCAGAGATGAGGCAAAATGATGCTTACCTGTTCAGTCTGGATGACAAGGTGAAGTAAAAGTGAAGAAAAATTTGAATAGACGTTGGATTGTTTTCTGGTTTTCTTCCTTGTATGCAGAGTTCTTTTAAAAAATCTTTTAATTTGAGCTTTTCATTTATTTTATTATTCCCCCTTCTGCAAACCACAGGATCTCTATTGCATTGATGCTCGTTTCTATGGAAATATCAGTCGCTTCCTCAACCACATGTGCGAGCCCAACTTGTTCGCTTGTCGAGTGTTCACGAAACACCAGGACCTGCGCTTTCCACACATTGCCTTCTTTGCCAGTGAAAACATCAAAGCTGGAGAGGAGCTTGGGTAAGCTTTAGTTATTTTAATTTATGTTCATCTGTTTTTCTGCAATGTTGTGTTTGTTGTTGTTGTTATAACACAGTCCCCTGTCTTTTTTTGTTTTTGTTTTTTTTGGTCCCCCACCCCTTAGAAAATCTGAACAAATAAAACAAAGGAAAACAAAGTTAAAAAACAACAACGCTGTACAAGACAGCAGAGCAAAATAAATGCGTTTCTGGGGTCTAGTAATGTCATAGTGATGAATTGCTACAGATCAGCACGGCTATTTAGTTCCAACCCTTACGTGTGGGAAATGAGCTGTGGGTGGTGACTGAAAGAGTGACATCATGGATCAGGTGGAAGAAATGAGCTCCTGGTTTGTGGCCACCATGGTACCATTGCCATTTATACTGGCTCTTGAGACATGCCGGACTTGCTGCAGTTTTCTCCTGAATGCAGCATCTCCCTCCCTCAGCAGTTAAGGGCAACAGTGGCATGCAAGAATGAGGCACGGGGCCCTGGGTTGACCCACTGCTTCTCCACATCACAATGAGCTAGCTGATGAAGCTTCCTGGGTGAGAGATCCCAGGACAAACTGGAGAGATTGTGTCTCTGAACTGGTTTTGGAATGTCAGCTGAAGAGCTGAAGGGGATCTGGAGAGCTTTGAATTGACACTGCCACAGTGTCAGTGGCATACCTGAATAAACAGCAGAAAGTGGATGGACAATTTATAAAAAATGCTAACTTTTAACCACTGCTGATTGTATTTGCAAGCAACAAAAGTGGCAGCACTTTTATGTAAACATTTCCTTTCTTCTGTCGTCCTCCTCTCAGATTTAACTATGGTGACCACTTCTGGGAAGTCAAAAGCAAGGTGTTCAGCTGTGAATGTGGCTCATCCAAGTGCAGGTACTCCTCAGCGGCAATGGCGTCCCTGCAGGCGGACAGCACACCCGAGGACCAGCAGCAGCCCAGCGCGTCGCCTGACACCAGCTCTTCCAACAGTCCTTCCAGTCCCTCCTAAAAAAACAACAACAAAAAAACAAAACAAAAACAAAAAAACAACAACAAAAAAACAAACAAACAAACGCTCCACACACTAAGTTTGGCCTCGTGTACTGACGGACACACGGGGACGCCAGTCCACATCCTCTTTAAACTTTCATTGGTGAACTTGTACTGTATCTCCACTTTGGATTGAAACCACGGACCACTGACCTTCGTTGAGAACCTAAAGACGAGATGCACAATCACATCCTGGACTAACCTCCTGCTCTATTATTCCGCCGTATGTAATGTGAACAGCAGGGGGTGATGTCATCACGCACAGTAAACGCCACAGAGACGATAAAACAGTCTTTACATTTCATACTTCACTTTGCTGGAAAGCAAAACTGTGCGTTTTTGTTTTTCCCTTTTTCACCCCCCCCCCCCCCCCCCCTTTTTTTTTTTTTTGTTTTTTTTTGTTTTTTTTTTGTTTTTTTTGTTTTGACACGACTGACGATTTTCAGTGGACTTTTACAAAAGTCATCAAAGAATTTGAGGTCACTGATTAAGGGTAATATTGTCTTTTGCAAAGACAGCCCCAGCGCACAGCTGGGTGTTACTTTTCTGACCTTTTCCGTTATTGACCATGAACCATTCCAGCAAAACTAGCTGATAAATATTAAATTATGTTGCCACTTTTTTTGGTGTCATTCATCTTTGAGTGTTTCAAAGGACTTTTCAGACATTTTTCACAACACCTGAAGATGAATTTACTAAAGAGAAAGAAGTGGACTGCTTTTAATTTGCTCCTCAAGTGGTTATAGGTTGTAAAGTGGAACAATGTTAATCCATTCCTCAGCATTGAGGCGTTTCTAGTCTGAATAAATTGGCTGACCTTTTTATTGAGCATGTGTACGGGGTGTGAAACGTGCCGGACGTTTTCGCCGTTCTTGTTGACGAATTGATTTAAAGTGAAAATGAGCAAGGAAAAAAAAGAAAAAGAAAATGGTGCTGACAAAGGTTTTTACTTTTGTTTTCATTTTTATTACCCAAGTGAACATAATTTGTAAAATAAGAGAATGTTTTAAAGTTTTTTTTTAAGTTTAATTTTATCTCCAGTTTTCTAATTGTAGTTGCCGTAGTCTATTTTAGTTTCATGATTTTTGCCGACAGAAGCCAACCTGTCATTTTAAATGTTGTTAGTAAAGCAGTGACTGTTGTGCAAAGTCTTGAAAGGTATAGGTGGAAAAAAGGTTATAAAAATGCACTTCCATTATGTTCTGTTACATATTTCTGGACCGTGAACCATCCATCTGATTGGTTGTATCTTTTTCAATAAATTTAATACTAATGCATTTATCCTGTTATGCTTCATTTGTTGGAGTCTGCTTGAATGCATTCCTGAAAATGTGCTAGAACAGAAACTGCTTCCTCGTAGCTTTTACTTTGTCAACCATGAACACATTACTTAAAGAGGTGAAGCCTGCAGGCACTTTGACCCAGCACAAACTGAGTAGCAGCCCAGGTTTGACAGATGGGCTTAAATATTCAGCACCTGAGAGGCTGACGCTTCATACGCAGCCTCCTTTTAATGAGTTGAGATTTTTAAACTTGTTTGTGCCATGAGTTCATTTCTGTAGCGGTTTAGACTGTAAGTACCTAAATCAACTTCTTCTAACAGAGAGCTCTTGCTTTTTGATACAAGGAACAAAATGTTCTGTGCTTTCTGGCCAATCAAGTCTACAAAAGTCATGTAGTTAAACATTATTCAGTGCTCGTGTCTCATGTTTCAGTTCAAATGACCAATGTGTGACCCTTTGTTCACTTCATCTTTGTCGGTATAGCTCTGGGGGGGAGAATCAGCTATAAAAATTGGTGTGCAAAGCTTCATGTGTGATGCCAAAATATACAACCTAATAGACTAAACTAGGCACGATAAAATAGGATCTTCTCTGGGTTTTGTTGGGGCGGTGGGGGGTTGTATATTGTGCGGTTAATGGGAGTTTCTTACATTCATCGAATATTCATCATATTACAGATGAGACAACTAATCCACACATACACATGGGAATCTCCTGTTTACCACATCCCAAGGGGGCTCTACTAGCCATGCTGTCTTGTTGTTTATCCCCAGTCCTGACCCTACTGTCTGAATGTTGGAGCAAAAATCGAGACTCAAATTTGTTTCCAATTTCCAAACAGTGGCACCCAGTTTGGTGGTCTGTTGCTCTTCTGCATACCTAGGTTGTAATTGTTTGTTTGGTTTGTTTCTTCCTATCAGCTTGAAACATCGTGGTCATCCTCTGAACTGCTGCTTATTGGATTTATTTTATTTATTTTTTTTCCCTGGCCTTTCTCTGTAAACCCTAAAAATTGTTGTCGGGGGAATATCGCAGCAGATCAGCAGCTTCAGAGATACTGACAAAACCAACAACCATGTCACATTCAAAGTCACCTTTCTTCTACATTCTGATTCTCAGTTTAAACTTCACCAGGCCTTCGTGACCATATCTACATGCATGTCACGCCCATTGGATTGCTGCCATGTTGCAAAGCAGCTTGCAGTGTACATGCAACTGAAACAGTTTAAATAATATTTGTGAAAGGGAGTGAGCAGACCCATCAGTTTCACACCTTTTTCTTAAATTCGGTTATAAATGAAACGAGCGTGGAAGAATACACTCAAACTGTAGCTTTAATAGATTTGTCTTTTGTAAGTAAATCTGCTTAAATGGATAAATGGTCCTCTTTTCAGCTAACAGTGGTTAGTATTTGTAAATAATTCAAAAGTTCATTTTTAGTAGGGTTTCTTGGCCAGCCTAAATCAACACTATATATCCTTGACTATTTTAATTTAGATCCAGTAGGGGAAACCAAATCATCCCCTTGTTGTATTGCTCTTACACTGGAACGTTAAACTTTATCCTGCACAGTAAAGCTGTCAGATAAATGTAAAACAGAAAAGTAAAGGCTGAAATGCTGTCACTCAAGCAGCAAAGCTGTAAGACCCCCAGTGGACAAAGATTGAAAAATGTCCCCATAGGACCAGCAGGGAGCCCCCCCCCCCCCCCCCCCCCCAAAAAAAAAAAAAAAAAGCAAAAACAACACAGGAAGCGAGTGACTGTGCATCTGGAGGCCTTGTAGGTCTCATAAACTGGCTGATGATTGCTCCCTTCCTGATTACCAGGGTGGACAGCGAAAACTGAGTCGATAATTGAATCAGAGAAATTTCTCCCCGAGCATCGCAGATGGCTTATCTGATAAGGAGGTTTTTAGCTTGGCAGGGCAGGAAGCAGCCTTTCCGCATTCCAAGGTGGCAGAAAGTTTTCTTTTGGTCTTTGGTGCCCCTTCACATGGTGCCATACAGGGCAGCCTCCTGTCAGCAGACCTGCATGAACTGGTGTTGCATTACCGAGCAGCGATGAAGAAAGCCGTTCCTCACTACTCCAGATGGGCAGAAAGACGATCCACCGTGGTTTATGGTAAGTAAAACTCTGGATTGCTCACATTCGATGTATTTGTTTGTTTGCCTTCCATATATTTCTTTGCTTTATAACGGCAGTAAATGGTGCGTAAAGGCCTCTAGATTAACTCGAGTGTCAGTAGCTCCTGTTTAAAGTCTCAGAAATGACAAGAAGATTAACAAATTAACTTTAGTTTATTGTAATTGCATGAATACTATGCATTTAAAAATTATTTATATAGAAGATTGTGTTCAGGTCTGAGATGTGTAGTCATTTCGCTGTTCAAAAGCATGTTATGATGCTGTGTCTCGGCCTTAAAGGACCTTTAATTTAACAGCTCTCTGGAAGTTCTTGGGAATCTTTGCTGTAAAATTGGCTGAGATTATCTTGGGAGATTATGGAAAGTTTGACAAACTTAGTCTACTTTTGTATACAGAGATTAAGATGTCAGATTTTACAGATTTAAACTTGAGCTTGAAGAATTTGAAACAGCACAAAAAAAAGTTATTTTCTTATCATTAAAAAAGGCTCGAGTAGGTGTTACTGAGCCAGGATGCTCAAACAGCTTCAGCTGCTACATAAATCTCATCATTACACATGTAAAGTTAGCATGTTAAATGTTAAAGTTCAGTGAGCTGCTGTCAAGCACGGTGGAGGATTGGTGATGATCTAAGGCTTGGTGTGCAGTCACAGAAGCTGGGCACCTTTCAGAACTGAAACAAAGTTGTAAAGAAGAAAAAACGGTGCGTAATATTAACATATACACATTTGGTGATATAAATGTGACAGCCCATGACACATACAGCCTCGAAAATTTGCAGTGTGTATAATATATTTATAGTGTTTTCAACTTTTTTTTCTTTGATTGTTTAAAACAAGCATTTAATGGCATTTTATTGTATTATGATCATTAAACCAGTTGAATGAACATAACCCTTTAAAGCCGAGTGAATCTTTTTGTGAGTTCTATTAAACTTCTACATAATCAGTGTGCATTTTTTTCCACCCAAAAGCTAAAATAAAACTGCACGATATATTTTGAAGAAATAAATTGAAAAAATGCCTGTATATATTCCTGTATAATGTATATATTTCTTTACAATCTGAGGGATCTTAATGGCAGCCAATATAGTGAGTCTTAAGCTTTAGAATATTAAACTTATAAACTCATCAGAAATAATAAATATCATCCTGTTTACTTGTTTCATGCTCCAGCGGTTCGCTCAGCCACGTTCGGCTCCTGGAGGATGCTCACGATGGGGGCGGAGTACTTAGACACCTGGGCTCGGTCACCTGACAGGAGAGAATGTCCTGAGAAGCTGGTCAGAGAGGAGGAGGAGGAGGAGGAGGAGCCGGGGCCATCAGATACTGGAGAGCAGGGGGAGTCCTCATGGATATCCGCTGACAAGGACCCAGAACAGAAGTACGAGACTGTTCTGCACCTGGACGGGATGAGCAGACGAGAAATGGGAGATGGTGTCCGGGAGGCCATAAAGAACCATGACAACCTGAAGAGCACCTCCACTAATCAGAGGTGAGACAGTTTGGGTGTGGCTGGTTGGAAATCATACTGTTGGTAGACTAATCCTGTCACCAAATCCTGTGCTCTGGATATTTTCCATTTTTTTTATTTTTATTTTAACAGCGTTTCCAGCACACAACTGCACAGACATCTGGTGACTCAATGTTCTAACTACAGCACAAGTGTCTGTAACTCTTATTGCAGTAAATCAGCTAAACCACCAGATGTCTCCTCAGTCATATCTAATGAGTTTGCATCCATGATCAGCATTTCACAGCAACTACTTTAACATGAACCGAATACTTTAGATACAAAAAAGGTAAGAAAAGTCTGAAGTTTTATGACTAATGGTGAAATGTTGTCTCATGTTCATGAATAAATGGCACCATGCAGTTTAGCTTTAAAATGAAGTGTACTCAGGCTGAAAAGGCAACACCTTCCTTTATAAAATCTGTTGCAATACAGTGGCAAAGGTTAAATTTATGAAATAAGATAAGTTTATTTGTGAAATTCCTGTGTTACAGAAGCTAAAACATTAAATGTAGTCTATAAAACCTTAAATAATGTATAAAGGTAAAAAAAAAGAAATAAAGAAATTACATAACTAAACAAATACTTAGATGAAGCAAAGGTAATACTAACATTAGAGCTCATTTACATAATGAAGAAAAACAAGAAAAAGATGCCCAGTAAGAAAATGGAAATCATGAAATCCATTAAAAATTCTATTTAAAGCGTTATATAATACAAGAAACTTGCTTAACAAAGCGTAATATGTATATAAAAAATTAAATAAAGCAACATGAAAATGAATATAAAATGACACACTAAACAAATATGAGATGACATTAAAGTCATACCAGAGTGTAAAGTGAGCAGGTCATGTAGATTTTGTTTGTTTGGCTAATGTGAATTATGTGGACACATGTTTTGTGTTCCAGTGTCGACGTAATTTTGGTTTACACCCACTTTTTACGTTATTAGCATGTCTAATCAGCCAATCATGTGGCAGCAGCTCAAGAAGACTTCCTGAAGTTGAAACTGAAATATCAGAATGGGCAATAAAGGGGATTTCAGTGACTGTGAGCGTGATATGGTTGTTGGACTGAGTGTTTTAGAACCTGCTGATCTGATCTGCTGGGATTTTGCCGCACAACCATAGGGTTTACAGAGAATGGTCTAAAAAAAGAGAAAATTTCCAGTGAGCGACAGTCCTCTGGGTTAAAATACAGAACTGCTACGTAGATGTCAGAGGAGAATGATCACACTGCTCCGAGAAGGTGGAAATGCTACAACCAATGTTTGCAGAAGAGCGTCTCCGAATGCATAACATGTGAAACCCTGCAGCAGATAGACTAAAGAAGCAGAAACCCGGTGCACTCCTGGCAGCTAAGAAGTGGAAACTAAAACCACATGGGCTCACCGTGATTGGATGGCAGAAGACCAACTGAACATAGCTTAAACACCACATGCTACCTGAAGGACAAACACAAAGAAACCTATAGAGAAACAAGCAGTTAACAGTCATCTGTTTGCTTTAAAAAGACACCAGTACAACAATTCTTCTATGAATATTAATAGGAGGTGACTCACATGAAGCTGAAGTAATGACATGCAGTAAAACAGGAAACTGGATTCAGACTACTTCAATATTCAGACTCATTAATACTGTCGTAGAAAATGATGAATGAAAGAAAACATACTTACAGATCTAAGTGGCAAAGCAGATTCAGTTTCCAAATCTAATTTGAAAAGCATAACCATCGTCTCCGGTAAGTGGCACACATAAAACGGCAATTAATGTTCATCTCTGCAGACTCCTGCCTGATTTATAGCGGTCTGAATCAAGGTAGCAACCACTTCCTATAACAACTAACTACCAGCAGCTCATTAAAATGATCACGCATGCAGAAAACAAAACGAAACAATACAAAACAATGGTGGAAGCATGAACATCTATAAAGCTCATCACATATGCAAGCCCAGCTAGAAGAATAGGAAACGTTACCATGTGAAAAGCAAAAAGAGAGAGTGAGGAGACAACATCACGCGTGTGAAGGTGAGGATGTTTATACTTTAGTTGTGGCTCTTTGCTGTAGTGGTTAACACATCTGCCATGCATGTGAAATATCCCCATGCTCAGCTCTGGCAGGACACACCCAGCTTCAAAGGCGCATGAGCTAGCGTCTCGGTCCTAGCCCCGGAAAAATGGGAAAGCTGCATCAGGAAGGGGATCAAATCTGGCAACCCCCTAAAAATAATAAAGCACTTTAAAGCTTGTAGTTAAGTTTTAACTGACATCCAATGCCCCCACATTCTGTACACACATGCTGTGTGTAAATAATAAAGAAACAAAAGTCTGAGCATGCGGTCAGGTTGAAAAAAGGCCCATCAAACATTTATGTAACTTAATGAAAGACGTTTGAGAGCGCATACCTCTGCCAAGGCCAGTGATTTATCTTGCAAGTGAATTAAAAACTCCTGAATGGAAACTCAGATCTGTATCCAACAGGCACATCCACAAAAACCTAAGCACCACATAGCTGAAGCACAGTTACTATGCTCCACCAATCTCTGAACTTAAACATTAACAGTCCTGTGAGTCTCTCTGCTCCATCTTAAAAGGTACTTTTTGTAATTACCCACTCTGCGGAATTTAATTCAAACCTTCAACAGCAGGGGGCAGCACTTTACCAGTTTGTATGTTGAGATTTTTTCACTTTCCGTTCTTTTAACTTTATATATTTCTTTTTGGCCCTATCCCCGTTTTCTTAGGGGACTTCAAATTTTTAAATAAGAATGTTTTTACGGACTTATGTGGTTAAATAGAGTCACATATTGCTGTATAAAGGGGTCTTGCATAAAAGTCCAGTCTTAGTTTAATTTTAGTCGATACCTCTCCTGCTGGGGTCACCCGAGGGAAAACGGTCGCTGGAGATGGGGACCAGGTGTACGATCACTCACAGTTAGTTGCTGTCTTCAAAACAAATGTTAAAAATCTGAGAGTGATTGCAATTGTTTGGAGACAGGTTTCCTCCCGTCAGGCGACACGTGCAATCAAAATAATCTGATTAATTAATAATCTGATAGGCAACTACAGATTTTTAAAAATCTATTTATTTATTTTTACTGCTGTCGAATGACCGAGCCATTCGACAGCAGTACATTGATGTTATGGATTCAAAGCTATTCTTTTGGTAGCTAAACAAATTTACAGTAAGTACCTTTGAAAATCAAATATAAGTCATAGTAATAAATAAAGAAATAATTCAATATAAGCAAATAAGATGAAAGTACTTTAGATCAGGTTTAATGTGCTAGTTTAATTAATTTAGTTCATCAAGTGCAGACAGAAAAGGTTTCATAAAAATTGGATTTACAGATTTTACACAACGTTGCTGACAGACAAACAGGAACTAAAGCATAAAGAAAACAATTAAAAAAAACCAACAAACAGGAAACTATCATATGCACAAATACACACTGTGTGGGGTAAAAATGTGCTTAAAAATAAAAGATGTCAGTTAGGTACAATAATGTTGCAAAGTTTCTGAAACGTTGAGTCTCCTGTGTTTCTGCAATAAATAAATAACTGATGGATTGAATGAATGAAAGAATGAACAAACTGTTTTTTTGGTCTTTTGTTTAACTGGATTATCTTTGTCTTCTTTTAGGAGATCTGATGTTGTTTTTGGATCTGAACTTCTAAAGTGTTCACATCATTTTCAGCACCTCTGTAGATTCCGTTCATCTTAATTTAACATATATTCATCTTCTAGTGAATTCCTTTTTATTTATTTTTTGTTAGCTCTAACATGGTTACTCTAACCACGGTCTGAATGTGGATACTTGCGCAACCTGTTTTGCAGTGTGAGATGTTAAAGGTGGATCTTAGCCTCGTCTTTCATAAGCATTAATCTTCTCTCATTGGTGCCAAAAGGGAAATGTTCGAGCCTCAGGGCTTTTCTGAACTTCATTATAACCTGCCAGCAGACGGTGAGCGCGTCTGTGCGCTCCAATCACTGATAGGCTCGTTCTGGTCACGTGCGCTCTTCCTTATTCCACCGAGGACTTGGTATAAAACCTACAGCCCCTCATGCAGGGAGCGACCAAACAGAAATCAGAGGACTAATACTCCTGCTGGATTTGCTTGTTTTATTATTGCTGTCGGCTGGGGGAAAAGCCGCAAAAAAGGATTTTCTTTTTCCTCATGGTATTTTTTTTTTTTTTGAGCGCCTGACATTTCAACTGGTGTTTGGAGACGATGCTGACAGGATTTGGGACTGAGGCAGGATGTTCTCATCTTATTTCAGCCTGATTTTTCTCCACTTTGAGCTGTAATGGATGCAACAGCCTCAACTGAGTGATTTACATCGGAAGTGCTTTGCGGCTCAAAAACTTTAACGTTTTAAATTTCGCCGAAGATGAATGAATGGAAAGGATCAAGAGAGCGTGGTTTTCAGTGAGGCCACCTTTTATCTGTTATTTCCCAAACGCGGCGCTTTCTCCTCACACTAACGCTGAGCAGTGGTTTGTATGAAGAGTGTTTGTTGTGATGCTTCTCCCCTCCATTTCCACTGACACCACTTTGGATTTCCCCTTTTGGATCTGTGCGTTTCCAGAATGGCTCGCTTCGCAGAAGATCTACCCACCCGCTATGGAGGAAGCGCAGGCGGCGGAGGGAGAGGTGGACCGGGCGCTGGGAGAGGAGGCGCCCGGGGTGGTGGCGCTCCGGGTGGGCAGAGGATGTACAAGCAGTCGATGGCCCAGAGAGCCCGGACGATGGCCATCTACAACCCGAACCCTGTCAAACAAAACTGCTTCACCGTCAACCGCTCCCTCTTCATCTTCCGCGAGGACAACCTCATCAGGAAGTATGCAAAGCGAATAACAGAGTGGCCATATCCTTCCTGACGCACAGAGCAGGTGCATCTGTAGCCTAGAGGCACAGTGGTTGAAAAGCAGAGCCACACAACCGCCTGCAGGCCTGTTTGCCAAGCTATTAAGTTTAGATGTGGATTATCTTCTCTAGTGTTGAATGTGCAGCTATTTACGCCCGTGGAGTAGCCGCTAACACACTGTCCCCTCTTTATCCCCCTCCGCGCAACGCTGGCTACACCTGTCGCCCCGCTTCTTATCTCCCTTCAACATGACACAAAGCTGTTCTCTGAACAGCAGCGGGCTGTGAAAAGACTTCACATCCGCCTATTGTGCTGCCTCTTTTATTACCCCCACCTTCCCGGCGCCCACATATATACCGAGAAGTTCTTTTATCAGTATGTCAGCTGTAAACTGCTCGCTGGGCACTGACAGCAGTGGTTAATCACGATCAAACATCGCTATTGATCCGCACAGCTACTAGTCAATGAAGAGATGCGTGCGTAAAAGGGGCGATGTGGCTTGCGCTTAACCGCCCTATCCCCGTGCTCTCCTACACTGTGTTGTGTTGGGGGGGGGGGGGCAGTTTACTTTAAGTAGAAAAACAGAGAGCGCTCGTCCAGGATAGCAGCACGCCTCGTTGTCTTAGTCGGGAGCCCTCTCCGTGGTGCTGAACTCGCCCACGCTCCCCGCTCCACGCCGTTTATTCCACACTGCAAAAAAAAAAGAAAGAATCATCTCCCCCGATTTTAAGACTCAGTTTCACTCCCCTCCTAAAGTAGGTTTGTAGCTGTGTTTTAATGATGTTAAACGTTAAAAACGTTTTAGAGAGTTACAGATGTAATAATAATAATAATAATGATAATCTCATTTTCACATTTTTTCATTTAAATAATGCAACATTAACTTTTAAAATGTAAAAAAAAAAAGCTAAACTGATATCTGCATGTAAACAACAGGCACGACTTTTGCTGCTGAGGGTTTAAATTCTATTTTCTGATCACATTCAGGCTTTATTTGTGTGAAGGGGGGAAAAAGTACACCTGGGGAACAAAAAAAAATCAGCCATCATCTGACAAAGATTCAGGTTTTAACTTGGTGTCTTGTTACTCCTGGTTGTCCCAGAAACAGCCAAAAAAATTTTTTTTTATATTTTAATGTCTCTTAAAGACTCCACTGTAGGTTATAAGCTCAGAGAGAGGTTATATATTTCTGTGTTGAAATTGTTTAGACTGGGAAGCCACAGGGCTTGTGTGATGAACATGACCAGACAGCTGGATCTGCTCTGTGGGCGACAATGAGGACAACATTAGCTCTAATCAAATAACAGCATTTATCAGTTTGTCCGTGCCCTCTATGGGCTGATATGAACCGGAACCTCTGATATTCCATATGGACAAGATAATAAAATAATCACCGCGTTCACTCTCATTCCTGAAATTTTCAGGATATGTAAAGCAGCTTAGTATTTTTATCCATATCTTTGCTGTTACGATTATCAGCTTCCAATTCCCTTGTGATTCATGGACCCTCAATAGGCACTGACCCTCAGGGCAGTGACCGAGTGAAAATGAATGACAGAATGAAGTGGTCAACCATCTGGAAGGATCATGAGCACATGTATAGGATGCTTTCTTTCCACAAAAGGCCTTCAACCAGAGCTTGATGGAAAATTTATGCTTAGTTGGACAGAATGCATCTAAATTCAAGTTTAGCACAGGGGCATGCAGGATTATTCCTGTGCAACCGCCATGAATCTGCTTCCTTATTCCATTAGAATAGATGAGTTACAAAAATGTGATGTTTATTCATCAGTATAAAGTAGTTTATCAGTGCTAAGAAGGTTTGCAGACATACTGAAATGAAATACATGTGACATCATTTATAACTACTCCTTAACTCTGCACACTCCATTTGAGTACATGATCCTGGCCACAATTATCGCCAACTGCATCGTCTTGGCCCTGGAGCAGCATCTACCTGCCGGTGACAAGACGCCCATGTCAGAGCGCCTGGTAAGTCCATCTCTTTAAGGTCGCATCCCTCACACGTTGATTTTCTGTCCCTTCCCCGGAGGTGCCAGATTTACAAAAATATTGGGCAACACTTTATTTTAAGTGCACACATTTACTAATTGCTAATTATTCGACACTTATTAATCTCCAGTTTACTGCTTATTGGTTTTACGTATTTATGCATGCTCAGTATTGGCCTTTCGTGGCACTACTACAATCCTTATTAACAAATATAAGTCCATTCTTGTGGTAAACATCAAAAGTGATTCCTTCACTTGTATTTGACACTTTAATAACCTCCTTCACACTTTCGAAATTCACCATGGCACACTACTACTGCAGTTAGCAGCTCCTCTTCTTATTGAGAGGCACAGTTTCCAGTCAGATTCAGTGAAAAAACAAATTCACTAAAAGTGGCAATATGTTAAATTGAGGAAAGTAACACCCACAGTGAGATAGTTCTGCAATCATGTGGAAAAAAAGAGAAATTAAATCACGAGTGAGAAACTCAGCAGTTCCCTGTAGCCTTAGGAGGAGCAGTGCAGGTTTGTGGAAACTGAGCTGTATCAGAAAACAGCGATAACCAATGTTTTCAAAATGCAACAGTTAGTCCTTGTTGAAAGACAGAGCAAGAGGGATTGGATTAGAAACAAATACATCAGGGGGACAGCTCGGGCTGAGCAGTTTGGAGAAGGAAGAGGGGCAAGGCTAAGATGGTTTGGATGTGCAGATGAGGGAGAGTGGAAATCAGAGGGTGTTGAAGATGGAGCTGCCAGGCAAGAGGAAAAGAAAAAGACCACAGACGAGGGTCACATATGTAGTGAAGGAGGACAGAGGAGGCAAATGGCCTGCTGTGATGAACCCTAAAGTGAGCATCCCAGAAGGAAAGGCAGAAAAATGCTGAAATAATATATCCTACTGAACATCATAAATGGTTATCAGGTGGTTATTGATTAAGACAAAGCTCTTCATTATGGTCTAATAAATGATCCTGCACAATAAGCTATCAATAAGAGTAAGCAACTAGTTAATTAGCATCTTTCCAAATATTGATCTGCACTTGCTTAATTACTTTTGTTTATTTGGTGTGTTTAGCTGTGACTGGTTGTTTTTCCACCCTTCTTCTTCCTCATCCTATCACAACTCCTGCTGCCATTCTCACATATGCAATTTAAACCAGCATTTGAACTCTGACGGTCACGTCGCACTGCTGACCAGTCAAAAGAGACACGAGAAACAAAAGAGACTGCTGCACAGCGAGGTCAAGTGTGATATATGCCGGGGACAGAAATTGTGCATGCAAAGCTGCATGCTCCAGCACCTTGTTCCTCTTGAGTTTGAGGGTGCTGTGGCCGAAGGGGAATTTAGCCTTAAAAATAGCAAGGCAAAGAGCGCTACGAAGAGCAACAGCTTGATGTGGAAAATGTCAAAGAATTCCTCACATATTCATCCACCTTGCTGCTGTTGATGGTCGTGATGCTAATTCAGCAGCGAAGACGCGCACGAGGAAGTGATTAGAGTGGTTACACAAAGAAGGAAAACAAGCATCCTCTCGCTGCCTCCTCCACCTCGAGGATGTAATGCAACAAGATGCCTTTTAATTAGAAGAAGGGATCAGGTTTTTCTTTTGTTGTTGTTTATGAAGCTCTGTCAATAGACCAGCAGGCATGCTGTAAGTGGAAGTGATGATAGAAGCTATTCAGTGAGAGTACATCACATCCATTGCAGGGCTTTAATGCCATGATCCGCAGAGGATTCTTTAGCTGTTTTCAGAAGGCTTTTCTTTATGATTCCCAAAATTCCTCCTGCTATGTATGTAAAGATTTCAATTTCTTTATGTATGATTATTGTCCTTTTATAGGGCACTGGAATTATTATAATTAATAGCCTAGAAGCCACTAATTTGTTCCTCAATTATAAAAAACCCCAACCCATTCTTGTTCCACCACCTCAGTAACTCTCATCCAACATATCTATATCATGTGCTCCCTGTACTCACTCAGGGGTATAGAAAAGGTCACCCTTCTTATAGTGCACGGGCCTGTCACACTGCTTTTATGTGATTATTTACGTTGGAGGCTGGGTGAGGCTGGGGGTTGGGGGCACTGTCTGTCAGCTTGTAGCATGCTGGGAGCAAGAGAGAGAGATACAAAAAATGGAGGGGGGAGAGAAGGCAAAGTGTAGGCGTGAGATATCCTCTGCTCGTGCCCTGTGCGTCGCTTCAGGCTCTCTGAGATATTAATGGGGAGGCAAAGGCAAAGAGTGTCCTGCCACACAGGCCAGAGCTAGCTCCTTTACTTGCAGCACATCCTAGGGTTAGCTCAACCACGTAGTGCAAATTATTCCACTGTGACCCAGAGCTGCTTGTTTGACATGGTTCGAGAGTAGTGCAGTGCTCACATAAACTGCCCAGGCGTCCCTTACAGCCATTGTGCAACAGCAGCGTTAGATGTCAGGAGATAATCGCCGTCTCCTAAAGTTCAGTGCTCAGTGTGTGTCCTGTTTGGGAACTTTGTGCTTCCCAGTTTGATTTGCTTTGTTTTCACTTACTGATTCGTTTCCTTTTCCTTCACTTTGTACTTACACTTATTTTGTGAAAGTAGAAGGCTAAACTGCGTGGTGAGGTTTAGGAAAAAGTCATAGTGTTGTGACTTATACAGCCTGCTTTCATCTTAAGAGGGCCGGACCAGTGAAACGGCCCTTTCTGTTCATCTAAAGGAGTTTAACAGTTCACGGTGTTGTAGCATTTAATTCCTGAGATATCTTATGAGAAAAAGGAAGTCCAATGTCAACATTACCTCTTTTCACATGACATCGACATGCTGCCGTATGAAAGAAAGAAATCTTTCAGCATTTCTAGCAAGCTGGTCTTATGTTCGACACCCCTAGTTTAGGTTAATAATACACAGCATTAGTGAAGCATGCTGAAAAATGAAGTGCATTTACGTGTGACATTAAGCTGCTATTTACAAACATGTATAATTGACCAGCTGGATGTGAAACCAGTGTGACTATGGTTATATCCCAGCACGTCATGACCTCGTGTCTGAGAGATTCCAGCAGCTGTGACAGAATGGCAGCATTTGACACCCAGGAAATAAGAATGGGCTGTCACGCCACAGGGCCTCTTAAATGCCTTTCCATGTGCTCCAATGTGTTCTGACCACTGGCCCTATTTGTTGGTCCAACTGACTTTTTGGCCCTGCTATCTCCAATTATTGTAATTGCTCCTGCCTGCCAGTGCGATGCTTCATTTTTGTGTTCCTGTTGTTGCTCTAAGCACCAGTTTGACTGTCCAAATGCTCCAGTGTTTGGCACTTCTAGCTGACACCTTAAAAACCTGGTTGGTTGCTTATATTTTCCCATGACACATGAGCAGGGCATTTGAACAGTCCAACCTCTTTTCTGGTTGGGTCAAGTTCTTCCCTGGAAGTTTCTAATGCCATGCTTGTGCCCAACTAACCTTCAATGACTGTCTATAAAAGACTCACGTAACTTAAAAGTCTTTAATCTGAGGTCTTATACCTGAATTTTTTCTCATGGTTAGCAGGGGGCAGCTCTGTAGATATCTATGGAAAAATGGCTCAGCTGCTCATTACATGATCCATGATCTCAGTAAACACCTTTCTGATGTGGTTGTTGCTTCAATAGCTGGTTGTAAACATATCAGGATGTTTCTTTTTGTAAATGTTCATCACAATAAGAGTAGAGACAAAGAACAAGGCTATGCTTTCTAGCAGCTTCATAAGTCACAAGTAAAAACTGTATGAGAGTTTCTCAGCGACATCCATCCATCTCTTATGTCTGGCTCCAAATCACCATGCAAACCATTCAATGACATTATAGTGGCTACATCCATCTTTTATATACAGTCTGTGGTTAGGATCTTAAGAAGGTGCCTTTCATTTGCCTTGTATTTTACACAATAAGGGCAAATAAAGCACTCAGACTCCTTTCAGTTGGATCTGATTCTTTATTAGGAACCTCAAATGCTACACGAGTACTTTAAGTGACCTTCTGGTCAGTCCCCACCTCACCTTTTCCTCTTTCTGCCCATCTACCAACATAATCGCAGCAAGATTTCCCTTCCCTATTTTTCTCTTATGTCATACAAGAAATGGCCAAGTGCCTTTGTTGTTGCTGCCCTATCAGGCTAAGTATCTCAAATGCCTCTCTGGTCAGCCTAAGTGGCCATTTCTTAGTGCCAGATACTCTACCTGACCTCTAGTTTTGGTTTTGTTACCTCACTGGTGAGACAGAAAGGCCCTCTATTCCATTTAAAGTGCCCTGTTGCATGGCCTCAGCAGAGGTTGCCCTTTTTTTGGAGTCACGCAGCACTGATGATATTTAATGTGACATTTTAACAGAACACACAGCTTGTTTAATTTTTTGTTTGCACATGTAGTTGTCTGCATTCACTTGAAGCTAAATTTTTTTGTTTGAATGCATTAAATGTGCACGCCTGGGGCGCCATTAATTTACAATACCCCCATACGATCATCCTGCGTTTGTGGATATTTGTTTTCCCAGTATTTACTGTCTTTTCATCCAAAAGAGAGCTTCAATTCCTGCATTTCTGCTCATGCCGGCATAAAAAGTGAAAGAAGTTTTTTCCCTGTCTTTTATTCACCCCCTGCTCTTTGACTTAATGCTTCAGTAAACACTCTCCTACCTCCAACAAAAAGATATTCTTCTGCTGGTCTCATCCCCTCTCTGATTCTCTCTGTCTTTCTGCAGGACGACACAGAGCCCTACTTTATTGGAATATTCTGTTTTGAGGCCGCCATTAAGATCATCGCCCTGGGCTTCGCATTTCACAAAGGCTCCTACCTCCGCAATGGCTGGAATGTAATGGACTTCGTGGTCGTCCTCACGGGGTGAGTCCCTCGCCCGCTGGGTGTCAGCTGGAGATGGAAACATTGCAGTAAGAGTGGTTTCTTTTGTGCATATCTGTGAGCACCCTGAGAGGGAGTGTAGTGGAATCACCTCCTTCCGGTTAGATCATGTGCCCACAAGCATGTCTGTTATTCAACGAGTAACCCGAGCCTGTGAAAGAAGTGAAAGGAGTGTGATGTGAGCATTTGCTGGTTTTAGCCTTTGTCCTTGAGTTCAACACTGTTCCTGGGCAACACCATACAGACGCCATGTCCTCGCAGAGCGGCTTCCATCTTTGTTTCTAACAATTTGAGGTTGCCTTCTTTTGATGCGGGGCTGACATACCACCTTAGGCTGTACAATATTCAATATTCTGCATGTTTCACATTTTATATAAGTTTCAGATGTAATTGCATGTCTGCACTGGAAGTTGTTAGCTAAGTGGGGCGCTCTGTGACACATGCTTTTATTGTTGAAAGCTTTTCTTCCTCTTTTGAGCAGCTCTTGGTGGCTTCTCGGCAGGGAAGCCATTGAGGCTCTAGGCCTTTGCAGGGATGTAATAGCCTGTGTTTCTTATCATCAGAGGGGAGCCATGAAGAGTCAGTGACAGGGAACACGGTCAAGCCAATAGTACTGAGTAGTTACTGCTAGGATTTCAAAGCTTAGGGCAGTACAGTACTCCCTTTTGATGATGTAAGAAGTCCTTACAGTGTAATACAGGAAGAGGGTGTAAGGATATTAATACGTTTCTAAGTTGGTGTTGTTTTTACTGTGGTCAGATACAAGAGTTTAGTCTTCAGGTTTACATGTCAGTCATTACCTCTATTTCTTCAAAAGACATGAATCATAAAGTGCTTCTGAGCTGCTTACACATGGAAGCCACCTTTAATATGTCAAAGCTTGTCTTTAAGGGTGAAATGTTGTCTTTATGGGACAAAGAGTCTGTCTTATACAGTATATATAAAGTAAAGTATACAGTATTTATGTGTTTTTGGGGTTTTTTGTGAGTGTTTCTTGGGGCGGGGGCATTGTTATAATAAGGCAGATTAGTGTGATCAGTGTTGGGCAAGTTACTTTGAAAAAGTAATTAATTATAGTTACTAGTCACTTCTTCAGAGAAGTAACTGAGTTACAATATTCTAAAAGTAATTAATTACTAGGAAAAGTAACTATTGCGTTACTTTAAAAAAAATGTTTAACCCTCTGGGGTCCAGGGTATAATTGGCCATTTTACTACTTTTGAGTTCCCCTCTACATTTCAGCTTTAAAAACTATTTACTTTGCCTTGTTTGGCATCATCCTTTTCAGCACAACCTCACGTGTTTGAATTTACAGTTATGTTTTCATTTTGACATAGTGCATTAACACAACTGATCTAAAATCAGAAAACATAAAATCCGAGTAAAAAAAAGTTATATTTTTACTGTAACAACCACAAACATGTTTAATGAATCATACTTCATAACTTTAAATGCAAATATAAATTGTCAATTTTAAAATCATATGGACAAGTTTTGCAAACAACAAAGTTGTTTGCAGCCATTTACCTTTTACCCTTTTTAATAACCATTTCAAACTATTTGTATAACGATCAGCTGTTCTGCATCAATAAGATGCCACAAATTATTTGTGCCACTCCAAAAAAAAAATTTCTGTTCACTATAAAGGAGAACATCACAGCCTGATACCTGCAGGTCTGACAGCAGCAGGTGTATCACTCCTTTTTCTACCTGGAGACAGCAGTCGCCTCATTGTTCTGACAAACAGCACAAAACTATCCACAACACTACACACTAACTACACAAGACAACACATTAACTACACAACACTACACACTAACTACACAAGACAACACACTAACTACACAAGACAACACATTAACTACACACTACAAACACGCTAAACCTAACAAATATCTCACATCTCAAAACTCTCTCTCTCTCTCTCTCTCCCCCCTCCTCTCTCTCTCTCTCTCTCTCTCTCTCTCTCATCATCATCACTCCTAAAACTTCCCCGTCTTCCTAAACAACCAAATGTCATGTTGCCATATCATTTTTTGATTGGTCGACATGGTGCATTTCTCCACCAACACGAAAGGGCGTTTTTTTTTTGTTTTGTTTTTTTTTTGCTCATAAGCAGAGAGTGCTTGCTGCGCTGTCCTTAGACAGTAAATGTGACGAAACTATTCAGGAAAAAATGCTGCGTATATATTGTTTATCATGACTCTGGTTTTGCGTGGCCTATCAACACAAGTTAAAAACTATATCACCTTGTTGCTTTGTCATCTTGAAGTGGTCATGTGATTGACTTACCACGACTACTTTATTCTTCCTCAGTCAAACAGCAGCACTCGTGCGATTGTTTTGCCCCCTTAGCTCCAGGTGTTGTGCCAAAAAGTGATCGTCTGCAAGAAAGTGATTGCCACCCATGGGACCGCGCGCAGCTGCTCAAAGCTGTAGCGTCCAGATTACTTACAGCTACTTCCGTGCAACTGATACTGTAAACTGAAGACAGCTTCAACCGTCTGTTTGTTGAAAAATAGTAACGGGACCCCACCACATTTTCTTGTTAGTAATGGTAACGGCGTTGTAACGATAGGAATAGTAATTAGTTAGATTACTCGTTAGTGAAAAAAAGTAACGCCGTTACTTGTAACGCCATTATTCCCATCACTGAGTGTGAATAATGCAAAGCTGCTCAAACAGAGTTCATGAGTAAAATGTGTTTTGGAGCTGGAAATGAACAGAACAGATCGACTTGAATTAATGTCCTAACCAACTTCCTGTTTATAGAGCACAATAAAAACCCACAAACTGGCACAATGTAAACAATTGTGTGCCTTGTGGTTAGAGCCACTCAGTGCCAGAACATTTAGTGTTTTTATGAAACGCATTTTAAAAAGTTTAACATTTTGCTGTAATTATTCCACCTAAAAGCGAGTAGGACACAATCTTTCATTAGGGGATTTGGTAATGCAGTAAGAAGTGTATTTCTACCATAAGGACACAGATATTTATCCGAACACTGGAGTCCTCTGAGATAACATTGTTATGGTCCTGGCTCTGTTACCCAGTGATTTAGAGGTTGTTGTTTTTTTGGTAAATGTATATAAATCTGTTATTCTTGGTTTTCCTTGAGTTTATATTCATGTATCTTTTTGCTTAGTGCATTAATTCTGTTCTGTCCCTGTTGTGTCAAGTCTCCTTCAGTTTGGTTTCCTGTTTTCCTGGTAGTCCGTGTCCCATGTGTTTAGTGTACTGTTTTACTTTCCCCAGTCTTGTTTTAATCTGAGTTTCAGGTGTGTTCCCACTCCCACATTTGGACCTGTTTCCATACTTCATTAGCCTGTATTCCCCAGTGTAGATTGCTCCTTGTTTCCAGTGTTCCCCTTGAGACTTTTGTTTCAACGACTGCTCTGGTAATGAACAGCTCACTTTAAGTTCACCTGTACCTGCCTCTATGCATCTGCACTTGTGTCCTCAACTCAACATGAAATCATAGCCTAACAAACATGTTACCCAGAGCTTGGAAAACCCCATCAATGTTGATATTGAAATGCATATGAAAGATAGATGTAGCCACTGTGACTCCACCCATTATTCTGTAAAGTGCCCATCAGTTTTTTTTTAGCATTGTCGCCATTGCAAGCCAGAACTGACTGTGTTAGGATGTTACAGTGGAGTTTTAGGGTCATGGATTGCAAACCTGGAAAGACTCAGATGTCAGTAATGTACAGATAAAATATAAGAAGGTGAACTATGAAAATAGGAGCACAGATTTCTTTGATGGGCTTTTAAGTACAAATCACACAACAAGCCTTTTTTTGCCAGGTAAAGACAATGGAAATGCTCTCAAATGCATACATTTAAGACAAAATGCAATTTAAAAGGCAGATTTATGGAAAAACTGAATACACACGTTTGTCATGAAGGTGTAAATGAGTTGTGAATGTTTTAAACAAGTTGGACATTTTAATGTGGAAACTGTGGGGAATGACTCACTTCTGGAACCAGCCTCATGTGGCCATTGGAGAAATTGCAGTTTTTCAAATATGATATTGATCCATGTTGACTGGGTTACTAGTGACTCCCAGGAGGGAACAAATATTTGATTTTTGTCAGGTTAGAGTATCAATACAATGTCCCCAACCAGCAGTCATACAATATTAGAAACGTGCTGATAAATGCCTGTTTTGCTTTAATAAATGCATGCCCAGAGAGATGATGTCCGGCATTCGTACTCTATGAGCTTTTGATTGGACTCCGGTGATAGCTAATGGCTTTTTCAAAATGTCAATAAAGGGAATAAATTGAGCTGGATTTTAAATGGAAACCAGAACAGGGCTGTAAGTGTTGACAGGTGACAATAAAAACACAACAGCTGGAATCAATGCAGGTAAGGGAGGCTCAAATGACAGATTTGGTTCATGCGTCTCAGAACAGTTATTCTTTTTCAGTCGTGTCATGCCATAAAGAGCACATTTCAGACCTTCTTTTGCCTTCTCTTGGCATAGAATCAGGAAAATAGTTAGAATCTATGATTACATTTATTCTCTCCCTGCTGTACTTGTTGAGGCAAAGAGTTTCTGTTAGAAGATCAGAGCATACAGAGGCATGTCGACTGACGTCTTCTTCTGTTTTTTAGCAGGTCTCAATGTCATTGGCCACGATATTTAATAATCAGAGTCTCTCAGACTCAGAGCACAACATGTGCTTTTAAAGGTATCCTGCGGTGTAGTTTAAAGTTACTTTCATTGCTATTTATTAATTATTGACATTTGCAAACCTGTTATGATTGACGCTGAAGAACTGTCTGGTCATCTGGTCATTTTTCACCTGGGAAACATAATTTCCAACCTACAGTGTAAGATAGGTCAGGTGGTTATAACCTGTCCTCAGACTGATCTTATGTGTCCTTATGTATGTTTTTGTTTGTTTGTTTTTTAAGTTCTAAATAGTATAGGGAAATGAGTGATTGCTCAAGACTGTTGAAAAGTACTGCATGTTAGCCATGGTTGACTGTAAAACATTACAATAGCTTTAACTTCAGAGACAGTTGATGGGATCCTTAACTATCTGCATCTGAAAATGGCAGTGGTGATCACACTTTTGCATTGTGTTTTGGTCTTTATGCTTAATAAGCCATAAAGAAGTATGTTTTTTATGCATTTTAAACTTTTATGCACTGATTTCAATCAATAGCTTTTTGTTTACAGTGTATCAAAACCAGCTTTTTATTTGAAGGGCTTTTCTTTGCTCCAGAAACTAAAGCTAGAGAAATGGCTCTTCAGGTTTGTCTACCCGTTGCTGACACAGCTGGATACAAATTAGCCATTATGTTGTGATGTGTGTGTCTCCGTTTGGTTGCCAAGCAACCTCAGTAGATAATGTGCTTCGATGTAATCGGGGGTTTCTGTGTGTGTGTGTGTGTGTGCGAGCTTGTGTGTGACACGCTGTTTGTTTTCTGCTCGACACGCCCCTGTGGGACCGGGGTTGGGTTGAGGCGGGGGTGGGGCGGGATGAAGGTGTTCGAACTGAGCCCACATCAATCTGAAATCAATCAGATCACCTCTGGATGGATCACTGGGTCACAGGAGGAGGAATCGGATGAATGATCCTAATGGCAAATGATAGAAGGCTAACCACATGTCCTCAGACATTCACCCCTCTTAGATGAATTTAAGAGGATTAAGTGGATTTTACTGCTCACCTGGGTGTTAAAAAGCCTCTGCTTCACTCTGTGTTGTCAATATAGGGAAGAATTAGTGATCATAATAATACACTCATAAAAATTCCCTGTTAATCAACTAAAAAAACAAAAATCCCTGTTCTACATTTTTGTATGGGCGTATATTATATCAGTTTATTAAGATAAGTCTTAATATTAACTACTTATGTGGGGGTTTTTTCAAGTAAAATAATCAACTTTATTTCAGTCAGAATCAAATGAAGAGCCGCAAGACGCTCCCAGCTTAGACCAGAGTGGGGCTCAGTGACAAGACACCTGACACTGATTAGGTCAGCTGAGCCGTCATCTGATGTAGGCTTGCTTGAGATCATGTGATCTGATCATCAGGTTATCAGTTTGTAGCTTAACTTTAGTTGCAGACCTATGTGAACTGATACTGTGCATAATTTTTTTTCTTTTTTGTTACCTTTACATAACTTTAACAAGTCTCCAACTTCTATTTTGATTTAAAAAACAAACAAACAAACAAACAAACAAACGAAACTATTGAACTTCTTACTTTTCCACATGGTCATCCACAGTCAGGTGCCTCCCACCTGACTAAAATAGCACTATTTTGTGCAATGAATTTGTGATCTTTGTGCCTTTTAAAATGGTTGCTTCAAAAACAGGGACCAGGTCTTTGACCACTCGCAGCAACTTTGGTCTGCCAAGACAATGATAAAATAGTAATAAGACAAAGTCAGTTACCTGTTCTACGTACACAGAATTTCACATTAACTTCTCACATTCACAAATCCCGCCAGAACCTCGTATGTTTGAAACAGGAAGTCCTCCATAAATGTAGTTTCTGCAGGACATATGGGAATACAATCAGTTGATTTAAATCTCCTTTAGCAAAGAGATAAATCGCAGATGGCTTACGCTTCTAGGCGCAGGCTTAATAGTTATGCTCCTTGGTCTAGTTTCAAATGAACTCCAGAATAGTTTGTTTATAGTAGGAAAGGTGTAAATTCTCCAGGTTATCCACTGGGCCAGAACACATCTTCTTCCTGTGTTTGCTTTTGTTGTTCCCGCTGCAGGCACATCTCACCAATAAGCAGATTAAACATTGTCACATGGTATATAGTGATGCATGGTATTCAGTTTTTTCCAGTGTGAAAGGAAACCAAACCATGAGAAAAAGCTACAAGTTTACAAAGTCATCAAGTGATTGAGACAAGAGCAAATGAACTATACATGTGAAAATGCCCTGAGTGTGACGGTAGAGAGACTGATTGTTTGGAAGCAGACTGCCTCCCACCAGGCGACATGCAGTCATTTTCTGATTTAAAGCAGGTGCCATGAGGTTGAAGGTGTTACATGTTCAACCTCTTGGTGACCAGTTGGTCACCACAATTACTTGCAGTTGGTCTCTGACAGCAAATTATTTCCAGCTGTATGGAGGTTACCATCCTACTTTTACTATAGTGTAACCAAGCCATTAGAAAATTATTCTGACATGCAGCTGGAAGATGAAGCTAATATCAAAATCTAGGAAAAAGGAAACCTTTAATACGTCTCTCCCACATGATGAGACCTATGCTTTTTGAATTATTTGTCCAGTAAATTATCAGAAAACTGAAAAAATTATGAAAACATGTGAGAGTATGCAAAATAAATCCAAACCTCAAACCAATCAAAATACTAATATCAAATCAAATCAAATCTAGCTACTAAGAAAAAAAAATGTATTGTGAATTTGTAAGTGCATATATTACCTTAAACTGGTGGTTTTAATATCCCTGATTTAAACGTGTTGCATTTACATCCACTGATATTTATTTTTGAAGAGTATCTCGGTGATGAAACGATAATAAAATGAAAGCAGTTTGTGTAGCAAGAGTTTAAAAAAAAGAAAAATCAATCAAAAACAAACGTAATGCTCCTTCAGTTGGATGTTAGTGGCAGCTGCATAAATGATTGATAAAACATGTATATTAAAAATGCCAGGCAATCAGTCAAAAGCGACTGGTTGTAGTTTCTATTGATCTCCTTGGGCTGAAGTCTAATGTAGGATGTATTCTGACAGGATGTGGCTGTGGCTGTACTACAGGATATGGAGAAATAAGTAATTCTGTTTTCCCTGGAATTAAAATATTTTCAGTCATGCTCTGTTAATCATCTTATGTCATCAATAAGTCAATAGCTTATTTTCCCACTTTCCCACTATGCTGGGAATCAGTGTTTGTTGTCTGCCAGTTGTACAGTTCCAGTGCTTCGTCCTCAGGCTAATTATGTTGATACAGCCATCCAATCCTAATGAGAGGGTCTAAATGATAGTGTAGCTGAAGGCAGTGGCAGACCTTTAATCTGTCCTGATCAGGCATTAGGAGCTCCTAATAAGAGAATAAATCTGCCTGTGTTGCCACAGGCTTAATCAATATAACACTGAGCTAGCTTGCTCAGGAACACGGAGCCCTGATGAGGAGCCAGACACGGACACTCACATGCTGAGCACAGCAGCGTCCGTGACATAAAGACAAAGGTTGGGAAGCCTGCTCTGCTTAGAAAAACACTTTCTTTTCTGGAGTGTTTGCCATTATAAAGTGAGAATTATAAAAACACAGATAAAATCTTCACCACATTCATTCTTAATCTCATATTATATCAATGCAATTTAACCCTCAGGTGACCAAGCTGCTAGGGACTAAAATGACATAGTTGAGTCATGTATGATGTCATCATATCTTTCACAGGAATACTTTTGTACAAACATAAATCGCAGGCCGCTGACATACTGGATGCTGGTATGCATGTCAGTGCTGCATGTCCACAACAGCACCATCTATCATCTGATTGTTTTTGGTGGAGATGAGCTGCTCCACCCTGTGACTGTACTGGCAGGACAATGCCTTGATCAGAGGCAGCTACAATCAGTGATGTTGCACAACTGCAGGGCACTCATCCAGGAACGGAGAGCAAATCCTCAACAACGGATTCGGACACTTGTGCTGTTGATGTAGAGACGGGTGGCAGCTTGTGTCACGCCCAGAGGAGGCCCTACCTCATATTTAACATGCTGTATGCACATATATTACAGTACTGGGTCTATAAAATAGATTTAATGCCTAATTTTGCATTTCATTTGTTGAATAGTACATTTGGTGTGGATTGTGTGTTCTCCCTGTGCCTGCATAGGTCCCTGACAAAACTGAACACAGGTGTGCGTGTGAGCGTGAAGCCTGTGATAGATCGGAGACCTGTCCAGCATGTACTGTGCCTGTTGTCCTATGACAGCTGGGAAGGACTTGGATAAGTGGAGGAAAATAGATGGACAGGACAAATTTTGCAGTCAACACTAAAAATCAACCCTTCTGATACAGTACAGCCTGCTACTTTCAATCTATTAGTAATTGTTTACTAGAAAACATAAATTAAAATAAAATCAAAGGCTGTAATTTAAAATGAAACAAACATGCACGCATTTATCACAACCTTCCATTATCTTCGCTACACCAATGGGCCAGCTACTGTAAAAACTACGGAAAGTTGTAGGAGAAGTAGATTATGGTTGTGAGGCTGTGAGAAGACTGTGAGATGAGCGTAGGATCCAGTGTGTTAGTGTTACATCTGTTATTTCATATTCATGAAGATGGCTACACTGTAAAAGTTGAATAAGCAAATATTTGAGGGAAAACAGCAGAAAAGTTTTTGAGCAAACTCGCGATAGCGGTTTGCATGTTTGCCAAGAAAACAAAGTCCACTTTGCATATTTACAGATGTTAGTTTGCAGAAATGACGTTGTGTGTAATGGCATTCGAAATCTTTCCCCAGTTTGACAAACTAAGACAATAAATTAAAGAAACAACCACTGTATATATGTTTATGTACTTCCCTGCTTGAATAGATAAAGATGTGTGCAACTTTTCATTAATGAAATACATACTTGTAAAGTATTAGGTAGATAGGTACTATAGATAACTTCTGCAACAAAAGTAAGAAATAGAGCAGATTTATGTAGAAGAAACTAATTTGTGAAGTTAACACAACTTAACATTTGTGTTAGAGGACTTACAAAACTATGTGTTGTGCACAGGAATTCTGCAGTCATTGGATTGGTGGTTGTGGCTTCTTTTACATTTAGAATTTATGAAGTGATGACAGAGTTAATTTGCAGCAAGGCCATACAAATACTCAGATGTAAGGTTCACAAATTAAAACATACACCAAAAAAAATCCACACAAAGGAGAAACACATAGTAAATATGGAATAATACAAAAACAGGTAAAATTAAAGGCCTTGGCTCCTGGGTAATCCAGCAGACCTGGTATGCTTTGCGTTTAGATCTCTGTCCTTTGTCCAAATTGGGGGCACGCCCTTTTTGATAACCAGTCACTGTTATTGACTAAAGCCTCCCATGGCCTTTTAGTGCCTGTGTGGACACTATGGCAACCACGGCCTAAGGCTCTGAGAACAATAATCCCACTGTGATGTCCAGAGAGACAATGCCAGACCAGTTGTTTTCATTTATTTATCTGAATGTTTGATTCACGGTTGCCCCCCCACACACACACACACGCCCCCATCAGTAAGTGGTTGGGGCGAGAGTCGGAGCTTGTGTCGACTTCAAAGTTGCGATATCCTTTCATGTGCTTCTCAGGCAACGGGCTAACACAATGGGAGGCTTCAAAGTATAGCAGCAGAGACTACAGAAGACAGGTCACTTTAGCTTATGCCCCGCAACCAACAGCATGAATAAATGTTACCTTTGAACAGCAGCCAAAGTGCTGCTGTCTGATCTTGTAGGTCTTTCAGTCATGGACTTGTTGAAGTTACACGTGCGCTTTGTATGGACTGTTTTGTGTCTTTGTGCTTGTTTTTCATACACCTGCTGTGTTTTACTTGCAGCTGTGGGCTCAGGTTAAGTCCAGGGTTAAATAGTGTTTGTCTGATTTGGCTTCTCATATCTCATGTCACCTGAAACATGTTCGTATTCATTCATTCATTCATTCATAACTTTGAAAACCCAGCACGTCTGGGTGTGACCACCAAGCTACACAGCAGAAATGTTGACTGCATGAGAGTGAGTTTGCTTCCTTATAACCTCATGTGCAGCCCTGAAGTCAAGGCTTCAATCTAAAGGTGACCCTGCTTTTACCATCTGGGCCCCTCAACTTTTCAGAGACCTGCCTGAAGAAATACTGCCTCCAAACTCGGTGGCGTCCTTCAAACCACTTGTTAAAGCACATTTTTCTGAGCCTGCTTTTATGTAATATATCATTTCATCTTTTTTAAATGTTATTTTAAGAGTGTCATATTTCGGTCTTCTTGTACATTTTAAAAATGTTTTTCCTCGCAATGTTGGGTTAACTTTTCTTTTGTTTTGGGCGTGTCTGGCTTTATGTTTGAATTTAGTAATTAGCTTCTGTCACCAGTAGGTAGAAACTGCTGATGGCTTCTGTATAGTAAGGATATATTATTATTATTACCTGATTTTTCATCTAGTCCAATCCTCAGGTCAAAATGTTAATTCGACACATAATCAAGTATTCACATTTTCCTTTAACCTTATAGTAAATCTTTGATGGTGGAAGTTATAAACTATAACTGTGAAGGATGCATGTGCCACCATGACATCATTTAATATTAAGTAAACACCATCCCAGTATTACCAGGCTTTGTCCATGAACGTGCTGCTTTTTAAAAACAAGCATTGTGTTGTATTGCTCATGATGCATGATTGGCTCTACCTCGCTAGGGAGCGATGTAAAGCTTGTTTTTCTTTGCTTATCCAAGTATGTGGTTAACATGGTCTACTGGAACAAGTCACATGGGTCAAGTCGCGAGTGGGGCTTCATGTTTGAAACACTTTGGAAGGGATTTTTGGACTGCGTTACAGCTGGTTCCCAGGTGGTCTCCTTCACTCCTTTCTCAAACCATCTGTCTATTTGGTCCTTCTTCGAGATGATGATGTTAATATTCACATTTGGTAACGGGAGTGTCGTGATTTTGGCTGTGACAAAAAACATGTCTGAGTTAGCGTTTAGCTCAAAGCATAATGACGTCCATGTACAGTGGACACAGTAAATTGTTTACAGACTCAATTATTAGCGTGCTCCCACTTTGGATTTTTTCCTTGCTTTTATGGACCCTTATGTCAATATAATCAGACTGACAGATGTGGTCAGGGACCTGGGCAGCTGCGAGCTTGAACTGGTTTTCGTGTATATAGTGTGTGGTGGCCTGTCTGTTCTTTTAGTGCCTTCTAGCCAGTTAGTGATCTCTTCAGTGAGTGCTCTGCTGAACACTGCATGTTCTCAGGGGCTGGCTGAGTGCTGTTGATGCCATGTTGTAGCAGGCTGTTTCCAGCCCTGCACTGTCTGTTGGTGGCCACATAAGAGCTCCGAGCAGCGGGAGGGAACGCTGCTGGCTTTTTCCTCTTCCCACTCACGTTCACATGGATGTGGTCAGGAATACAAAGTGAAATGGAGCTGAAACTAATAATGCTTTCATTATTGATTAAACTGTGTGTATTTATTCGATCCACCCCTTGATCACGCAGTCTATGTTAGTAAAGTAGGGAAAATAGCCAGGGTCATTTCATGAGAAAACAGTGAGTGCATACAAAATTGTATCTTCATGCTATGAATGTTTTCTGTCTTACAGGCCCAAAAAATACTTTTACTTCCAGCATTTCTGAGACCTTATAGGTACAGGAGATAGCTGTGTGAAATTTCAGATTGCAGCTCTTTTCAGATTGCAGCTTGATTTTAGTTTTTTTTTTTTTTTTTTTTTCAGAAAACAGAATCTCAAATTTTTCAAATATGACTTTGTTGGAAAATTATTTTGGCACAGAAGGAATCTTGAAGAGAAGCTAAATCTGGTATCAAAACCTAGGTAAAAAGGAGACCTTTCAGGTGCTATAATAGCCACATATCCCACACGGTGACCCTTTTAACCTTAAAAAGTACATTTTGTTTTTCTCCAGGGAATTATGAAAAGACTGCTTTTTGCTACTCTACTTCATGGGTATCAAAAGGTGCAGCTGTGCTTCTGAAATTATGTCCCATGACACTAATGCTCAAGTTTTGTTGTAGGCAAGATAGTGACACTTGGAGTGGGTGTAAAATTATTTTGGCTGCAGTTTACAAAGGGCTTAAATGTGCTTTTTGACCCTGAAAATGTCATGTGTTTTTGTCTTCTGTGTTTGCTATGGTATAATTGCTCAAAACTGCTGGAAAAATAGTGCAAAGTTTTGATTCACCTTTGTGTAGGTCTATAACATTGAAAAATGAATGTTTCATTGTATAAAGGTACATTTTGGATGCCTTCACTAAAGTAAAAGAAAAATCAGCAGAATCCAAGGGCGTCAGATGGGAACTTTTTCATATTTGCTGGATTTTAACTCTAAATCTCATAGGTCAGTGTCTTTAAATTGCTTGTTTTGTGCAATCAATGACTCAGTCCCAGAAATTCAGACTATCATTCCGATGCACCAGGATGAGTCAATAAAAAGATTATATGGTCAGTTAAAGGAAAGACAACCATGAAAAAAGAGCAAACGACTTAAAAAGGCTTTCCTGCAGTATTTTACAAACTGCTCATATTGTGCAATAGATTATGTGAAATTGTTGTTAAAATTATAAATTAAATATAAACATTATATATGTCTGTATGTGAAGAAGTATCTACTTTCAGCTACTTTCATCTCATCCACACTCTTTCTGCAATTTCTCTGTTGCTATTTTCTGGCGCATGAAGGTTGTCTACCTCATGAATAAGCTATGATTGGTTTGGTTGTAATTCTAGCTGTTGTCGACTGGAACACCAGGCTGATTTGGTTATTCTTTTCTCAATCAATGTCATTCATATCTACCAAACAGACCATATTGTTATGTTTGTTTCCAACTTTAAATCCACCCAAACAATCAGCAGATTATTGTCTAAGTTTCCTCCTGAGCTAAAGTCAGTCTGCAAAGCACAAGATAGTGTGATCCCCACCTCCTCCTCCTCTTCCTCCTCTCTACGAGCGTAAATTACTACAACGCCTCTAAACTCCAAATAGTTCCCAGTGGGTAGGCTTGCATCTTGCATGTAGCTCGCTGGCACTCGCTGGCAGATGTGCATTAAGAAACGTCATTGCTGAATCACACTGCAGTCATGCAGACTTAATTTTCCTGCATGAAACAACAGCTTTCTACTCTTAATTTTGTGTTTCTTCTGTATTGAATTCATGCTTTACAACTTAATAGTGTCAGTGGTTAGTATACCATTAGGCTGTTTTTCAGTGTTCCTGTGTTTATCTCTCAAGGTTTTGTCACAGGTCTCACACTCTTTGCACCACACGATTGTGGGCATGTGGTCCCTACAGGAGTCTCAGTCCTGGTGTTGAGAAAGTATAAAATTTGTCTTAGCCAAAATCATCGTAAGTGAACTCTGGAGTACTCTGAATACTCAGTATTGTTAGCTGAATCTGAACACATCCACAATAATTCGAGCATAAAAACAAAAAAATTAAAGTAAGAATCATAACAGAGTGAGCTGTCAGTATGAAGAAAACAATCTTTTTTTAACTTGAAAACTGAAAAATACATTATTCTGTACAATTAGTAGCTTGCTATTCATGTTTTCTCACAGGTAGCAGTATTTAAACCAGCCAGTGGCATTAATTAATACCACTTTGTAGAAAAGCTGCTGAGGTGGACAAATTTATGCAACGAGTGGCCTTTGGCACGTGGACGTTGTGTGAGAATAATCTTATGAGTCCACAGTTGTCAAAACAACAGTAAAAGTAAAAAGTCTCATGGATGCAGCCATTCTCCTCATGACTTTGCATGTCTGTGTTTCTCTTTCTTTCTTTAAAAAAAATGTATTAACAAAGAGTGGGACATTATAGCATTTTAAAGTAAATTAGTTTTATTAAAATGGAATTTCTTTAAAATTATTAATCTTGGTGGCCAAAAAAAAACTATTAGAAGAACCGACAAACAGCTACAGGTGATCTGAGTTTATGGTCACTGGATGAGGATGTCACACTTGCATGTTTGGACAACTCACTTGACAAATTAATTAATAAGAGCTCACAATAACCAGCAGCCACCCCCCGTTCATAAATATTTATGAGAAGAGAAATACAGTAAAGCCAAGGTGACTCAGAATAACAAACACTGTAGATGTTTGAAAAAAAAAAAATCCAGCCTGCATCTACGGCTTTGCTATCGCACCTATTTATGTCTGACTGAAATGGCTGCTAGCAAGATGGCTACACATGCAGTAGCTCAAACAATTATCTCAATGACTCTCATGTGGTCAGTGGCTGGCAAGGTGCACCACCAGCTGTAACACATAACATAGAGTAGAAAGGCACGGCTCATGATATGGATGCTTTTGAAGAAAAACATGACATCACTTGACTCAGTGAGGGGTTGGTAAGCCCAGAGACGCACACCATAACAGGAATTAATCACAGATTTGTCGTTCTAACTGATGTGCATGACGAGTGAAGCACACACAAGCACTCATGCATATCTAGACACATGAAAACCCATATGATCAAAGTAAATCCTCTCTATTTTTACACACCAGCACTCAGGCACATACACTCACACGTATGCATGCATGAGTCTGTTGGCTTGGCTGACAAAGTTCCAGTGAAGCATGGCGGAAAGTGATGCCTGTCATTTCCTGTAGGCAGAGGAAGTGCACGACTTCACCACTGATGTGGCAGACTGGCAGGTTTCCTTCTTCACACACGATTCAGCCCGGAGTTA
Source organism: Rhamphochromis sp. 'chilingali' (assembly GCF_963969265.1). Classification (NCBI taxonomy): domain Eukaryota; kingdom Metazoa; phylum Chordata; class Actinopteri; order Cichliformes; family Cichlidae; genus Rhamphochromis; species Rhamphochromis sp. 'chilingali'. The sequence continues at coordinate 35,151,206 of NC_137930.1, read as the reverse complement.
AATGCAAACAACGTGTTGTTGTCTGGCAAACATCGGTAATTTTGCAGGTGCTCCAGCCAAATTAGTCAAAAGTGAAAGTGACAAGTATGAGGATGTTTTCTTTCCCTCCTAAAATGACTCCGGATGCCAAAAAAAATCTTCCAAGACATTCACCTAGGGGCTTTTCTTTTGCTTTTTAAAATATTTTTTGATTTAGTTTAATGCATGAAATTAAAAATAAGGATTAAAAAGCACATCACAGCTTCCCATAATAGTGTATTCAGAGATCCTGCTTCCTTCAGGAAATAGTCCTGCCAGGAACAGCCCAAAGGAGATGAGAGAACATGCAGAAAAGTAGCAAATCCTCGTATTTTAGAGCCTGATATGTCTGGCCTCAAGCTGCCATGGCAGAAAAGCAGCTTGAGGCCAGACTACAGAAGCTGCAGTGACATGTCAGAGGGAGAGATTAGGATTTTTCCATTTTAAATAGAAGTGTAGATTTTAGGGGTATTGGTGGGAATACAGTCCCCCACATATTTAGGCATGCATTTGTTCACCAAAAATAAAAACATGAAAGAATCAGAGAAAAAATAAAACTGTCAGCTATGAGTTGTAACCACATAATCTGAGCCAGAAGAAAATCAGGTGGTTGTCCTTTTTTTGCTTATAAAATTTGAAACCCAAGTAAGTTGTGAACCAAATTATTTAGAACTGAATGTTTTATTAGTTGCTAATTAATCTTAGGATTACATTGTCTGTCTTTGTGGCTTTCAGTCTGCCTCAACAACATATCTACATGATTCTTAGAAATGTTCCTGAAACACACATTGATGCACGTATGACATGCTTTGAATACTTTGTATGTGTGGAGACTAAACAAGGGCAAAAGCGAGATCAGAAAAGTTGAGAATGACAATGCCTAAAGGCTTCACTGCATTATATTTCTGTATATCTTGTTTCATTTTTATGTTTTCCTCTGCATAAATACAAAAAATAGCCACCACAAACTGCATAAGAATTCACTAGAATCTTAAAATAAAGTGTCTCTACAACCATTACAGGGCATGTTTGATATGCTACGTGCAGAGCCAGAGATATGTTGCATGTGCACGCTGCAGCTGCTTGAACTAGCGTGCAAGTTTCACTCCATTACTTCATTTTCTGATTAAATTATAGAGCCCTGGGTTGTCCAACACTTAAAAAATTACATTTTCCGCTGCTCATTTCCTCTCTGCATTTGGTCATAATTTGGTAAGTTTCATTATTACCAACTGATGATCTATGTCCACAAAATAACCAGATCACACAGAGACTTTTCTGCAGAGCAGCAGTAATGTTACAGAACGATGTAAATATAATGCAGTTTACTAACATAACCATAATATTATATCAAATATACTGTCATTTTTCATATTACCTTGTAAAATCTTTTTAGAGGATAAATGTAGCATTGTTTGCAATGCTGCTGTGATGGGTAGTTGGTTTTATATTCTCATATTACTACTTGTTGTGCAATCTAGGTTTTTTGCCTGAATGTTTTCCATGTAGTTATTATTCTTAGTTCAGTCTTTAGGATCCCGCATCTCTCTTATCGATTCTTCTGTGACCTAGATTCTGTTTTTGGACTATTACTGTCTATTAAGCATCTCTATTTTGTTCATAGTCTTTGAGTCTTTTTGTTCTTAGTTTATTGCTTTCTGGCTCTTTGTCATTTTGTAGTTACATTAATGCTTGTATATAGTCCCCAGGTTCCTTAATTGGTTGTGTTTGTCTTTGAGTGTAGTGTTTATAGCTTTTGCAGCATACACTTTTCCTGTATCTTGTCAAGTCTTTGTCTGATTGTTTGATTTCTTCCTGTTTTATTTTGATAGTCCTTTGTCTTTTGTGTATTACGTTTCACTTCTTGTATCATTGTCTTGATTAGTTTCAGCTGTGCTCTGTTCCTGAGCCATTTCTCAATCCCTTGAATAGTCCTCATCGTGCCTGTGAATATTTAGAGCTTGTATTAACATTTATTGGAGTGTCTGTTACCTTCCTTTGGAGTCTATAGACTTTGTTCTTCCCTGTTTGTTTATAGTTTTAGTTTTTCCCTGTGGATTTTGTACGTTTGGGATTTCACCTTAACAAAATTTAAAAGTTTGCTTTGCTCAGTTAATCTGCCTACATTTGTTTCTCCAAAACATGACACTGTTATGTAGTGATAGATTAGAGAAATCCCTGTGCAATGAAGCAGGGAAATCTTTGAGATTGTTAAAGACAGCAAGCTGAGAGCGTAAGCAACAGTATTTCAACACCATTTGCATCCTGTTGTGTTAACATAAATGAGGCTGATTCAACGAAATGCGCAACAAACTAATTCATGAGATAAAATGTTCTGGGAAAAGTGTGCTGTGTTTATCGTGATAACTTATTGTGTTCCTGCCAATAAACCAGCGGATCCTTAGAACAAATGTATCACTGAGCTATCTTTGGATACAGTGGTGTCAGCAATTTCAGTGTGCATACTGTGGATTACACTAACCTGGCTGTCAAAAAGTTCCCAACATAACAACATAGTGCCAAAACACCACTATTGAACTTGTTATCCTGAGTAATGCATTATTTGAAAAATTATACAGACATAACAGAAGAACATAGGATGCTACTACTGTTCTAGCCCAACCAAATTTTGTTTGTAGGTACAGTAAAAGCTAAGGTGTGAGCTCACTACATAAACAACAAATCAACACACTGGAACTTGTGGTGGCGTGTTTGTGCCCACAAGAGTCTAATCTCTCGGGACCTCTGTGAAACTGAGATTGTCCCGTGTGTGTAATGGGAACAGCACTGTTAGTTTGGCATCAACAGCTGTCTTCTGAATGGCTGAATGTGGTTGTGAGTGGTATAAAGAGCATAATGAAAGAAAACAAGGAGACTTTATGACCAAAAAGTTATTTTTAATTTTAATTAAGTTAAATGACAGTGATTCTCTAGCAATAAATTACACGAGCCCAAAAAATTGAATCGCGAGGTCTATACCGAACAACAAAACCAAGCCGAGCTTTAAGTGTCCTCTTGTGGTCCTCCAGCAGGGTGAGGCTCAGATTTCGCCTTGGAGGCAGGGTTAGCTAGGATCACACGCAGACCTTTAAATTCTCAAGCCTGCAGTCAGCAGCACTTAAGAGAATGTCACGTTTATTATGTAGCACATTTGGGCATGAATGACTTGGCAGCCTGCAGGATGTTAACGTGACTGTCACCTCTGACAGACATCTTGCTTTCTTCATCCTGACTATAAGTGCACCATCATTGGCTGGAGATGCTTCTTTATCTCAGGTTCAGGAAGAGAGGAACATGTTACGGAATAGAAACATTCAGCTTTAAATGTTAGTATTGTTAAGGAAATATTTACTGCACTTACCCACGATGTGTGTTGACCCTGCTTGCCCTGTGATTCAGTGAAATGGTTGATAGTTCCTTTGACATTTACTAGCAGCAGTCTACGTCTCAGTGCACTCCTGTGTGTTTAAACTCTCTGTTCAGACAAAATTTTTGACATGACCTGCTGGACAATGTCATTTTTATCTTTTCAGCTTGAAAAATTGGTAAAATTGTGTTTCTGTTTTATTCTGAAACGGCTCACCTTGTTTTATTCCTATTGATGTTACTTTCTCCTGTGGTTGTTTCTGTTTCCTGACAAATTTCTGCTACACTTGTGTCCCATTAGATAATTACTCACCCAGTATGTTTACTCACATGGTTCCCTTTCTTCCTCAATTCTCTGTCATTTTCTCTGGTTTATGGCTACATTAGATTTTGGACTTCAGACCCTTTACTTTCTGAACTGCTTACCTGTGTGTGACCCCAGCTTAAGGCATTAAAACTGCAAATGCTGTTGGTTCAGCCATTACAGAAGAAGCATGGCTGCCTCTCTTATGTACTTCATCAAAGCTCTTGTGCATAAAGTTGTAATTGAAACTATATATAGATATTTTAAGATTATTTTTGTGTCATTCAGAACTCCCGCAGGTGTTATAGATCTCAGTGTGATGCAACTCCCTAGGATGGTGTTGTTCAGTGTTTAGCTTGAAGTAAATGATTTATGCTGCTTCGTGGGTTTTATTTTAAAAATGTCAAACAGCATGGTGAAAATTTACTGACTTGTGAGTAAAATCCTGCTTTACCATCTGTTTTACAATAGAAGTTGGACCTTACTTTAACAATTCAATTAAACTTTATTTCAAGAGCTTCAAATCACAACAAAATGATCTCAAGGTGTTTTATGTTGTTAGATAGCATACAATACAGAGAAACCCCAACAATCGCATGACCACATATGAGCGAGTACTTGGCGACAGTGGGAAGAAAAATTTCCCTTCTAACAGGAAGAAACCTGCGGCTCAGGAAGGAGCAGCCATCTGCTGCGAATGGTTGGGGGGAGGGGAGCAAAGAAGTGGAACATAGTCTAAGGAGCTTGGAAAGAAAAGCGTCTGGACTTCTTTAAGTTGCTTGAAGACGTTTCACCTCTCATCCGAGAAGCTTCTTCAGTTCAGAACTGAAGAAGCAACTTAAAGAAGTCCAGACGCTTTTCTTTCCAAGCTCCGTAGACTACGATGACCTGGATGACTGAGAACCTTCACAGACACAAGTGGAACATAAGACTTGAAGCTAGTGATTAGGATCATAAACCAAGGGAAATGTTTACTGAGGTCAAAATGGAGTGAGAAGCAAAATACTTTTCTCAGATTTCTGTCCCATGATACATTTTTTTTTGGGGGGGGGGGCATTTTAGTAGTCGCCCCCTGCTGGCCACTAGAAAGACATTAAAACGTTTCTGCGCTTGCTGGATGACTGATTGTGGTTACAACATGTTAGCATGCTGGCATGGAAAAAATAAATAGGTGAAACCTAAATTTCAGTCAACCATTTCCCTGTTTGGTGCTAATGTTACCTGCTACCTTTGGTGGTTCTTGGTACTTGTGATTTTTGGTTTAGCACCATGGATGATTATAAACACAATAAACAGACTCCAAATACATTTGTATTGGGAGGCTACACACGCTTCATTGGCTGAATTAGATATTCTAAAATATTTGAAATATGTGTATTTCCATAGTGACCCTAACAACTTTCCAGTATCTTTGTAACTCCAATGGGTCAGTTCCTATTTGAGACAAGACAAAATTGTGGCAGGAAGTATTTTTGACAGTTAGTATATAAAGGCAGGACTGGTCAACCCATTTCTTTATATTTTGTTTCCTGAGCCTTACTTTCTTGTCCTTTTATAACAAAGTGGTCTTGAGCAATAGTTCTGCAGCCCTTCTGAAGACTTAACTCAGTCACCTAAAGCTTAATAGACTGGAGTTAAATTCATGTACATACCATTAGTGCTTTATTTCTTTTTTTCTCACTGGCTTTCTTTCATGCAGCCAGAAGGAAACATCTAGTTGTTCTAAACGCGTGCAAATGTAATGAGCTTCATCTTTACTGCTGGCAGGAACCGTCTTTGCGCTCTACTTTGATTTCTGTCCTAAATCTTATTGCAGCCCTTCAGTGCTGACCCACCTCCCCATGATGTCTCAGCTAGAAATGCAAGTGAAGTGAAGCAACCTCAGTATTGAATTATCTAATCATGTCTTCCTCTAGTCTGCCAGACAGCATCTCCCTGCTCCCCCTGAGTTCACCTGCAGATGCAGCAGCTGCACCACAAAATGAGCCCACTTGGTCATATTGCTGCTGTAATGGATGAATTGTCTCCCCTTGTTTTCTTCCGAGCTAAGCCCTAAAAGGGTTGGAAAGTGGCTTTCTGTGGCATCCCCTTCTGTTCCTAACCTAATGGAGCAAATTGTGGCACAGAGAGCATCTCCTGCTCACTGCCTGCTGCCTCCAGCTGTGGGCCGGAGAGAAGGCATCGGTGGGGGGGTTTGTTTGCACTGTGCGGTAAGAGAAACAACATTCCTCCTCCAGTTTTTCTTCCCTTCTGTCTCATTAAACCTACCAGGAGGATTCTGCCGCTGCCGAAGTGCTCGCCGCCTCCACCTCGCCTCTCTCTGTCTCGCCTCAGTGGAGAGCCGCTCTGTTTGTTCACCCTTCCCGGCCCCCGTGTAAGCTCTCTCACTGTGGAATAACTGACAGAGTCACACACAGAGAGGTGTAGGGCACAACAAAGAGGAGGGAAAATGAGGGCGATAAGAGAGGCTGAGACTAAAGTGCCGTAGGATTAGCAATCACGATAAACAGTATACGTAACCTTGTGTATTTCTGCACTGACAGAATTATTTTTGAGCCTCAGTGAGCTTAATTACAATGTTTTTCATCTTTGTTTAACTGGATTGTAGAGCACTTAGTCTGCTGTCTGTGCGACTGTACATGTTGTGATCTTTGGACATCTTTGTAGGTGTATGTGTGCTTTTATGAATTCTCATGAAATATGTTTAGTGGAGCTGTTATAAACAGCTACCATACGGCTTACAGTGAAGTATAGACAAGCTTTACCTTACAAGCTCACCTATTAGAATTAAACATTGTAATATGTGGATATTAAGTAATAAGGTGATACACTTCTACGCTTGTGGTTGTGCTTGCTTTGCATAAGACTAAAATCATCACTCAGGAAACTACACTAAAGCGAAGCATCACAGACACTGGGCAGTTGGGCAGCTGTTCCCCTCAAAAGTTATTGAAAGCGAGCAAAAAGGAACATACCATAATTTTCCAAAAGAAATGTTACCATGAGAGCAGCCCAGACTCTTCTGTGATCTCTAAATGTAAGACATAGGTCTTCAGAGCTTATCAGAAGTACAATTTAAAAGTTTTATTCAGACAATTATTAGAAACATCCAAGGTTCAAGGGCCGTTTTGCTAGTATCCCAAGATACTGATGCTCAAATTTTAATTAAAAAATGTGATGAACAAAAACAAGATTGTGTCCTTTGAAATGGGTGTTTTCTTTTTGTTTTGTTTTTTTAAACAAAGCTCCTAGATATTTATAAGAGCTTTTCCTGAAAATGATGTGGATGGAGTTATGAAGCTCTGAATGCTCAAAAATATGTAAGAAAAGCAAATTATCCACCCATGCATCCATACCAGGATGGTGGGATCCTGGAGCCTATCCTAGCTGTCATATGGCGAGAGGCAGGACAAACTTGTAGGGCCTCCGACTCAGAAAATGTTCATAGTAAGAAGGTCAAATTTTGAATGCCTTCATTAAGTATTGCATTTGTTGCCCTGTACCTGTGCATGTGCAATGACAATAAAGTTGAATTCTATTCTATTCTATTCTATTCTATTCTATTCTATTCTATTCTATTCTAAGTAGACCAAAGAAACCTGTTCATTCTGAAGGGTCAAATGGGAACTTTCTGCAGATGTGGTTGTTTTATATGGAATTACATACTAACATATGCAGTGCACTCATAGTCTCCAGATGCACCTTGCTATAGCTAACTAGCGTTGGCACCCCTCCCTCATTTGAAATTGACATTTTAAACGAGGGATATCCACACACCTACACACACATGCAAGCTGTTATGGTGATGTCTGAGCAGAAAACAATGACTGAGAAGCCTCTCTAACTAGTGTTTATACTGTATTAGCACTCTGTGGCATATCATAAACTCTTCTTCAGGTCTTTTGGCCAGGTTAGAGTTTGGTGCACAGTGTACAGAGAAGGGGAGAGAGACCATGTTATATCCTTAGCTAAGTGGCCAAGTTTGCTTGGTCTTACTTATTTTTAAACTGTGTTGCCAATGTTACCATTAATGAGCAGGGATGCTGTTTCAGATGCTTTTGTGTAATTATCAGTTCCAGTACGTCTTCCTTAGACTCATTAATTCAGTGGCCGTTTTCAGCTTTGCACAACCATAATTGCAGTTTGAGTGCTAATGTTTTCCTGCTGTTAATTTGATGTTCTGTTACACCTAATTATCTCATCTCTTATCTAAGCAAATTGAGCAAACAAGGAAAGCTTTTATCTTTTCAGCAAAACACTGCATTTTGGTGCTTTGGCCATACCCTGTTGAAGGCATGCATGCTTAATTGTACAATTCACCAAATTACAGTAGGTTAATACTGACAGTAGAGGGATAGGAGACTAGTTTAGGGCAGATGGGTGCACAGAATTAGTGGTTTCTCTTGAGTAATCTGCCAGCAGAGTATCTTCTGTCTTTCTATTCATCTCTGTGACCAGGCAGGCTCTCTGACCAAATGTCTACTCAGCAGTGTGGGCGACTGAACAAGCCTGTTAACACTTATGAGAGTGGCAATGCTGGGGATCAATGGGGTCCAAGACCCTGTTTGTCCTTCAGAATTCAAAACCCAGCAGGACTGGAACAGCTGAACGATGGATGAATGGGCATCTAAGAATCTGAATCACCATCAGCTCTCTAGAACTAAAAATATTATTTTTAGATTCGAACAAATATATATAACATCATTTTACCAAAGTAGAACTTAACAGCAGTAAGTGAAGAATTGAATGTTTTCCACCAAAGAAAATCTTGAACCAGAAAGATTTCATTGGATTTTTGATCACGGAAAAGGTCGGGTGTATCCTGCTTGATCTAAGAAGTGTTTTATGTCATTGTTAAGGGCCAAATACCTAAGATTTAGGCTCCGATAGTATTCATGAGTGTTAATAAGCATTTTAACTTTGTGTTTCCAACCTAGTTATGGACCTGCTGGAAAGAGATCAATGCTTTGCTGGTTAATTTTTTGGTAGGTGTACAAAGAGAAACTTGATTATATCAACATAAAAGAGATGCAAGTCAACTGGGTCGTTCGTATTGGCAAGGATTCCTCCAGATTAATATTTACTTGCAGAAATGTTGCAGGGATCAGTTCTCATGTGTTATCCCAGATACACATGAGAAAGGACTTATTTTGTAAAGAGTTTTCCTTCTCATGCAGCATTTGGAAAAACTAATCTTCAAGAGAAAAAGGTCTTTGTAATGAGGTAAGCTCAGTGAGGGAGTAACATACAATAGGGTTCAACTTTAGATTGTATTACCGTTTACTTTTAAGTTTAGTTTTCACTTCCTGTTCAGTCTCATTTTACCAACAGATCAGATTGTTGCCTGAAAAACAGATTATACAGCAAGAAAATGTTACCTCATATATTTAAGAGAGGACACACATTTTGTAGAAATCTTAGCATTTGTTTTCACTATCCACCCTCACTGCACAAATGCAAAGGTGAACACAAAATGTAGATCAGAAGATCAAAAGGTCAGATGAGGTTAACCTCTGGGAAGTTAAAAGGTCAGCAGATGGAAGATGCAGAAATGGCAGACTGAAACTGATACTGATTGTGCATTTGCACCAAAATGTAGACAACCTCCCCGAAACAGTGGCACATAAAGTAACCGAAGATGACAGCTGTTATTATCTTCATCCCAACACCTTTCTTATCAACATCCCCGCCATCCCTGACCTGTGCTATTATTGCCCCAAGACAGACCATCAAATAAAAGTTTAAAAAAAAATAGTTGTGTCTCTGCTTGTGTGTGCTGAGACTGAAAAGTCTCAAGAGAAGCAGGCAAGCTTTGTGTTGTGTGACTCCCAGGCCATTTCTGTAAGCACCACTAATACTGGAGTGTAAATGGGAAAGAAAGTGAAACGTTTTCCTTCACTACAAAGACACACTGGATGTTTGTCCTTTACAGAGCACAGTCGAGATCTTTCATCCTCATCATCTAACTCTCAACCAGGTAAAATAACTGTAACTTTCTATCCTGTTCATGTATTTTTTTAAAAAAATTTTTTAGTGAGTTACTTGCCTTTTATAGCCTTGTGTAGTTAGTCTAAGGTTAAAAATCTTTACAGGTAGAGATTTGAAAAGCTAAAAATCTTTGCTAGTGTTCTCCAATAATGACAACAAATATTACAAGCATGACAGACCCTCTAAAGTCCTACTGAGAGATGATGTAATTAAAAAGGAATCTGATGGTGACCCAAAGACAGTCAGAATGGATTTGAAATCGGTTAGTGGGTAAGCCTTTTTCAAACACTAATAAACCCTAACAGCATGATGAGCGACCAATAATACCCTCAGAAAGCACAGCGAGATGAGAGTAAATGTCTTGAAAATTGGTGTATTAGGAACTTTTTTCATCAACTGATCATTAGTAAGTTAAAAAGTATTGTAATACAAAGACTACAGTGGAGTTCCAGATCAGATTCAGTCTGTTTTCTTTGAACTCACATATGTTGTCGTCTTTCACAGACCAAGGGATCTTACTGTCTCTATTAGGTTACATGTAAATACACACCGACAATCTTCTCTCCCGACTCTTGCAAAGGGTTCCTACAGACAGTTTGGTTGCACAGATCATCCTTCTATTTTAAACCTACTATTTTTCTAACCTACTGATCTATTTGAAATATCTGAATGTTGCTTTAAAGCCGCTCACTCCCCTACTTCTCTTTTTTGCCTCCAGCAGCTCTTTATTTTTTGCCTTATATAGTTGCCACAGTTACTCTTGATTGTTCCAGCATCCAACATTTTTGGATACATGGGGAAAAAGCTCCTGATAACTACTGGCTAAACAAAAAACTACATTCTTCCTGTTTTGGCTGTGCGATGAAGCCTTCCTTTACATGGAAGATTTCATGCCTGATGGAAGGCAGAATTGCATAGTGAAACCATGCAAGTCCATAAAAGGTGTTATTATTCTGTAGCTGCTACACCATACAATCAATAATAATCTTTTCTTGAAAAGTTAGCAATAAAAGGTTGTCTTTTGCCCTTTTAAGATCTACAGGAACTAATGTGTCTGCACAGCCGGGGTGCAAGTGCAGAGGATTCTAGGGAAATCATGCATGGCGAACATGAGCGAAAGAGTAGAGACAAAGTGTTTGATTAGAAAAATTGTGATATAATTTGTGCATAAAATAGCCCAAGTGTGAGACACACAGACTGTCGGCTTGTTATGACTGAGAATGATTTATCTCATCTACATGCCAAAGCTGTAAATACTAATCCTTCACCTCCCAAACAAATTATTTATTTATTTATTTATTTATTTGAAATAAAAAAGCAGTCCCTCCTGAAAGGCAAAAGCTCTCACAGCATGCTGCAAACCATGTGCTCCTTTTAATCAATATCTGTCTTGGCTGCCTTACATTTCCACTTGTTCTCCACTCCTTCACCACAGTATTTGTCTACATTTGTGAGAAGAGATATTTAGGAATAGCATTTGAGAATAAAGCGGGCCTTTTAGTCACCACAGTGACAGATGCACCGCTGCGTGTCTGCGCTACGTTAGCAAAGGCTGTGAAAACTCTAAAGGCAATCATGGCAGAAAGAGACAGACAGAGAGAGGAAAGGAACCAAAGAGTTGAATAAAACAGAGCATCTTTTTTTTTTTTTTTTGCTTATGAAATGAACATCTGTAGATAGAAGGAGCAGAATAGTCACTAATGATCTGGAGATGGACTTCACTCTGATGTAGACCAGAGCATCATATAATGAGGATGTCCCACAGACTCGGAGCGTGCCCATTTATAAAGGAAAACAAAGAAAGGTCTGCGTATATAAAGGGCAGCCAAACTGTCTGTAGCACTGATTGTCTTATTTAGAAAGTAGTGAAGAACACTTGTGGAAGGTACATTAAGTCAAACTGCACTAAGTTAGTTGTGAGTTAACAGCACTTAGCTTGATTTCAGTTTCCTTGCCGCTTCTTCTCAACTCGTGCTTTGAATTGTAAATGCTAAAATGTGCTGGCTTTATGCCCTTTACAGCTATAGTTACTTCAAACTAAATGTACAGTCACAATATTAAAACAGCCCACCTCCTATTGCTGCAAAGCTGATCTGACCTGTTAGTATATCGGCACAGTGGTTCCTGTGGGTTGTGTGGTGGGGCTTCTGTGGACCAGTCTTCTTCAGAGGCCTCCCTCAGATGCTTATAAGTTCAGGATCAATTGAAGCAAGCAAGCTAGCAAGCAAAAGTTTATTTATATATAGCACATTGCAGATGGAAGCACAATGAGCTGCACAAAACATGAGCTACCACAGTGGACACAGCTGTAGCAGTACATAGGCAATGTAAAATTAAGAGTGTAGAATGATGTACAATACAATTAAGCAGAGCAATCACCAATAAAATCAAACAAAAGGGCAACAATAGAATTACAAAAATTATATAAAACCTATAAGGCTCAAGTCACACAGGTCTAGAGATCAGTCAGCTACCGTACCCTTAGTTTGTAACTAACTAACTAGGTTACCAAGGGGCCACCGATCTGTCTGTAGGCCTGCGTGACTGAGGTCTAAGTTAAATCCATAAAGAGATTTAGAAAGAAGATTCAGAAAGTCAATTAATTCCAAAAATATAGCAGACACAATGACAAAAAACATATGTAAAATCAAAGTAGTAGAATTAAAGATGGGTATTAAGATTAGACATTAAAATTAAAAGTGAAAAAGCAAGCAGATACTGAAAACACTGATCATGTTGAAGCAGAGTAAATATGGTTTGGTAGGTTGTACCAGTGGATTTAAGAGTATCGGTGAGACCAGGGCAATAACCAGGTGGTGTGATCTTGATTGAAAAGTTCAGCTGCTTTAAAGCTTATCACACAGATACTGAAGTAAAAGAATTAAAATTTTAAATACAATTCCAAAAGCCAATGTAGTGACCTCCTTACAAGTGTGATGTGGTCAGATTTCTTTCTTTCTGGCAGCGATACTGTGGGCACAGACATTTAGCCAGGTATGGATAAAAATTTCTAAAGTCTACAATATTTCTTACATGATAAAACCAAGCTGTAAACCAGATGCCTCGGACTCTTCAGTGTGTCGCCCTAAACTATTTCTGAGGTCTGGGCCTTTCTATGTGCAGGGAGAGTATTGCTGTCCAGGGTGCTGTTGCCATTTGTTTCACTTGATCTGCAGCAATTTTCACGTGGGTGTTAAGTGAGAAAATATTAATCACAATAATAGCTAGTCAGACTTAAATAGTTGCTCCATCCCAACCACTTACAACAGTAAAGTCTATCCACGAATACATGAATTGTACTCCTATGATAATAGAATAAAGGAGGAAACTTACTTTGGCTTGTGTATATTTTTCTTATCATACATGCATAACTTTGCTTACTTTCATTTTCATTTGCAAGACATTCGCTTGTAATTAAGTAGTTTTTTGTGAAGTGGTATCAGTATTTCCACATTATCTATAAATATATATATCCTAAAATACTTCAAGAAAGTCAAAGTTAAAGTGAAATACTCAATATGCTTTAGGTCTGTTTTGATCCTTGATGACAAAAGTTGGCTATGCTTCCGTTGTTTTAGACATCAGCTCTGGCAAACTGGCAACTTGGTAAAAAAGAAATTGATTTTTGAAGTCGGCGTGTGATATTTTAATAAATAGCAGGGAACCTGGGGTTAGAGTCTACATGTATACTAATGAAAAGCTAGACTACAGTCTGTTCTGTCCTCTCATTTATACTGTAAATGTGTGCTGTAATTTGATATCTGTAGCTTGGCTTAGAAATGTTTCTGCTGAGGATGTTATTGGCTTGACTTGATTATGTTCAGGCATAAATCACAACACGTGGTCAGAATGGCTCCTGTGGGGAATCACTGCTTATTGCTCTGTAACGTTCAAGTTATTGTTTTCCAGCTTGCACAAAGGCGCAAAGATTATATGCAGTGCAGGATATACAGTGTTTGTTATCAGCTTCTGTCTGTTTTCCTCTCGCTCTCCAAGACCAGTCAAACAGCTCTGCTCTGTTAATGAGCCTCAGCTCAGCTAGACCTTTTTTTTTACCTCGTTAGTTCAGCTTATTATATTGAAAAGAAAGATTAGCTAATTTTTACCCGAGGAGCAAAAGAGTTTACATACTATTGCACACAGACAACAACAAATGTGACTCTGTCTGATCTTATTTCACTTAAGCCCAAGTCCAAGTGTAGCTTTACTTGGTCTTACTGCACACAAGCAGCAACAAGGATGAGTTTACCTAGACACAGAGCACATAACTAGCAACAGGTGTGAGTTTACCTGGTCCTAGTCAACACAAATTGTAACAAACACAAGTTTAACTCGAGTAGCTGATTAACAATGTATACATTTTTTGGCCTGGACTTCTGCATAGTTGAGTTGTGTTCACCTAAAATATATAATTCTTAATGTTGCAAAGCTATTTAGGCTGTTAGAAAAACACTGTTTCTCTTTACTGGTATTTACAAGCACATGCAGGTGGTTTGAAATGCAGGTGTAATCATAAAATTAATTGAACATCTATCCTACAAAGATCATAGTCTAATGAATATACTGTTTTTCTAATACAGAACTCAGACCTGACATTGCATCAGCTTCTGTTTTAAACTGACCTGAAATACCATTGCTGGTGACGAGAGCTGGGTCCTTCAGCTAGTACTCTGCAGGTCACGGTTAACCAAAAGGCTGGGTTTACTACATTCATAGGGTTGTTACTGTGGTGTATCCCAGACCTGAATTTTGGTACATAGCAGCATGCCATACAGCAGAGTTGAAAGGGTAGAAGCTTTTTACCCACAGCATTACAATCTCAACTAACCTCCCAACCTACGTGCTTGATATGACTCCTTAAAACAAAGGCGAGACAGAATGAGACTGTCACTGTTTGTATACTAGCACAGTGACACACAGCCCATAGGAGCTACTGGCAATGCTGTAGGCTATTTTGTTAAATTCTTGCTCAATCATTATTAATTCATGAGTCGTCAGTGTTTGTGGCTGTTCTCTCTTTGGAGCTCTCTACAATAACTTGGTAGTCTACAAAACAACAAAGTGCTGATGTGAGTACAAGCATTAAAATAAGCAGTTTCTTGCTTTACTTTCAGTCCATCGCTGCCTCCTGCTGTATTTTTTCATTTCTGGTCGTTTTCTTCAGTCTGTCTCTTCATCTTGTTGTTTGTCTCTCCTTTGAAAATCCCCCTGGGTTCATGTACTGCCAACAAGTCCTTTTGTCCCTGCAAATGACATTTAAATGTTAACATCACTGTGGGTGTCCCCAAATTCTCACAGTGTACTTTGTCACTTCCCACCGTCTCTGCTGTGGCTGCTTCTTAAGGCTAGTTTCTGTGTGTAATAATATATTTTTAGTTGCTGTTGGCAAATCTTGGTGAGGGACATGGAGACAATTGTGTATGCTTTCATCTCATCATGAGTGGTTTACTGGCCTTTTTTATTTGACTCAAGACAATAATTTGTTGAATGATTGTAAACTGTGCAAAAGTCATTTGCCAGATTTTTTATCAGTATGTTTTAGAATAGACTTAAGATGTCATAGCCTTGCTCCTACCCACGTGTCCGTCTTCGTGGTACCATATGCACCAGTGAGTACCTTGAGCTCCTTGGGCAGACATCTTTTATCTTCCAGGGTCTCAGCTAAAAACTAAGAGAGACAGAGATTTGCAGTCAGGGCCCGGAGGCTCTGGAATGAGCTCCTTAGGAAACCAGACCAGCTGTGTCAGTCACATCCTTACCTTTATGTCAAAGCTTTTCTCAGTTTTACTTAAGTTTGAATTTCCTTTAAAGGTGTGAACAATGTCTGCAATTTCTACTGTTAGCTTTTTTCTATTCTAATATTTTGTTTTATTTCAGTTTCTATGGGAAGCATGGATTTTGTAACATGGATTTGGAAACGTGTTATGTAACCTTTCAAACATCTCCAGCCCTTTACCATACAGTCTACGCTCTGTATGCTCTGCACTTAATGCACAAACATGGTGTTATTCTTATCTCACCTTGTGAGATAAGATTGTAATTAAATAACTGTCAACTAGGGACACAGATGCTGGGATTAAATCTGCTGGCAGCGTCTTATACTTTAGTTAAAATTAAATGAAATCTTGCCACATCCTCAGAGGAATATCTTTTCCTGCTTCTTTTTTGTCAACACATAGTTAACAAAAACCAAAAAATGAACTCAACCGTCCAGTACGAGTGCTTGGATTTGAAAGAAATTGATCCTGTGTATGTCACCACATTTAGTGATGAATGCTGGACTTAAACTGTTTGATTTAAAGCCACTTGTCTGACTGGAAAAACC
This sequence comes from Rhamphochromis sp. 'chilingali', assembly GCF_963969265.1. Taxonomy (NCBI): domain Eukaryota; kingdom Metazoa; phylum Chordata; class Actinopteri; order Cichliformes; family Cichlidae; genus Rhamphochromis; species Rhamphochromis sp. 'chilingali'. The sequence goes on along the minus strand of NC_137930.1, from coordinate 35,135,205 downwards.
ATTCTGCTTGGGTGTGACTGCATGCAGCAGGATGCAAAATGCTCTTCCATATATCTGTTTGCAGAAGCGCACTGCCTAATGTTACACATTTCTCTGCTCTCCTTTATCCGCGTTTAATTGATAAGTGAATTCATTTCAGAATCTGTTTCTGTTGCTCTTCATAATCAGCATCTGGGTAGAGACTGCCTGTATGTAAACAGAGCCCGAGAGTATCACTCATTTTCGCATGTCTCATATCGCAGTCATTAAATGAATCCGCCGGGGACCACAGTGCAGAGTCGAATTAACAAAGCAAACAAAAATATGTGATTCATTCCTCTGCCTCCAACCCCTCCCACCTGCCTCTTCTCTCTCCCTCTCACCCACATCCCTTTCTTACTGTGGCACTCATTCCCCACTGCTGCCGTGTATCTTCCATAAGCCCAGAGAGGCATTGTCATGTCGTCTTCCAGTTTCTATGGTGACGAGGTGCGATCTGTCGCGAGCGAGTCTCTCGCCTCATCGCTCCTCACTTGCCCAAATGACTTTTAAGCATGTCCACTTTCTCTTTAAATGACACTGTGATCCAGTGGACACACATTTCGCTCACTCAGTCAGCCTTCGTGTCAACTCGTCACATTCAAATTTATTTTATCAGTTATAATTAGGTACAGTAATGAGACAGTAAAGTTTGGATTATGATGTAAATAATAGTCTAGAACGTCCAAAAGATTTGGGAAAATGTTTAATTCTGCTGCTCATGCAAATCGTTTATTGTAACTCTTATCCAAATGTGAGGCTAAGATGAGTAGGTAATTGCCTATATATTTTCTATTTCTTTACCTGAACATTTCTGTATGGCAGTGGGCGTATAACAATTCAGTGCAAATGAATTATCCGTGTGAGAATACACAATTAATTCCCTGTTAATAAAAAGACATTATTGGATTTTGACTGATGGTCACCACAGGATGATGTTCAAAACAGTTGAAAAAAGAAGTTAACATCTTGTCTCATTTCTCACCTACATACAGCTGGCCAATCACAGTGTGAAGTGGGTGCGAATACTGGCTAGAGAGACAAATGATCAGATCCATCAAAGGTGTTCCCAGAGGGCATTGCTGAAACCTTCTGAGCCATCTGGCAAGCACCTCAGTCAGAGTGTTTCATTGGTGAGAGGACCCAAATGTAGGACAGCAGGCAGGTGGAGCCTTTAATGGATGTTGTGAAAACCACAGATGGAGAAAGTCCAAAGGGCTGGAACAACAAAGCAGGAATGTAGAAAAGGGGAATGAGACATGTAAAGAGCCACTGGTGGACACAGAGAAAGAAAAAACAAAGGGAAAGGCGGGGCTACACTGGAAAAGAGATCCAACAGGAAGTAACCAAAAGTATAACACTACAACATGAAGAGTAATGGGGGCATTATGGCTCAGTTATGGAAGTGCGTGGGCAACTTTGGACTCCCGGTCTACCTGCAGAGAGTGTCTCATTTGTACACTAGTTTGTGCTGCTATATCGCTGCAAATATATTATAAGATCCTGTACATTATACTGTTATACTTATATAATATAGAGAGACATTTTTCTTATATTCTTACATTTATATATCTTATTCTAGTCAGTGCACTGTAGTTTCATTCTCGTGTGCACTAACTGTTGTATGTTCTGAATGACAATACAGTAGCTATTCTAGTATCAATAATATGTGTTACAACGACCTGTGGGCTACTCTTGCCTGTGCTGTTTAGAAGAGCAAAGTTTTAACATACACGCAAAGTGTTAAAAACAACAAAAAGCATCCACTGCAGGCACTGTCTGTACTTTTCATACAGTACTCTGAGCTCTCTTCTGTGTTGCAGCCCACTTGTTAAACGAGCCAGCATTGGAACGCTGCACAGCATCATCCATGTCAAGCACCGTGCAGTTAGGATTTTGGAGGACTGCACAGGCCACTTAAGGTTGTGCTTCTGCCCCAAATATTAAAATGTGACAATATGCAGCATTTGGAAGCCACACACCTCTAATTCCCAATGTCTGTGATACCATGTCAACTACTGACATTTGAAGAGTAACAAAAAAAGGTTTGAGGTACATAGGGTTGTCATATTCATTATGGGCTTTAATGTGTCTGCCATTAGTATTTTCTGTTTTCAAAGATCTAATGCAATCACTGTCAGTTTTATTTGAGCTAATGCAGTTTTTTAATGTTTCTGTTCCTTTATCCTTCAAACTCATTGTGATCGGTTTTATCCAGCGACAGCCAACAACCTCCAGCAACTGTTCGGGTAATAAAGATTTTTCCCTAATCACCAGAGATTGTTGCCGTCACTTACAGGTATATAACCTATGGCATTTGTTATTTCCCAGTTTTGCAGTTTTTTGTTTTTTTAAAGCAAGTCAAAGCTTTAAAATAAACATATTAAGCATACCCACAAGTAAATCATTACGACAAGACGAGGTATGTTTTGAAGGACCTGCATTTCCTGTTTGTGGTTTCTTGTTGCTTACACTTCACACATATCCTACTCCTCTGTGTTTAATGTGGTTGGTTTCAGGTCCAAGATGTTAAATTCATAATTTTTGAAGGCAAAGGAAGTTTGTTTCTCTCGCGGATCATTCCAGCCAACTACCCCTTTTCAGCGTGTCTTTCTTTCTCTTCTTCTGCCCATTGTAATGATCCTGTATCATGTCAAAACAGATGTCTCTTTAGCTGGAGGCATTAGCCAAACACACACCTGCTCTCTCCTTCCCAGACAGAAAGCTGTGAAATGACTTTGGAGCATGTTACATTGTCACTCGTCCAGCTGCTGCTGAACCCCAGGCAGGTGCTGGCATGCAGACGTGACTGGCACCAGCACATGCGTACATGTTAATACACCCCTACATGAGTGTGCGTACACTCGCATGTCCACAAACCCGCTGACAGAACACACCATGATAAATGGCACTTGCTTACACTTGCACACTTTAATTACCACAGACATGGCTAGTGCTCAAATACATTTTGCACTTTATTAGCTAAAGGACAGATGTGCTCTTAAAGGGATAGCAGTTTGAGTACATAACCAGTCCCACTCTAATGGTGCTATTATAATAATGATAGATTAGATGACTCAGTTTCATATCTGAAACATTTTCCTTCACTTCTTCTGCTCTTTCTTTTTTTTTTGTTTTTTTTTTTGGCCTGTCCCGTTTGGCTCTTTTGCCATCAGAATTGTTGTCTAAAGGCAAAGAAAGATGCCCAACGGATTTACTTTACCAAACTGACCATCCCAGCCTTGCCGTAATGGTCCATTTGATTCACCTTTTATTGTTTATTTTATTTTCACTTACTGAATACGGGACAGACTTGACTGGGGGAAAGAAGGGGAGAAAGAAAGAGGGAAAGAGAAGAGGGACGGGGGAGAAGGGCAAAAGACAAAAACCAACAGAACGGGCAGAGAAAAAAAAATGCATATATCAATCACCTGGGTCACCTGCTGAGAAAGAAAAAAGAAAGCAAGCAGAAGAGAACAAGAGTAATAGAATAAACAACATCACAATGATATATGGGAATATGACAGTAAATACTAAATGTTAAACATTATTGTGCAGCACATAAGATCAACAGAACACAGTGTGCTTTGAGGTAGGAGCCAAAAAGGGTGTAGTTTGTGGGTGTGATCACCCGTGTGTACACCTGTGAGCATGGACGCGCTTGTTTTTTGTTTTTTTAAAAGGTTCCTTCATGTAATAATCTGCTAGAGGGTGTGGGGGGGGCCACAGCCCCGTCCTCCAGGGCGTGAAGCAGGTGTGGAGGAGATCAAAACTCCAGACATCCAGAGGCCCCCAGAACACAAGAGACCAAGGAAGACCAACAGAGGGGCAGCTGCGCCACTGTCCCGGAAAGAGCTGAGGAGAGTCCCAGATGAGGGCTCACTCAGCAGCCGCGGAGCAGAAGCCAGGGGGAGTTGCAGTGACGCGCCCGTGAGCTCCGCCGGCAGCCAGCTGCGCCTGAGTGACCGAGCCCCAGGCCGAGAGGCCGGGGGCACCCCACCTCCGAAGTGGCCCGAGCGAGCCCCAGGCTCCAGGCCCCGATAAGCGGCCGCCAAGGAGTGAGCCGGTGTGTACCTGGACGCCCATCCCCGGACACAAAGAACCACCAACGCACCGATGTCTGAGGGGGTCCGCCACTGGCAGGGGAAGTGGTGGTAGGGGGAGATAGGCCTCCAAACCTTGGAGGGCCTGAGATGTCCCCAGAGAGGTGGCGCCTGACACCCAACCTGACATATAGACACAGACATACAGGCACACACAGATACAAACATCCATTCCCACCCTCATGCTCTCATATGCACTTACTCCACACTCAACCAACGTGGAGACAGACATAAAGAGACGTTGTACACACGATCACACTCCCCAAGCGTACTCTGCAAACCGGGTCTAGGTGCCCTCGCCCCTGGAGGGGGGAACTGCACCCAGACCCAGGTGGTGTTTCCCTTTTCCCTGCGGTGGGGGGAGGCAGACCGCCCCGACTCCGCAGCAGCAGGAAGGCTCCACACTCCAGACCGCAGTCGGACGGCCAACTCCTCCTCCTAGCCCCCCTGCTCCAGCAGGTCGCAGAGAATGGGGGTGAGAGAAGACTCCAAACCTCCCTCCACCCGCTCATTGTAATGTTGATGCATGTGTGTTCTAAGGTGCATTTAAAACCCAGGAGGGCATGGAGCTACCTGCCAGAGAGCAGCAGGTAAGCGCATGGTCCCTCCTGCTAGCCCTCAATGTCTACGTGTATTTAAAATTGAGAGGTGGGCAGCGATGCCAGGGGTGGGGTGTACACCCTGATGGTACTTTGGACTCCGTGTATCGTGCCCACCCCCAAGATCCTATATGTATGTGTAATGAGAGTGTGAGTAATGTGAATGTCTAAGTTGTGGGATAAAATTGAGGCAGAGGCAGCCAGAAGGGGACAGAGGGGGGGTAGCCTCCTCTGCACCCTGGTGACATACCCCTACTCCAAGGCCCTGCATGTGTGGGTGGTTGTGGTGGAGCGGGAAGAGGGAGGCAGCTGGAGATGGGGAGGGAAGGAAGGGAGGGGCAAGTGACCCCTCCCTGGGGCCAGCTCCCCCGCTGACCCCAGTAGGCACCCCCATACTCCGCGACCCGCCAGGGAAAGGGGGCCCAGGCCCATCCAGACCGGGCCCAGTGCAGCAGCGCCGCCCGGCCCCACAGAGCCCGGGACAGTCCACCCAACCCCACCACAGAGAAAACTGCACCCACCCCACCATCCACTCATCTTCCAGACTACATAAGACAATAAACACCCAGGCTGAGATCTTCCTCCACCTCTCCTGTATCTCCCCCTCCTGCAGAGGGAGCTCCTGAGGAGAGGAAAGCTCCTGCAAGATGTGACAATCTCCCCCACCAGTTGAAGAGCCCCCCAGGTGGCTCGACGCACCGGCGGCACCCTGCTCCAGGGCTGGGCCCCCATGCACCCACCCGCCCACAACCCCGGCAACACACCAACCAGGACCCAAGCCCCCGAGGCCCAGTCCGGGTCCCAGCCCAGAGACGGAGCGCCCCCAGAACCGCACGCCCATCCCGTACCCACCCAGGGCCAGCCAGGCTACCAGGTCAGTAACCCACGTCCGTCAGCACAGACCCTCCCCTAGCCCCGCTGCACGCAGCCGCGAGGAAACAGTCACCGGAGAGCCAACAGAGCCCCTAACCGGACATGACCGCTACCCCGGGTTGAGCCCCCCAAGGAAGATGCCTCCGGGGAACCCCCCGACGCCCTAAGCCTGTCCCTACCCCCACACCAATCACAACAGTGAAGGCGGGACCAAACTATGACCCCCCACCCCCACTAGGTGATGGAGCTGATCAAAGGAGCCCAGAGCAATTGATCTGATGTGGTGGCAGAGGCTGTATCAAGACTAATGTAATCTAATAGATAATTTCTATATTGGTTAGAATTAAGATTATTTTTATTTTTCCAGTTCATGAGGACTGTTTTCTTGGCTATGCATAGGGCAGTGAAAACCATATGGGCGATATTCTTTTCTGAAGTGACATTATCTAAGCTGCCCAACAAACACACTAAGGGGGAAGTTGGAATGTTACATTTCAGACACTTCGATAAGTCTTCACATATCTCGCGCCAAAACTTCTGAACTGGTGGACAGAACCAAAGAGCGTGGATATAATTGTCCGGTGAATTGGTTTGGCAGTGTGAGCAGTTGTTGGTAGACGTAAAGCCCATCTTGAACATCCGATGACCTGTATAGTGCACTCTATGTAATATTTTGTATTGAATTAATTGAAGACTGGGATTTCTAATTAGATGAAAGGTTTTTAAGCAAATCTGAGACCAGAAGTTTAGGTCTAAGTTAACTGATAAATCCGCTTCCCATTTTGCAATAGGAAGTGATATTGATTCATCTGTTTTAGAAAGCATTCTGTATATTTTGGATAGTAATTTGGGGGGTTTAAGAGTAAGAAATTGAACCACACTTGGTGGTGTTTGTAGTTCAACTTGACCCGGTTTAAATTTCTTTTTTACTATGGATTTAATTTGTTGATATTCTAAAAATCTTTTCTTGTTGATCCCATATTGTGTAACTAGTCCGTCAAATGAAATAAATTCTGTTCCTTCTAGTATATGTTCTAAATATTTGATTCCTTTATCACTCCAATCTGAAAAGTTTATCATATTATTGTTTTGTAATATGTCAGGGTTGTTCCAGATAGGTGTACGTTTGCATGGGATTAATGAAGACGCCGTCAATTTTAGAAACTCCCACCATGCTGTCAGAGAAGAGCTGATGTTGATGCTTTTAAAGCATTCATGTCGTTGGATGTTTGAGCTGATAAATGGTAGGTCTGAGATCTCTAGATTATTGCAGAGTGCTTGTTCTACATCTAGCCAAGGTTCATCTAAGAGGGTGTGTTTTAGCCATCCTGAGATAAACTGAAGCCTGTTGGCTAAGAAGTAGTGCTGAAAGTTAGGCAGTTCTAGTCCTCCTTTATCCTTGGTCTTTTGTAGTGTTTTTAAGCTTATACGTGGGGGTTTATTTTTCCAAAGGAATTTGGACATACATGAATCTAGAGATCTGAACCAATCTTGTGGCGGTTTAGTTGGGATCATTGAGAATAAATAATTTATTTTTGGTAAGACCATCATTTTTATAGCGGCAACCCTTCCCATGAGTGATATGGGTAGACATTTCCATCTAGCCAGATCATCTTCTACCTTCTTTAAAAGTGGGATATGGTTTAATTTAGTTAGATCTGCAAGCTTGGGAGAAACATTAATACCTAAATATTTTATATTTCCCGATTGCAGTGGTGTAGAAGAGGAATTATGGAAGGAGCAATTAATCGGTAGGACTGTAGATTTTGACCAGTTAATTGAGTAATCTGATATTCTTGCAAAAGAGTTTATCAATTCAATCACCCCAGAGATATTGGTTTGTGAATTTTGGAGAAAGAGTAACACATCATCCGCATAAAGGCTGATTTTATGTTCCACGTTCTTGCATTTTATGCCCTTAATTACTGAATTCTGTCTAATTGCTGCTGCTAGTGGTTCAATAAAAATTGCAAATAGTGAAGGGGAGAGTGGGCATCCCTGCCTGGTGCCCCTCAAGAGACAGAAGCTGGAGGATGTCTGGTCATTTGTTCTAACACAAGCTGTTGGGGAATTATATAATATTTTTAACCAGTTTATGAAAGAGGATCCAAAACCAAATTTGTGTAAAGTTGCAAATAGAAATTTCCAGTTAACTCTGTCAAATGCTTTTTCTGCGTTTAAAGAGAATATTGTAGTTTCTAGGTTTTTACTGTATGAGTAGTCTATCAAATTAAGTAATCTACGTGTATTTGTTGATGAGTGCCTACCTTTTATGAAACCAGTTTGGTCAGGATGAATTAAGAGGGGGGTTATTTTCTCCAGTCTCTTTGAGAGAGCTTTGCAGATTATTTTAAGGTCTACATTTATAAGGGATATTGGACGATAGCTTGAGGGATATACAGGGTCTTTGCCTGGTTTTAGCAGGAGATTAATGTTTGCAGAATTCATATTTGATGGAAGTCTGCCCTTTTCTTTAATTTCCAACAACGTTCTGTAGAAAACTGGTGCTAGAATCGACCAGAATTCTTTGTAGAATTCTGCAGGAAAGCCATCTGGACCTGGAGCCTTATTATTGTGCATACTTATCAGGGCTTCTTGGAGTTCACCTGGTGTCAGTGGTGAATCCAGTGCCATTGCTTGAGTGTCCAATAATTTTGGAAGAGTTATGTTGTCCAAAAACTGATCAATTTCTTTTTTAGATGGGTTTATTTGTGGTGAATACAACGTTTTATAGAAATCCCTGAAAATGTTGTTTATTTGTATCGGATCATATATTGTGTTCCCAGATGAATCTTGAACAGCACATATAGTTGTTTTTTCTTTATTTATTTTTAGCTGGTTTGCTAGAAATTGACCGGATTTATTACCATGTTCATAATTTTGTAGGCGTAGTCTTTGTACTAAGAATTTTGTTTTTTTATCAATTATCTCATTTAATTCTAGTTTTGTTTTGCGTATTTTGTTCAATGTTTCCTGATCTTGGTGGGACGCGTAGGCTTCTTCTAGTGATTTGATGTTTTTTTCTAATTCCTGAATATTTTTGTTTTCTTTTTTCTTTTTATGTGATGAGAAAGAAATTATTTTACCTCTCATCACAGCTTTCCCTGCTTCCCATAGAACAGAAGCTGATGTTTCGGGAGTGTCATTATAGTTCAAATATGAAGTCCACTCTTTTTTAAAATATTTAATAAAGTCTTCATCTTTAAGTAGTGATATATTAAATCTCCAGTTTTTTCTTGGCGTAGTATTATTCTTGTGCATTAGTGTTAAAGATACAGGACCATGATCGCTGACAGCTATAGGGTGAATCTCAGTGTCTGAAATGTCGTTCAGCAGTGAGCTGCTGACCAAAAAATAATCCAGACGAGAGTAGGAGTGATGGACATGTGAGAAAAAAGTATATTCCTTACTGGTGGGGTGAAGGGAGCGCCATGCATCGCAAAGACCAAAGTCGCTCATATATTGTTTGATTATATTTGTGGACTGCCAATTACGCTGAGTTCCCGCTGTATTGAGCCTATCCATGTCTTCATTTAGTCCAAGGTTGAGGTCACCTCCAAGAACAAGTGTGCCATCTAAGTGTTCAGAGAGTGCACTGAAAAAACCGTGAAAGAATGAGGGATCATCAACATTTGGACCATATACACTTGCAATACATAGCTTTTTATCACGTATAGATAGTTTAATGATTAAGAATCTGCCCTCTGGATCTATAACTGTATCGAGTACTGTGAAATTAATATTTTTATGTATTAAAATTGCTGCTCCCCTTTGTCTAGAATTATAACAAGCTGAGAACACATTAGGAAACTCAGGTGTTTTAAGTTCATTCGAACCTCTAAGAGGTCTGTGGGTCTCTTGTAATAGGACAACATCTGCCTGTAGTTTTTTGAGTTGGTTAAATATTTTTAACCTCTTTTCTCTGGAGCCAGCTCCATTTATATTCCATGTAATGAACCTCAGTGTACCCATAGATGTTTGTGTATAACTAGGGATGTATGCTGTGTGCGTCGCTTAGACAGGTGGAGAGAATACGTCACTTGTTCATAAATAAAGAGAAGGAGAGAGAGAAAAAATGTGTGGCGAGATGCTCCCTGAGTCTGACTTTGTGTATGCATAGTTACTAATATGAGTAGGCTTGGCTTAAGTGTGTGTGTATCTTATATGACTGTGTGCGCTGTCTGACTGATGTAAATTATTTTCATCAGGTACACTTTTTCCATTGATGCATGCAAGTACTTCCCAGCAAAGTAGAGTATTTCTTGGACTTATAGTTTCTGCAAATATGTGTGTGCTTGTTCCAAAAAGGCACTTTATTAGTTTGGATTATGACAGTTCAATTTCTCTCTGTTCAGTCACGACCACCATAGCCATCTGCTGTAATTTCTAATTGGTAGTTTGGCTCTTCTGGAACCTTCCCACCCTTCCACACCCATATATGGAAAGCATACGGTAGGGAGAGCAGCAGCAGTAGGACTTGGAGCAAAGAGACTTATAGATGTTCAGCACCTGCTTTCAGCATCAGCTGATGTGGCTGAGCTTGAGTTTTATGGCCTGCCTGAACTAATACGCTTCAGGTTAAGGGCCATATATAGGCTGCATCAGAACCAAATATCAAACATTACAATAAGAACACATGAAAAAGACACCTTTCATATTTCTAAAAAAGTACTCAAAGACTCTCTGCTCACGCAAGCTCTGTCAAGCTTAATCAGCTTAACTGGCAAAGAGATACATAAATGTTTATAATGGTTATGCTATTCCCTCCAGAATTCATTAAGATAAAATCCTATTTTTCCTCCTTGGGGAATGAGGGGTGTAGTCATTTCCTTCATCTTTCATACTGTTTTAACCAGATTTGAGTTTTACCATACCATATTGCTTTATTTATAAATCACTTAAAAAAAAAACCCCAACAGGGCTGACCAAAGTGCTGCACAATGACACCAAATATGAAAGGCCAAAACAGCCCAGAGGGTAAAAGATAGAAGTTAAAACAATAAGGAGTACATAAAAAGTAGCTTAAAGCACTTTGAGTCCTGTAGCAAATCAGATCAAGAATCAAGATATTCTCGCGTCTCTCCTCTGCTCCTCTCGTCGTGGTGAGACAGTGAACAGAGGAGGGAAACTGGCATACAAAAAAACCCACCTCAACAATGTAAACAGACTGAATCTTATATAGCACTTTTCTACTTTACCTGAGCGCCCAGATTGCTTTATACAACATGTCTTCATTCATACATGCCTTACTCACCCATTCATAAAAGCATTGTTTTCTTGTCCTAGAGGTTCTTTGGACTAGGGCACTCGTGCTTTACACACTGCAGTAGCTTTACTTAATCGGGTGCATGATCAAGTGGACAGTTTTATTTGTGGGAATTCAGTTTTTATGGAGTTATTATTATGTTTTATTTTGAGAGATGACCTTTTCTTGTTTCTAGAGCAGTATGCTTCAAACCATAACATGTATAACCGTGAAGCTGGTGAACAACAGAAAGTAATTTTGATGCAACACAAAAGCCGCCTGTTTGGTAGTCAGCTCTGCGGAGTAATCAGGCAACAATTCCAGTACGGAAATGAGAAAAAGAAAATTGTGAAGTGTGAAAAATGTGCTGGAACGATTCTGACATATATTGACAACACCACAATAATAGGCTACACATCGCTGTGGATTTTGAGATCTCACTTCCAGGTACATAAAGGAGGTTCATTGTTCACAAGCTGTATTCTTTTCCCTTTCCTTCACCTTTTCCTTGTGATAATACAAAACTCTTACATGTGAATGTATTCAAATTTTGTGACTGAGGATGTTTTCAAACAGCGTGACGGGCAGCCTGGCAAACAGACTGAAACAAACACTCAGGCTGGCCCTCAGCCACAGAAGCAGTTGGTAAACAGGTCCAGCTGATTGATTTGGTCCATTCTTCTGAATTTCTATCGCATATCTGATTGTTTCTCTGTTTAGATGTATTGTTCAGCTTTGTCTTTGTGATTTTTTCTCCTCCTCTTGCACTATATTGCAGGTTTCTGAACAACAATATTAATGCGCACATCTTTTAAGTAAATCTTAATGTGTGGATATTGATACACTTGTCTTGATTTTGTAACCTACAGACTTTCAGCTTAACACACTACACTCACAAAAGCAGTCAGATTCTTTGCGGTGGTGATGTTCAGGTGCATCTTGTTCTCTTTACCAGTCCATAAGATGAGTCCATACTGGATTCCACTCATGGGAAACTGAAGGTACTGGAGTTAAGGTCCTTTCAAATAGCATCATGTTTATGTTCTTAAGAGGAACACCCCTGTTTTCATGGCCTCAACAGTGGGAATGTTCGGAAGGCTCAGATGTGTACGCAGCTTCCCTTGTTAGAGAATCAAATTTGCCAGAATGCTGGAAAGCATACTTTCTCATTACCTTATTAAAGCACTGTACAATTGTGACACTGTAAATTGTTCAAAAGAGAACTAAATACCTTCTGAAGTAAACTCTGTGCAACTGGATGATTAAATTAAAGTGGCCAAACATGTTGCCATCAGCCAAAAGAATAACATAACAGCATAACAGATGAGAGTAAAGCCTGCAAACGATTCCTGAGGCCAAACAAATGTCCCCTTTATTTAACTATCTAACACATTTGGGCAATAATACAACTTTACAGCTACATTAGGCAACTTTTTTGTACAGTTAGAGACAAAGGGAACATGGCACAGTTTGAAAAAAGGGAAAAATGAGGAGTTGTGCACTTTAGGCTGTGCAGAAACCATAATTACACATCCTGCAGAAGGTTAGCGTAGCATAGACATAACATAAAATCAGTAGTGTTCAGAAAGCAGTGCACAAGACTTACAGCCTACATATACATGTAAGGAGCATGAAAACTACACGCAGCTTATGTAGATTTGCATTAATTAAAATAAAGTGGCCACCTGTGGAGACAAGAGGTAAACTTTTTCACTCCAACAGCCAAAAGGTGATCACATTTATCTATGTGAGCCCTGATTATTGACAACTAGAAAAAAAACAAATGCAGATTATTCCTACCTCTTACTTTGATAGGTGAGGCAGCCAACTGCACACGAAGTTCATAGACCAACCAGAATACTTTGGAGTTAAGTGTTTTTATCAACATTGAAAGGTGTCTCTTTTTAGCAGCACACACCTCTCATTTGTTCCTGTCACTGTCTTTGTCTCCCTTTCCTGACAACCAATGAACATGATAAATGATGACATGTGATCTTGACTTTTAACATAGTCTCATGCTATAAGCTTGTTACTGCGAAATGATTAATTTTCTGTTTGGTAAGCTTTCTTCTCATTGGCTGCCCCGTGTAAACAAAAGGTTTGAACAGCAGGTGGGTTTAAACACAGCCAAAAATAAAAATAAATTGCCAGAAATTGAGTGTTTGCTACCTAAGACTGTTGAGTTGGAGGGTTTTCCCTGAAGAAGGAGCTGATTATTGCTCCTTTTTAAAATGTTTGTTAAATTTCTTTTTAGAAATCTACTAAATAAATACAGCCTAATTATGTGTGAAACAATGCACTAACCTTGTTATCTGAAACTTTGTGTGTGTTTAATATGAGCATCCACTGTTGTAATAATACAAATGACAGATTTACTTTAATTCAAAGTATACTGATAAGTGGAGCTTATTCAAAGTAAAAATTATTTGTAATTAACACCCTAATTAGCTTTTTAAAATTGGGTCCTCGAGCTCCTTTGTGTTTTATTTGTATTCTCAATTTATTGTTGTTTTGTTAGGAAGCGCGCATTGGGAGGGTTATAAGAGGACACACTGCACGCAGTGTCAGTGCCGTCTGTCTCTCGCTGGTCTTTCGACATTCACTCCGACCGTCCACACGTTGTGTTAGTGTGGCAGCTCCACATTAAGCAGCTCAGCTCTGTGTCGAGGCTTCCCGCTTTTTCTTCAGCTCTAGTTCTCCGACATAATAGAGAGACATGAAGTGTAAAGAAGGGAGGGAGCGTTAGGCTTGGGAAAAGGTTATCTTTGTGCACGTGTGGTTGATGCGCTCATGTGATCGTGATCACGTGATCATGTTTATGCAGTGTCAAATGGGAAAGAGGATAAATATATGAATCCATCGAATTTTACAGACGCAAAAGAAGATTTCCTTTTTTTTTTTTTTTTGCACATAAAAAAATCACCAACACTTATGTCTTTCTGCTTGTTGTGAGCCATAAGAAGTTCATAGGAATATTAGGAGAACTCTATTAGCTCTGATGTAATACTTTGTGTTATGTTTTTCTTCTTGGTTATATTATGCTGGGTGCTACTATTCCCAGACTGCTAATTAAAGTGTAAAGCTACTATATATGAAAACAAATGGTTATTATTTTCAGTGCACTGTATATCATTTATATTGTCAGAGCTCTTTCCAGTTAACATTCATCAGTGGGTTATTTTCTGATTTTCAAAAACATGTTGTTTCCAAAAGCAGAGTGTGTAAGTATCAATTGTAGCTCTGTTCTGTCTTCCACTGCCTCCGTCACTGGCTCGAATTCCTGTGATTTATCTTCTCATTACGAATGAGTTGCAGGCTGATTACTGCGTAGTTAATAGCTCAGTAATAGCCTTGTATAGACAAAGTGATTCATGAGTGTTGGTGTTCAGAACAGAACTCGCTGCATGGGTTCATTTTCAACATTGATTAGCTATTACCTGTATCCATAAGTTTATTTAGCCGAGTATATTTCTGTGTACAAAGGGAGGTGAGGTGTTAATGCCCTCATAATCTAACACACTATGTGTGATTTTTAAATGTGTTCTTTGATTACATGTACTGTAGGTATTGTGAATGTGCATATTAGCACTAATTTCTCTGACTATGTATATTTGCAGTATTTATAACATGTAATTCCTACTGCTTTGCCTTGCCAAGTACATTTTGGAGGGAGCGGTTTCACACAAGGTGCCCATTGCAGGAAGTCTATGGGGAAGCAGATAAGATAAGATAAGATAAGATAGAACTTTATTAATCCCTCGGGTGGGTTCCTCTGGGAAATTCGACTTCCAAAAAAAGCACAGCAACGACCGAAGTTACAGTTACAGAACTGTTTTATATATATATATATATATATATATATATATATATATATATATATATATACACACATATATAAATACAGAGACAAATATAAATAAAATATACAAAGGGGATAAATAGAATAAATAGGAATAAAAAATAAAAATACAAGTGAATTGCACATTTCAAGTATTGAGTCTATTGCACTGTTGACTATTTACAAAAAGTATTGCACAAGGTATTGTACAGTGAGGTGAAGAGGCACTACAGCTTAGTTGTTCCCCCCTCCTTTGTCCTCCTGTTTCCCCTCCCTCTCCCCTCCAGAGAGGAGTTAAACAGTCTGATGGCGTGTGGGACAAAGGAGTTTTTAAGTCTGTTAGTTCTTGTCTTGGGGAGAAGCAACCTGTCACTGAACAGACTCTTCTGATTGTTTATGGCCGTGTGCAGAGGATGCCCAGCATTGTCCATAATGTCCATCAGTTTCTTTAATGTCCTTTTCTCTGCCACTGTCACCAGAGTGTCCAGCTTCATGCCGACCACAGAGCTAGCCCTCCTGATCAGTTTCTCCAGCCTGGATGAGTCCCTCTTTGCTGTGCTGCTCCCCCAGCACACCACAGCATAGAAAAGTACTCCAGCAACCACTGAGATGTGTCAGTATTTGTCAATGACAGGTTATGTTTCCATTTTAAAGCTCTACAAAGACTTCAGTGAGATTGGAGGAGTAGTGCTAGCATATCTGACAGTTTTAAAACCTTTATGTTTTGCGTAAGATTTTTATTTTTGCTTTCTGTGTCTGTGTCTGTGACTCTCCACCATAGGCATCATTACCACAGCTTCAAATATCACTCAGAGCATTTAAGAATCAGTCTGTTATTTGCACTGGGTATTTTATTCTGAAAATTTCCCAGATTCTACATGCTATTCCTGTATCTGACTTCCTGCCCTTCTCACTTGGTCTGTGCAGCTTGACATGATTTCTATAAAACTAGAACTGGCTGAGTTTGTGTGTTGATATTGATGGTTGATAACTACGGATAACGTGGTGAATGACTTCAAGGACTTAGACCCAGGAGATTTGTTCATATCTTCTGTCTAATTAGCTTTAAGCTACTGTTAAGTTTTGACTTTACCAGATTTATAACAATTCAATCTTATAGAGACATGCCTTTGGCTCATTTTTTGGCAAATTTAACAGCATAGATGAAAATCACACTTTAAAAAAAAATACTTTTGAGTATAATAAATTCACCAGCTGCCATAAAAATCTTTCATGCAGATTATTTATTTAAACCTCACAGGTTAAATTTAATCAATACAAGATAAACATCATACATGATAACATCATATTTTCACCTTTTTCTGACTTCACTTAAAAACACGTCACAGTAGCAACTGTTGTTCTAAAACGATTTTCTGCGATTGTTTAAAGTTTGATCTGTTTCTTCTGGCAGTGAATTATAGATGTTTACACCCTGATGGAAGTGAGGCATGAAATCAGAAGTTCAAAGCATGTGAACAGATTAGAGACAGGTAGAAGAGGAACAGGACGCATTCTTGGCTCTGCGTGTCCGGTCCATTTCCTGTACCAAAGGACGACTCACTGTTTGTTCTCAGTGATGTTAAATTTCAAATTCAAATTCAAATTCAAATTTTATTTGTCACGTACACAGTCATACACAGTACGATATGTAGTGAAATGCTTGGACAACTGCTCGTGACCTAAAGAAAACAAAAAAGGAAAAGGCTATGAATAAGATAGGAAATAAATATGAAAAATTAAAAAGGGTAAATTTAACTAGGAAGGAATAAAATATAAATTAAGGTTAAAAATGAAATAACTGTACAACACAAATTAGAATGAAGGGTAAATTTAACTGGGAAGAATAAGATAAAGATAAATATATAAATTAAAGTTGAAAATAAAATAACTGTACAACAAAATACACAATACACAATATAGAACTATATAAGAATGTATGAAGAAATCTAAATCTAAATAAATATATACACAATAACAGCAGCTGTACAAGTATTAACCGGAAATGAAGAATATAGTGACCAGTGTTGTGCAAAAACAATGTCCAGAAAGTCCAGTGTGTGTGTAAGAACCATATGTGTGGGTCAGTACTGTGTGGTGGTGTGATTGAGAGACCGTATCGCCTGCGGGAAGAAGCTCCTCCTCAGTCTCTCTGTGTTGGTCTTCAGGGAGCAGAATCGCTTTCCTGACCTCAGCAGAGAGAACAGTCTGTTGTTGGGATGGCTGAGGTCCTTCACGATCTTCCTGGCCTTGGTCCAGCACCGCCTGCTGTAGATTGAGTGCAGGTCAGGGAGCTCGGAGCGGATGGTGCGCTCAGCTGACCGCACAACCCTCTGTAGAGCTCGTCTGTCCTGCATGGTGCTGTTCCCGAACCAGGTTAAGATGTTTCCCGTCAGGATGCTCTCTATGGTGCACGAGTAAAAGTTCCTGAGCACCTTGGAGGGCAGTTGGAAGTCTCTCAAGCGTCTGAGGTGGTAGAGACGCTGTCGGGCCTTTTTCACCACGGTGTTGATGTGACAGGACCATGACAGGTCCTGCGTGATGTGAACTCCGAGGTATTTGAAGCTGTCCACTCTCTCCACTGGGCACTCGTTGATGACGGGGGTCTGGTAGTTCCTCTCCTGCTTAGTGCTGAAGTCCACTATCAGCTCCTTTGTCTTACTGACGTTTAGAAGGAGGTTGTTCCTCTGGCACCAGTTCTCCAGATTCCTAATCTCCTTCAGGTAGGCCGTCTCGTTGTTATCAGAGATCAGGCCCACCACGACGGTGTCGTCAGCAAACTTGATGATGGTGGTGGAGCTGGTAGTGGCCACACAGTCATATGTGTACAAAGAGTACAGCAGGGGGCTCAGAACACACCCCTGGGGGGCTCCAGTGCTGAGAGTGGTGGAGGCTGAGACATGTCCGCCCATCCTTACTGCCTGTGGTCTGCCAGTTAGGAAGTTGGAGATCCACTGACACATAGATGAGCTGAGTCCCAGATGCTCCAGCTTGGTGGTGAGTGTGGAGGGAATTATGGTGTTAAATGCAGAGCTGTAGTCTATGAAGAGCATTTTAACATAATTCCCCCTTCTAGTGTCCAAGTGAGTGAGTGATGTGTGGAGGAGATGAGAGATGGCATCGTCTGTGGAACGATTTGGACGGTAAGCGAACTGTAGTGGGTCCAGTGTGTCTGGTAGTGAAGAAATGATGAAGTCTCTGACCAGGCGTTCAAAGCACTTCATCACTACTGAGGTGAGGGCTACAGGGCGATAGTCATTGAGAGAAGCAGGGTGGGGTTTCTTCGGGACAGGAACAATGATGGACTCTTTGAAGCATGTGGGGATCACCGACTGAGATAAAGAGATGTTGAATATCTCAGTGAACACAGGAGCTAGCTGGTATGCGCAGTCTCTGAGGATGCGACCTGGGATGCCGTCTGGTCCTGCTGCTTTCCTAGTGTTCACTCTCTTGAAGGCTCTCCTTACTTCATGCTCGGAGATGACGAGCACGTTTCCGGTGCTGGCAGTATCTTCCTGTCTGCAGCCGTTAGCGCCGCTAACACTAGCATTGTTGGAGACCTTAGCTGCAGCCTCGAAGCGAGCATAGAAAGTGTTCAGCTCGTCTGCCAGAGTCACGGCCGCGTTCGTCATACCGGTTGTTGGTGCTTTATAGTCCGTTATTGTCCTTAGTCCCCGCCACAGGCTCCTAGAGTCACTCTGTTGGAGTTGTGACTCTAGTTTCCTCCCGTAGCGCTGCTTCGCCTCTTTCACCGCCCTCCGCACGTTATATGACGCGGCTTTGTACGGGTCCATGTCCCCCGTCATGAGTCCCGTGTTGTAGGCAGCGGTGCGGGATCTCAGAGCGTCGCGGATGGTTTTATCCACCCACGGCTTCTGGTTGGGAAACGTTGTGATAGTCTTTGTCTCCACGGTATCATCCGCTAGTTTCCCGATGAATCCCACAACCGCTTCCGTAAACACGTTGACGTCATCGTCGGAGCTGTTTCTGAACATGCCCCAGTCTGCGTCATCGAGTGCGTCCTGTAACGCGGCCACCGATTGATCCGTCCAGCGCGCGACCTTCCTCTGAACCGGAACTTCCTGTTTCAGCCTTTGTTTGTATTTTGGCATGAGGAAAATGGCGGCGTGATCAGATTTGCCAAACGGGGGGCGGGATTGTGCCTTGTAGCCGTCCTTGACCGTAGTGTAGCAGTGGTCCAGTGTCCTTTCACCCCTGGTGGGGCAGGTGATGTGTTGATAAAAGTTCGGCGCTGCGCGTTTGAGGTTGGCACTATTAAAGTCCCCCGTCACAATAAGCGCAGCGTCCCGGTGTTGTGTCTGGTGCTGTGTGAGTGCCTCATGCAGCGCGCATAAGGCGGTGACCGTGTCCGCTTGTGGTGGAATATAAACGGCACTTACAATGACCGATGTAAATTCCCGAGGTAGATAAAAAGGACGACACATGATGGACAGTAGTTCCAGATTTGGTGTGCAGGAGCGTGTGAGAGGAACAACGTTCGCACTGTTGCACCAGTTGTTGTTCACCATTAAACACACGCCGCCTCCCCTTGACTTCCCCGAGTCCCGTGTCCTGTCCATGCGGTGAACCGAGAAGAACTCGGCCGGCTGGATGGCGTGGTCCGGCACCGCTGGGTTCAGCCATGTCTCGGTGAAGCAGAGGAGATTGCAGTCCCGAATGTCTCTCTGGAACTTTATCCTGGCCCTGAGGTCGTCAAGCTTGTTCTCCAGTGACTGGACGTTGGCGAGCAGGATGCTAGGCAGAGGTGTGCGGTGTGCACGAGCTCTCAGCCTGTTCCTGACGCCGGCTCGCTTCCCTCTAGGCCGCCGCCGCTTCCCTTTGTTCTCCCTCGAGATCTCACTCGGCCAGCTCGGATCCGGAGTTAAAAACTTCGAATTGTGAGTACATTGTATACCAATAGAAACAAGAGTGTCACTGTCATACCTAATGTACCCAATGGTGATGATTTTGCCGATTTAGAAACGCTGAAAACTAACTTAAAAAACAAAGACAAAGAAAAAGTGGTCGGAGCAGTCGTGACGGCAGCCGACCTCACCGGCGCCATCTTTAATTCTTATTACTGTAAATGAATGATGTAGTTAACAGATGAGCTGTTCACACAGTCACAGCCAGACAGATTTAGTTAATGCCAGTAAAGTAGATGCAGTGGAAGTTTTGTGCAGAAGCAGCCTGGGACCGGATGGCTTGATTTGATGGATGTGGTGTTAGTGATGCTGTAATGATGAGCGAAAATGTCCTGTTTAACAAAATAACTAATAAATGTTCTTTTTGCTCTTATTACGTTTATATTTGCTGCACTCGGCCAAAATACACCAGTCATTGTATTTGCTTAAAACTCAAATTTGTCAGCAGGGAGTAAATTGATTTGCATAGATTAGATTCTCTGTCACCCATAAAATCCCCAGGCGCCTGCAGCACGGCAGATCTCATTTAGCTTCGCTCCACTTAATTCTCTTTTCTCAGTCACATCCCATTGAGACCGAATGCCTCCATCATCTGGAAACATGAATTTCTGAGGCTTTCTCGTGACTATAAGCAAAGCTGATCAGTAAACGAACTTCTGAGCTGTTAATGTGCAAAGATAGGATCCCAAATGAAGGCTGGCTTGGATCTCCTGACTAAGTCACACATTACAACAAACTGTTGCTAAGCATTTGCTAAAACACAGCTTGAAACTATCAAATGCATAATTTTATAATTAACTGTGTGTTGTTGTTTCTTTGGCTGATTAACTACTACAAAGGTAGGAAATTCTCCTATGTAAATTTAATGCACTATAAATAATAATCCATTCAAATTTAGGACAGAAAAATTGGAACAATTTAAAAAAAAAAGAGGCTGGGGTTTGATTTTTAGAGGGATTTTTACGGTTCAGAAGTATGTTTTATACTCATTAGTACCTTTACACCTTTTTAGGGCCGTATGATAGCTAAATGTCATGCTGAGCTTTTAAAAAATGATTTCACATGAAATGTGCAGGAGCTCCTATTGGTGCTCATTTAATTCTAATGAAAATGTGATTATTACAGCGACTTGCCCATCCATCACTGTGTTTGTCATTTCATATTGAGAAAACAATCATTAGATAGTTTCCTTCCCAAGCAATCAAACTTTAATCTATTTTGCATTAGCGCAACGTGTTTAGCTAAAGAGAATATTGAAACCTGCAGTTATTATCAGACATTATGTTCAGGTTATGTTCAATCAAGATTCTTCATGAAATCAAGACCTGCATATGGCAACAAAAATAATGTTGGTAAATTATACATGTGTAAGGCTGCAAATGTGGCATTTTAGGATTGTGACAACAACTTTAGGCAAATCGTGTTGCTTTCTGACATCCTGCAGATGCAGTCCTGCACCCTGGAGCCATGGTATAAAACAGAGCAGGCATCAAAATAAAGGTTGTTTGAGGTTGCTAGTCCAAATGCACAAATATTGGAGCCTGCTACTAACAAGACGATGGATGTTGTTTTACTGGATTT
Organism: Rhamphochromis sp. 'chilingali'; assembly: GCF_963969265.1. Lineage (NCBI taxonomy): Eukaryota > Metazoa > Chordata > Actinopteri > Cichliformes > Cichlidae > Rhamphochromis > Rhamphochromis sp. 'chilingali'. The sequence goes on along the minus strand of NC_137930.1, from coordinate 35,114,023 downwards.
AGGTCAGATGCACGTGTGGTCCAGTCAATTGTATTAATTCCTTCGTCCTCCAGGAACTGCCTACATGCTCATGCCACATGAGGCTGGGCATTGTCGTGCACCTGGAGGAACCCAGGAACTACTCCAAGGATTTCATCCTGATACCTAATGCTTAACCTGTAGAGGTCTGCACATTCCTCCATGGATTTGCCTCCCCAGACCATCACTGACCCACCACCAAACTGGTCATGCTGAACAATGTTACAGGCAGCATAACATTCTCATTCTCATTAGAAATGACTGAAAGATTAATAGGCTCTGTTTTGAGTTTTGTTCAAAAAAGAATGACTTCATATAGGGAAAAATATATATCACACATGCAGGACACCTTAAACTAGTTTTTTAATTAAGCAGCGAGGCAGAACAAAGTCGGGGCTGTATCAAGACACGAGGACTGAACCCCAAATCAACCAGACCCAGAACTGATCCGGAATTAAAACAGGACTACAACAGTTCAAAATCAGGACGACTTAGGACTTAACCAAGACAGAACCAGAATCAGAACTAGATGATAGTAGCACTAAAAATCATCATAGACCTGCACTACACTTGTTTTTTTTAATTCTACCAAAGTACAATATTTAGATTGAGAAAAGTTTATATAATTATTTAGCCTTGTTGTGCAAACAAGCCTGCATAAATTAATACATATAGAATTTGAAAAATAACAAACCTAAAAAGAAACACTAGGTACGAGATACATGAGTACCTATGATACGGTGATACTTTTGGTAAACAACCATTTGACTAACATGTGAGTCTCACCTGCTCTTGTTCCTTCTCTGTTCTGTCCTCGTTCTCCATCTCCCTCTCTGTTCCTCTCTCTCTCTCTTTGTGCTGACAATCATCAAATATACAGATATTTACAAACTCTTCAGATCAAAACACAAACACTTTTTTAATTGTAACATCAAATTCGACTAAATGTTTATTTTTTTAGATTGATAAATATAAAAACATATTTGTTAACTTTAAGAGTAAAGAGAGAAACTGTCTGTATTTCTTAATTGTAAATGGCACCAAATTGTATTCAAACTTGAGCCACACTTATGGAGGTCCACAATTCTTTTCCTGGTGTTTTGGTTGACATCTCTTGATTTTCCCATGTCAAAGAAACAGGCTCTGTGTTTTGCCTTATATGCATCCACAGGTGTGCCACCAGTTTACTCACATGGACTCTACTAACCTATCAGAAGCTTCTTCAGCTCAGAATGGAATCGTCTGGCATTTCTTATTAATTAACAATAAACTTGGTGTATATGTACTCCTAAATTTGATGAAAGAGATAAAAAAAATAGACAGCTCTGTCTCTCTTTATTCTGACATTTAACTAATTCAAAAGATATTTCAATATTTATTTAACCAAAACAAAACAAGTTTACTCTAAATTGATGTTGTACAGTAAAAAAATGTTCTTGTGTTTTCCATAAAGTGTACGTAAATATCTGGTTTAAACTGTGAATATACTGCTGTGTATTGAAATTCCTCTTGTTTTGCATAGAAATATACTGAACAACATACGAAGCATAATATAGAAAATAACATCTACCAGAGTTTTTTCTTTGAAAGAAGCTCCTTATGTCCATTCTTGTATATCAGTACATTACTGAAACTGATTTATTTAGCCGTGGAGGGTAACAACTGAAAATATGAAATAAACACACGTAAGCTAAGACTCTCTAAAGAAGCAGCATTGTTGTTGATCGGCTTTTCATTTCGCCATTTGTTGATTCACTTGAACAAGTAACGTAATATGGGTCAAGTGATCAGTTTGATATCAATCTTTCGTGATACACCGTCATATTTACATTATTTGTACAGTATGAATGATTTGCTTTGGTACCTGGTCGAACTTCAGTTTTCCTCTGTCTGCCTGTCTCCACTTCTCCAACAGCAAACTCGCAGGCAGCAGCTTCCCCCGCCCCCTCGCTCAGTCGTTTAGTGTCTGAGCTCGGATCATACCAATATTAGGGGGGATTTACGCACAGTCGTAAATTCCCACAGTGTGCACTATGTGCTTCGAATATTGTGTGTAGTTTTTTGTTTTATACAGTTGTCAGCCAGGCATCTAACTATGAAAAAATTACACTCCAAAATACCCCGGGCTTCTGAAAAAACAACCCGGGCTTAAGCCCAGTAAGCCACCCCCCGCTTCGCCACTGATTCACACCAGTGGCCTACTGGAGGTAATTTTGTGGGGCTCTGGTAGTATATTGTGCACTGCTACCCTGCATGGGATGGGCTTACATTAGGGATCAGCTCTGAGCCCCTTCTTGTTATCGATGGTGATGGATATGTCAGGCAGGAGTTTCCATGGACACTGATGACACTGTGATCTGTAGTGAAAGAAGACTGAGAGCCTGGAGATGACGAGGTATGCACTGGAGAGAAGAGGAAAGTGAGAAGCAAACATATACTCAGTGAGGAAGAAAGGTGCAAAGGTAGAAGTAGCAGAAGTAGTGAAGGTGAATGAATTTAAATACCTAGGGTCAGCCTTCCAAAGCAACATGGTGGTGAAGCAGAGAGTGCAAGCAGGTTGGAGTGGGTGGAGAGGATTGTCAGGAGTGATTTGTGACAGAAGGATAGCAGCAAGAGGGAAAGAGAAGGTTCACAAGATGGTAGTGAGACCTGCTATGATGTATGATTTAGAGACAGGAGGCAGAGCTGGGGGTGGAGGAGTTTTAGATGTAACATTCTGGATAGACAAGTTTAGAAATGAGTACATCAGAGGGACAAGTTAGAGTTAGACAGGCAAGACTTAGATGGTTTGGACATGTGCAGAGGAGGGAAAGCAGATATATCGGACAAAGGGTGTTGAGTATGAAGCTGTCAGACAGGAGGAAAAGAAGAAGACCGCAGAGAAGATGGATATAGTGAAGGAGGACGTGAAGGAGGTTGGTAATACAGTAGAGGATGTTAGAGATAGAGTGAGATGGAGGCAGATGATCCTCCGTGGTGACCCCTAATGATCAGACCCAAATGAAGAAGATGTTTATCGCCATATTTTTCTGTTAATATCTGCAGCCTACAGCTGTTCTGCTAAAATATTGCTGGGGTTTAACTGTTCTTTTGACTAATGTTGTCATGCTTTGTTTGTGGTTAAATTGTTGCTCACTCTGCCAGCTGCATGACTAAAGGACCACATTATTAAAAATTCACTATTTGTCTTTGAGGTGAACCTGACAGATGTGAGTAAAAAATATATTTGTTTTATGATGTGATGCAGTTTTTTTTTCTGCAGTGCTGTCATCTAGTGTATGTTTGCAAGGAATGAGAGACGGGGAATCTGTTTCTGACAGATTCTGACAGCGATCCAAATTCAGCAAGTGGTGGCTGCACATTAGGGAGTCTTTCTTCCAAGAACGACAGATCTCTCCCCACTGATTAGAGTCCTGTGAATGACAGCCTGGCTGTTAGCATGTCGACAGGCTCAGAGTTTCTTTTCACCAGCAACACAAAAATCTGTGACAACAATGACATAAAAAAATAAAGGGCAGTGGGTTCACACTGAGGTGGTTAAAATGGCAAGAGGTGTTCAAAACAAACCAACATTCACATTATGGGTATTTCAGCTAATGCTTTTGGCTGTAATGCGAGGGGGTATTGTGGAATTTAAGCATCCTGGTCAGTGATGTTTTGCTGAGGCAGATGATAATTACTGAAATGATGAAACTGCCTCTGGGGCAGGGGAAGGGAGGGAAAAGAATTAGGCAGGGAAAGAAATTAAACAGAAAAATGGGTCTGCATATATACAAATCGATAGGACAATCAGAAAAAAAACTGTAGCAGTGATTTATAATCTGTTTATAATATATTAATTGAATTAGCATTATTTCAAAGAATAGGGCAAATATTAATGGTAATAAACTCTGTCGTGTAAATTATAGTTTATCACATATACAGAGTCAGTGATAATGAAAACGATGCCACTTAAAAAATGCATTGGGTTTACTGCTGAATCAAGACAATAACAGAGTAAAACACATTTTTTCATCAGTAGAAGTTTCTCTAACTTAGCTCTGGCCTTGTGGGCTATGGGTCGCTTGTTAGCTTGATCACGTGTACTTCGGTACATCCCACAGGTGCTCAATTTGATTTGTATCAGCGGAATTTAAGGGCAGGGTGTTAGCTCTGTTGGATTTATTAAGCCTATCACAGTAATTTTTATGCTTTTGGGAATTATTGTCTTCCTGGGAGGAGGATGCTGCTTTCACAAAGTCCCTTAACTGTCACATTCACAGCACATTCTCAATCCAAGTAAGGCAGCTTTGTCTAAGCTGCCCACGTGCCGTAGTGTGTCAGGATTGTCGTTGTGTAGGGTATATTTTATCTTCTCCCTCAGCCTGACCAAGCAACTTTTAGTCCTGAAGTTTAACCAGCAGCTGAAAGCAAAACTACACTGTGAGTGAAAACAAAACAAATCAAGTGCGAAAAAAAGTGCAAAACAAAGTGTAAAAAACAGAGGTCCAAATGGGACGCAAACCATGATCTACTGTGACCAGCCTGTGCCAACGGCACCGGTTAAAATTCCTTACGGGGACTTTGTAGGTCTCTGAACTGAAATTTTTATTTGTTGGCAGCCAATGTTCCCATGGTAGGTGTAACAGTAAGAAACAGGCAGAATCTGATAAAATGGCACGGATGAGGATGCGTTCGGTTTCCCAGCATTGGACTATAATCGTTCACTTTTTTGCTCTCAGTGGTGGTGTTAATGTTGTTGCTGATGATTGTATGTTTATATGTGATAGATAATATGAGACCTTGAGGGGAAAACTCAGTCTTTAAGAAAAGTTTTGTGTTAGTCTAGAGTTGCAGTTGGAAAAGAAATGAAACAATATTTACAGATAATTTCTTGCAGACCTGCTTCTTCCTGCAATAAACAAATTCTTTCTAATATTTCAGGCAATATATTTACTGTCTGGCTTATATTAATCTTTCTGGTTATTAATGTTTCTTTATTTCTTCGAGTCCGCTGTTCTCTTCTCTGTGTTGCTCTTTATTAGCTTCTTGGTAAGCACTTTGGAAAAAACCCATGAAGATGAAACAGAAGAGTCAGACAGAAAATGTTATTTCATATGGAAGTCCAATTTCAATACCCTTCAGGCTTCAATCCAAGTGATGTACTTTGAGTTGGGAAATATATAGAATAATTGTCGATGCATTGAATGCTTGCTCTTTCATGTGCGTGCAGCTTTCCAGAAAGAAATCGGCTCGAGTTGACAGCGACACGGGCATAAATCCCATAAATCATAGACATAAATCAGAGTGCATCTTGCTGTCCTTGTGGGAAATATCCTCTCTAACAACAGCTACTTTACTGGAAAATACTGACTTTATTCAGTGGAAAGATTACATAAACAATGTACTCCTGTTACACTTGTACTGCGCGTTGCCCATTTGAAGACACATTTCCCCTAAAAGCATATGAGTGCAATCATAAAATTACATGTAGACGTTTAGAAAGAGGAAACCTATAAAGACAGTTTCACTAAATGCTTGTGTGCATGTTTAAAATGTGGCTAAAGCACATTATGAGTTCCAGCTCCTTCAAGTCACATGTCAAAGCAAAGAGGAAAAATGGTAAATGGTAAATGGCCTGTATTTGTATAGTGCTTTTCTAGACCCTAAGCACCCCAAAGCGCTTTACACAACCAGTCATCCACCCATTCAGACACACATTCACACACTGGTGATGGCAAGCTACATTGCAGCCACAGCTGCCCTGGGGCGCACTGACAGAGGCGAGGCTGCCGGACACTGGCGCCACCGGGCCCTCTGACCACCACCAGTAGGCAACGGGTGAAGTGTCTTGCCCAAGGACACAACGACCGAGACTGTCCAAGCCGGGGCTCGAACCGGCAACCTTCCGATTACAAGACGAACTTCCAACTCCCCAAAAAGTAAATAAAATATGATTAAAAACATAAATAGATCGATATACAGTAGCATTTGAATTGTCTCCCTATCTTTGTGTTAGCATGCTGTCTTTGCAAATGCTCCAAAATGTTGATGTTCTGCTAACAGTAGTGAATAGTTGTTGAAGGTCTGGGTGCAGTTTCCTTTGTCTTTGTAGAATGCCAGATTTAAAAACAGCACAACATACTCACGCCTGCGTCTTTTTTACCCTTCTTCTTCTTCTTCTTCTTCTTCTTGCGGTACACATCTGTCTCCTGTTTGGAGCTGATATGTGATGATGGGTTATCAGATCTGAGGTGCTTTTATTGGAACACCTGGACTCTGTATTGACTTTTGCAAGCACACCCTGATCCATTTAAGCAGGCATAAAAGTAAAGAGGGTCTAAAGCCATGTTCCATTCCCGTGCTAATACTACGTGATCCGGGACTTATTAAATTAACATGTGACACTGGAATCCAGCAGCATACTGAGAAAATAGGTCTTCAAGGTGTGTTTAACATGCTTTTGTTTGTTTTCAATGATCTTTCAAACTCCTTTGTATTTTTGCAGCTGTGAGCATGTCCTTCGTCTCCCATTTGTTGTACTGAGAGACAAACACACCCAACAAAAACACAACTGGTATACATTTTACCAGTGTTTCTATTTTACAAAGCTTTCACCTGAATATGGAAATCGCCTAAGCTTTAATGTCATGGAGAATTTCGGCTGAAGGTTTATTTGTCTCATGCGTACCTTTACTGTTTGCTCTCATTGCATTGTTTTTAAGTAGATACAGCTTGTAACTATCTGCTGAACTTTGTGCGGCATTGACCAGTCTAAGTGGCCGATATTTCTCTCAGGACATTGTAGAGATTAATAATAGGCTAATCTTCCTCTGTAACTGCTGAATGTGTAAAAAATCTGCTCACACATATGGACATATCAACATGATATAAAATGCTTTGCTTTTGCAGCTTACAATCTGTCAATTCATGTCTGAAAGTGCGCTGAGGGCTTTTCTGTTTACACACAGCATCAAAGCATTACAGTATTGAAGGTCTTTAAATATGCTGAATGTTTTCCTGCTTATAAAACTATTCTTTTTAAAACTTCAACTATTTATATCATCATTTATTTGCTGGCAATCTTCTGCCTCTTTGCCTTTGTTGCTACAATTCCTGCTGTAAAACATAGGGCACTAATAAAAGACAGATCTAGTTTCCAGATTTGAGAAGCTAAGCCAAACGCAAAAATGGCTTACAACTGAATTCATAAAATGCTCAATGGAGGAGTGAGATCTCTAGCTGCCAAAAGAAGTCTGTTTTGACAATAGCCTGACTGAAACCTGTCCATATTGTTTCTTCATCTCAGTAAATCTTTCTCAACAAACTCATATTCTCAGTTGCTAGTTTCAAGTCCTACTGAGTAAAATGCAATGGGTTTTTTGAAGTTATATTTTGTATAAAAATACACACAACGTTTGATATGTGGTAGAGCAGCTGAAATTGCTAATCTACTGGGATCTTTGTTTGAGGTCATTGTGTGGTCATGCACTACCCATCTTCTGGCAGGATAACACACCCTCTCACAAAGCTCAAACTGTTTCAAACTGACATCTTGAACACGAAAATTAGTTCACTGCACTCAAATGATCTTAGCAGAGCACCTTTGGGATGTGGTGAAACCAGCGATTTGCTTCATGAATGTGCAACTGACAAATCTGCACAGAGTATTGCTGTTATGTCAGTATGGACCAAAATCCAGTGCCTCGTTGAATCAAAATAAAAGGTGGTCCAAGCAGTACAAGCATTGTGTAGAGGACCAAAACCTTTAAACCCAGATAAAAGGATGAAAACATTAGTAACATGGTGCTACTAATGGTTAAAACGCCACGTAACAGCTTCATTTGGTTATCAAATATTGGGGAAGTGATCTATTCTCTACACCCTCCACATTGCACTAGCACTGCTTTTCTGGATGACACCCATACCCCTTCCTACCATAACACATCCCCTAAATGGAGTCTTTATAAGTCCACTAAGCGAATTGACTTGGTCTGGTCCAAACTATATTCAGTCTAACGAGGTCAAATACAACCTGAGCATGTCTTTGTGTCAAAATGTGTAATAATCTCAGCTGATCAAAGCTGACTCTCTATCACTGGAGAATCATTTATGATTTTTTTTTTCTGACAGACAGTGAACTTAGAAAGCAGGATATCAAAGATATACTGCTATGCTTAACCACAGCTGCACATCAACAGGTGGTGACTCATATTGCCAGCAGTGTTGGCGTGATCTCTCTATTTGGGTCCGCGAAGGTCAGCCTCTTCTTGAATTGGTTCCCTTTTGGGTCAGGTCTCTGAAAATCTATCTGAAAACCAGCTTACATTTGTTATGACATTGCTGTGTGTGTGTGTGTGTGTGAAGAGAGGCAATTGGTCTGCAGCGATGTTTAAGTGGGTAGTATGTGTCAAAGAAAAATTTAAATCACTCATTCCCTTAAGAACATTGTATTGCATATCGAGGCTTTGCAGTGCTGCTTTCTACGATCTTTAATCGTCAGGTGAGGCGGCCATGAAGCACTGACAAAGAAAATAGGATAGGAGAGACACATAGCTGAGCCAAAGGGACTCCCAACCAAACACTGTGCAAACTACTGCAACAGCCTTTCTTTGCCTTTCTTCCTTTAACTCCATTTTCTGTCTGCTTCTGTCACTTCAAGCACCGATACCATGTGTGCAAAAACACACAAGTCTCAGTTTTGATTTCACTTTAAGTTATCTTGGCGTGAGACTGGGGAGCAACCTGTGTTTAAGATTTGACAACTCGGGCTTCAATACTGGGGTTAATCAACTCTCAGATGTAGGAGGAAAAGAAGAGTGGAGGAGGAGGGGAGGTTAAAGGGGGAGCGCCTTCTCCTTTTGCTCTGGAGTTCATGTTTACTCAGGTGGGACTTTAAGCTTTGGCTCAAAAACGCATCTCACGCCTCCACCCGAGCCACAACTACTAAAATGAACACACATTTACTGTAGAGCTTTGTAATCCTGTTGTTATTTTTAAAATCCACACTTGTGTGTTTGGTTTGTTCCTGATAAGAGATGTTAAGTCATAAAGCTGTGTCTTCCTCTCCTCTCCCCCAACTGGTCGCGGCAGATGGCTGCCTCTCCCCGAGCCTGGTTCTGATGGAGGTTTCTTCCTTTTAAAGGGAATTTTTTCTTCTCACTGTCACCAAGTGGCTGCTTACAGGAATTTTTTCAGTGTTATCATAGTCTTTACCTTAAAATATAAAACACATTGAGGCAACTGTGTACACTATGCTGTGTAAATTGTGTAGTTTTGTCCTTCTTTCTCACTATTACCTACTCAGCTCAGCTCAGCTTGATTCTACTTGGTTTTGCTTGTTTTCCATTACAATTGAGTTCCACCTCAATGTATGTGGGGTCGTTATAGCAACTCAGCCAAAAGTCCCATGATGTTTTTTTGTTTTTTTTTAATGCAACACAAACACAGCACGACAATGGAGGTCGCCGAGGCGATGGTATACCTTCTCTTTGGTCTATGGCTGATTGTCAGACTCGGGGACCACTGTTTTGGATTTTGTGTAGCTGTTTCACATGTTGCCAGGTTTCAAAAATGGCAGCTTTGCTTTTTGTGAGGGAGTCGCTCTTATGACTCATTAAATACCAATCAGTGGGATGCAGTCTGTTGATATCATATTTTCAGATTGACTCTGCTTGCTTGGAACCCCAGCTGAGCCAGTGCTAAAAAATTACCTGGTACCAGGTACTACCACCTGAACCCAAAAAACTGAGTCAAGCTGAGCCAAGTCAAGTCAGGCGGATCTGAGTAGGTAATGGTGGGAAAGAGGCTTTAGTTTTCCAGTGTTGCACTCTGTAGAGAGTCCAAGCACACTGGAATCATGGTGCATCTATCCAGCGACAACAACCCACAACTAATGTCATCAAATTATCCAGCTCAGATAGTTTTGATGAAAACATTTGCCACTTGTTGACTATGGTTGTTACTGACTCTTGAATCGATGCCAATCTTTCCATCCTTGTATAGCTCACATCCAAAGCGTTGCATGTATGGCTCGTCCCACCATTGTTTATTTCCGTATGCTTTTGAAGTCTCGCTGTTTAATGTGCGTTGCAACAGCTAAGATTGTAGGTAATTGTTTGAGCATCTGACCGGCCTGCATGTTACTTGGGTAACATAAGGGATAAACCACTAAACTTTTACTTTTGCATGTTCTTGAATTATTGCTAATAATATATATAGTTTGAGGGTCAGGGTCACACAAATTTTAGGAGCTTCCTTGGCAAAAACAGCAAAACCAAAGACCACCAGGAAAAATGTGGCAAAACCAAGGGAAGACAGGAGTGTTTGCAAAATTCTTCTTATATTCTTAGATTTAAAATTAGGCAAATGCAACTTCAGATGAACAGCGACATATGCCATATTACACTTAATCTAATACGGCATGTATATTTAAGGAAAAAACAAGCCAAAATGCAGAAAAAGTGTATGAAAAACTAAGTACGCCCTATGATTCAATAAGCATTCAGTTCTAAACTTGCACCTTTAGAGAAAAAAATGTCCATGTTATTTGAATCTGATGACTGCTTGATGGAGATATATAACAGTTACGTATGATGTATAGAAGAAGCATTTTTTAGACTCGAGCTCATCCTATGGTCATGATTTACATTATAGCCTGAGGACAGCAGCTATAGTTTATTGTGCTAGTTGACTGCCTTTATTTATTCATGAGTCTAATAAGAAGGAAACCTGCATGTGTGTATGTGTGCGTGCATGTTTGCGCATACACGCAGTGTTAATTTAGAACCACGGCAGCCTCGTTTGATGGCAAGTGGCTCTGACAGCCGCGATGAGTTCATGAGTACCCCCTTCTGTCCCCATGTGCATAGTGGGAAATGCTTGCTCTCCTGACTGTCATAGCTGTCCACTCGCATCGTATAACGTCACGGCAATATGGTCGACCGCACACAGTAACGCGCACGCGTACACAAACATGTTTGTTCACAAACAGGATGTGACACTCTGTAGGCCGATTCATGATTGGTGGCTCGTTTCATATTAGATGGGATGTTAGAAACGAGGTCTAATTGGCAAGAAATAAGCCTGTGGCTAATGATGAGGTTCATTTTCTACATCATATGTTGGGTCATGTGCCATTACGTCCATGTACTCTTGTAATGAAATAGACCAGATATATCAGAGATACTTTTTATAGAGTGTCTTGCCATAATGTCACTGATAAAGCAGAGCAATGGTGAGCGAGGTTTGTAGTTTCATGAAAATTGTGGCTTGATTTAGACAAGTCTATCTTAAAAGCCACATCTTGTAGGTATTGCTCTGGTATTATTTGTGCTACTTTCACTTAATCTATTAGAAATTAAAAACTGCTACTATTGTTTACTACCTTATTCACACAGGGTCACCGAAGCAGGTAGCTCCTCATGTTTCATTTGGTTCCTGATGCTACCCATAAGGGCTTTTGAATTTAATCTAATTTTATATTCGCATTATGAAAATAAAACAAGCGAGTCAAAATAATTGCTGTGCTGCATTCCTTTAGCAATGGCGCTCTTCTTTTATCTGTTGTTATAAAGCCCCAACAGACTGAGACCAGCTTATTTGAGCTTAAGCCAAGATGATCGAAAGAGAGATTTTGGTCAACAACAAATGTAAAACTGATTCACCTGGTTGGATTCCAGCAAGGAAGAACAGATTTGATCTTCATCAGGTTTTAAAAATAACTATCTTTTTAAACAACTGCCGTCCTATTACTGAGAAAAATAACAGCATGTTCACCAGATAATCAAAAGTGGGAGGCAGTTGGGATGAAAGGAGAAACACCTGTAAAAAACATTTAATTAGAATGGGGAAGATGGATTTCCACATTACTAGACATGACAACGTATCATTAATTGCCAATGTCTGATGGTAAAGCCAACAGATGCTGACAGAAGTCTGCATAGAAAAAAAGGGAAAATAGACGCTGACTTATCAGAGTAAGCAAACAGCAGAGTGATGCTTACTGCACTTTAGTGATTAGACCAGAGACTCCTACACTTAATGAAGACGTCCTGATAATAAATGCTGACACGAGAAATTAAATTTGGGATTAATGGCCTTGAATGGTCTTTCTCCAGAGTATTTCAGTGAACTACTATTGCCTTAAACCCTTCTGGTCCTCTACATGACACAAGCGACCTGTGGATCCTACTGTCCTCTGTCCCATCCTGTGGATCAACCACAGGCTTACCATTTTAATCTGTCTTAACCCTCTCAGGCTCATTTTAAACTTTTAGTTGCTAATGCACAACCAAGTCCTGCAGTGGTACTTCTGAGTAAAAGAAACTCATAAAATATGTATGTGGGGTAATCAGGTTGTTAGTTTTTAACTGTTGCAAATTGGCAACGCCTGCCTTGAGAGGGTTAATGTTTATACTCTGCTTTTGTTCACTTATATCAAGTGCAGTAATCAGTATAGTTTTATCCCAAGCAATGAGAAAAGAATGGCTTTTTACAAGCCTGAAGCAAGTCTCAGTTCTTCAGAGCCAATTAGCAATGCCTGCAGGCAGTGGCGGTCCTAGCCTGTTTGGCGCCCTGGGTGAACTGTTTCAGTATCTTCAGTCTTCAGTGGACACTCCATTTCTGGCACAAAAACACCTGTAAAAGATGATCGATTTAGGAGGTGACCCGACAACTTCGGGTCACCTCGAAGCCCTCTTGCCCCCCCCCCCCCCACACACACACACACAACAGATTAAGGACTGTACATTAACATAAAACTGTTGTACACACACACACACACACACACATGAAGAGAGAGAGAGTATGTATAGTATGCAAACGGCTACCAAACAGCCATCATAATTTGTCATACAATGAGAACAGGACAAATCAACAATTGACAATGACTAATTAATATTAAAATCTGTGACATAATGTATTGTTTGGAGTTTAGTCTGTTACTGTTACTATTTTTACCATTTCTTCTTGGAGCAGCTGTAACCCACATAATTTCCTTAGGGATTAATAAAGTATTCTGATTCTGATTGTTTCAGGATGACCTGCCATTATCCAATCACACATCTGCTTACCTGCATCTTTTGCTCGTTTCTCCTCCTCTTCTTTTCTATTTTTTCTAAACTGAGCACCTGATGGCTTTGAACTTTTCTTGTCCATCTTCCATTGGTTTGAATTTTGCACGCCAGTATGAACACAAATCCCCCAACTCGAGGATCGCCACAACTTAACCTGATAGACCTACACCTTAGTTCACAGATTCACTTTGTCTAGGGTGTATTTCTGGGATTTCACACAACCCAGGATTCAAATCATGAATACATAATGGGCTTGGATTTATAAATGAAATGTGATTTGGAAGCAGCTGCCCCCCTCCCCTTTTGACGGATTGTGTGAGACTTTAAATCATCAAACTGTAAATTTTAAATTGTTATTGATCCCTTTACCCCGAGTCCTAAACTGTATATTTATTTTCTTACTCTTGTTATATATATTGTTTGTTTCCTTGCACTGCTGTAACTGGAGCCTCGTCGTCTCGTCTCTCTGTATATTGGACTGTATGTAGCGGAGATGACAATAAAGTTTACTTTGACTTCAGCAGCGAGCAGGCGCACCGAGGGCTCTCGCGCTCACTTTTCGCGTACAGAATTCCGAAAAAACATCGGTGCAAATTATAAGTCTGTATTATAATGTCTGGTGTTTTCGTGTTTGTTGTTTTGTTTTTATTTTGTTTTATTTGGCGAGTTGGTTATTAGATGCTGCTCCAGCCAGCCAGAGAATCCCCCGCCGCCCCGCCCTCTCCTCTCTGCGCCGCAAGCAGCAGGCGCACCTTGGCCATATGAACTGCCCACAGTGGTAGCACTGCGGTAAAGATTAATGCGTTAACCCAGGAGAATACAGCCACACGCTAACGAGCAGGCATTGCATGGAAAAGATTCACTGTTTGCTTCTTGTGAGGCAGAGAAGCAAACAGAGAGACAGGCTGTGAGGCAGACAGTCAGTGACCAGCTGGTATTGCTCGCACAGACAGGCAGCAGTTATTCAGTCAGGTTGTCAGCACCATGTTCTCTTGTCTGTCCTCAGAGAGCTCCGTCTCTTCTTACCGGCATGTGTGAAAAACTCAATCACAGCCCCCGGCGCCCAGCTGGGCAGGGTCGCAGTAATTAAACTACATCAGTCAGCCTCACAGGAATCTGCCTTTCTCCATTTTTTCCCCCCACTTCTTTTTCTCAGCTGCATCGTTCTGAGTCCTCCTCTGTGTTTTTTGTATCTTTCCTTAAAGGAATAGCTACATTGTTATTAAAACGGTAATGATTGAACTTCAGAGGTGTTTTAGAGCTGCTAACGGGGGTAATGTACATACAAGAGAATGTAAAAAGCTCCTTTGATACTGGGTCAAACCAACACCTTCATCCACTTGAGGACTGTAATTCTACTACTTTGATCTCCACCAAATCTCAAAGAAAAATGCCAAGTTGTGCTTATTGTTCTTTAGTTCCTTAGACAACCCAAATGACTGATTTATTAAGGGATCAAAAAACAGTTTGGCATCTATGCTACAAGCTCATCACTACAAATGCAACACACATACAATTGAGCAGTGAGGAGTTGATACTATATGTTGATCACTGCATGAAAAAATCAACCATGCCTTCCACGTGACGCCCTGAGAATCAGTTGATTTTTATTATCCAGCATTTTTGAGCCTCCATAACTTCATAATTACAAAAGATATCCACATGAAATGTCCAGCCAGCATACATTTTCTTTCACTCATTCATACCAGGGTTGCAGAGAGACATGTTGATGTAATCATATCAGTCCAAGTGTGACAATCTAAATCTAAAAAAATCTTGGTTTTGGCTTTAGTTGTTTTTTAAACTTTGAGCATCAATATAATGTGACATATCATAATCTCAATAGCGAAGTTGTAACAGTTTAATGCCTGTGACTTAGAGAAGAAGACATAAACATTGGTAAAATGCACATTTTATCTTCTTGTTGTTTTGGTTCTTCCATATAGGGTTTGCCACAGAGGACTATCTGCTCCAATGTCACCCTATCCCTAGTGTCTTCCCCTGTCACACCAACCATCTCCCACTTCACTACATCCACGAATGTTCTCTGTGTTTCCCTTCCAGACTTCATATTGAATATTCTTTGTAGCCTTGGGGGAAAAAATCTTTCCACTTTGAAAACACAAACAGAGTTTATTACAGAGAGCACAAATATTCAACTCAGCCCTAGATTACAATTGTGCTTGTTTTCAATAGATCCACAAACGCTATAGTACATAAAAAGCACTAACATGTGCATAAGACACAGTGCTGGTGACGGTGTCTGCTTCAAGTACTTCAGACGCTTCACTCTTTAATCAGAAGATGCTGAAAGTAGCTGCGGTGAAACCACAGCAACGAACAAAAAAAAGGCTTAAAACCTCAATAGAGTTGCATATATAGATGCCAACTGTGTCACTCTGAGGAGCATTTTTCACATTACATAAGTTCTAGATCTTATATTTGGGTAAGCTCTTATAATTAACATTTAATGCAGTGTTAGGGATTTCTTTTTTTTTGCTAGTAACGTCATCCATGTTCATCATTAGCCACTTCACTTTTCCATTCTTGGTTATGAAAGTCTGGCCATCGCCCTGTGTGGAGGGAAGTTTAAGTCACTTCTGAAAGCATGTCAATTAATCAGGATGGGAACTTGATTGTCAATAACACAGTTTCCTTTCTTTTCTTTTCTTTTTCTTTTTTTTGCATTTAGAACAAAAAATAATGGACAGCTAAATGAAGCAAAGTTTCATTCTGCGGATTTTGATGGGCAGCATGAATCACTCTTATCTATTTTTTCTGCCATTGTTTCTTCAGTGTTGAAGTAGTTCCTGTGCTATTCATAATCCAATCATAAAGGCTGAATCACATCTGTATATTTGATGAACTAAACAGGAAGTGAACCTTTATTGGGTTCATCTGAATGTATGCAGTTATGTAGAAATCTTCTTGTATTCTGTGCTTTTTCACGCTCATGTCCTTTTTTTTTTCTTTATCAGTCTGCTCCTGCATGAACATACTTTTGTACGTCTGTCTAACAATAGGGAGGAAAGTGGCATATCGCTGTGTAAGCAACTGACAGACGATAGCATCACCTTCTGCATATCCTGTGCTGGTGTCTGGCGCCGGCATGGATATATTGTGGAAATGATAAAGTGATATTAAAACTCTTCTTTGTCAACCTGCTCCCTGCCCGACCGTCTGTCTACACAATCATCAGATAGATCCTTCACAAGAAATGTGCACCCACATACACACACCTGTTTGCAACAGACCAAAGTGAAGTATTGACTGTGATTAAAAAAAGAAATAGCACAGAGGGTGATTCATGTTTTCATAGGCCCTTTTATTCTGTTGCTCTCATAGACAGTAGGAAAGAGGAAGCTTCCAGGTCTGAAAAGTGTGCAACGTGCATGCTTTGTAATTCCCAGGAGGGGGCGACTCAATTAGAAAACTGCTACTGAGCCTGCACTTAGATCCAGCTCTAACTCATTACATCCAGAATCAAAACATCACGACAGTGACAGGAGAAACAGTTAGCTCGAGGGTAACGCTAACCAGCTGGTGATAACACACAGACTACACCCATCTTCTATACAGTCTATGATTTCTCCAGGTCACAGTGACATATGCTGAATAAACAATTCTTGCATGTGCAGATTGTGCTCAGTAGCACTTCCAACCTTAAATTATTGCTGAAAATCGGCAAAAATCAACTCTTGTACTTTATAAAAAGGTATAACTCTTTCGCGTGCAGTCAGGGAGAAGCATCATTCTCTTACTTTAGTGGAGATGTGGACTAGTGACATGTTCTAGGTGTACCCCACTTCTCTCCTTCTGCAAACCTAAATTGGATAGGTGACTAAGAATATGAATGGATAAATGAGCATACATTTGTCCATACGCAGCTCTGTAAGTGGCTGTGGAAGTTCAGATTTATGACTGTTAATACCAAAGAAAGCGAACATTAGTGTCTTCGAATCCTTGCCTTGATATTTTCTCTGCAGTTGGGTGAATGACAAGCATTTCCCTTGGAGGTTCTGGGTGTTATGAAAGAGCATTTCAGGTTTCAGAGCTTGTAGTTACCACGCAGCAATGGTAGTGCTAGGTGTAGTAGGAGTCACGGAGAGGCCTGTTGTGGAGTATTTTAAACTACAAACAAATGTCAAGAAACTTTTGGTTTATCATTAAACACACAGGAAATTAAAATGTATTAATACATAACTTAGGGTCGACTCTGCTTTTAGATGTATTACCAGCTGCTGTAAATCGCTCCTTGGTTGTTTCTTCATTTAAATGTTATCCTTGTTTCCCGGCTCAGACGTGGGATTTTAATCCTCTTTTGTCACAGTTAAAAACCTGATCTTATCTAGGTCTAAACACTGTTCCACCTGGGCTTCCTCTTTGATGTGTGACAGTCATTAGTGCAATGGGAGTTGACTAAAGATGATTCTGACTTCAGTAAAGTGCTGAAAACTGAAGAACTAGAACGAGTTGCAAGAGAAATCTGAGCTGTCAGAGTCAGGATTATGTTACTGCGTGTGCACTGTATGTTTCTGTTTTTGGACTACCCCATTATATATTGTTACAGCCATTGGACCACACATAACATCTAACAACTGATCTGATATCAAATCATAATATTAGCAACTCTTACACATATATATGGCTTTTTAGGCCTTTACTTATTTGGGTGGCTGTAAGGGCTTACACAATGCATTTCATCTTCTTCCACTAGATAAGGAAGAAATATTTCAGACTTTGAAGCTTTTTAAGATGGCGAGCACAGTGGATACCGAGGGCCACAGAAGAAACTAGTTACACCATCCAAATCTGGACAAAATAAGGTTGTTTTTTTCAACCTGGAAGCCTTTAATTTGAAATTCAAATAGATTTATGTCAACTTTAGGCCTAGGGCGCCTGGGCATGAGTACTGTACGTTGATGTGTTAGTACAACGGAAATAAACAGGATTTGTGTGCGTGCTTATTTCTTAAGAGAAGTGCGAGTACATTTATGAATGCATGCGCTGTTGTGTGGCTGTTCCTGTTGTGTTGTGTTTAGAAGCTTTTGCTACACTATTCCTACACAGTCCTCACCACTGTGTTATCTTTAACTCATCCCTCAACTGTGATCTCTCACTTTGTGCTTCCTTTTTTGTCACTTAAAAAAAAGAAACTGAAAGATGAAATTATAGTATGAGAAATAAAATGTACCGCATATGAAAAAGTAAATGATAATATTTGTGAATACGTCCCAGGCATAGAATTTGAACAAAGCCTGTTCGTAAAATGTGCTATTACTACTATGCCCTTCCTTATTTTCTGTCATATATACGGCTACATTGGTGGGCGCTCATATTAAACAAGGACAAAAGTACTTCCTGTAAGCCAAAAACTCTTTAAACCAGGTGTCTCAAACCTAAATGAGCTATGGACCACTGCTGGCACTGTCATCACATTAGAGGGCCACTTTAGTGTTCAGGTAGTATGAAAAAAACAAACAAGAAAACACCCACAAATATTTCCAAAAAGTAGAGTTGTGTTTGTTTTTTAAAATTTCAGATCTTATATAACAAGACAAAACTGCAAACTATCTGAAGCTTTTTGGTGAACTACCAAATAAACAAATTGGGACTCTCTTTCTGGCCAGACATGCTATAATTTTATTCCTTTTTAACAAAATAAAAATGCAAACATAAGTGTACACATTCGTTTTTGACTGCTAGTGAAAATTGTTTTCCTTACAAATAAGTCTCTCACTGAAGAAACACAGCCAATCCCTCAACGTGTTTGTGCTTTCTGCTCATATTGCTCGTAATGTTTTGCTTTTTAAAGAACTTATTTTAACATTGCACGCAGCAACAAACAAATCCTCCCTAACAAAAAAAGTAACTTCATGGGCCACTTCTTCACATCAAGTAGGGGTTACGTGGGCGTGGGCCGCAATAGCCCCCCAGGCTACAAGTTTGAGACCCCTGCTTTAAACACTCAGTTTTAGAGTGTTTTGTCTACTTTTGGCTCAGTATGGCCTCAATAACAGCAGAGCTTCATAATATTATAATCTCAGGCACACAAGAGAAGCCCCACCCACCTGTTGTTCAAACCTTTTGGTTGCAAAGGGTAATCAATTAGGTGAAAGTTGGCCTGAATTGGCTGAATCTGCACTAAAACCCAGTATAAGGCAAACTCGAATTATTTTGAGCTGTGAATCATGCAAAGCTACACAGATAGAGTCCGATAATGAGAAATAGTTGTAATTTATCATAAAATGGCCCTTTTAAATGAAATAATATATTCTATACTACAGCGCTAGGACGGTCACCTTTATCCCAGCACACTGATTTTGACCCATAACGCGAATATCATAAAGCATAGATTTGTTATCATGCCAACGGGTAACCAGGGAGCAGTGTTGGGTAAGTTACTTTAAAATAGTAACTTAGTTACATTACTAGTTACGTCTCTCAAAAGTAACTCAGTTACTTCAAGTTACTCATTACTTTCAAAGTAACTAGTTACTAGGGAAAGTAACTTTGGTTTTACTCAGAATTCTCTTGTTAATGTGTTGCTTCCATAACTTTGCCAGTCTTCTAGCTTGCTTACTTGCCACAAGTGCACTGTGCCACCTACCAATAGAAAAGAAAAGATAATGTGCATATTTCCACGAGAGAAATCCCACGCCTGGACCGTCATTGACTGCTGCCATGATTCTAGCCTACGTCACAGAGTCATGTGCGCCTTTTACATCCAACACAAAAACTGCAGTCGTGGTGCTTTCGATTGTACTCAGAACTCAGAAATTCTGCCTTCTGAATAGGAAGATGTAGGTAACACCAGACTGCAGATGAGCTGCATACATGGTTGGATTGGGACAGAAAATCGTCCCGGGCATTTTGACTAGAGACCGGCCCACCATTATAGGAAAAATCATAAAGCCTTTGAATGAAAATAAACACTGTTGTGATAGTGATGTACACTGTTTTGATGGTATATATGCATCAATCTATCAATTGTTTGTTGTAAGATTCAGATAATTATTTTTTAAAAGCGAGACATTTTAAATGAGAAGAAAGAAAAGTATTTCTTTGTGCCCCCCTCTCCCTGTTAATGCCCTACCTGCCCCCCTGGCCACACTTTGCTAGACCCGCCCCTGCACAGTTACCAGCTGTCAGCTACCTAAAAAAGGATCCTGGTGTTATTTGTCTCTCAGAAACAGTTCATAACTTCTCTTCAACTCATTCATGTCACCTAAAAGGTAAACCTGTTTCTCCATCACCTGTTCAGCTCTGATGATCCAGTAAGGACATCTCCTGGTTTCATCTTCATGTTTCCCTCTCACCAGATAACCAAACCGACATCATGACCAGCAGCTTTACAGCTGTGGCTCCAGCAAACATCAGCTGATACTAGAAATTAATAATAAATAAATTCTAACAACAGCTGATCAAGCTTAAACGTGCTGCTGTTGTTTAGCGCGACATCCGCTGGTTTCCTCTTTCGGCGCAAAGTGAGCGATAAATAAACAAGAGAGCCAATCAGCTGATCATTGATCAGTTTTCATGATTGAAGTAGAAACGGGAGAGGGAGGGGGGAGGATGAGAGAAGAAGAGGCAGCTGTGCAGCAAAGACACAGAATAACTCCAGCTTTGTGCCTTTTCCATTGTAGCTGAATTACGGGACAAACTGTTCCTTTTCACCTCAATAAGAAACGCGTAATATTTTCTCTGAATACCAGATGGGACGGTTGGCAACTCTAATAACTTATGAACAAAATAAAGTTCAACATCATTAACTTCATAGCACCACCCAGCTGTATAGAAACTCCGTCATGCTAGCTAGCACGCAGTACGGAAAAAGTCAGAATAACGAAAATAAACTCCACCTAAACTTGGTTTATATCTGACCCAGAGAGACTGCAGGTCATAACTTCTTACCTGAAGTTCAGTTCACACTTGGACCGGCGGCCGCCTCGGGTCTCTTTTCCTTCTGCGTCCCTTTTCCTTCATCCACCTGCTGGCCTCCACCACTTGCTAATGTTACTTAATCTGTGGAAGCTCCGCGATAGCCACCACACGAAGTAACGAGTAACGACCCTATCTAAATCCCAGTAACGACTAACGCGTTCCTGATTTTGGCATAATAACTAGTTACCGTGCTCGTTACCACAATAATAACGTAGTTACTGTAACGCGTTACTTAATAACGCGTTAGTCCCAACACTGCCAGGGAGTGATAAATGACCTTTCTTCTTGTCTGCTACTCTCTCTCACTTTCTGTGTGTGTGTGTGTGTGTGTGTGTGTGTGTGTGTGTGTGTGTGTGTAGGTGTGTGTGTGTAGGTGTGTGCGTGTGTGTGTGAGTATGTTGCACACTTACATGAAGAAGATTTCCTCAGTCGTGAGTATATTCTGCCTTCAACATAAAAGCTATTGCACTCTTGAGGTTTTTGGGGCTGCTCTGTGGCTCCCAACAGTACTTAACTGAGAGACTTAAAAAACACACCCATTTGGGATGTTAAAAATATTAATTATTCTCAAATGTGGTTAAAAATAACTCTTTCTTATGAACAAAGCAAACGTGTGGGTTTCATTTCAAAGTTAAATGGGGCACATTGTAGTGTATCTGTCACAGAGGAAGATTTTTTGTATGGTTAGTGTTGAAAAAAAAGTCCCACATTGAACAACTGAATGGAAACATGTCAGATATCGAGATAATTGCCTTTCGCTCAGTAGTTACTTTCATTTTTACTTGAAGTTTGCACTGCTAGACTAATACCAACCTGCCAGTCTCCCCAAAATATTATATTGAAGACATATACACAAAGAGAAAAAAAGATGGCAACATATTCATAGGTGGATGGTAACATGCAACTGTCTACTTCATCTTGGTGCCTGTCCTGCACTCAGTGACAAATAAAGTCTAGCAAGGTATTTTTATGGGGTGGCTGTATTTCATAATGTAGAGCAGGTCATATACTAATTGAAATGTTGGTGGTGCAATCCCTGGCTGCTCTAATCTGTGTGCCATCGAATTCTTGGGCAAGATACTGAACGCCAAGTTGCTCTTTGGTACGTTGGTACAAAAGCGTGTATGTGTGTGAGTGAGGCACGTTGTATAAAATGCTACTATTATGAGAACCAGTCCAAAGTGGGAAATGTAAAGGAATATCTTTGTTCACATTCACATATATGTTTTTACAGTAATTCTTATTTTCATCTTCCTCTCTCTCTCACACTCACTCGTGCTCTCTCTTTAGCCTACAGCATGTGTTTCTTATGTGTGTGTTTCACTGGAGCACTTAGGTCTTTCGTTCTGTGTACAGCTTGTAATGAGGGCTGGCAGCTGTGGTTCACTAGCAAGGATGCGCGCACACACACACACACACACACACACACACACACACACACACACACACACACACACACACACACACACACACACACACACACACACGAAAAAATTCACTAAGCTTTTCTAGAGTATATTCCTTGTAGATAAAAGCATGTATTTCTGACTTTTAATGGGCTTATTTCTTGTCTTTGTTTGCATCTGCATACAGAATCTTGGCCACGGTGGGTTCAGACTTTGACCTGAGAACGCTACGAGCGGTGAGAGTGCTGAGACCCCTGAAGCTGGTGTCAGGAATCCCCAGTAAGTTTATATAGGTAGCGTTTTAGATCAGTAAAGCTGAACTTTCAAGATTAAAGTCTATTTTGTGAAAACAGTCAAAATGTGATGCCAACCATGGCAGTTTGTCTTGATACAACAACTGTAATCTCAACATTTAAACTTTTTTCCCAAAATAGATATTTCACTTTGACCTAGAAATTTCGATTTTAATCTCAAAATTATCAATAATATATATTTTTTTCTTAATGTGGGCCTAATACTCTGCTGTAGCCATTACATTTAGAAGTAGAGAGTGATAGATGAAGTTAACGATAAATACAACTTGAAAAAACATAAAGGTTAGCCCAAGATGAATAGTTAAAATTGGTGACCAATGTGACACGATGGCGCCACAGTAGGCAGCCTGTTTCCTCAGCTCCCAGCTTTTTTCTTTCCTTTCTTTTTTTCTTGTGTTTTAAGCTTTTTTACCCGACACTCTTGGTCATCTTTTATTTGTTGTGCAACGGGACATGGACCCACAAATTTTCATGAGAGTAGTAGCATGTCTTCTACTCTTTTTGGGACTTTTTACCACCATTTCTGGAGAATCTGTAAGCCACCTCATTGTTTACAGTAGGGAACAGCTACTAGCACTGGGCAACAGGAAAGTACTCCCGGAGGAGCGACCCAAGATTCCAAGGAATTACGGCGTCGGAGGAGGGCAGGGCTGGAGTGAAGTACTGGGAAATAAGGAGACGGTACAAACCAAGCATTCCATCCATTCTCATGGGTAATGTAAGATCTTTACCCAACAAGATGGAAGAGCTAATTGCGCTAACCAGACTGCTGTGGGAGTACAAGCAGAGCAGCCTCCTCCTGTTCACTGAGACATGGCTCACGGACCACACGCCGGACTCTGTCATAACTCTGGATGGCTTTCAACTGGTTAGAGCGGACCAGAATGCAATGGAGAGTGGTAAGAGGAGAGGTGGGGCACTAGCAATGTACGTCAACGAGAGATGGTGTAACCCAGGACACATCACTGTGAAGGAACAGCGCTGTACTAAAGACATTGAACTATTGGCGGTTAGCGTCCGGCCATACCACCTGGCCAGGGAATTTTCACACGTTATTGTGCTGACTGTTTACATCCCACCCTCGGCCGACGCTACAGCAGCCTGTGAGTACATTCACTCCACCGTCTCTCAGCTACAGATGGCACATCTGCAGTCCCTCATTATTATCTCTGGGGACTTCAATCATGCCTCAATATCTGTCACATTGACTGCCATACAAGGGACAGCAAAACCCTGGATCTATTGTTTGCCAAAACAAAGCAGGCTTACAGCGCATCACCCCTCCCCCCGCTTGGCCACTCAGACCACAACCTGGTCATTCTCTACCCCACTTACACTCCTATGGTGAAAAGGAAACCCCCCACAAAGAAGGTGATAAAGGTGTGGTCTGAGGAATGCACTGAGGCCCTAAGAGACTGTTTTGAATGCACAGACTGGCAGGAACTCTGGAAGCCTCACGATGAGGGCATCGACGCCCTCACCCACTGCATCACGGACTACATTAATTTCTGTGTTGAGAACACTGTGCCTACCAAGAAGGTACAGTGTTTGCCATTGTCACCTGAGCTCTCCTCTCACCACAACCCTGCTTCACCCCTGTCCACACATCTACCCACAACAGAGCCAGCCCCACCCCCCACTCCAGCCCAGCCTCACATCTACTTCACAGCTGATTAGGTGAGTAGTCAGCTCAAGAGGATGAAGGCAAGGAAGGCAGCAGGTCCGGATGGAATCTGCTCCAGACTGCTCAGGGACTGTGCAGACCAGCTCTGTCAGGTGGCCCTGTACATCTTCAACCTGAGCCTGGAGAGGGTTCCTGAACTGTGGAAGACTTCCTGTGTGGTTCTGGTGCCAAAAATCGCACACCCCAAGAAGCCCAACCACTTCAGGCCTGTTGCGTTGACTTCTCATCTGATGAAGACAATGGAAAGGCTCATCCTGCACCACCTTCGGCCACTGGTGGACTCAGCGATGGACCCCCTGCAGATCGCCTACTGTTCTGGAATTGGGGTGGAAGATGCTGTCATCTACCTGTTACACCTATCCCTCACCTAGAGCAGGTGGGGAGCACTGTGAGGATCATGTTTTTTGACTTCTCCAGTGCTTTCAACACCATCCAACCTGCACTATGGAGAGGGAAGCTGGAGGGAGCCACAGTAAGAAAACAGCTGAATGCATGGACCATCGACTACCTTACCGACAGACCACAGAATGTGAGGCTCCATGACTGTGTGTCTGAGGTGGTAATCTACAGCACGGGGGCACCACAGGGCACGATTCTCTCACCTTTCCTGTTCAGCCTTTACACTTCAGACTGCATGCTACCGTTGTATATAGTGTATTATCTTACTTTTTTTCATTGGTTGTACTTATTTGTATTTTTGTATTTCCTTCTGATATCTGTACCTGAGCTGAGGTAATGCAAAAATTTCCCCGTCGTGGGATCAATAAAGTCTTATCTTATCTTATCTTATCTTAAATAAACACATGTTAAATTAAGTAGTAGCTAAATGTAGTGAACGAATGGGTAACATAAAGCAAGATAGCAGTTAATTAAAAGCAATGTGATAAATGTAATGCAACCAGTAAATGCAAATGCTAAAGCAGCCGAGATCCAATTCTTCTTGGAAAGTTGGCTTAGTTCCTGACCATTTTCTTCTTATGAATACTTAATTTTCCAAGCAAAAGCAATTGTATGATATACAGCATGTTGCTTTTATTCAAATTTATATTTAATTTATTTATACATTTTATCATAAATACTTATTTTACCGACTGCAAGTAGGTTATTTTGTCATTATTTGTCAGTTTTAACTGTGACTGTAACTTTGTTACACACGTCTATGCGCCTCCCTAATTTGTAATAAAATTGAATTTATTATGTATGTGTTTTCATAGCAGACACAAGCATACGTATCTGTATGTGCTTTAGTTTTTTGATATTCATGAAGTTTTCACTTTGCCTTTTAAGTTTTAAAATTCCAAGAAATTGGCAAATCCCTGCCTATAATCATTCTCCTCCTCTCCTCTTGTCTCTTAGGCCTCCAGGTGGTGTTGAAGTCTATAATGAAAGCCATGGTTCCACTTCTTCAGATTGGCTTGCTGCTGTTCTTCGCCATTGTTATGTTTGCCATCATTGGGGTGGAGTTTTACATGGGCAAATTCCACACCACCTGCTTCAAGAACGGCACTGGTGAGACAGCTTGTCTGTGGCGCATTTGTAGGACAACACTGCCTGATCAGCTTAGCTGCTGGAGCATTTATTTTCTTTTGTCTGTGTCCATGTATTTGTTAAATACGAGAACATATAATGCATTATTAAAGTAGGCATGCATAAATGATTATGTTGTATATGTACTCCTGCCACATGAATAGCTGCACGTTCACAGCGCTTGGAGGCAGTATGATAAACATCAATGTAGCAAACAAACCCACAGCACAGTTTTTGTCAGCTATTTTTCAAATCCTGATATTGATAGATGGCATTTTCACTGTCTTCAAGTTATGATTGATAGCTTTTGTAGTAACCCAATAGAGATATTTTAGCATTGGGCCTCTCGATCGAATGGAAACTCAGATGGGGTTAATGAGGTTGTTACTGCTTTCACCTTTCTCCTGCATCAGAAGTTTATTCTAGTGAGAAAAGCTTTTGCATTACATTTTTAAAGGTTTTATCTCAACAGATTTAATAATAATAATGGAATTTACCAATAGAAGCTGCAGCATGTCAGAATAAGAGCATTTTACCTTTCAGGAGGCCTTTGAATGCCATTGATTTTTGTATGAAACTCAGATCTTGAAAAAACAAATGTGTGATCAATCACAATGGGCATGAGGTCAGTGCTTTGTTTTTGTTTTGTTTTTCTGAAAGA
This sequence comes from Rhamphochromis sp. 'chilingali', assembly GCF_963969265.1. Taxonomy (NCBI): domain Eukaryota; kingdom Metazoa; phylum Chordata; class Actinopteri; order Cichliformes; family Cichlidae; genus Rhamphochromis; species Rhamphochromis sp. 'chilingali'. The sequence continues at coordinate 35,087,414 of NC_137930.1, read as the reverse complement.
CCTGTATAGTAAAGCAGTTAACGTGGAGGTATATTTCATCTCCAAACTTCAAATAGCTTCATTACCTTTTAAAAGAAATGATAACGCTGGAAAATAATTAATTTTATCAGTTAATTGTTTCAGAGGATGTTCCCTAAGGAAAATGAATAGCTTTTATGGTGGTGCACTATCACACAGTTCCTGTTAATAGGTAGTAAAAGTTTCTCTCTTTTTTTAAAGTAACTGTCCTTAAATTAACTGAACATTTGTAGAATTAAATTAAAGATAGACGTACAATTATATAAATATGGAGATTAAAGTTTCCACCAATAAATTACTTCAGTTTTACCACGTGTGAGGATTCAGAGCATAACCTATTACATTCATTCCTAGTTTTTATATTTTCATTCTAGTAGAGTGGCTTTCATCATACATATTGCTGCAGTGCCTTCTGAGACCAAACTGTCTAAGACCAAAGCGCAAACTCTGGAGCTGAAAAATGAAACCGATGCTGAAATACCAAAAACTGCAGTTCTTCTAATGGCCACTTGAGGCAGACTCCAAACAGGAGTCATGTTAAAATGCTGTTAGTACCTAGGCTGTCTACCTTTAGAACAGGAACAAAAACAGAAGCTCTATTAATATTTTTCCACTATAAAAGATAGTAAAAGATATATATATATATATATATATATATATATATATATATATATATATATATATATATATATATATATATATATATATATATATAAACACCCAGCACGCCCCTGCGGGCGGTTTATCCTTTAAGCTCGGGTCCTCTACCAGAGGCCTGGGAGCTTGAGGGTCCTGCGCAGTATCTTAGCTGTTCCCAGGACTGCGCTCTTCTGGACAGAGATCTCCGATGTTATTCCCGGGATCTGCTGGAGCCACTCGCCTAGCTTGGGAGTCACCGCACCTAGTGCTCCGATTACCACGGGGACCACCGTTACCTTCACCCTCCACATCCTCTCGAGCTCTTCTCTGAGCCCTTGGTATTTCTCCAGCTTCTCGTGTTCCTTCTTCCTGATATTGCTGTCATTCGGAACCGCTACATCGATCACTACGGCCGTCTTCTTCTGTTTGTCTACCACCACTATGTCCGGTTGGTTAGCCACCACCATTTTGTCCGTCTGTATCTGGAAGTCCCACAGGATCTTAGCTCGGTCATTCTCCACCACCCTTGGGGGCATCTCCCATTTTGACCTCGGGACTTCTAGGTTATACTCGGCACAGATGTTCCTGTACACTATGCCGGCCACTTGGTTATGGCGTTCCATGTATGCCTTGCCTGCTAGCATCTTGCACCCTGCTGTTATGTGCTGGATTGTCTCTGGGGCATCTTTACACAGCCTGCACCTGGGGTCTTGCCTGGTGTGATAGACCCCAGCCTCTATGGATCTTGTACTCAGAGCTTGTTCTTGTGCTGCCATGATTAGTGCCTCTGTGCTGTCTTTCAGTCCAGATTTGTCCAGCCACTGGTAGGATTTCTGGATATCAGCCATCTCCTCTATCTGCCGGTGGTACATACCGTGCAGGGGCCTGTCCTTCCATGATGGTTCCTCGTCTCCCTCCTCTTTCTTGGGTTTCTGCTGCCTGAGGTATTCACTGAGCACTCGGTCAGTTGGGGCCATCTTCCCTATATATATATATATATATATATATATATATATATATATATAGTCCCCCTGGAAAGGCGGACAAGAGGTGCATGTTGAATATTATGTCCAAAGAAATTTGAAACACAGTGTGTAAAATGGTCGTTTACATTGTGAAACGCTTAAGTATGAGACACCATAACCTTATTTTATGGCCCTTAAAATGAAACTAAAAGGGAAGGAGAAAAAAATGTAACAGGCTCTCCTGTGTATGAGTTAGCAGAGCAGCAAAACAATTTCTGATAAATTTAAGCCAGGCTACTATTATGAGGTTGTTATTGTACTACAGTGCTCTAGTAATTATAGAAAACAGTCAGGTTGACTGGCTGAAATTACCCATTGTGTAATGCAGTGATAAAGTATTATGAGAAGGGTTATTTGCACATTGCTAGTATCGGATAGAGTGTGAAGGCTATTGTGAAGGTTATTGTTTTGGTTATTTGTAAAATATGTGTGCGTCTGACTATATGCATAAGCATACATGTGTATGTGTGTGTTTTACCCCTGCTTGTAAGGGTGTGAGCAGTTGTGACAGCTTGCTAATGTACAGCACATGTGTTCTTGAGTTATTTTGGTCACACGGACACAGCGGGGTTTGAGCTGTGCAGCATTGGTAACTTTCTGGATGGTTATGTTTTCTTCTTCTCTTGTGTGTGTGTGTGTGTGTGTGTGCGTATTAACGAGTGAGTCATAATGCTAGTTAAAGTCACAAGGACCTAGTGTATTACATGTGTTAGACCTTGACCTCAACCTCTGCAGGGCAGAAAAGAGGTTAATCTCTTTAAATCTGTCTTTTGATACTTTGCCTTTAGATCAGAAACCATATTGGAATGTAGTTACCGTGACAATCACTCACTGGTTTTAGACTGTGCACTCTGAAGCCTCAATATTATTGTTTTACTGGCACCATGTTGGGTTTTTTGGAGTGACTATGAAGTGACCATATTTATAGTCTGATTTGTCATAACTTCTCCGTTTTGTGGTAAGCTTTTCTTTGGCTGTCACTTCTTCACCCTGACCTGTCTGATTTGGCTCAGCAGAACTAAAATATATATCCTGCTGCTTTTACACACGCACTCACATAATGCTCAGCGATTCTCTGCGCAATCAACCTCTCACATGTTTAAGCTTGCTGCAGGAGATTTCACTTGTCATGTTTGCATAGTAAGCTAACGATTAATAAGACGATGTCAGAGGAATTGGTGCACAAATTATCATCACTCACCAATCAGTACTGTCGCTCTCTATACACAGTTCGCGCGATTGCAAAGTGAAAGCAAAAAACAAGTGCAAATTCAAACGCGATTTCAATATGTCACATATTGACAGTGGCTCACCGATGCCAATGACATAATTACCCAGCTACATTTCCGAAAGAATGCAAAAGCATTGACATATATTTTTCCTTCCTACGATAGCCCGACGGGCAGGGCAGAGATAGATTTTGGTAGCCCGACTGGATCTGATTGAGGAATCACTCATTTTTGGAAAAGAGAGTTTATTACAGAGAAATGGCTCTTTCCAAAATAAAAGCTATACTATCTGCTTCTTCTGGGCTATATTCTCAGCAGCATATTAAACATATCAGGTCCCCATAAGGAGATTCATGTGCTAACGGCTGTCTAAATGACTCGAGTAAAGTTTGTAGCATGCATGCTTGTTGTTTTTGTCTGCTTCCACTTGTCTTTGCACTAGGATGATGTCGGAGTAAATGTGCAGTCATATTCGTTGTGTTCCCACTAGTGCTGTCAGCGTAAATCTCGTTGAAATGACGTTAACGCCGCAACACGGCAAATCTTCGTTAACGAGCTACGGCGGATCGCCCCGTGCATGGGGCTGGACGGCCAACACGTTAACGAGCTAACTGCGCTAACACACTAGCTCCCACCCATGTAATTGAGCATTGCGTGGCACATCCAACATACTGTTTTACTTTAGTCCATGACGCGCTTACCTTCAGGGTCATACGTCACATGAAAACCAAAATAATTCCAAACGCCAGATCTAAATTAGGGTGGGGGAGGTTCAATTTGCCATGTTGCAAGGAGAGCTTAACTTCTGTCTCGCTAGCTTGCCCTGCGCTCAGTGAATCTGCGTTCAACTACTCCGCCTAGGCTGCACTGTCGAGCACAGATCGACTGAGCGCTCAACACAGACAGCATCGTCAGAAGGAAAGTTGATAAAATAAATTAAAAATTTTGTATTGTTCGATACATATGCGTACCGAACCGAAAGCACTGTATCGAACGGTTCAATATCGATACGAGTATCGTTGCCCCCCTAATATATATATTAGGGGGGCAACGATACTCGTATATATACAGTGGGGCAAAAAAGTATTTAGTCAGCCACCGATTGTGCAAGTTCCCCCACTTAAAATGATGACAGAGGTCAGTAATTTGCACCAGAGGTACACTTCAACTGTGAGAGACAGAATGTGAAAACAAAATCCATGAATCCACATGGTAGGATTTGTAAAGAATTTATTCGTAAATCAGGGTGGAAAATAAGTATTTGGTCACCTCAAACAAGGAAAATCTCTGGCTCTCACAGACCTGTAACGTCTTCTGTAAGAAGCTTTTCTGTCCCCCACTCGTTACCTGTATGAATGGCACCTGTTTGAACTCATCATCTGTATAAAAGACACCTGTCCACAGCCTCAAACAGTCAGACTCCAAACTCCGCCATGGCCAAGACCAAAGAGCTTTCGAAGGACACCAGGAAAAGTATTGTAGACCTGCACCAGACTGGGAAGAGTGAATCTACAATAGGCAAGCAGCTTGGTGTGAAAAAATCAACTGTGGGAGCAATCATCAGAAAATGGAAGACATACAAGACCACTGATAATCTCCCTCGATCTGGGGCTCCACGCAAGATCTCATCCCGTGGGGTCAAAATGATCATGAGAACGGTGAGCAAAGATCCCAGAACCACACGGGGGGACCTGGTGAATGACCTGCAGAGAGCTGGGACCAAAGTAACAAAGGTCACCATCAGTAACACACTACAACGGCAGGGAATCAAATCCCGCAGTGCCAGACGTGTTCCGCTGCTGAAGCCAGTGCATGTCCAGGCCCGTCTGAAGTTTGCCAGAGAGCACATGGATGATACAGCAGAGGATTGGGAGAATGTCATGTGGTCAGATGAAACCAAAGTAGAACTTTTTGGTATAAACTCAACTCGTCGTGTTTGGAGGAAGAAGAATACTGAGTTGCATCCCAAGAACACCATACCTACTGTGAAGCATGGGGGTGGAAACATCATGCTATGGGGCTGTTTTTCTGCCAAGGGGACAGGACGACTGATCCGTGTTAAGGACAGAATGAATGGGGCCATGTATCGTGAGAGTTTGAGCCAAAACCTCCTTCCATCAGTGAGAACTTTGAAGATGAAACGAGGCTGGGTCTTCCAACATGACAATGATCCAAAACACACCGCCCGGGCAACAAAGGAGTGGCTCCGTAAGAAGCATTTGAAAGTCCTGGAGTGGCCTAGCCAGTCTCCAGACCTCAACCCCATAGAAAATCTGTGGCGGGAGTTGAAAGTCCGTGTTGCTCGGCGACAGCCCCAAAACATCACTGCTCTCGAGAAGATCTGCATGGAGGAATGGGCCAAAATACCAGCTACTGTGTGTGCAAACCTGGTAAAGACCTATAGTAAACGTTTGACCTCTGTTATTGCCAACAAAGGTTATGTTACAAAGTATTGAGTTGTATTTTTGTTATTAACCAAATACTTATTTTCCACCCTGATTTACGAATAAATTCTTTACAAATCCTACCATGTGGATTCATGGATTTTTTTTTCACATTCTGTCTCTCACAGTTGAAGTGTACCTCTGGTGCAAATTACTGACCTCTGTCATCATTTTAGGTGGGGGAACTTGCACAATCGGTAGCTGACTAAATACTTTTTTGCCCCACTGTATATATATACACTCAACAAAAATATAAACGCAACACCTTTGTTACTGCTCCCATTCCCCATTCCATTCCACATTCCCATTCCACAGGCCACAATTGACAATCTGATAGACTCCATGCGACGATGTGTTGCACTGCATGAGGCAAATGGTGGTCACACCAGATACTGACCGGTTCTGGGTCCCCAGACCCCCAATAGCGCAAAAAAACTGCACATTCCAGGGTGGCCTTTTGTTGTGGGCAGTCTGAGGTACACCTGTGCACTACTCATGATGTCAGATCAGCATCCTGATGTGGCACACCTGTGAGGTGGGATGGATTATCTCAATATAGCAGATGTGCCCACTACCACACATTTGGACTGATTTGTGACCACTGTTTGGGAGGGATGGTTATATTGTGTATCTGGAATGAATTTTAGGTCTCTACGTCCATCCCATGGGGAATGGGAGCAGTAACAAAGGTTTTGCGTTTATATTTTTGTTGAGTGTATATATGCCATCTGACTTGTTTTAAATAATAACATGCTATTTAAGGTTATCATTTCTTATAAAACTGAAGAAGTGTAGCCAGCCAAAGAAAATGAAGACCTCAGAGGGGTCCCATATCACCTGTAAACACTGAGTCCAGCTGACACGGCACCTGTCAGTGGGAAGGAAAGGACACATTTCACTGGAGTGACACCAGGGGGATGTTGGTTTTGCAATCTGGCTCTGCAAATCATCGTTAAAACTTGGCTCGACTTGTGATCAGCCACTACGCCTCATGAAACTCTGGAGGCACAAGGCATCTGTTATACTCAGAGTATTTATTCTTTATTCTAGTTTCCATCTGCTGACATGTGTGCCAGCACATCCTTTAACCAAACTTTCTGCAGCCTGTCATGTACACCAATATTATTGTTTGTCACTTTGAGAATCCCAGAAAAGATTCCATTCCTTTGTTAGACAGCTTCCACGGCAGGTTGGAAAAAATTATTTTACAACATTCATTTCAGATATATAAAATATATAGAGCTCACCAAGTCCAAATTTACAATCCGAGATGGCAGCAGTGCATGTAGTAAAACTCTAAAATATATAATCTGTGCTGCTGAGTCATTAAACAAGCCACACATAGAATACTGATGAGATTCTTCCCATGAACATGCTGTGGTGGTGTTTTCAAGCGCAACAAAAGTAGGCATTATGCTGTAATGCTAGCGATGCATGAAAGTTTCTACTTCACAAAGGAGCAAAACAAATTTTGTTTATCCGAGCTTTTCCAGCTTACCACTGGAAAGCACTGAACTCAGGAGTGACGTTACTCCCAGCTCTGACATCCAAGGGAAACTGAATGCAGAATACGACTAAATCATGCTTATCCAGCAGGATGGTTTACAGTGTTCTGGCAGCTGATGCAATTACAGAGATGGTGTAGATTCAGAGCTTCAAGTGAAAGCACACAAATTGCAGTTTGCTTGATTTGATGATATCTGAATTCTTTCCATACAAAACATAAACAGTTCAAGTGCATTGAAGTACTTTATTTGTTGTTGTTTTTTACTGCTCTGCGTATCAATTATTTCTGTTTATATCCACAATAAAACAGTTGTTATTGAGTTGTGTTTCTTTTAGTGATCATGCAATGCACATTTTCTTGATGAATCTCCTGACACCATCATCTAAGTTTCTCTGGCTTTGGCCAGGCGCTGGTGGTGATGCAAAGAAAAGATTAGAAAATGAAATAAAAGTCCGTAAAACATCATTCTTATATTTCATTACAGCTATTTTCACTCATTTCTCAACATCAATCAGCAAAGGTGGTGTTTAACCTGACTTCTCCCTACCATAAACTCTGTGTGACGGTGCAGCTCATTGTTCAGTGCATTCACTGCTGCACCCATCATATGTGCTGCCTCCTCTTTGCTCCATCCAAGCAGCCTTATTATATAAACAACATGCTATATTTCTAATAGTGCCAATGTGTCTGAAGCCTTTTCCTGTTGCGTGCTACATGTTAGAAAGGACATCAATGGAAAATATCCTGACCTGACTTACAAGAAAGGATGTCCCAAGTTCATCTGTGCCATCTTCTTTTCTGTTAAGTTAAAGAAGATACAAGAAATCTATTTTACAGATGTAGGTCGAGCTATGGTGTCATCAGTATAGATGAGGAGCTAAAAGATTTGCTGCTAGTTAAGTGCCTCAGCTGCAATGATAGCGTCATTCTTTTAAAGTGAGCCAAGCCAGAGAGCCAAGCTTGTAATTCCCAAGATGATTGTTGGACTGACCTTCACCTGTGGACCCGAGCTTTGTGCAGTGATTGAAAGCATGAGGCTGCAGCTTGACTCAGAGTTACAGGTTACTAGGTCAGTGGTCCTCACCTGAGAAAACCAGTGAATGTGGGTTGGAGCAGATTGTCAAGGGGGCCAGAGGCCTGTACCAGAACTGCACTCAAGTGCGGAGGCAGAATAGTTGAACTAAAGAAGTTTTATTTACAACAACACAGGGAAAACAAGGAGAGACAAACCAGGGACCTTAGCATGGCGTTATACACAATATAATGGTTAGTGGGTGGACACTAGTGTGGTGGCGAAACAAAAACCTAGAAACTTGACTTCATACACAATTCATTACAAGGCAGAGAATCCTAGTGTGGCAGCCCGAGGTACATTACATAAGCAGTGACTGGTGGCGTGGTGCTCACGGTGCACACTAAAGGGAGAGAGAGAGAAATGGTGTTAGTGGGTGCATGGGTTGGGCCAGAGATTATAGTGAATACTGAAATGGACTGCCTTACTTGGGTAGGAGGAGGCTGAGGCAGAGGTCCGAGTGGGTGGCAGAGGAGTGTTTAGGAGGTCTGACCTGAGTTTCCTAGGCCCCTGCGTGGGGTGGTGAAGGCAGGCAGGTAGTGCGGTTGGTGATACTGGAGTGTGACTGAGAATACTGAGAGGGTTTGTGTCCAGAATCCAAAAGGTGAACCTTAGTGGTGGTGTTGTGCCATAGCAGGCTGGCAGAGCAGGAGACCCGCCGACAAGGTAAGCAAACAAGGAACTTGGCTCTTGAGCTAGAGGCTGTTACCAACTTAGGTGGGTTGGTGAACTGGCCTAAATACCCTCCCTTGATTGCCCAGAATGAACTCCAGGTGTGCTGCTGGGGTGAGTGGATGGTAGGCCCGCAGCAAGGTGGGTACAGGAGGCAGGGATCCACACAGGCCACACCCAGCTGCTCACGCAGACTATGACACAGATGTGACTAATGGACCTGTGGTGTATTTTTCTTTGTAAGTGTTGTAGCCATGAACGATGACTGATTAGGAGTAGATGGTTGGACTTTTTGGAAGAATGTGAAACATTTTGGAAACATTGGGATAACACTGGTTGGTTACGCACACAAGTGCAGGAACAAGCCTATGCTGTATATGTCTAGTAGATTTAAACAGGCTGGCAGAATCATTTTCCTTTCTCTCTGTATCTCTCTTTTGGTCAGATGAGAGAACAGCTGACTGGCCTTGTGGTAATGAGCCCCCAGCGAGGACCTGTCCCAGTGGGAGCGAGTGTAAAGTGTACTGGACCGGACCCAACTTTGGTATTACCAACTTCGACAACATCCTTTTCGCAGTGCTTACAGTCTTCCAGTGCATTACCATGGAGGGCTGGGTGGACATCCTTTACAGCGTGAGTCTATCCACACTAAAACTTTGAACATCCACTTATTTGTTATATTATCCACAGAGATGTTATTTTTCCTCATTCTTCATCAACTTTTCCAGTTTTATTATCTCCATATTTTTATCTCTCTTTTTTGATAATGATATCAGGACATGTATTTTGCTGATCTGAAGAGCATGAACCCTTGTTCTAATTCTATGCACTGATCACAATAGTTTTATACTGTAGATACTTGTGGCTTGACTTCATTTCTTGTTCTATTTTTGCATTGAGATAAACCATGAAAGTGCATGAATCTCATGACCTTTCCTCTAGCACTTCCCTCAGTGCAACCTTTACAGTGTTGGCCTACCACTGGAGGTTAAGGTTAGACGAGCAGAATCATGCTGTTTTTAGCTTGTTTACCTGGCAGAACTTTAAATTTTCTGAAAAAAAAATTGTGCTTTGGGTCTGTGTGACCTGTTTCCTCCACACTCACATGGAGCACACATTGACACCTGGAACCACGAAGGTATTTCACATTGATTCATTCATAAAACTTGCAGACTTTGGACTACTTCATCTTTGACCATGCCTTTTTGTATGCATACTGTAAAACAATTGCTCAAATGTTGAACAAGTAAACAGGGGTCCGCTTCAGTGTGTCAGTGTCAGTCTAGGTTTCTGTTTGTATGGTAGTGTCACTGTTCAGTGTTAGTGTCCCTGTGCATTCACATCCACAGAATACGAGTCAGTCTGTTTCTTTTAAACGGAAACAGGAAAAAAGTCTTACGCTTCAACGCTTCATAAAAAAGACCAGCCCCCAAACAAATTAGAAGTTAAATGACCATAAATGAAATGAGAGAAGAGCTTAAAGAAGAATGTTGTCCACTCACTGGTGTTTATCTCCGATTGGTTATGATAAAGCAATCAGCAGTAACAAGTAAGTACGTAATGGAAAAATACATAAAAATTATCAGTCGTGTTGAAGAGATTGTTCAACCCAAAGAGAGACAGAGAACCAGAGTGCACTTGAGTGGAGTCAGAAAGTCACTTAAATTAAAAGATGCAAAGCGCTGCACACTGATGGCAGGAAAAAAATGTCTCAAAATGAGAAAAGAGTAAGCGAGAGAAAACGTGAGATATCCAACAACAATCTGACAAAGGTTGAGACAGACTAAAAGCAAACACACATGGAGGGAAGGACAGTAAGGAGTCTGTAAACTAAATCAGGCAGTAATGAGAGCAGAAAACTGGAAGGGAAAAGCCAGACAGAGGGAAACACAAGCAGGCACAATAAAAAGAAAAAAACACTTAGCAAAACAAGAGCTGGATATACAAATAAAAAAATAACAAACACTAAGGATAATTACATGGATAATATAAATCTGTGAATCATGTTATTCGAGATGCTCTTTCTTCTTATGACGTTTTCAGTCCTGCTAAGGGAACACGAGGCACTCCCAGGTCAGACAAGATATATAATCTCACCAGCGAGTTCTGGGTCTATACTGCGGGGCCTCCTCCCTTTGGGCATGCCCACAAAGGGAGACATCCCGATCATATACCCAAACCACCTCAGCTGGCTTTTCAGTGGGAAGGAGTGAGTCTAGTTTGAGCTCCCTCAGGATGTCTAGGAGTACGTGATGTGAAATAGAGTAGTGGCACTAACATTGCAGTATACGACAAATGAAAGACATAAAAATCAGAGAGGAAGCTTTTTAAATTACAGGCTGTGGTCTGCAAAGCAAGTAGAAAAATGTGATATTTTTATTGGAATACCAGTTAAAGCATAAAGATGTGATCAATTGTGGCTGGAAGGAAAGGGAAAGATAAGCAATTTGGTTGGCATATTGAAAATTAAAGACTCACCCAAGATTCATTATGCACATTCACAAACATCACAGAAGAAACAACAACACTGGCTGTTTTTTCCAAAAGAAAGCGGCTGTAAATTTACTCTGTGGTTTTATTTTAGGGCATGAAGATGCCTCTTTCTCCCAGAGCCTTCTTAATTCTGTCAAACATAAATCTTAGATTTATTTTCTGTTTGTTTGTTGTGATGCAAAGACACATTTTCCACAGCTGGAGCCACCAGAGCACATTAAAGGATGAGAGGAAACATAAGAAAAGAGGGAGCCTAAATGTCACGTAACATTCTGTGCTTGGACTCAAAACAGAGATTTCTTGTGTCTTAGACAACTGGGTCACTGGGTTAAACCCCTCCAGCCTTTTAAGTTTCTAGTACTTTTCGTTTCTATCATAGACCCAGACAGTTTTGTTATCTAAACTCCAGCACCTCTTTTTTTTTTCAGTGCAGACAAAAGCGTGATAGTGCCTTGTGAAAACACACGATGCTAGAATTCAAGAGAAAAGATTCCCTAAAGGATGCGGGCTGTTCAGCCAAGCAGAATTAGGAAATAGCAACATGTCTGGGCCGATGTGGCAATGTCCATTTTTATCCAGAGCTTCTTGTTTTTTATTATTTTAACCCAATTAAAAACTGTAAACCAAAGTATCATTTATTGCAGTAGTAGTACTTACCAAATGTTGGGGATTTAGATGATTAAAGTTGCAGCTGCATGTCTTTAACTAAAGAGACATTCAGCTGCCCTGTATTGTGGTTTAATTCACAGTTCAAATTTCTTTGCATCTTAGTAATTAGCAGGGACATTATGGTTTGGTTTGGTTAGGTTATTTAAAGGTTTTTGAGCAGAATTACACACGGTAATGTACAGATTTGCATTAAAAAAAATTACCAGACAAAATGACCTCCAAATCTGAGGCCATGGTTCTCAGCCGGAAAAGGGTGGAGTGCCCACTCCGGGTCAGGGATGAGTTCCTGCCCCAAGTGGAGGAGTTCAAGTATCTCGGGGTCTTGTTCGCGAGTGATGGGAGAAGGGAGCCGGAGATCAACAGACGGTCCGTCACGGTGAAGAGAGAGCTGAGTGTAAAAGCGAAGCTCTCAATTTACCGGTCGATCTACGTCCCTCCCTCACCTATGGCCACGAGCTGTGGGTAGTGACCGTAAGAACGAGATCGCGGATACAAGCGGCGGAAATGAGCTTCCTTCGAAGGGTGGCTGGCCTCTCCCTTAGAGATAGGGTGAGAAGTTCAGCCATCCAGGAGGGGCTCAGAGTAGAGCCGCTGCTGCTCCACATCGAAAGGAACCAGCTGAGGTGGTTTGGGCATCTGACAAGGATGCCTCCTGGGCGCCTCCTGGGCGCGGTGTTCCAGGCATGTCCCACCGGGAGGAGGCCCCAGGGCAGACCCAGGACACGCTGGAGAGATTATATATCTTGGCTGGCCTGGGAACGCCTTGGTGTTCCCCCGGATAAGCTGGAGGAGGTGGCTGGGGAGAGGGAGGTCTGGGCTTCTCTGCTTAGGCTGCTGGCCCCGTTACCTGGCCCCGGATAAAGCGGATGAAGATGGATGGATGGAAATCACCAGACATTAGGCGTGCCACAAATTAAAAGTAATTAGCTGAACTGCAGAAGGATTCTATATCATTAAAGATACAAAAAAGCAGGACATTATGTATCATTTTCATGCAAACCAAACTGAAACTGGAAAAATTAGGAGATCGTGTTCTCCAAAAGTATCACAAACTAATCTGGATGCACAGAGACTCATGTCAGACTGCTCATGTTAGATATTGTCTAATTTTTGTTTCCATGAATATTTCCCAGTTACATGCAAGCCTGTCTTAAAAGCATTTTTCATTTCCCGCTGCATTCTTCCTTGTTACTCCTTTAAACCCCCACTGTGATGTTTTCATTGCCTTCATTTCAAAGGCGGAGAATCTGTCTGCAAAACTGCCACAAATACTGTGACCTCACTAAATCAGAGGGAATACATAATCGCCTTGGTGCTGTTGGTGTGATCCTCCTTTAAATGCATATGCAATGATTAGACAGCTGCACCTTGCAAACGCTTGAACGGGTGACAAAGTGCGACTCCAGCCTGGTGAATGGCTCATACAATATGCATCTGAAAAACATAAGTGCATTTGCCCTAATTATGGGTGATTAATGATGAATTCATCCATTTATTTGCTCAATAAATAAATACAGCTAAATTCTGTTAATTCTGTTTCTTTTTCCTGTTTTCCTCTGTTAATCATCCCTTGCTCTCCCTGTGTTTACATCCTTCTTTCAATTCCTCCAAACACGTCTCCTTTGCTTTTCCCTGCCTTATTTCTTTCTCTTTTCCCCTGCATTCTCTTCTCCCACAAGAAAGCAGCTAACTGGTACTACAGTGGGAGCCACTTACAGAGCCATCTTTCCTTCTTTTCTTCTTCTCGCTCTTCCTCAATTCACTTCAAACATCTCCTGTTGCTTTTCTGGCTCATTATCCTAAGCATTGCAGCCATGCACCGCTGTGATCCAAGAATGCCTTTCCTCTCAGTCAGAACGTTTTCTTTGCATTTTCAGCCTTTTACATTTCGTTCTGCTCAAAGTCATCCCTTTTTGATACACCAGTTATTTTTACTCTGACCAGTTTGTTTTGGCTTTTATCGCTGTATTTCTTGCCCACGTCTCCAACAAGAAAATTGTGTCCATGCACAAATGCAGAATGTGCATATACCTTCATTTCATCGTCTTTATGCCTGGTCCTTTTTTTTTTCTCTGCCATTGTGGAAATGTTTGTATGTGCATGAGCCTGATTTCTGCTCCCATATTTATTGATGAGTAACTGTAGACACTCCTATATCACTTAGTGTGAAACTGAGTCACTTATTGAGATGTGGAGAAAAGGCAATGTGCTGAAGAAATTGTGTTAGAGGCTATCAACTCTGTAATTTCAAAGCAAAGTCAACTGTAAAGGTAAAAACTAACAACACTTATACTCATCTGGCCAACCTCAGATACCTCGAATAAATAAAAAAATAAACCTGATAAAATTTGGTGCATACTACAAATGTCTTCACACACTTCTGTGTGCGATGGAAATTGTTATGACAAGAAATGCAAGCTCTTAGAAGTTAGAATTTACAAAAAAACTGCCGCCCCTTATTTTTTCCACACTTCATCAGTCTTTTCTACTTATTTTTCTTTTGGGGTAGCCAATCATCTGGCTCTCTCTCACCTTATTCCTAGCATCCTCCTCTGTCACACCAACCCTCTGCATGTCCTCCTTCACTGCATCTGTGAATGGTCTCTGTGGTCTTTCTCTCAACATCCTCTGTGTGATGTACAGGGAGTGCAGAATTATTAGGAAAATGAGTATTTTGTCCACATCATCCTCTTCATGCATGTTGTCTTACTCCAAGCTGTATAGGCTCGAAAGCCTACTACCAATTAAGCATATTAGGTGATGTGCATCTCTGTAATGAGAAGGGGTGTGGTCTAATGACATCAACACCCTATATCAGGTGTGCATAATTATTAGGCAACTTCCTTTCCTTTGGCAAAATGGGTCAAAAGAAGGACTTGACAGGCTCAGAAAAGTCAAAAATAGTGAGATATCTTGCAGAGGGATGCAGCAGTCTCAAAATTGCAAAGCTTCTGAAGCGTGATCATCGAACAATCAAGCGGTTCATTCAAAATAGTCAACAGGGTCGCAAGAAGCGTGTGGAAAAACCAAGGCGCAAAATAACTGCCCATGAACTGAGAAAAGTCAAGCGTGCAGCTGCCAAGATGCCACTTGCCACCAGTTTGGCCATATTTCAGAGCTGCAACATCACTGGAGTGCCCAAAAGCACAAGGTGTGCAATACTCAGAGACATGGCCAAGGTAAGAAAGGCTGAAAGACGACCACCACTGAACAAGACACACAAGCTGAAACGTCAAGACTGGGCCAAGAAATATCTCAAGACTGATTTTTCTAAGGTTTTATGGACTGATGAAATGAGAGTGAGTCTTGATGGGCCAGATGGATGGGCCCGTGGCTGGATTGGTAAAGGGCAGAGAGCTCCAGTCCCACTCAGACGCCAGCAAGGTGGAGGTGGAGTACTGGTTTGGGCTGGTATCATCAAAGATGAGCTTGTGGGGCCTTTTCGGGTTGAGGATGGAGTCAAGCTCAACTCCCAGTCCTACTGCCAGTTTCTGGAAGACACCTTCTTCAAGTAGTGGTACAGGAAGAAGTCTGCATCCTTCAAGAAAAACACGATTTTCATGCAGGACAATGCTCCATCACACGCGTCCAAGTACTCCACAGCGTGGCTGGCAAGAAAGGGTATAAAAGAAGAAAAACTAATGACATGGCCTCCTTGTTCACCTGATCTGAACCCCATTGAGAACCTGTGGTTCATCATCAAATGTGAGATTTCCAAGGAGGGAAAACAGTACACCTCTCTGAACAGTGTCTGGGAGGCTGTGGTTGCTGCTGCACGCAATGTTGATGGTGAACAGATCAAAACACTGACAGAATCCATGGATGGCAGGCTTTTGAGTGTCCTTGCAAAGAAAGGTGGCTATATTGGTCGCTGATTTGTTTTTGTTTTGTTTTTGAATGTCAGAAATGTATATTTGTGAATGTGGAGATGTTATATTGGTTTCACTGGTAAAAATAAATGTTTGAAATGGGTATATATTTGTTTTTTGTTAAGTTGCCTAATAATTATGCACAGTAATAGTCACCTGCACACACAGATATCCCCCTAAAATAGCTAAAACTAAAAACTACTTCCAAAAACATTCAGCTTTGATATTAATGAGTTTTTTGGGTTCATTGAGAACATGGTTGTTGTTCAATAATAAAATTATTCCTCAAAAATACAACTTGCCTAATAATTCTGCACTCCCTGTACACACTATCCCTTCTCCTTAAAACCTTAACATCTTAATCTCTGCCACCTCCAGCTCTGCCCCCTGTCTTTTTGTCAGTGTCACCATCTTCAAACCATACATCACAGCAGGTTTCACTGCTGTCTTGTAAACTTTCCTTTTCACTCTTGCTACTTCTGTCACAAATCACCCCACTCTTCTCCATCCCTGCCTGCCCTCGCTCCTTTAACTGACTTGTGCACTATTCATTGCTTTGGATGGTTGATCTAAGGTATTTCAACTCCAGTCTTCACTTGCTCTCATAAAAACACATTTTCAGACACATGTGAACTCATAATTGTCCCACAAATCATCTTGGAAAAGAAAATGGACCCCACACAAAAAGTTATGACATAACACTGTTTACCATCAGGTGCTCAGTTGAGATCTGTGCACTTACATCCAATAATTGGTTGGCCAAACCATTCTTCTTCTCTCTTCATACCTGTGTATCTAAAGTCTGCAGTCTGCACACCAAGACCAAACAGCTATTCTGTCCATAGTGCTCCATTAACCTCCAGTAGCTGTGTGCCTGCACAAAATCCGCCTTTGCATTCAGGAGACAGAACACCTCTCGTAGTGTTGTGTTTTTCCACAATCAGTTATGTAGTTTCACATTTGGATGTCTAATTTTTACAAATATTTTATTCCATGATTTAATTTTGAATATTTTGAGAACCTTGCCAGACATGCCATTTCCTGCACACATCAGGGATGTCAATGATTAGAGATCATGTAAGCATATGATTAAGGGAGGCTGGCTAGTTTTTAAAGTACTTTGGCTCATCTAATTGCTGTTTTGGGGTTTTATTTCACCACTCATATGCAGTATTGGGCTCAGTGGACAGTGTTTGTGTTCCTGGGTCATTGA
Organism: Rhamphochromis sp. 'chilingali'; assembly: GCF_963969265.1. Taxonomy (NCBI): domain Eukaryota; kingdom Metazoa; phylum Chordata; class Actinopteri; order Cichliformes; family Cichlidae; genus Rhamphochromis; species Rhamphochromis sp. 'chilingali'. The sequence goes on along the minus strand of NC_137930.1, from coordinate 35,070,564 downwards.
CCCAGTGATTTCAGTTTGTTCATGTTCAGTTTATTTTGCCACATCAATGTTGTTCTCACTTCCTGTTTTCCCCGTATCAGCTCGTCTCTCATGTCGTTAGCCAGATTATGTTCAGCTGTGTACTCACCGGTCTCTCATTATCATCCGCATCAGTCTGTGTGTTTAAGTCCTCAGTTTCCTCCAGTTCTTTGTCGTGTCATTGATGTTGATGTTGTCTACGCCATACGTGTTTCCAGTCCAGCCAGCCAGTTCTATCTTTTCAGTTCAGCCAGCTATCTCCGTTCAGTCAGCCCTCCGTTTCATGTCCTGTTTCATCCGCTCATCATAATAAATTCCCAGTCTTCACCTACCTGCGAGTCCTGCGTTTGGCTTCTTTCTTCCTCGCCACGACACAAAACCTGACAGTTTGATTTGCTATCTTTGAAAGACTTTACTTTTTTCTTTTTACATCTTTCTCTTTAGCCATAAAAATACTATATTAGTATTGGTTTAATATTCAAAATGTGTTGGAAAGTTATACTGAGGTTAAGTTAAATAAATTTCCCTCTAAAAAGTTTTTTAAACTAAGAAAATATTGCATGTCCTGTTGTCACATAATATAAAGAGTTGAGATTAGAATACTGTCTATAATGCTATTTAGCTGTTATACTGCGGTACTCATACTTTGATCTTTTTAGTGGTTTGTTATTTCTAGTATTGAGTATTACGTTTCTAAGGTTTTAAAATCTAAAACCAAATTCCTCCTAAACAGGTTTTTAATTTGCATGTGCTGTTGTGGCTATATTTTCTGTTTTCATGAGGTTGCAGTGGACGCATACAGTATATAGATTCCCCTTTTGTACCTTGTGATTTTATAGTAGCTCAGTGCTTATATTACTTTCTTTAAAGTCATCATCATTTTCAGTATGCATGTAACGGTATGAAATGAGCTCTGTTTCTACAGCAGTTTGGTAAAGTGAACAGTATAATACCAATAGCTTTCAAATTCTAAGATGTAAGGCATAGCCACAAGGTGACAGTAACCTTATAAATCCACATGCTGCTCATTTATCAGATTGCTTGTAGGAATTCTGGGTTACTTTTATTTCTTTAGGTTAAATATTTCAGAGGCAGTTGACATACTGTATGTGTCTGGGTGATTATTGTAGGTTTCACATTTGCAATTCAAACAGTCACCATTTTTCTGTGGTTATATTTCGTGAATGCAGCTTTGTAGCTCTGTACAGTCCCGATCAAAAGTTTAAGACCTCTTGAAAAATGGCAACAAATCATATTTTGCATGGTTGGATCTTAGCAAGGTTCCAAGCAGAGCTTCAACATGCAATAAAAAGACATGAGAGTGAGACAAAACATTTTTTGAGCATGCAGTTTAATGAACTCAACGCTTAAACTGAGACAGCCCATATGGAAAAGATATATATAAATCTTATAAAGTTTGTATCTGTCTTGTGTGAAACTTGTATGAAAAGCATATAAGAGTGAAAACAGATATAAGATCCCTTGAAAAATTATATAATGAAACTTGTATGTTTTGGATACTTACTAAAACAATGTATGAAAGTAATGAGAAAGTGGCCACTTTCATGAGTAATCACATATAAGTTTTTACCATTTCTTTTCCATATGGGAGGCTGTTTTACAGCTGATCAATAGTTTAGGACCACATCCCTTTAAAAGGCCAAATCTGTGCATTGTCATTTTCTGTCAGATAGTTACACTGACGTATTGATAGCAAAGGCAAAAAAAAAAAAGTGTGGTCGGTTGTTGAACTGCATAAGCAGGGTCTCTCACAGTGCGCCATCACTGCTGAGGTCGGACGCAGTAAGAAAGTCATTTGGGACTTCTTAAATGATCCTGAGGCTTATGGAACAAAAAAGTGAAGTGGAAGACCCCCAAAAATTTCACCAGCACTGAGCCGGAGGATCCAGTTGGCTGTCCATCATGACACTGGGTGGTCCTTACGTTACTGGTGCAGACTGCAGCCCCATAACCATCAGACGGCATCTGAGACTGAAGGGCTTCAAAAACAAAAAACATCTTCAAAGGCCTCGTCTCCTTGAACGCCACAGAACTGGGTGTTTGGACGTTGCTAGAGAGCACCAAACATGGGACATTGAAAGGTGGAAGAAAGTTTTATTCTCAGATGAGAAAATATGTAATCTTGATGGTTCTGATGGTTTCCAACGTTACTGGCATGACAAGCTGATCCCACCTGAGATGTTTTCTACACACCATAGTGTGTGGGCACCATAAAGGTCTGGAGAGCTTTTCCCTTCGGTGGAACAATGGAGCTTCAGGAGGTGCAGGGGCTTCAAACAGCCGCTGGCTATGTCCAGATGCTTCAGAGAGCATCCCTCATGACTGAGGGCCCTCGTCTGTGTGGTAACGACTGGGTTTTTCAAAAGGACAACGCTGGACTTCTTCCAGGAGAATAACATCACTCTTTCGGACCATCCTGTGTGTTTCCCTGATCTAAATCCAATTGAGAACCTTTGGGGATGGAAGGCAAGGGAAGTTTACAACTTTTGTCCTATTTATCCCCATTAAAGTGTCCATGCAATAAACTGATGATGGCTTATGTTTTCCATGCAGTCTTTGTGACAGTGTAACATGTTACACTGTCACATATAAGGGAATAAAAAATTGACCTCTCACTGCAAAAAAACAAAGAAAGTCTCAGGACTCTAAAAATGGGGGATCAATTGCAGAATAAAGTAAGCTGGCAATTTAAATGTGGTTTATCAAAAATAAATAAACCAACAGAAAAACAGAAGGCATTTAAAGACGGTGTGGCAGGTTGTCAGGCAAACAAAACCAGATGGTAGGGTAAAGGTTGTGGCAAAAACAAGTAATCTAAGCAAAGAGACAGAAAAACAAGGCTGGAGAGTTTTATGGAAACACACAAAAAACAATCTGGAAGGGACCTGAAAGTTCTAAAGCGTAATATTCATTTAAGGTGTACTCATGCAAGGTAATCCAACTGTGCCCAAACATATTTGCCGTCGCCTGGCCTGTTTGAAGGGGTGGGTATGGGTGTGGTTCAGTTAGGCCTCAGTCACACTGGCGTAGAGACTAGTTCGTGACGCTCTGACAACCTCTGTTCAATGGGGAAAAAATGTGTAATCCCTGATGGACTGGCAAGTGGTTACTGGAGGTCAAGGGCCAAAAAAGTCACAAAGATACAACTGCATGGTAGACCCTTCAAACACCTGCCAAGTGCTCTCCAAGCAGCTGTGTAACTTTGAGGGCTGTGGCACAAACTGGAAACTGAGACGATTCACTTCAAAGTCAAATGTGCATCACAGCTAAAACCAAAAGTATTTCAACTTTTACTTTGTACCCAGTCTGCATTGCACTCTTTGCAGTTTCACAACAGCTTAGGGAATAGTTAACAAGTTGCAGACACATCACTGTCTTCCATACAAACTACAAAATCAACAGATTTCCCATGCAATAGCCTCTATACGACCAATTTCACCTAACAGCAAGCAACTTCCTGCAACTCCTCACCAACCAGTAGTGAAATAAACGTTTTTTTTTTCTTAGCAACCTGTGATTACTATGCGTTCACTGAATGATCTCTAGGCCTGCATGATTGGGGCTTAGCAATCAGTTGAGATGTTAGGCCTAAATCATTAAGCACAGCGCAGGCCAGGAGGGGAGTGAAGATGGCAACCATTCATTCTCTGGTAACATGGCCTAGTGAAAATACATCCATTGCACTGACTTGTTTTAATAAATCCCAAAACCCAAATCAGACCTTATATTAAAGATTAATAGGATAGTGCTAAACAATTTTTCTTTGGCTTCCTCCATCAGGCTGTGTGAAGTGGGACGTTTGATTTTTCTTCCTCCTATCTTGACCAGAAAACTCTGGCAAAAATAATTTTAAATCTCGAGTGCTTTTTCTGTGATTAAATAAAGGTTAAATAAATAAAATATAATGAGCCGATCGAGTGGTAGCAACAGTCAAGAGGATCGGGCCACTGGGAGCTAAAGAAAATGTATAAAGATTTCATAAAGTACTGTTGCTGCAGTTGAACCAAAGGAATTATGGTGGGAGATAATTCTTAACGCTTTATTCACTCATAGCTAATATATTTACTTAGTCAGTTGAAGTCATTGACATTTCTAACTACAAACATTCATGGTGAAGGACCAGATGTAGTTCGTTTCAAAAGAAGCTTTTCCATAATAAACTTCCCTTGTGGGATATATTGAACTTAAAGTTATGTGAAATTCACTTTAGTGAAATCTAAATGAAAATGAATTTATTCTCTTTGGTAAATAACAATAATTCAAAAAGATCTGTCTTGAATTTTTCTGAGATTCCAACTATGACTAAACAGTATATGAGTCTGGGGGAGCTGTTTCCCCAAGTTCTCCTGGAGTAGATTACGTTATGAATTACACCTAATCCACACATATTAGAATGGTAAATGGCCTGTATTTATATAGCGCTTTACTAGTCCCTAAGGACCCCAAAGCGCTTTACATATCCAGTCATCCACACATTCACACACTGGTGATGGCAAGCTACATTGTAGCCACAGCCACCCTGGGGCGCACTGACAGAGGCGAGGCTGCCGGACACTGGCGCCACCGGGCCCTCTGACCACCACCAGTAGGCAACGGGTGAAATGTCTTGCCCAAGGACACAACGACCGAGACTGTCTAAGGCGGGGCTCGAACCGGCAACCTTCCGATTACAAGGCAAACTCCCAACTCTTGAGCCACGATCGCCCAGATAGAAGAGCAAGAGAAGGCTCAGATCAGTTGGAATGAGGCTGGAAGTTCAAGGGAGGGTTAACAAGGAAATACAGGAGATACAAAAACAAATTCAGCAGAATAGCATCGTAAGTGTACTTGTGTGAATGCAGGGAAGCGGAGGCATTAATATCCTGAACCCATATCAATTCATTCTTGGCAAAGAAGGGAAAGGGTGAAGTTTTTGATATCATAAAGTAAGAAGAATCATTCAGGCAGCTTTGTTCTGTAGATTTCATACTTTCTCTCACCCAGATTTCACCTTGCAGATTGATGACTGCGCTGCCGCTGCCCAGAAGGGGATCATTCAGACCTTCTTTTCTAATAGTGCAAAAAAAAGAACATGCAAAGTGTCTCTCCCCTTCATTACTATCTTGCCCCACAACCTCCGCCTGACAAGGCCGTTTCCTAGGATCCTGCAGTCTCACAGCAGCTGATATGGTGGAATGAAGCACTGCTGTCTTCCACGTTATCCTGTAGCTTGAGGGAGTGGTTACAATGAAGGTGCATGGCAATAGCACTGCAAGCAGCATTAACAATTAAGTGAGGAAATCCAGTTTGAATATTGTGAGCTTCATGACTTTTCTTTTTATAACCTTTTTCTCAACTAAGATGTTGCAGGTCAGAAAATGATCATTCGTTTGAAGAGGCCCTCTAACTCTCTAATTGTAACTAATGACGCAGCTACTTTTTTCTTGATGGTGTAAAGAAGTCTGAAAGACCAATCCAAGACCTGATATGCGCTGAAATCTGCAGTGAAGTCATTAAAACAAGAGGGCAACTTGGTAGGGGGCAGAATGTCACCAAACTCACTCAGCACTCCTTCTTGATGTTATAAGCATGAAGCAGGGGAAAGGGGAAGGCAAATGAAGAGAGATTTCAGCTTATGCTAATGATCAGAATGTTGCCAGCTGCTGCTGAGCTGTGCTTTTCCCTTGAGAAAAATATCCTCACGCTATCGGAGTTGTCTTTTTCAGCTGGAGGCCAGACTATGGTTGAATACAGATCCATCCAGAGAGAAATTATTACTCCAGAATATTCCAGATTTTCCTTGAATAATTTGCTCACAACTAAATAATAATAATCGATTGCATTTATATAGTGCTTTTCTAGACACTAAAAGCACTTTACAATTCCACTATTCATTCACTCTCATGTTCACACACTGGTGGAGGCAATCCACAGTTGCAGCCACAGCTGCCCTGGGGCAGAGTGACAGAAGCGAGGCTGCAAGATGAGATTCCCAACCCCTTGAACCACGGTCGCCCAAAAAGTTGACTTGTTGTAATACTAACAGTATTTTTTTTGTTCCAGTATTTTTTTTTTTTTACCAATACATTGTTGTTTCACAGGTGTGAGTCGCTTTTGTCCCAAACACAACATGCCTGTCCTAAAAACACCTAAAACACATTGAAATAACTTTAATTTTCACCTTAAGATTATATTTTAGATCATCATTTTAGATCTTGTTGCCAAAATGCACCAGGAACTAGATCCGAGCTGCACAGCCCATTCTGTCATTTTTCTCTCTCACTGTAATCCCCATGAATCGTTCTTTGGCTAAGTTAATTATTAGGGGTAGTTAACCTTTTAAGCCCACGGGAGAGGGCATGTACCCATTAAATATTCTTTGCATATGCAACTCTCACGTTTCTGGGTCATTTTGACCCAGCATTTTCAGTTTCTTGTATTTTGGTATTTTTCTGTATTATGGTTTATTTTCTGATTCTTTAGTTATCCTGTTTTGAATGTTATAATCCTAGGTTTCAGTGTTATTCTGGTTAAGAGTTTGTTCTTAGGTTTAGTTCAGTGTCTGGTCTGTGCCTATCATGTTTCCTGTTTTACTTTGAAAGTCTGTGTTCTAGGTGAATGTATTGAGTGTTGCTTCCTTTTGGTCTCGTCATGTCTGATTTCTCCCAGCTGTGCTCTCCTCCTGTGTCTCATTCCCCTCCTTATTCCCAGTGTATTTAAACCATAATACAGGAAAATACCAAAATATAAGAAACTGAAAATGCTGGGTCAAAATGACCCAGAACCGTGACAGAACCAGAGGAGTTGTACTTACATAACATGCATTATTAGAAAAAATGTGTTAAAAAAAAAGATTTTTAATTTTTAATTTCTTTGTAGTTTATTTTACTTTTTTGCAATTTATGCAGTTACTTTGGGTGTACTGCACACATAGTGTGTGAATGTGTGTGTGAATGGGTGAATGACTGAATGTAGTGTAAAGCACTTTAGGGTCCTTAGGGACTAAGTACAGCGCTATACAAATACAGGCCATTTGCCATTTATTAAAATTTAGGATATAATGATTGTATTGATGAATAGCAACTTGAAATGCTCCAGAAAATGACACTACAGCATGTAAAAATGTAAAGATAAGCTCTGGCAGACTTGGTTCTATGGTGTGCTTTAAAAAGGCAAGATTAAAGGTCATGGGGAAAGGTCATGGTCATGGTTTTAAGCATGGTGTGTTCTCTTTTTAGTGGGTAGAAATGAACCAACCTTGGTGTCATAGACCCATTTCTGTAATATACTCACATATCTATATTATTGCTAATATATATTGTAATATATCTATATCACTAAAGCACTTCTGGATGGATGCAAACTGCATTTCGTTGCCCTGTACCTGTGCATGTGCAATGACAATAAAGTTGAATTCTATTCTATTCTATTCTATTCTATTCTATGTTTAAAAGTTGCAAGCTAGAAGTTTCATTCCAACCTTAGACTGTATAGAAATAATGGCATAGCCAGTCCTTCTACAAGCAAGTCCAGGGAAAAGGAATTGAAAATATGTTACAGTGTCTTTGCCGTAGCTGCTATGATGTTAGGGCCTATGCTTTGAAGCCTTGAGCTGAACGTTTTTTCCAGTGCCATTATATTTTTTTGACATCATAAGTAAGGGTGGATCTGACGGAGGAACTGAGGAAATTTTCCAAATGCTTTAAATATAAATAAAAACAGGGTGGAATGATTTGCAGATAAAGTAGCCTTTTTAAGAAAAAATATTAGCTCATTTTTAATTTGATGGCAGCAACACTACTCGGCAACAAAAGCCTGGAGAAGTAAGTGGTCCTAAAAAGAAACAACTGAAGGAACATTTTGAAACTAATTAAGTTAACTGGCAACAGGTTGGTAACATGAGTGGGTATAAAAAGGCAGAGTAAAGATAGGCACTGCATTAAAACCAGGCTTCAAGTTTAAAATAAGCTGCTATTTTTCTTGAAATGGTACATTTTCTCCGTTTAAGCATTGGATACATTTTCTATGTCCCATTGTGAATAAAAGATATGTTTGTGAGATTTGCATTTCACACAGCAACTCAACATTTTTGGAATTGGGGTTGTAGAATAGAATCAACTAGAACAGAAATGTCCTTGCACTGTGTGAAAAATTCAGAAAAAGTACAGTGAGTGTTGGGTAGGTAGCACACACACACACACACACACACACACACACACACACACACACACACACACACACACAATATTCTTGCACAATGAAAACTAATTATTTCAGTGGGAAATTCCACATGAATGTTTTTGGGGTTTTTTTGCAGATACGATCATTATTGGATGGGCTATTTTGATTTTGCATGACTGAGTTGGAATAGAAACTGTTCACAAGTCTAGTAGCACAGATTCTGGATGAGCTGTAAGATGTTCAAGAGGTTGACAGGTGAAAACTATGGGTGCTGGGGTGTGAACAGTCACTGATATTTGTGTCTCTGAAAAAGATGCAGGTTTTTGTGATATTATACAGGGAGAAAAGAAGGCAACAGTTGTTCATTGTATTTATGACCCTTTCCAGAGTCTTTTTTTGTCTGCCGCAGGACAGTGCATGTATCACACTGTGATGCAGTATGCCAGAAGGCTTCCTATCGAGCAAAGGTAAAAGGCCACCAGCAGCTTTTTGTTCAGGTTGCTTTATCTCAGCGCTCTCAGGTAGTGTATAAGCTGCTGTGCCTTTGACAGGAGCCATGGTATTAGAAGACCAGGAAGTTAAAGGTGTGAACTCTTTCCAGTCAGTGTCTGTTAATGAAAACTGGGAGTGAGTCTGTGCTGCACATATTGAAATCTACACTGACCTTGTGTTTTTGCAGTGTTCAGTATCAGGTTGTGTGTTGAGAAAAGTGTCTTAGTCCTCAGATTGCATGACTATGGTTGATGAGGGTCACAAACTGAGTGTAAATGGAGTGCCGGATGGGTAAAGGACTCCCCACACAGCAAGAGGAATGCACCAAAATTTGATAGTTTGTGGATAATCCATCAATCACAAGTAGGCCCACCCTGAAGAAAAACTTGCTTTGATCATAAAGGACCACAATTTACAAAATAAACATCCTACGTTTTTATGTTACTGTACAAAATAATACATTAAAGCAGATAAAAAAAATCAATCAATAACTGGAAACAGGAAGCCTTTTCACAGTTTTCAACATGCATGTCCATATTGCCATCTTGACCTTGCCCCTATTGACATTTTCTTTTAGCAGTAAATCCACAACATCGATCTCCAAAAGACAGCAGAGTATTGCATTTATTCACACTTTGAATACTGCTTTAGCTCTAGGCCAGTCAGTGGGGAAGTGACAGTGTTTTAGCAGCAGCAGGATGTGTGGGTGGTTTCTCAACGCTGATAATGTGGCAATCTTCATTTCATGGCTCGTGATTTTATTACATTTCCTGCGTCTCTCCTGGTGACCCAACGGCTGCCATCAATTTAGTGGCAACCCTAATTACCTCTACTCTGTCATGTTCAGAGTTTACACTGAAAAACTGATCCATAATTACATTACATCACATGTTTTCTTTGCTTTTGTGACTCGTATTAGTTTGCACCAGTCATAACTTAACAATGCTTTTGGTATATCTGTAGATCTTTCTATAGCACTGACTTCTGGCTCTGATTAAACTCTTGCCTTTTTTGGTATCTGAGATTAATTTTATTGTTTGTGAGACACATGAGCTTGCAGGCAAATTTCGCAATACATTCGTTAGAGCTCTGTGAGCAACACAGGCAGGTGCACCTTGACCTCAACATGGTGACATCTTGTGCTTTCAACTTCTTGTAAAAATAGAGGACAAAGCAACAAGATGTGTGTGATTCAGTTGTCTTTGTATGAATCCTTAAAATTCACGGGACGATTGAAGCTAAATTTATGTTATGTATGTTCACCATCCCTTTACTACAACACAGCTACCAAGAAAGAGAAATATTAACTTAACACCATCAAAAAAACTTCTGATTATCCAACCAGACCAACATACAACCAAAAGTAATATTTAACCCTGAGAAATCTGCATTTAAACATGACTCCTGAATTTAGCGACATCAATATGATGAAAAAAAAACACAAGTGCAACATCGAGACCAAATCAAGCTCCATACGAGAAAATCACGTCATATTTCTTTCCTACCAATCTCTCTGTTGTCAAACTCTGGAAAATAGATGTTTATGAGTGCAAGTCCACTGAGTCCTTGGTCAGTCAGCATAGTGAGAAAGATTATTCACAAGTAAAAAATACATAAGGGATGTGCCAATAAATTCACCCCAAGGTCAAGCTGCATAATACTCGGAGAAATAGCAAAAAAAAATCAAAATCATCTCATGCTCTACGGGTCTCAGATAACCTGTTAAATGTTACTTTTTAAAGTCCATGACAGCAAAAATAGGAAAAGAGTGAATATGTCTGACTATGGCATGTTGCAAATGCTTGCCCGGAGAAAGCCTGTTCTCTAAATAAAATATGGCGTGGCCTAGGTTTGCAAAGTTGCACCTGAACAAACCACAAGATTTTGTTATACATGTAGTTCATGGTCGACCCAGTGACTGCAAGGTGTTCCCAAAGTATTCTCGAGACAAAAGTCAGGCCATCTGTCTGTCAGCGAAAGCTCTGCTGATATTGTAAAATGCAACAGGACAGTGATCCAAGTATAGCAGCAGATTTACAACAGAATAGCTGAAAAAGAAAAGAATCAAGGAGACCTCAACCCAATTGAAATCCTGTGGTGGGACCTTAAGAGCTGTGTGTAAACAAATGCCCACAAACCTCAACGAATTAAAGCAATACTGTAAAGAAGAGCAGGCCAAAATTCCTCCACAATGATGTGAGAGACTGAAAAAGTCATACGTACCTTGTGATGAGTGTGTCGCCTTTCGCTAAGAACTCTATCCTGATGTCTCTCACTCATATAAAAACTGTGTACTGCAAAGCACTGACTTAATGTCTTCATAGTTTAGGCCAACCTCAAAATAAAATCTATGAATCTCTCCTGCGGGGGGTGTCTCCTCCATTGCTAGGTTGAATATGTCAGTGCATGGACTTAATTAAAAATGTAAAACTTTTGCGGGAAATTTAAAAGAATAAGCTCTGCTGTAGATATTAACTAGAAGTTTGCCTGCGGGAATTATTTTACAAGTCCCAAAAAAAATAAAAAATAAAATACGGCCTCTTAAGTGAAAGAGATGACCAGATATTCAAATCCAATATGTCAGAAACAAACAGAAACCTGTTTTGACATGTTCTTCTTCTTCATGCACCTCTCTAAAGATCTTATATCCTCTGTGCCGCGAGAGCTGTTGAGCACATTCACTGCAGCTAGTTGTAAATGTTTCAAGGCTGTAAATTAGCTGCTGGATTGATTCAGAGAGGCTGACTTCATTTCACCAAGCTTTGTGTGTGTGCGTGTGTGTGAGGTGGCAGTTCTGTGAGCTGAGAGTGGGAGTACACTGTCACCCCACAACTGCATGATGCATGACTCCAAGTTTTGTTGGAGTTTTCGCTTTTTCCTCACTGATCATTCAGAGCAGTAAGCCCGCGATGACTCACGGGAATGACAGAGGTGGGATAACGATATCAAGTGAACTCATATAAAAACCTGAGACTTGGTGAAAATAAACCATTGCCACAAGCCAAAGGTTGTTTTTAGATATCAACAAACTGAATGTTTACTCCTTTGGCACCTTTCTACAACGAGGCAATTAGGGAGTAAGCTAAATTTGGAGATAGGAGATAAAATAAGTGAAGACTCCCAGAAATGGAAAAATACACTCCAGCTACACTTCAATGGAAGTTATGATGGAATACTCCCAAATGAACTTACAAACAAAAAAGTTAAAAGCTTTGATTTCAAAGAACTGAGAATTGCTTGCAGATAGCAGATTGAAGGGTTTTTTTTTTTTGGTTTTTTTGCTGCTTCTCTGGGTTTAATTTTATCTCTGAATTATTTACTTCTTCTGCTCAAACAAAGGGTCTGACGTGTTATTTAGGCGTTGTACTATTCAGGTTATGTAAACTGGTGCTTAAAATTTAGGTCCGAGTCCATGCTGATGCTGAGATTTCTAGCACTGTTTCTCATCAGTTTGTCATCATCAATAGTGTTTGTCGTGTTTTTTATTTTGTTAGATCTGCCCTTGTCTCCTAGTGTTTACCTTTTCACAGTGTTTCATGTGTTTCCTTCTCTTCCTATGTGGGCTTATTGAGCCTTGGTTAGACACATCCTGTTTTATTTTTCCTAATTTCTTTCCTTGTTTGCTTTTTCCTGTTTTACTTCCTGTCATTGTGTTTCCCCCACACACTGTCTTGTTAGTAGGGTTGGGCGATTGAGTCCAAAGTCCAGTCGTGGCATCACCTGTGACGCTAATAGATCAATATCTACCCACTATGCTAGCACAGTCCACCCTTTATAACTACAAACACATGGGTGGCTGAGAAACAAACAAAGTTTATTTTTCACTTGCAGTATGAAGAAACATTTACACATTGATGTACAACACTGATTTTCTTTAGCCAACTTCAGTTAGTTAACCTAATTGCACAGCGAGAAGTTGTGATATTTACCAGCTCTTTAATTTTTTAAGTAAACTTATATAATCCTACTATAAAGGTTTAACCATAAGTTTTTCCCCTGTGTACAATATTTCACCTGTTACTCCTGCAATCTTTACCATGCCATCCTCACTCACTACCACATTTTTCACTAACAAAACAACTAATTAGATGACATAAACAAGCATCTCTACTGATGCGGTCACTTATACTGTTTTCACGATGATGATGATGATGATGATGATGATGATGATGATGATGATAAATCAGTGTTTATTAACTTCAAAGGGAGCAGAAGTCTGTGCTTTGGTTATATGTGGAGGTGTGGAATGAAACTGTGGCTTGGCAGATTTAATTTATTATGAATCTCAGAGTAATGATAATATTAATTTAATGCATCCGTGAGGAAATTAGCTGTCGCCAAATCACTTTGGCCATCTTCAATCCCTGATGTCATATACTTGTTAGTTTCCTTTTTTCTTATAGTCCTGTTTTCCTCATCCTTTATCACTCTTTTCTGTTTCTGTTTTCACACTTATTAGCCAGTCTGTTCTCCGGACCCTCTCCAGGATTTATTCCCCATATGTTTCCTTATGCCTTAGAGATACGTTTCTAAGTTCCTGTTCTTCCTATGCCCAGTAAAAAAATAATAATAATAAAAAAATCAAATCTGTTTATTTTTGCTTAAGCCTGTCAACATCTAAATCTTGCTTTTGGGCCCAAATTACAAACTTATCTCAAAGAGTAAGTGCTGATATTACCTTGGAGCATAACTTTAACTTACCTTTCTCTCTTTTCTTCTTTGCAGTCTAATGTTTAACTGAAGTTAACTCAACTATAGTGAAGTTACATAGTTCCGTCTTTTGGGACTAAAATATATCCTTAGTCTTGTCCATCAGTATGTATTAATGTTTTGGATTTAGTTCTTTTTCCCATGAATAAATACACCTTACACTAATTAAATCTTAGACTACTTTTTTTTCAACATCACACTTAAACAACATATGTTCCCATTAGAAGGAGCTCGCTTAAGGCCAAATACTGCATCAGTAGTTTTGTAATGAACTAAATTAATATAGCCACTGGCCTTGGTTGCCATATGCCCTGTATTAGCTCTCATGCTGTGCATGCAATGTGGTTTAATCTCATTGCTTAGCTCCCCAAAGACTACACTTAGTGAACTAATCATGTGTCACATACACATGTGTAATAAATTCTTACAGTGAAAGCTAAATTTTAACACAATAGCATCCCTGTGATAATTGCAACTTCATGTTTTTTAGGATTTGGTGAGGTTAGTGTACAAAAATTCATAAAGTTTACTTGCAAAAAAGCCTTTAAGTTATGATGCTGTAGGGAAGGGGTGTGAAACATAAGGCCTATCCATCCACCCATCAATCCATCCATCCATCCCCACTTCTCCCACTTCTTCTTTCTACAATTCATAGTTGCAAGGGAGCTTGAGGCTATTCTAGATTATTGGGTTGTGAGGCTTGGTAGACTCGGAACAGATCACCAGTCTGTCACAGGGTGAGACAGAGAAACAAGCATTTGCATTTTTAGCACATTTAGATTCACCAGTGGATTAACAACAAAATAACAGAAAAGTTCCTGTTTTTCCACTATATATAATTCTACACATTTATCATGTAGTTTCACTTGTCTGACCCATTTGAGATCAAAGTGGGCAGTATGTGGCCCACTATGTAAAATGAGTTTGACATCCCTGCTGTAGGGGTATTTATTCTGCCTTTCACATCTCAATTTGGGCCACAGCCGCCCCATGCCAAATCATGCATAAACATAAGCTAAGTGGTATTAAAAAAAAATAAAATGGAAGTGCAAAATATGTTTTATTATTAAAAGAAACTGCTTTCAAAAGTATAAAAGTGTGAACAGTTGTTCTTGCTCCAGGAATTATTGCATTTGTATTTGTAGATATTTCCCTTTTGTAATCCAATATTTAGAGGAGGAAAGTATTTAATGGAGTCTAGTAAGATTTTTCACTAAGGTTTGGCAGTTTACTTCCAGTTGCGTCATTATGCATACAAAAATAATTTTTATCACTTTTGTGCTTGACGGGTCTGTAGTATGTCCCGCCCAAAAGAGAGACCTTTCTGTAAAAGGGAGAGAATTTTCTCTGCTTGTGTTTACTTGTATAACAACAGAAAATCTCCATGGAAAGACAGCAGGATGAAAGCTTGAGCCTTCCCTGGATGTTATCGTCTCTAACCCAAGTCTAATTTTGTATATTTTATGTTTATAATATTATTTTTTTTGTATTGTCAGAGTAATGGAGAGAATAATTCATCACAAGATGCGTATATGCTGCGGATGGCTGTGAAGATTTTTTTTTAGATTGAACAGCAAGGTGTTTAGTGTTTTAAGTTTACCTTCACATTTCTGCAAGTGATTTGCCACATGAAAACTGCAGGGAGCACAAAAGCAAATGTGAAGAGCTAGATTAATATCCAAATATTGCAGGTATCAAGGAATGTCCCTTTTGTTCCTAACAGATAGCTGTGTGTCAGATTATTTTCATTCACTTGAATTATTGAATTATTTTCGAAGTCAATCGCTCTAACTCAGTGCTGTTTACTGTTATTTGTCCCGTCCCAAAATGCAATAAGAACTTTTCAGAATTTCTAGCTGGGATTATGCCTAAATACGATCACATTCTTATTGTGGGAGATTTTAATGTACATGTCTGCTGTCCTGACAAACCTCTGGTACCGGCAGGCAAGGAGAGAAGGACCCAAAATGCAGGTTTCAGTGAGGCAAAGTAGAACTCAAAGTAACCGCTTTATTAGCAGGTTGCCGGTAAACAGCGGACCAACTAAACTGGGAAAATACAAACTAACAGGCAGATACACACGGACGGAAAACAGAGTACAGAATGAAGGTGAATAGACATTAACGATGCGACAGAGAACAAAGGTAACACAGGGCTAATATACATACGGCAGTAATCAAGGGATGAGGCACAGGAGGGGAACACACCTGGGAGAAATCACAGCTGACGAGACAGGGGAATAGTAAACCGAACACACTGACACCAGACACGAACCTCCAAAGTAAAACAGGAAACCAGAAACAACTTACGAGGAAGCAGAAGACGCTGCACTTAATCTAGAATAATAATCAACACTATAGAAACATACCAAAATATAAAGAACTGAAGAAGCTGGGTCAGAATGATCCAGAACCGTGACAGGCCCAATCTGTACCTGGTCCCACACATGAACATGGACAGACACTAAACCTGGTCTTGTCGCACAGCTTGGCTGTGTCTAACGTGGAAATCTCTGACTTATTCTCTGACCATATGCCTGTATTATTTGATGCTGTGTTTTCACACACTGCCGTTCAAACCAGCGCTATTGTTTGCCACTGTCGGATCATTAACCCTTCCACTGCTGCCCAGTTCTCCTCTGCCTTTAGCCAGCTGTCTGTCCCCGCTGATCTCACTCCCTTGGGCACAGAGGACCTCAGTTCCTGGTTTGAATCTTCCTGCCAAACTATCCTGGACTCTGTGGTACATTTAAAACCAGGCAGCCCAAGGCTAAAACTGAGCCTTGGTTTAATGACACCACTCAGGCTTTGAGGAGGGACTGTTGTAGAGCTGAATGCAAATGGTATAGGGACAAATTGCAGGTGTCTCTTCAAATCTTAAAGGACTGCTGGAGTCTCTATCAGGATATTGTCAAAGAGGCTAAAAGGGAATACTTCTCCAAGATCATCTCCTCCAACAATCATGATCCACGTGTGCTATTTAACACTATTGACTTAGTTTGAAATGCTCCACAAAGTGGCTGTTTGAAGGCCTCTTATAACTGGTTGCAACTACGCGGGCTCTCATCTCTGCCCCTGAGTCTGACCCTCTATCTTAATCCCTTGCTCTGCTGTTTTTGACCAGTTTGAGCCTGTGACTCTTTGTTATTTCGAGGATGTGGTTGGCCATCTGAGGCCCTCCAGTTCTCAAATGATCCTGTCTATCCTTAAGGTTTTAAAGATATTTTGCCAGACATAGGGCACAATTTTCTTACTATTATAAACAGCAGTTTAATATCTGATGTAGACCCTGCTAATTTTAAGAATGCAGTAGTACAAACCCTGCTTAAGAAAGACAGGCCAATCTCCAAGATGCCTTTTCTGTTTAAAATCCTGAAGAAAATAGTATATTCCCAATTGATTGATTTTTTTAAAGTGAGAATGGTACCCTAGAGGTCTTCCAATCAGGTTTTAAAAACCTCCATAGTACTGAGTCAGCACTCTTAAAGGTTTTTAATGATATCTTTCCTACCTGTGATTCTGGTAATCATGTTGTTCTTGACTTGACTCCTTGCTTTTGACACTATAGACTACAACATTTTGCTGTCTCATTAACACCATCTTGCAGGCATTCGTGCTACTGCTTTGAATTGGTTTAAGTCTTATCTTTCTGACAGAACTTTTAGTGTTAACTTTTTAGGGTCCCTTTTCACTGTTCTTCAGTGTGGGGTCCCGCAGGGCTCAGTTCTAGGGCCTCTGCTTTTTTCATTCGGAACCATCCTTGGAAGGCCTGGAATATCCTTCCACTGTTGTGCCGACGACTGCGGATTTATCTGCCTCTGGATCTGAAGGATGCCTTCTCTATTAACCCGTTTCTGGCATGTTTAGAAGATATTAAAACTTGGATGGCCCTAAACTTTTGAAAATGTAAATCAAGGAAAACTGAGGTGATTGGGTTTGGTCCTAGCGGACCCCTGATTTGCGACCCCTGGCAGAGTATTGTTACTTTTGTACTTGTAGTGTACTTGTTGTTACTAACATGGGTTTTAAGATGGACAGTGATTTTAAATTGGACACAAAAATTAGGGCTACTGTCAAGTCGAGTTTTTATAATTTTATTTACTTTATCCTGGAGGTACCCAGGTCTCTATTGTTGCTCTTAACCTCTGGAATAACCTGCCCCTGCACATTAGAGAGGCCCCTTCATTGTCCATTTTTAAAACACATCTTAAAATCCATTTTTATTCCTTAGCATATGATGCAGTTTGACCTGGAATTTTTTTGTTTTAATTTAAGTTGAATTATTATTATTTCATATGTTTAGTTTCACTCAGTCACATTAGTCTACATTTGCACATCTATTATAATCTTCTTTTGAAGTTCCCACGTCAGATCTTTAACATCTTTTGCCCAATTTAACCCCTGCCTTTTCTTCTCTCTCACTGTCTCCAAACGTGCCATCCCCCTCTTCTCTTCCTTTGTCTTTGGCCAACAGTACAACAGTTTCTACTGGTACCCTGTTGACTGGAGGCAGTCATTAATGATCCAAGCCCAGACTAATCCAGTATTACCAATGAGCCACACATTCAATTTGCAAAGAATTTACGCCAAGTTCACAATTTTACACCTACCAGATTGAATTATAAAACACAACTTTTTGGTAAAGTGATGAAAAGAGAGTCTGTGGCAGTTTAGAGTTTTTTGAGTTGTAACTAGGGCTGTGCGATATGACCAAAATCTCATATCCAATATAAGAATTCTATCGTCCCGATAACAATATAAATCACAAAAATGTAACATTTTCTGTAAATTCTTTAAACTTCAGGCAGCTCGACTTGCAGGAAGTGTTTCCAGCTGCGTGTCATGTAGCTGGAGTCGAGTGTTTTAACAGATGCATGAAACTATACATTTTTAGACATAAGTTGTAACGGCCGCCGTTTTCTTTGTGAGTATTTATTACACGGCGTGCTGCGGGGAAAAGCCTGTTCTAACGTTTGAGTCTAAGGTTTATTTTTTAGCACCTGGCGGCTCTTTTTTACTTCTCATCCGTAATTTCAGTTTATTTTGAAAAGTCTCAACAGGATCTTGAGCTTTATTGTGAAACGTTTATGTGGAACATAAACAAGCGGACACGCGATGCTGTTACCGTCGTTGTTGCTAACCACAACGCATAAAAACAGGCGCTTGTCCGTCCGTAGTGTGGTTATATAAAATATAAGAGAAAGAGAGAACTTTAAGAAATTAATATAGCCACAACAGTGACCATCAAAACGATGAAAAAATATTGCCGTAAACAGTTTATTTTGCGACACCACGAAACAAACAATAGCGTAAAATGAAACCATAGATGTTTTTATATTGTCATCCGATATATATCGTTATATCGAACAGCCCTAGTCGTAACTGTAATCAGAGTTTTTAGAAGACATTTAGAAGACACTCTGTAACTGCCACGGTAATAAAACTGACCTCAGTGCATCATATTATGTATCACAAGCCTGCAATATACTACTACAGGTGAGCAATACATCAAAATGAAGGCTGAGTTTAAAGATTGCCAGTCAAGATGACCTCTAAATGTTTGAACCTTCTTTTACTTGCAATATTTGGCTGGTTAGGTTAAAAAAGAAAAGGAGGTAATTTCTGAAACCTATTACTTCATGCTTCACTGAACTCAACTGATTTGAGTGGAAGAGAAAACATGAAAGGAAAATCTTGTAAGGTTTATACCGAGAGAATTTAACTAAAGGTGGAGGGAAAAGAGATGCAGAGAAAGACATGAAGATTGAGTGATAAGATGATGAGACGGTGATGAAATGCTGGAAATGCTGTAAAAGATACGATGCCGTGCAAAGCAGCGAAGCTTCCCTCAGCCATTTATCCTGGTGTGTGGGCGGCTGCTTCTCTGACAGCCGAGACAGAGGGTGTGCTTCTGTACATTTGTGTGCGTTCTTCTCACATTCTCGGGTGCATAATATACATCTCCTGCCTGCTGATTCAGCCGCCCCGAACCTCCCATCACAATTACAGCCAGTGTGTGGCAGCGCCGCGACACTGACGTCTGCAAAAAGTCACCGGCCTCAACAGAGCCCATCAGTCGGCAGGTCTGTCCCGAGCTAACAGGCCGCTGTGTGGGTGCTGACTCCCAGAATCGCCTTTGGGGAAAGTAACATGACTATTATCCCCATTGTAGCTCAGTCACTGTGAAGTACAGTGTCATTTTGGGACATAACCAGTGTAATAAAACATCCAACTACACATAGCTGATGTATTGGAACCCTGTAAGCCTCAGAAAATGGGGGAGAAAAAGCCTTACAGCTTACATGAGGCAACATTATAATTCAGTAGGAATCATATTTTAGCTACCTGATGATTCAGTATTTCCTTCTCATTCATCATAATAATCTTTTGATCTGGTTTTTGTGTTGCGTGTCTTGAAACTGAACCAAACCGTAAATATTAACTTCGCAAATCCAAAACAAATACCTTACAGTTTTTCTCAAATGCTAAAACACATTTCACAAACGTTTCCACCATGTTCCCCAATGTCTAAATACAACACCCTTTTCTAAAGCTACATAAACACAACAAAATGTAAACACTATACACATCATTACACACTACAGCAAAAGAATTGAAAACACAATGCTCAATTTGTGAGAAGGTTCTTTTCATAACTGCCAATGCATATTTTTAGAAACTATACAGTAACGAATCGTCGTAGATCTCTGTGGGGGATTAGGCATTTAGATTTGTGAGTTTCATATGAAGAGTATAAATCCATAGAAAATCCTGCATGTACGTACACTACTGTAACACAACTCAATGCAAAAACAGAATCTATTGCACACAACAGTACTCTTGAAAACATGATCAGGGTGTGAAGATTTTTTATTTACGTTATTCACACCACACACACACCACAATCACTGTGCGGCATCATGTCGCTGAGCTGCATCGAGCCACATCACCTCATCCACATCGCAGGCTATATTGTCTCTCGCCAGGCACCGCGGGAAAAACACCCTGGAATGGCGAATCCATCCTTGGAAGGCCTCCGCTGGGATGTCAACACAGGCCAGCTCCATTGCCCTTAGGAGGTTCTCTCTTGTGTATGGCTGTCTGTCATACACCTTCCATCTCCATGATGAGAAGAACTCCTCTATAGGGTTCAGGAAAGGGGAGTAGGGTAGCAGACAGACGTTTAAAAAGTGGTCACTGTTGGTGGTGAACCACTCTCTGATTTGATTTGTTCTGTGGAAGCAGACATTGTCCCAAATGATCACATAAATGTGATGTGCGGGCCCAGGATGGTGTTGGTGGTGGTCCAGGAGGATGTGTTTTAGCTCCTCTAGGAAGGTGAGGAGACGTTGGGTGTTGTAAGACCCAAGGACAGCATGCCGGTGGACAAGCCCCTTCGAACCCATGGCCGCACAAAAAGTAATATTATCCCCCCGTTGGCCAGGGACCTCAGCGATGGCTCTTTGGCCAATGATGTTACGGCCTCTTTGCCTTCGTTTCTGCAGGTTGAAGCCAGCCTCATCCAGGAAGAGGTACTCATGAGGTCTGGCCATCGTGTCCAACTGTAATATCCTCTGTGAAAATGTGAAAGTGCACAGGTGTTCAGAACAACAGTCAATCAGGTAGCACAGTATTGTCCAGAAGTAATGTAGGCCACTGAGCAACACAATATGTCCACTAACTGTACTGTGAACATGGATGTATACTTACTTGCACATACTCGTAACGTAGGTCTTTGTGTCGCAGAGTTGCGCTCAAAGGGAACCCTATAGACCTGTTTCATCCGCGTCTTTTTGCGCCGGAGAACTCGGTCTATTGTGGCCAAGCTGACATCGTCAATGCTCTCAAAGTTGACATTATCGGCAATGACTTTGTCTCTGATCTCCCGGAGTCTGATGAGGTTGTTCCCACGAACCATATCCACAATGAGGGTTTCTTGTGCCGCTGTAAATATGGCAACCCTCCCACCTCTATGTGGCATTCTTTCAACTCTGAAGAAAGAAACATGTGTTGTCAATTGACATGTGTTAAAATACAGTCACAACTGATTTGAAACCAATAGACTACTTTCACAGGTTTGTAAAACTGTATTGTGACAAAGAAAGCAATCGAGTACAATACCTGGTGTGTTGTCTGAATGCCCTGATAATGGTGGCCACGGTGAACCTACTCAGGTTTGGATGGACTCTTAGTTAGGGCTGGGCAATATGGCCTAAAATTCATATCGCGATATAATTTGAAGCATGTGCGGTAACGAGATATATCACCATATATTCTTTTCTTCTGTATAACGTATTTTCCACACTATAAGGCACACTTAAAATCCTTTTAATTTTCTCAAAAATCAAGAGTATGTATGAATTCTGGTTGTGCTTACTGACCTCGAACCGATTTTGGCGTGCAGAAATCTGTTAAAAAATATTTTAGTACAACTTTGGTAAGCCACACTGCTTGATGGATTGTCAGAGCATTACGGCTGCCGTAGTGAGGAGCTTTGCGGAGTAATCTGGGTCCAAAACTCCATCTGCTTCAGGTCATAAAGTCAAACGAACACTAAGAGTTAAAAACGGTCTAAATTCTTTCATCTTTAATTAAATCATCAGAATTGCTGCTTTATCGGGTGTAACAATTAAGTTTTACATCCATGAAAACAGAATTTATTAAATTTAACGGAGTTAGAAGTTAATAGGAAGTTAGCTCACTAGTTTCCACCTAAACATTTCATACCATGTTCTGACTGAGAGATTTTTGAAACTAATTCAAACGTACAGCTCTGCTACCACTTCCAACATAAATGAAGACAGAAAACTAAACAGCAGTGGCGTTTGCAGGGGTACTGAAGTTGGACTACCTGGTATATAATGTTGTGCTACGTGATTGCTAGCGACACAGCTATGTTAGCATAACATTAGCACAGTGAAGCTGGAGGATGAACGCCAACTTTTTTCCCACTCGATAAAAGTTAACGTGAGGGATTCTGGTGGTCAGGGACAAATGCAATCGCATAGCAGGATGCCATACACGGGCCAAACTTCAGTCAGGAGAATAACTGAGATTATTCATCCACAAAACGAGGCTAGTTATTAATATACTGCAACAACATGGGAATAGAACAGCTGCGAGAAAATTCAGCATTAATGAATCAATGTTACGGAAGTGGAGGAAGCGCAGTTTTTGGCTTTCCCCATATTTCAAAAGTGCTTCATCTCTTTGCTATGACTGTGGCCCGCCATAATTTGCAGATGATAATGGTTTTAGCCGCTGCGATGCTTTCGACCAAAACAGGCGCAGCTTGATGACATCATCAACATGCGCTATCGCGATAGAGCGATATACTCAAAATCTCTATCGTTGGCCAAATTTATATCGTTTCTATCGTATATCGTTTATATCGTCCACCCCTACTCTTAGTCCTGCTTCAGCCATTGTCATGCCATGGACAATGACTGTTGCTCGCATCTCGTCCGTAATGATGGTGCGAGGTTGTCTTGCTCTCCCTCCTGGGCCTCCTCCTCTTCCTCGTTGGCCTGCTCCTCTTCTTCCAGGGCCAGCTCTTCTCCCTCCTTTGCATCGAATTCCTCTTCCCCTGACTCTGCCTTCATCCATTGTGTTTGTTTGGACTCTTCAGCATACTGTGCACTCTGAACTTGCTTTTATACATGTGATCACAGCATTAGCAACAGGTGTCTTCAATTTTGAGTCGTTGTGTGTAATGAATGATGCCAGGTGTGTTCATTGTGTTCAGATATTGCTGACTGTGGCAAGCATGTTGCATCACATGAGCTTTCATTTGAGAATATGAGTTCTTTTGCAACTTGTGTTTTAGCAAGGAAAGATGTGTTTAGATTTATGACAACGGAGGATTGTCTCCTGTGAATTGTGTCTTCATGTGACATGTGTTTATGATATTGGTAAATGATGGCTAGATTTAGTAAATGTGTTTAGACAACTGGTCATTTTGTTTAGAGGATTGGCTTTTGTGTTTTAGCATTTGAGAAAAACTGTAAAAACGCTAAAATAATGGTTTATCATCTAATCTGAGCTGTTGAGACAAACTCGTTTTACTTTACTGATAAAAATAACTAAGGAAATGATCTAACAATAAATGAGGAAAGTCCAAAAACTCGGCATTAATGACTGCATTAATATGAACACAGTACTTCATAATCACAGGATCCTATAGAGTAGTAAGTGTGTGTGTGTGTGTGTGTGTGTGTGTGTGTGTGTGTGTGTGTGTGTGTGTGTGTGTGTGTGTGTGTGTGTGTGTGTGTGTGTACGTATGTACCATGTTTAGATATTTTTGTGAGGACCAAAAATGGGAATGCTAATATGTGGGGACCAAAAGTCCCTTATGGGGGAAAAAATACCTGTCCCTGAGTTTGAAGGTTTTAGTGTCAGAGCTATAATTAGGTTAGGGTTAGGCCATGGCATTTATTTTCGATGGTTATGGTTAGGGGAAGTGGCTAGGTAATGCTAGAGAAAGCATGCTAGGGATGGCATAATGTCAATTGGATGTCCCAACTAAAACATGAAAACAAGTGTGTAAAAACAAGTGTGTGTCACAAATCACAGAGCAGACAGAACTAAATGACCATAAGTGTAGATCCTAATTTTTTAGCTTTTCTTTTATGTTTCATTGTGGGTCTGACCATCTGCACTAAGCACGGAAACACTGGAAACACAAGTGAACATCTGAGGCTGGTATCTCAGCAGATTAATGCTCGTGATTTGGATTTCAGCCGTCAGATATGCATCTAATGTTCAGGGATCTAATTATTATGTTTGTGTTGTCTGCATTTTGCACCTACCTGATATCAGTTGGTGCCGTGTGCCTTCTTGGACTGGTGATCAGTTTGTGTTTGTGTATTTGAAGTGAGAATATAGAGTCATTTAAATGCTCTGTTTCTCTGTTTGTGTAGGAGCAATTTATTTTTAAAATATAGGTTTCTGTTTGGCATTGATAGAGGACCGAGTTATTTGCATGAGGAACATTAGCTGGGCTGTTTTGGGGGACCCCATTGATATGATAGAGTGTTGGGTTGTTGTTTTTTTCAGTGTTTTGTTTTATTTAATTGAAAAGTTGTTTTTCTGATGAGGCAAGTAGGCAAAAGTTCTTGTTCTGTCAGCCACAGTAGTGAAAAACACATTTATATTCAGAGCTGTGGATGAAAATTTGAAAATAGTTTGAAGAAAAGCAATAATACAGAACCAAGTTTATTCAAAACTTTATTCATTAACTTAGTAAAGTGTAGTTACTACCTTACACTGAGCATGCAGTTTAATAAGAAAATGAACAGTCAGCCCAGGTGTCCGTTTGCACTTCTTTTTTCTTTGATTTTTTGTTTTATTTATGAGTTTAATTAAATGAATGAAATGAGAATTTATTTATTTGTACTCCCACTGGAAATAAAAGCTTTGCACATTTTTTTCAGAGTTTGGCAAAGACACTGAAAATGTTCTTGGAGCTTAACGTATACAAACTTTAACTTAATTTGATTTTGAGAGTGCATCTCACAACAAAGCACAGAAGAATTAAATCTACATATACCAGTACTAATGCTAATATTGTTTTCTGTGTGTCCAGACCAATGACGTCGCAGGAAACACTTGGAACTGGCTTTACTTCATCCCTCTCATAATCATCGGCTCCTTCTTCATGCTTAACCTGGTGCTTGGTGTTCTTTCTGGGTAAGTCATATATTACAGGTAAACCTAAAGGGTGAACTGTAGTTATATATTCTCTTCTTTACGATCATTATGTTGTTTGCCTTGTTTGAAATCACCTCTGCCCCTGCTGTTTTTGTCAGGTTGCCAGTTTCTTTCACTGAATTTCAGCTTCTCACAGTCTGTGTCAAAGGATGTGCCAAAATGAAAGAGTGAGACAAAAAGTCAAAGAAAACTAACTTTTAATAAGTCAATGAACAAAATAAGCAAATACTAATACAGCAGAAACCCCAACTTACGAAATTAATTCATTCCCAAGGGTCTTTCGTAAGTCGAAGCACTCATCGTGCCTTTTGAGTGAACGATAGGCTAATTGCTAACTGCAACAACAATACGTCGTTCAAGTGGAACAGCGAAGCGCAAGTACGGAAGCCAAGGGGGTTGTCACATGATTCGGAAGGCATTGTGGGCCTTCTGGACTCAGCCAATCAGAGCCAGCAGATTTCGTTACACGGGCATTTTGCTGTAACACGGGCAGAAATATTGCCGTTAAGTGCCTTCATAACTTGAATTTTTCGTTAAATGGGGCATTCGTAAGTCGGGGTTCCACTGTACTTGGACAGGAACATGTAGCACACGAGAAAATGAACACAGGGATGACAAACTGTGTGTGTGAGTGTGTGTTGGGGGCAACTAAGAACTAGAGATTGAAAACGCTAAATATAGAATTTTACCAACTGCTAAAGACTTGTGCCCATGTGTCCCTTGTATACAGTATGTATATATTTTTGGTGATCTTATCAAAATTTCCACTAAATAACTTAAAATTTTGAGTTACATATTTCAAGATTTTTTACTTACTCAGAGGTAGCTTAAAATTTACATATCTCAGAACGTAAGCTTTTTTTCTCAGTAGTGCAAAAATAAACTTCCATACTGATGTTTGGATCCTCTCATCACATCCATATGACAGGAAATGCTGCAAGCTAATAAGCAGTAAATGGAAGTCTATGTCACTTAAATTATGTGAATGTGTTAGTGGATGCGTTTCTATTAGACTTCTTGAGAATATTTTATAATCTTTAAAAGGACATTAAATTAAAGCTTCTGGCTGTTTCGGTGGCCTGTATGTACAAATAAGTATTTTAGGGCCACATTGTAGCTGTTTATAGGAGCAGCAAAAAATAAGATTATCTTATGGCTTGAAACTGAGTGTTAATCAAGTAAATCAACAGAATATTCAGCATGCTTTTCTATCATCTACTGCTTCTCCTTTTCACCTTCTTCCTCTCATTGTCTTTCCCTGTCTTGTGTAATGAAAAGCCTGTGCTCGGTAGCTTTAATCATCCTGGTCCTCTGCACTCCTAAAGGCAACGTCTGTCCATCTCATTGTGTCTATGGTCACAGAGAGCCCTGCCTCACCTGCCGTGACTCACGGCCTCTTGTCTTTTTAAACTCTTGATTAAAGCAAACATGTTTGATCATTAGTCTGGACGTCGTAATGAAACGCTGCTTAAAATGAAGCTCTTGAGAAAAATGATGATCCAACAACAGCTAGCTCATATTCCTTCGGTGAAATGATCACTTTGGCCTCTCATCTTCCTGGTTTTCATGAAACTATTAAAAACTATGAACTGTTCAGTATTCCAAATCATGCTTCCTGATGACTGTGTGCCACCAATCCATTAACTTACATTAACTATATACAAGGCATAAATAGTAAAGTAGAGGAAATCAACAAGGTAACAAAATCCTTTGAGCAGGCACTTCTAATGCTGGTCAAAGGCTGTTTGTTAATCTTTTCTTATCTTATTATCGCAATAACACAAGTGAAAAGTCAGACATACTCTAGCACTACTAAGGTTGAATAACTTAATCCCTGAAATGATTCTACTACAGAGGTTGTGAAAAAAAAGATGTCATATGCATACCGCTGCTTTCAGTCTTTATGTTAAGCTAATAGCCTGCTGCTTATAGCTTCATATTAGACCTTAAAACAAGAAAGTTGTGTGCGACAACTGAAAACTGAATAAACATGCTTCCTAAAACAGAACTGAGGAAAAAATACTATATCATACGATTCATTGTTTTCTCTACGTGAAGTGCATATGCTGCCAATAGTCCTATCTCACAGAGCCATGAAACAGCATCATGAGCTTTCTTCTCCACCCAAACATTTCATGTCTGAAAATGTTGGAAATATCTCCTGAGAGTTATGGCTATGCCAGCAGCCTTTTTTTCCTCTTGCATATCCTCAACAGTTTCCCAGCTGTCATCTTAACTCTGACCTTATTAATCCATCTGCCCGAATTGTTTGAACCTCAACTTCATCTACAGTTTATCTGTGTCTTACGTAGATCAATATCTGCTTACATGAGCCAAACATAAAAAAAGTCTTTAAATGCAAACTACCACATGTTAAATGTTAATGCAATCTGTTCTTGCTGTGTATATAAAAAAAAAAAAACCTGCCTCAACAGAGAATTTGCCAAAGAGCGAGAGCGTGTGGAGAAGAGACAGGAGTTTCTAAAGCTTCGCAGGCAACAGCAGATTGAGAGAGAGCTCACCGGATACTTGGAGTGGATCTGCAAAGCAGGTTAGACTCATCTTTCAAAAAGCATGGTTGTGTTTAGGAAAAAAAAAAAAAAGGGTAAAAAAGAAAATCCCCCTTTTCCCTTTCTCTCTTTCGCTGCAGAGGAGGTGTTGCTGGAGGAGGAGGATGAGATTGCAGAGGAGAAGTCCCCACTGGACGGTGCGTGGTACAAGAGGAAACAAAACCTTCCAGGTGAAAACAGGGCTGAGTATCTGTTGCCTGCTTTACCATGGTCCATTACCACAGGAGGCCGATGGTAAACCAGGCACAGAGACGGTATGGCTCATCGTTTCCATCTCATGACTGCTTTTGGACATCATTAAACTTGTGCACATGGATCATTTTAAAGTCATCAGTCATGGATGTGATCTGGCTCTTTTTTTCACCTGTCTACTTGTTGCATGGACTTTTATGATGCAAATTATTACTGTGATTAGAGTTTTTTTTTTTAAACCCAACAAGCTAGCTGGCAATCCTATGGAGATGACAGAAGTCCAGGAACTCAATGCAGCAGCCAAAAAATTGTCTGGCATGTAACACTGCAGCATGTCGTTTTCACAGTTTTAGCCTTAGAAGTGCTGTTGAGCACTAAGAATGAGCACTTCAAGCAAAAGTACTGTAAACTCTTCCTCAGAGATCACACCCCACCCTGAACCACTTTGAAATGACTGCACATATGATTTGAGACATGCAGTTTACACCTCATTTTATTTTATTTGTTTAACTTTAAGATGGCTGTTGTGGTCTTTTGCTTGAATGTTGTTTTCTTTCTTCTTTTCTATTACAGTCTAATCTCACAGTGTCACGTATGTTTTGCTGGTAGTTATTTAGTGTTTTGTTTGTCGTGTTTTTGTGTAATGGTTGTCAGCAAACAGCTTGTAGGGGGATTAGGATCAAGTCCCGCCTGAAGTTAGCAGTGACTACTTGGATCTTTGAAAACCATGAACATGCAGAGTACACAAAGTAGTTGTTCTTGCAATTTTTAACTTTTCATGCAAAAATAATCTATGGCTAAACAGATTTTGTTGTGCAATTCTCAGATAATTAGCATATATCTAAAATCTTTAAGGTTCTTTATTTAAATTTAACCAGTCAGTCACCTCAGTATGTTTAGTCTGTTTCCAGGCTTTTGAGACATTTGCATCATAACACATCAGAATTATTATAACAGTTATTATCAGTTAATATTACTGACAAACCATTAGCAGATTTATGTATTTAGCTTGCTAATCTTTGCTCTTTTGCTAATGCCAAATTAATTGCTTCACCAAATAACTATAATGCATAAACGCCTTGACCTCAAACATACTGAAAATTTGAGGACTATATTCTTAAAAACAGGAAAGAGGTGGTCAAATATCCAGCAAGAATTAAACCAGAAGCTGGTTGATGGTAGAGACATCTGACTGAAGTACAACTTGCTAAGGGACATTTAACCAAATATAGGGGAGGTGTGCATTTGCAGTGTTGGGAAGGTTTGTATTCCACTACAGATTACAGAATACATGCCCCAAAATTTATTTTGTAACGTATTCCGTTACGTTACAATGAGAGTAACGTATTCTGAATACTTTGGATTACTTAATATGCTGTTTACAACTACATGAATGTGATTTATTACTATTATCTAAGGTCCGCAGCTACAAACCGTAGTAAAGGGACCTCTAGCTAATACGGTGGGTTTGTGTCGGGCTCGTAGCCGAAAACTAGTTTTACTTTGTTGTCTGGGTCAAGTTTGCTAGCGAGACACAGAGAGAGGCATTGAAAGGCTGCTCCAACGGAACTTATTGTTTCGGAGAAAAACACAAACGCAGTGTACAGTCGAGTCTTAATAGCTTACTTACAACTGGGCTCGTCAGGCACTCTTCTTGGCTGCAGTGGTTATTATTATATTTACATGCTTCCAGCTCCTGTTTCTGCTCGATGACAACTCGTACTTTTCCACTCTCCTTTTTTCTCCCTCCTCGCGCTCACAGACACTTAACGGGTATGGCAGTCCATTCTCCCTGCAGCACGGACTACACTGCCCATGAGGCTACATTCTTCAGGGCTATGCCTGTAGCATTCTGCCTATTACCTTAGCACAACAACAACAACAAAAAGGCCTCTCTCACCCAGGAAACATACAAGCTGTGTCCCAAAACGTCGGCTGCACCCTTCGGAGGACCCGGCCTTCGCGCTTCGCGGTCTACGTGGGCCGGGTCCTTCGAAGACCGAGAAGGCCGGAAGTGCGAGGCTGTGAAATTGGACGGTCTAGCCTTCAGATTTGCGTCACCGCTGTGTCGGTGTCCGTCTGCTCCTTGCTATCTAAAATATAACAGGACACTGGCGTAAATTCTCGACCGTCTCACATTTCTGTTTAACGTTTATTCAGCTGTGTGAAAACCCCGGAGGAACCCACCCGATGGATTAATAAAGTTTTATTTAATCTAATAATCTAATAACTTTGATCTCAGCCAAACCGATTTACTCCGGAACAAATAAAACACAGAAAAAAGGCAAACAATTACATTTTTAAGTTATCCGAGTGACTTCTATATCATGTTTAACCTGAGTAGCGAAAGAGCGGGGGTCTGAAAACGATGAAGCCGGGAGTCCGCTGCTCTCGCCGGCTGGAGTGACCATTGAACCCCCCGGCTTGCTATCGAGCTGGTGGGTAACAGACGTCTCCGAAAACATCGGCACACTTTTGCAAATATGCGATATCTTGATAAACCAAGCACATATTTGTAATTTACACAGCTACTTTCTCGCCTGAAAATATGTTAAAAGTTTATTTTGCGACCAACAAAGATTAATAAGACTAATTTTAAAACTTATTAGCGGCCGCCATTGTTGGCAGCTGAAATTTGGCTGAGCCGCGCTATGAATTCTGGGATATGGTGGGCCACGAAGGACACACCCGACCCATCCTTCAAATTCAGGGAAATAAATCAGAATCAGAATCAGAATACTTTATTGATCCCTGGGGGAAATTATTTTTTGTTACAGTGCTCCATTTTAAACCAACATTAAGACAAGACAGACAATACGCTAACTAAGAATAGTACAATATATACATATATATACATACATACATACATAAGTCACTTATAAATAAATATTTGGAAAAGAAACATGTGTAGCTGTAGCAGCAAACAGTGTGTTAAGTGGATGCGTTGTACAGGGAGATGGCCACAGGCAGGAATGATTTCCTGTGTCGTTCAGTGGTGCTTTTCAGTAATCTCAGTCTCTCACTGAACGAGCTCCTGTGAGCTCGTTCAGGAGTCGACGAATTGGGACAGCCTTTGTCGCCTGGCTGTGACGTAATCGGCCTTCAAATGCGGCCTCCGGAGGATGCAGCCGACGTTTTGGGACACAGCTACAGTCGCAGAGAGAGCATCACCCTGTAGCCATGGCAACCGTAACGCTGCCGCCTGGAACAACAGAACATCCTGACCCGCAACAACAGGAAACAGGAAAATACCACCGTGTAATCCATTTATTTCAACAAAGTAACTGTATTCTAAATACCACCTTTTTAAACGGTAACTGTAACAGAATACAGTTACTCATATTTTGTATTTTGAGCCTGTATGTATACTTTTAACTCTATGGGAATTAGAGAAAATCCAAAATACATTAAAACCTGTGCACCCAGCAGTTAAAATAAATAGTTTAAGCCCAAAATTACTGTGACATTCATGCCTATGGTGAGTGTACTATGTAAACTTATAATCTTAACTGTATTTGTGCTAATTAGTGGTTTTTACTCAAACAATTACTCTTATTACATTTAACATTAAAATAAAATATAAAATATAGCGCGGAGTGTTACATGAAGTCCTAGTGAACATCTGTAAAATATGCTGTCAGTACAGTGCAGCCTGCTGGTCATGACTGCAAAATATATCAGCATTTATGATTAGCCAGCCATTTGATTGCTAATCATGGTTTCCACTCTGCCCTCTCATCTTCACTGTTCTTTGTCTCTGTCTCTGTCTCTTCCTCATGATGTCATTGCATTAGGCCCGATGTGAAGGGAGGGGTTAATTAGTGGGATTAACAACGATAATCTGAAGGAAACCTATTGAACCAACACACATACATACATGACGGTAAACTGATACACACACATTTGATACACATGCATGCTAATGACTCCAGCAAAATGACAGTAGTCAGCAGCGTTATTTCCCTCAATCAGTTACAAATGGAGGATTAAAACGTATGAGGCACAGCTTTAGAAAAACCGCTCTTATGTTGTTGAAGCAGAAAATATGTATTTGACATCCGTCAGATGAATGACAGGTATGATTAGCGGAGCACAGTGTCAATCATAGCTGCCCGTCTGGAGAAAAAAAGGATTATAAAACTCTTTATTCTGAAATGATTTACTAAGACTTTTAATGATAAGAAATTGAGGAAATTAGCCTTTTTATAACGTACTCTACAGGCTGGATATTTCATTTATAGATAAAAGATGTGCGGCAGCTGCTTTCAATTACTTTCAAAGAACAGAAATTTGAAAAAAAAAAAATTAAAACATAACATCTGTTGCTTTTCTCACAAATATGGGGTTTCTTTAATTTAATCATTTGTGCAGATATCTCCTTGTTTTCAAATCAGTTTGGCTGTTTTTTGAGCTCCTATAAATGAATCATTATATAATGCTTACAACAAAGCAAACCCGCCAACCAAAACATATGTTATCTTAGTGCAGGTACAGGCATTTCTTCAAAAACCGAGTTTTTACAGGTTGATATTTTCATAGCTGCTTTTTTCCCTCTCTGAAGAGGGAACAAAGGTTTCTGGGATTCAGTTACAGAAAGAGATTTGATGATGAAGAATTAGACTTGGAGTGGTCTCAAAGCCGTATTTATTTTCTCAGCCTCCTTCCTGCCTCTCAGCTGCTTTCCCGAGCAGATATACAGGCGTTTGGATTTAATGAACGAGCCCACCACTCCAACGGCACTGAATTGGTCACATGACCCTCACATTCATGTCATGCTGGCGGTTTTTCATTCCAAGGCCGACTTCAAGCAGCAAGGCAGAAAATCTCCAAATGAAAAACGTGATTGATGCCTGCTATTCATAGCTCCCAATTAGCTCACCCATCTTCACCACACGCACACAGTTGTTCCATTGGAAAAAGAAAATGCTAGCATTTCTTGGCATAATCAACTTCACTTTCACAGATCTGCGTTAAATAATGCAGATGAAGCAGAACAGGTCCTACTGTATCCTCATATATATTATTATCCTTTTACATCCGCGCTGTTCTCTTTACAGTCCTGAAGCGAGGCAAAGTGAAGAAGGGTAAAAACGACCTGATCAGCGCTGAGGAGGGGGAGGATCCTTTCGCAGACATCTCCTCTGTTGGTAAATCTTTTTTTTTTTTTTTTTTTTACCCACGTCCACCAGCAGGATACCCCTGACCTTTACATGCTGTCTATTCACAAACACGACCTTTACAATAAACCCCCCATAAAGGCTCATCTTCTACAGTGAACACGTTCTCTGACTCTGTCGCCTCCCTTTATCAGATCAGGATGCCATGTCTCTGCAACATTTAAACACGAGGCCAAAGATCTTAATAATGTATATTATTCTAGCAGCTCTTGGATTCAGAGACCGAATGTCTAAAGTTTCTCCTGGCTGTGGATCACCTTGAGGGCAAAGGAGCATAATTAACTTTTCTAATTAGGCTGTTGAAATAGCAGGAGAATCACCTGCAGCATATTCAAATTATACTTTTTAATATTAAGGGACTTCATGCTTCCCAACAAAGCCAACGTGTAATTGCTTGTCTGTGGGTTGGAAACAGGCATTAGCAGGGTAAATGAAACAATTTAGCTGCCTTCTTTTTTTTCCCCATTATCTGATCTAATGACTGTTTTTTTGTTTGTTTGTTTCTTTAGAAAAAACATTGCTGAGGGAATAGATGTCATATATATTCCATGTCTCATCTCACTGGTTTCACTCATAATGCCTGCAGTTCTGCTGTGCAGCACAGAAGTAGTAGGTGCACAGTTTTAATGAGCAGCTGCAGGTAAATTTCAAGGAGTGTTTAGGTGATTTAATGGTTTGATTTATGTCCCATGGGGAGATTAAAAAAAAAAAAAAATTAATCAGTTTACATTCTTGGCCATGAACGAGTTTATTGCTTGGGAGCAGATTTAAAAGTGTGTTAAATCTGTTTAGAGCACATTTTTCTACCTAGTATAACAGTTAAAAGAAACTTTTTGTGAGCTTAGCTCAATAGTTGCCCCCAAAATAGCAGCAACTTACCAGTAACTTATTAATACCAGTAACTAAAAACTTAAAAACACACACTGAAGATTAGGATAATATAAAACCAGCAGTCTTAAAAAATGTCTATAGCATGAAAATAGAACAGTATTTCAAATTAAAACAAGATAAATACGAACAGAACTGAGAGCCCTACCCCATGTTGTTCTAAAACTGTTCTATTTCTACATTGACCAAACCACAGAAATATTATTTTATTGTGCATTCACTGAATCAGTTTTGTCCTTTCTATTGGTGTCATGTGCAAAAAGTCTCAGTCTACATGAAATAGTCAAATGGAAGAATTACACTCGAGTGAGTGTCCCTGTGCACCAGACAGTTACAGCTGGCTCAGTTTTCCTTCAATACTTGCACCTTTTTCCTAGTGACTTTCAGTTTCTTCCTAGATGTATCAGACTCGTATTCAGAGGAGGGCTTATGCGTAATATCAGCGGTTTAAGTCTGGGAGATTTTTTCTAGGGGGATGTTTCAACTGCAATTTTAACTCCTTATTTGTTGTTAGAAAGAACGGCCTTACAACTATGCATGAGAAAACTGAGCAGTACCAGGAGGTGAAGATGCAGCAGACGTGGAAAGTGAAATCCAAAGTGGTTCCTGCGATAATAGGAGCATTAGGGGATATTAGTAGCATTATGTAAACCCCAAACTGGAAAACTGGAAGAGTAGCTCCAGCAGATTCTACGTACAACATTCAAGCCTGTGGTAAACAATCCAGGCATGCTGTGCAGAGTATCTCTCTGTAGGTACAAATAAAGTGATCTGAATCTCAAACACCCTGAGACCAGTGACACTCGCTTTAGGGGCATAAAATTAGGATGCTACCTTATCTGTATTTATGGGTCTCAGTGGGTACATTGTGGTAAAGGAGAAGCAGTGGAGTACTTTAGTGACCTGACTGGAGCAAATAAATAAATAAATACACACACACACACACACACACACACACACACACACACACACACATATATATATATATATATATATATATATATATATAAGAGAGAGAGAGAGAGAGAGAGAGAGAGAGAGAGACACACACTTTTACTCCGTTTTGTATTCCATGAGTACAGACCTAATATTTGAAAGAAAAAAAAACTACAGTTGCATCAAAGCCTTCCTACTGCTCTGTCTAACCTGCATGAGCTGCTCATGTGTAGAGGAGAGAGGTTATTTACAGAGAATTAACAGTGCCTTTGATACTGGGTTCATAAAGTCTGTTGTGTTTGTTTTGGTTGAAATTCTGAGTGCAGCTTTCTTAACCCAACAGAAGTAAAATGTTTATTTCTTCGAAGCAAAAAATCCCAATACACAGAAGCCTGAATATTTAATTACACCACAGCTGAAAGGGCAGGATGTGATGCATGCAAGCTCTTATTAGAAAACATTACTGTAAAAAAAAATTATAAACCAAACCACACCAGCTTAGTTTATATGAGTCACAGAATGTGAGTCTTTTATGAATGGAAGGCAGGAAACCAGTGTGCCAAACACATACCCATATCCATCACACAGTTCCTGTAAAACTACAGCTGGCCTAAGTGTTTCTATACAGATTTACCTTACAATAAAAAATATTTAATTTATGTCTAAAAGAGGAAGTAGGTGGATTATTTTCTCTATGATTGCTAAACGAAAGCCTTGTAAGCATTACAGCCATCTGAGTGTAAAAGCTAATTTTAAGATCACCAGGGGAAAAAAGCAAAGGAAACGAACAGTGATTCATTGTGAAAACTGTGAATCTGAGAAATAATTAGACGCTGCACACTCACACATTTCCTTTCTCACCTCTTGGTCATCGTTTTCAGCTCCTCCTGGCTCTCCGTTTGGTCGGGCCAGTGTGAAAAGCAGCGGTAAGATGGACAGCTCATCTTACTTCCGGCGTAAAGAGAAGAGGACCCGCTTCTTCATCCGCCGCATGGTGAAGGCTCAGAGTTTCTACTGGATCGTCCTGTGTGTGGTTGGCCTCAACACACTCTGCGTGGCCATAGTCCACTATGACCAACCCGAGTGGCTTACAAGAGCCCTCTGTAAGTGTCAGAATAAAATGCACTCCTACATACTCACTTATTCACCGCCTGTATGACTACACGCTCTCTGTTTTGTTGCTCTGTCCATCAGACACTGCAGAGTTTGTGTTTCTGGGTTTGTTTCTGACTGAGATGACTTTGAAGATGTACGGCCTCGGAGTAAGGAATTATTTCCACTCCTCCTTTAACTGCTTTGATTTTGGGGTAAGTGTAGGCTGTAATCCAAGCTTCTGTTTGGTGATGACTGGTGTCCTAAAAGCAGAGCCACACACATCAGGTAATAACTTTACCTTCTCCTTTTGTCTTCAGGTGATTGTTGGCAGCATTTTTGAGGTGATCTGGGACATGATTAAACCAGGAGCATCGTTTGGTATCAGTGTGCTGAGAGCTCTGAGACTGCTTAGGATTTTCAAAGTCACCAAGTAAGTTCACTGTGTGAAACTACAAGGTATAACCATACATTTGTCACGGTTCTGGGTGATTTTGACCCAGCATTTTGAGTTCTTATGTTTTGGTTTGATTTTGTATTATGGGTTATATTCTGATTCCCTTGTTTTGCTTTGTTGATCATTATTATAAATCTATGTTTCAGTTTATTCTGGTTAAGGGTTTAGTTCTTAGGTTTTGTCCTTGTGCCCTCGTGTTTCCTGTTTTATTTTGAAGGTTTATGTCTTATATCAGTGTTTCTAGTTTTGCTTTCTCTGTCTCGTTAGGTCTAATTTCTCCCAGCTGTGTCCCCACCTGTTCCTCGTTCCCTCATGTGTGTATATAGTGTGTGTCCTCCAGTGTTCAGCGTCGTGTCGTACCCTCAGATTTGCCTTTGTGTTTCCGGTCTCAGCTTTCATTGTTCAGTTTATGTGTTTGTTATTTGCTGGTAATAAAGCTGTGGTTTTTGAGTTGCTATTTTGTCTCGATGAGTCTCCGCCTGCCTGCACACAGATCCCTGACAACATGCCTTCAATGCAGAAATGTTTTCTTTGTTTGCACTTTGCAGCCCCACCAATATTATTGTGTTCATTGTGTGCTGCAGTTTAGATGAAAAATGTCTCCTTCTTGGTGTCATAAATCAGACAAAGTGGAACACAAAAACAGTATACAGTGCATAACTGTGAAATATACATAACGTTAGAGTGAGAAATCTTAAGGAGTCTGCTTTTTATCTCTTTGCCTTGACTTTTAATCTGAACACTTAAAATGTGTCTTCAGGAAGCAATACAGGAAAAGCTTTCAATGTATCATAAAACTGAAAGCACTACTTTACTGAGCAAAACCTGAATCTAGCTGAAAATTGTATTGCATTCATGTATATGGTTCTTATTGCACTCTTAAGGTCTTCCCACAGTATTTCTTTTTCAGACATTCTGTTGTATATTTATTGTTGTGCTTGACATAACTGTCCTGTTGTATGAGCTCTTTGGTTTGGGCATCACACAGTCTGACCTTGGTGTTAGGTGTAGGCTGTGTGCAGACAGGAATCGTGGACCCAAAAGTGCAGACACTTGGAGGCACAAAGTAAACTCAAAAAACAGCTTTAATGCTGAACTAAAAAGATACCAGAACTGAGACTTTAAACATAAACTCAGGCAAGCAGACAAACACACAGCAAAATAAACGGTAGATCGCGACACAGAGAAACACAGGGCTTAAATACACAGAGGGAGCAATCAGGGAATGGGTAACAGGAGGGAAACACAGCTGGGGCAAATCAGGCCTAATGAGACAAGGGGAAGCGAAACCAGATACATTAACCTCAGACAAGGACCTTCAAAATAAAACAGGAAACATGACACAGACTGAACTAAAGACACAGACTCACACGCACGCACTGCAACAGAGGGAACAGAGACGTGGGACCAGGGCAGACACAGACACTGACTGGACACGGGGATATAGCTACTAAGGATACACAGAGACGCGAACTACACAAGGGGATACAGCTGACAGGGGAGACAGAGCAACTAGAGAAGACAGAGACATAAACCATAAGACAGAACTCAAAGAAACCAAAGACTAGAAATTATAAATAATATAATAAACTCAAAAACCCTGGGTCAACGACCCAGGCATCCTAACACTTGGGGTTAATTTATTGGGTTGTCCACTCCTGCTAATATTGTGGCATTGTGCTAATACACACCTGCAACGTAACACTTGGACTGCACTTGACTAGACCTGATAATAAACTTACCAATACATCTATAAAACAGTTTCTTACCAGAAGGTCCTAAATATTGAAGCTGTGTTCTTCTATTCTTTTCTGCCTTGCTCCCTGTACTGACAATCATGTCATAGTTTATACCTTTCATGCCATAAGATTAGCCTTAATCTTGTCATTCAGTGAGACTGGCAGCTGTACACCCTGACACACTGATTTGTTTTATGCCACCTACACTTCTTGTTGCTATTTGTTCCACTCTGCCCTCCTCTGCTTTGGTTGTTCTGATATGTGTAATTTGCAAGATTTGTCATATTACTTCTGTCTGAGTCTTCCTGTTTGTTTGTTTGTTTGTTTGTTTTGTGTGTGTGTGTGTGTGCTCCAGTATGTACAACAATAATTTCTTTGTGCCCCTCTTTTTGTTTGCTCTTTCATGTCAGATACTGGAACTCTTTAAGGAACCTTGTTGTTTCCCTCCTGAACTCAATGAAGTCCATCATCAGCTTGCTCTTCCTCCTGTTCCTCTTCATTGTGGTCTTTGCCTTGCTGGGGATGCAGCTCTTCGGAGGACAGTAAGTGATTTGTCCAACCTGATCTGCTCTTTTTCCTCCTCTTTCCAACCATTTATAATTCATCACACGAGCACCAACACAAACACAAATCCTCTCCTCTTCTACTTCTCGACTCATTTCCCCATCTGACCCTTCTCATGTATGATCCCTGGCCCAGCGTGGCAGTGGTGACAGACATGTTGACACAGCAGGTAGCTGGCAGATCAGCAGTAGTGACTGCAGCCCTTTGATATCACTCTCAGCAGGAGCTCCATGTCTTCTAACAACGGGAACACCTCATGATTCTGGGCTGGCTGCAGTTAATCAAAGGCCTGGCATCCGGCCCCGTCTGACTCAACTCACACACAAACATTTTACTTTCTCTCTCCTCACATATCATCTCACATCACACGAATACTGCTCTGGTCAGATAGTTTGCCTTTTTAAATCTACAGTACTAAAATTATTATTAAATCCTGTTGAGTGCTTAAAAAGAAGGTAACTGGATGTCTCTTGGCTTGTGAAGATATTTCACATCTCGTCCAAAAGGCTTCCTCACTTCTATAACAACTGTGTGACCCAGGTATTTAACCCAATGTAGGTTGCGTCTGGTTGCTGTCTCTCCATCTCCATCTTGTCTCTATGTTGCTCAAAAGAGTGTCTTTTCTCCACTTTTTTGAGAATGCCAAACTTGTCACTGGGATTAATAATATCCTACCTAGTTTGGAATACCCTATGATCCAGAAACTGACATTGTACATGGAAGCCATGTTATATCTAGCCATTAAACTATAAAGAATTTATATAATATAAAGAATAAAAATTTTCACATTTTAAAGTCTAGAATGTTTAATCAACCAACCATACAACCATCCATCCATGTTTACCTGCTTATTCAATTAATGGTAGCAGGGACCTGGAGCCTATCGTGCACGTGTTGCACTGTGGGAGAATGCCAGACCACCCGGAGAGAGAACCCATGGAAGCATCGGGAGAACATGCAAACACAACACAGAGAGGGGTCAGCTGGCTAGCAGGAGGCTGGCAGAAAAAAAAACAATCAAGTAGAACAATTAATCTCAGTGAAGTTAGTCCAAAGCACAAGGAAGCACCGTGCTTCCCAAGTGGGAATAAGCACAGACTGGAAAACCAGGGTAGCTGAGGCAGGGATTATATTTGATTGCAGACACGGATTCAAAGAGTAGTGGTGAAAAACAATCAGAAAAAAATTACACACAGTGATGTCATTTGTGAGACAAAAAAAGGTGCTGGTATTTCTGTGTGTCCACCATTTGAAAAACAATAAGCAACACATGGAAGTATTTAGTATTAAGTAGTGGAGTATTTCTTAATCATTCTTTTTAATTTGGAAAAACTGCACTCATTTGCTTTGCAATGTTCTTCCTCCAAGAAAGTTTAAACTGAACAACCAAAACACATTTAAAATGATATTTTAACCAAGTAGTGGCACATTATGTGATAAAACAACAACAACAAGTTTTTCATCAAAAACAGGCTTCTAGATGTATTTATCGGTGTCAATGGTTAGTACTGTTGCCTCACAAGAAAAAGGAAAAGCCTAATGTGCTGAGTGACCTTTTTATTTGGAGTTAGTATGTTCTCAAAGACTGATTGTTGTACATTCGAGCGTGGATGAGCTGTTTGTCTCTCTGATGTCCCTGCCTTTTAGCAAAGTCAGCTGGGGTGACTTCAGTCACCACGAAAACACTGGTTTGCAAAGCAGTTAAAAAACATGGATGGATTTATGTTCCTCCTGGTCAGGCATACCTGACCAGGAGGTCACAAACTTAAACAAAAATTAAAACAAATAGATGAGTTTATAAGCTGTAGTGTTTAATAGGTTGGATTCTATGTCAGGTTGTCAGAGTGATGAGTCCTGCATGATGTTATAAATGTTATAAATACGCTTTTATTTAAAGCATTGACCTCAGATGGTTTAAGAATCTCTTCTCCATTGTATTTTTCTCCGCTCTGGCAGGTCATAAATACACTCAACTGAAATGCACAGACGGCCTTCATAAAAACCACAACTGAATTTCTTTGAAGCAGGAGGCTGTTGCCATGGCATCAAGCCTTACATCAGTCTGCAGCATCATTAACATCACATCAGTCTCTGGTGATGGACAAGTGTGAGATGAGTCTGACATCCACATGGTGCTTGTAGCCAGCTGAGCACACCAGGCTGAGCACAGTGTTCTCTGCCCACCATAACAACCATGCTATTGTTAATTCCCTTATTCGAACATTTTTACCTTTAAAAATGTGCCCAGGATTTTAAATATTTTTTTTGTGTTCATGAGTCTAAACATAGAAGTGGTTCAGTCGGGTCAGGTAAAATCTAAAGAAACCGCAACAGTTCCTCAGACAGAGCTTCGTTTTAAATAAAAAGTTTTCAAACCTTTTTTTTTTTCTTTCTTTCTTTTTCAAACCTAAGTAGAAGACTGAATGGCCTTTTAAAAGGCAGCAGAAGTGCTTTGTTATACCCAGGCTTTATTTTTGGCTCAGAGATTATGTACTTGCTCTCAGAACGGTAAAAATTCTGAGAACTGAAAGATAAACAGCTTGAGGTAGAGGACTGTGTTCATCCTCCTGCTGAGACTCACAGGACATCGTTGACTGTTTTGCAAAAGTGATAAGCTCAAAAGTGCAGGATTTATTATAATGCAATAATTTTTGGTTTTCTGTTGGCTGCTTTGTAGCTTTCAGTTTTAGAGGTACAGACCTTCTTTTGTTGATTAACTCTGACTTTTTGTGGGCACAGGAGAGATGGCATTTTTACATTTTCTGCTCAGGCCCTTTTAAGTGTCCAGGATTGGTAATTGTACATCCTTTCAAAACAGATCAGAAACAGAAAACATCAAAGGACAATTGTTTACTCCCAACCTGTTTGACATTCCAGTTAATGAGTTTTTGGAACATTTTAAAAGACTTGGCATTTCATCAAAAAATTTAAAAGATTAATCTGCAATGAAAATAATCACTCGTGGTCAGTCAGTCCATCCAGGAATTTATTATGCTGCAAAGATGTAATACAAATTAAAATTAATCCCATCATTTTCTACAGTGTTTCAGAACTTCTTCAAAAGCCAGAGTGAACAAAGAAAAATCAAGGCTGAGGTTCCACAGAAAAAATCCGTCTGACTGTGATCTGAAATGCATTTTTAAAATAAATGTTACCAACACAAATTAATTGTTTGTCAAGTCTTATGACACTTCAGCGTTAGCATATTGTGTAGATGCTAATCTAAAAGTGCTGGCTGAGCCTGCACCCGCTCAACTTGCTTGTTGAAGGAAGTCGCACATTGACCATGGCGGTTAGCAAGAGGAAATTCATGTGTTATGGTGCCACATCATTGAAACATCTTTACTAGCTAATGCTAGCTGTGTTCCTCAGAGCAGTGAAAACAGTTCCAGCGGTAGCTTGCCTCGCCTCGCGTGCTATTCCCCATCAGTTTACTGTGAAAGATTCACAGTTTATCCACAACGTGCATGCGCAAATCACAAAAAAAGAGATGTTAAACAGTGACAGCTACAATTTCCTATGAGTACAAAAGAAGCAGAGCTTTGAGCAACAATAGACAACCGTGGTCACAAGATGGCAGTGATCTAAAGCAGGGGTAGGCAACCTTTTTGATCATGAGCGCCATCTAAAATTTCCTCAGAAGTCAGTGTGCCATATGATTGCATTAGCAATAAATTTAATAACGCTCTATATTAACAGTTACACACTATATAGAACAACTTTATAGAATTATATTTGTTCGCAGATGTTGGC
Source organism: Rhamphochromis sp. 'chilingali' (assembly GCF_963969265.1). Classification (NCBI taxonomy): domain Eukaryota; kingdom Metazoa; phylum Chordata; class Actinopteri; order Cichliformes; family Cichlidae; genus Rhamphochromis; species Rhamphochromis sp. 'chilingali'. Next base: position 35,028,087 of record NC_137930.1, on the reverse strand, counting down.
AGCTATCAGCGAATAGTTATCAGCTATTTTGAAACAAAAAAAGACACTTTTTATCCATAACAGTAAATGTACTATACAACAGAAAATGCAAATGCTATTTATGGTCTCCTCACAACAATGATAAGAAAAATAAACTGAGCCAATATGGCATGTTTGTTAAAACAGAGACACAAATGTTAATGTGATCTCTGGTCTCCCACTCAGAGACACAGGTCTCCAAGTGTCCAGCATTCAGACGGCTACCTGAGGACACTCATGTGAGAGAAAATCTGCTCACACAGATATGTAGAGCCAAATACTGTCAATAAGGCCTCTGCAATGTTCTGAAGACAGTTAAACTTGTCAGGTAGTGATGTCCAGCAGGTGAAAATGAAAGCTCCATGAACACGCACAGCTGTGGATTCCAGCTGCATTCGTAGTTCTGTAAACTTTGACCCCCACAGAGTCGAGGTTTTCAGTTCAATCAGCTGTATTTCGATGTCGCATTAACTGGCATTAACTCAGCCAGTTAATACGAGACAAATCCAGCTGCTCATTAAAGCTTTCTGGTTTGATCAGAAAAGAAAACATTGGTCCATACACCTGAAAGTCCCGAAAACGCATTGTGTCTCGAGTCTACGGATGTATCCGTGTATTTCCGGGGTGCTGACAGCTCCTGAAGCATTTGTGTCGGAATGTGGAAATTTCAACATCACTTGAAAAAACTGCCAGCTAGCAACGTCCCTCTCACCGGTAGGCTAAGTTATTTTTAGCCAATTACAAGTTGAATCTGGTAGTTGGGGCTGTTAGCTAAGATACTGTCATTAAGAAGAGGCACAATTAATGTGTCTATGCGAGCTGATTTGCGATGTGCACCGCTGGCCCAGCCATTTATTTTTTAATGCACCTGCTCAGATTAATTCACTGCGTGTCGTGCCCAGGGCTGGACTGGGACAAAAAATCGGCCTGGGCATTTTGACTAGAGACCGGCCCACCAGGTATTATAGGACAAGCCATAAAGCCTTTGAATGAAAACAGATGCCGTTGTGACAGTGATGTACACTGTCTTGTTGGTATATGTATAATTTCTATACATTTTACATCAGATAAAAACTTTGGTTGTAAGATTCAGATAATTAGTTATGAAAAGCGAGACATTTTAAATGAGAATAAGAAATAAAAGTATTTCTTTGTGCCCCCCTTTCCCTGTTAATGCCCTACCTGGCCCCCTGGCAAAACTTTGCTAGACCCGCCCCTGCACAGTTACCAGCTGTCAGCTACATAGAAAAGGATCCTGGTGTTATTTGTCTCTCAGAAACAGTTCATAGCTTCCGTTCAACTCATTCATGTCACCTAAAAGGTAAACCTGTTTCTCCATCACCTGTTCAGCTCTGATGATTCAGTAAGGACATCTCCTGGTTTCATCTTCATGTTTCCCTCTCACCACATATCCAAACTGATATCATGACCAGCAGCTTTTACAGCTGTGGCTCCAGCAAACATCAGCTGATACTAGAAATTAATATTAAATAAATTCTAACAACAGCTGATCAAGCTTAAACATGCTGCTGTTGTTTAGCGTGACATCCAGCAATTTCCTCTTTCTGGCGCAAAGTGAGCGATAAACAAACAAGAGAGAAAAGCTGATCAGCTGATCATTGATCAATTTCATGATTGAAGTAGAAACAGAAGAGAGAGGGGGAGAGAACAAGAGAAGAAGAGGCAGCTGCAGCATAAAGACACAGAATAACTCCACCTTTGTGTCTTTTTCCATTGTAGCTGAAGTCCGGGACAAACTGTGTTCCTTTTCAGCTCAATACGAAACACCTAATATTTTCTCTGAATGTGGGACAATTCCGTTTTTTTAAGGAGCTGTTGGCAACTCTACTAACTAACCTTATGAATAAAACAAAGTTCACTATCAGTAACATAGTAGCACCCACCCAGCTGTATAGAAACTCCGTCATGCTAGCTAGTACGCAGTACGAGTTATTGTAACTGGCTGTAAAAAGTCAGCACAACGAAAATAAACTCCACCTAAACTTGGTTTATATCTGACCCAGATAGACTGCAGGTCATAACTTCTTACCTGAAGTTCAGTTCACCTGACACTCGGACCGCCGGCCGCATAGGGTCTCTCCTACTCCTGCCTCCCCTTTCCCTCATCCACCTGCTGGCCTCTGTGGCAGCTCCGCCATAGCCACCACCAAACAACTGAGTTATTTTTACACATTGGTCAGCATCTGGCCAGACCACCACCTTTCATTCTTTATACCGTTTCAAAAAACAAAAAAAAAGAAAAAATCATCGGCCCATAAAAACGAAAAATCACCATCAGCCCACCGGGCAAATGCCCGATGGCCAGTCCAACTATGGTCTGCCATCAGTTAACCCTTCGTGCCCAGGGTTGCTGACCCCTGATCTAAAGGATGGATGCAAACAGCTTTATGACAGCAGTGTCTGAGACAAATAGAGATAAATTTCTTTTCTTTGCTTCATTTTAATCGATGTCTATTTTTAGATTATAATTGTCCTGGTAGAATGCAACTGGGTTTTAGTAATAGCTTATCTTCTGTTGGAAAGCTTGGCTAGAAAGGTACATTCTCAGTACCTGTGGCATAGGTCACTTGTATGAGCTAATTAATTCCAAGTAACATTGAATTTCACCCACTGTAACTGAAGTAGAAACTTTTGGTTGGGCCACACTGAAAGCCATTTTATTTGTCAGAGAACTACATTAAAAACACCAAAAACATAATGGAGAAATTTCAGTTCAGTGACTCAAGCTTTCAGCGGTTAGCCTTTGTAGACGCCCTGTTTCCAACTGCTGTGTCAGCATTCACTCATCAGTCAAAGCTGCCACATCTCTAACTTTGACCCTTTGTAGTGTTAAAAAAAAAAAATCAACATCTGTGCAGTCGAAGAGTCTGTTCGTTTTTTGTGCCAGGCTGTACAGTAAACATTATTATTAACAAGGCGTCTATGTGGGCTGACTTCAGTTTAGAGCAAACTTTAAGTGGCCATTCTAGTTTTTCTTATAACTTAAAGTTAACACATTGACACTGTTTCTTATCTAATAGCAGGATTTGCCACTTATTTTATGAAAAAAAGTGAAATCAGATAAAAATAAATAAATACTAAATCTTGGGTACTGGTTGATGACAAAAATTATTCAAAAATCTAAAAACCTATAATATGAAAATATTTTAGCTGCATATTTTAAATAGTCATGTGTTAACAATATCCATTGCCGTTATTTATACAATATTAGCTGTTGTTGTTGCTGTTGTAAATGATGTATGATGTAGGAGAGTGCGAGCATGAGCTTGTGGGGAGTTTGGCCTTCTATGACTCTGATTTAATGAAGTCTCCATGGACGACACATGGAAGCCAAACAGTGTGCTTCCAATCCTTATTATCAGAGTAAACAGAAGCCTGCACACAAAGGGGCAGCAGCAAAATGCAGCATCCATTCTCAGATTCCACTAATCCCCGGTGAACGAGGGGAAAAAAGACAGAAGTGTGGGATGGAGAGAGAGTGTGTGTGGGTATAAAACAGGGAATGAAAAGAATAAAAAGAGGGAATACCGATATGATGTGAAGTGGAGAAATTGGTGAAGAAAGCAGACAGGATGAATTAAAGACAAATCATTTCCCCAAAATTTAGGGTGATGATTTGTCACTTTTTATTCCAATTTAAAATCATCCTAACACAAATAGTGTAAAGTTATGTACCCCAAGGTAAAGTTTATGTAGCTGAAGCATATATATGTGTGTGTGTATATATATATATATATATATATATATATATATATATACACAGGTCTATACAGGCCAGAACATCCAGACTGGCCAACAGCCTGTATCCACAAGCTGTGAGGCTCCTGAACTCTCTGCCCCCCTCTCACGGACAATAACCATATCCAACTTCTTAATAGCAATGAACTGGTCTGCATTGGTGCATCATATCTTTATTCTCTTCCCCCTCCTGCCCCCCCCTCTTTCTTAAATAGATAACTATTATATCTGATATCATATCTCACAGTACAATAATATTGAATGGGTTGCATTGTTGTATTTTGTCATGTTTCTCAGGTCTTTGTCTGAATTTCTACGAACATTATTGCTAAGGATTGTCTTATTGCATTGGAGTCACACTGGGTTAAATATGTACACTTGGGTTTTAAGGGGTATTTATTATTTTCTTCTTTTTTTTGGGTTGTATGGAAGCCCCAAACGCAATTTCATTGTTCTTGACAATGACAATAAATAAATACTATATATATATATATATATATATATATATATATATATATATATATATATATATATATATATGTGTGTGTGTGTGTATATATTACAATTTATATGATAAATTATTTTTATATAATAAAAATAACCTTGCTCGAAATTTGAGATCAGTTTGAGGTACCTTAGAGTCGATGGTTCTATTATTAAAAAAATAGATAAAGTAATTTGAAAATGCCGATGTAACACCACAACAGGTCACATTTTGCAGGAATTATTTTTTTTTTAATATTCTGTTTTTAAAAAGATTATTTTACTAAATATCAGTATTTATATTGACCTGAAATTATCCATGACTGGTCAGAACCAAGTATACATGCATACAGTACACACACACACACACACACACACACACACACACACACACACACACACACACACACACACACACACACACACACACACACACACACATGTGGCTACAGCTGGGTCTGCTCTTTTGCACCAACAGTCGCTTTGGTAACTGTCGGCGCTCCACATCCTCTCCTCATCTTAAAGTCTGTTCCTTTTCCTTTTGCCTCTCTTCTACATGTGGGTTTGACTTCCAAAAACAATTTTCCCCAGCATGTTCCATTCTGGTTTTTGCATGACATATCACATGCTTGGGATTATATGGCTGTTAAGACATTAAATTTTTATACAAAATTGCAAAATTAATTGCATTTCAACTCAAATTTACAGTATTTGAACCCATATAAGTCATTTTAGGTGAATACTTGTAGAATGCCTATTGGAAGCATTCAATGGGAGCTTGCTATATAATTCCTGAACTTTAATATGCATCTTGCTTGACTATCGCATGAAAACTTTGTCAGGATTATGCTGTCTTCTGAATTCTATTTTTTCAGATTTTTTTATTACACCTTGAAGTCGGGAGACATTCAAGATGGAAAGAATATTTATTTATATTTGATTGTAAATTTATAAAGAATTTTTCAGCTCTGCATATTTTGCTTTAAAACTCACCTGCAATTTTGTTCTGATTACTATTTTTTATTGTTTACTTTGTTATTTTTTTTATTGTAAAGCACTTTGATTTTAAATGTCCAATATAAATGAAACAATAAATTAATAAATAAAATACTTTTTTGTTTATATAAAAAAACTGGAGATCCATTCAAAGAAAAAAAAAACTAAAAAACTAAAATATAAATATTTTAGTAAGAAGCATTTTAACTGAAATCCAGGATGCCTAGAATTAAAGGTATCCCGGTTAAGGGCTTTCTACACAGGCAGCAGCTAGCAGCAGAGTAATGATAAGACACATAGAAAGTCATTGATATTCAGTCACTTAAAGCAAAATCTATGCTAGCAAGCAATTGTTTATAAATGATATGACACTGTTATATGTAGGATTTAAATGTTAAAATAATGTTGGCTGTACACAGTTTTACACAGTATCTCACAGTCTGGTTAGACGTTCAAATGTACTGACCAATTTACTAATATTTCTCAAAACTTTAACTTTATCCAACTTAAATAATGCACATTTAATTTGTAAATATCAACAGCTACCCACAGTGTGGTGTAGTTCCAACAATAGCTTTAAAGATAAAAAAAAAAGACATATGGATATGTGGAATACCATGCACAATGCTTGCTTTCTTCTTTGTTCATACTCAGTCACAACTGAAAAGCATCAAAGGTGGAGAAGAAATCACTCAAAGTATGGGTAGGAAAAGAAGTTGGGTTTGCTTAAAATGGGTATAGTGATAATTCATAAATCTGTTGCTATCCATTGGAACTCTGTTGCCACCTACATACATATAAATTCACATTAGTTACATATATTCAGTCCAGCCAGAACCTTGAACCCTCCACAAATCCTGAGTCAGGTGCTTTACAGCAGCGGTCCCCAACCCCCGGGCCTCGGACCGGTACCGGGCCGCGAGAGTTGAGGCTCAGGTGTGAAATGTATGGTTTTCAGGGTTTTTATCGGTTTTCAGTGTTATTTTGTCATCGTTTTTATTGTTAACTCTGTTTTCCTGGGTCTTTTCGCGTGTGTTATGAATAAATCTTCTTTTTTTCGGTACCGGTACTAGTTTTATTTATCCGCGACACCTTAAAGGCCGGTCCGTGAAAATATTTTCGGGCATAAACCGGTCCGTGGCGCAAAAAAGGTTGGGGACCGCTGCTTTACAGGACAGAAATTTTAATAGCAAAATGACACACAAAATACAACCAGTTGAGTATCTGATGTGTTGTGCCCATTTTGCAGTGTGACACAAGGACCGGACACACACAGCGTCGACAGTTGAATATTTACTTGCAATGTTTAATGCCAATCTGAGTTATGCAGTTTTCACACTGCTCAGCTGAGTTCCAGCTCAGCACACACCGCTCTCCTCCAGCCCCTGGCAGCTACTGAAAACGGGGAGGCATAGTTAGTGAGATGGAGGTCAGCTGTGTGGGTGAGCCATCCCTTGACACCACACCCTGAGCTCACTACTCCACCCCTACCCTGCAGCTGAGCCACGCCCCGCTATATGCAGCCTGACTCAGTTCGATTGCAGTGCATTGGCATGTGATCTGACCACAACAGAATTTAATAAACCAGAAGATAAATTTGAAACCAGTTGACTAAATCCGTCTTAAACTAATTTCTTTCTTTGCTTTTTAGAGGAAAGGTGAATATAAACTAAGTAGAATTTGAAACCGGTGAACAATCATTTGTTTTCTCATATTAAAAACAATCACAAGTGCTAATTTTTTAAAATAACATACATTTAAAAACAATACATATTTCCCATTATTTTGCCATGAATTGAATTTTTTTTTTTCTTTTATCCAACCTCAAACATTTCTTATACCTGCCTTTTTATTTTCATCATTAACTGAATGAAGTTCAAATGATGAATAGTAGGAATGCAGGTTCAGTTGAATGACCGACCCATCCTCATGCATTTCTGTGTCACTCTCTCATTGTCTTCTTTAGTTTCAAGACTGCGGATTCAGGTTTTGGCAGGTTTGTTGGGTCATGTGGGGGCTTTTTGCAAAGATTTAGAGTCTTTTTGTTGAAAATGTGCATGTCTGATGAAAGTATGTCATTAAGCTAGAGCCTCTTATTAACGTCCATTATATAGTTTCTAAATTGCTTCAGTGTCGTAGAAATCCAGTAAAGAGAACTGAATCCACTTTGGATCCATTATATCAGACATACATATTGAAGTCTTGTGTTTATCTTAATACTAACATACTTGCAGCAGAGAATAGCTTTAAAGGTTGTGTGGCAAGAAGATATTCTGTTAGTGAAGCTGTAAATACTGGAACGTTATCTTATATTCTTTGGTGATTTCTGTTGGTGCCTTTTCCGCATGTTCAGTTTTCCATTCAGGTTTTCTCTTTTCTTGAGCCCAAAACAGACTGGCACTTTCTGATGCATGCCAAGATAGCCATGTGTACTATTTTATGTGCTTCATACAAGTTACTTTAATTTTAAGGTGATGAAGCATGGAAACAACCAGGCTACCTCTTGTCATTTAGCACTTCTTCTGTGGTGTTTTAAGTGTTTTAACAAAAGAACTGAAATCAGCTCTTTGGTGAAGAATTGTGTGAAAGGAAGAAAAATGTATACTTCACATTTTACTTTATCTGCTGAACTTTTTTGATGGTTAACATGGCATGTGAATTGGTTGATTTGCTTGTGAGTACAGCAAATGTAGCAGTGTGTTTTGGACTTAATAGCCGTGAGCTTTGGCTACCTGGTGACCATTATGTCCTTCTGTTGCATGTCCCTCCTCCCATCCTTCTCTACAAGCCTTTATCAATACAAAACACCCCCACCACTTGATGTAAGAAGACTAAGCTCTCCCTGGATCTTTAAAGAAATCCGAAAAGCCTACTCCCATCAGTGTATTGTGCTTCTGTCTTTGTGAGGACGTGTAAGTTTTAGACATTTTTGGAAGATGTGTACATTTTGTATGAACATGAATTCAAAGAGCAGTTAGAGCAAAATATGTAAGTGTAAATGCTGGCATTTGATTTTACCTACAAAAAGGTTGGGAGTTAAATGTTCGGTTTTTTTTATGATCAAAGGATAAGTAAGGATGGTGACAATGCATCATGTAGCATGTTTAATGGTAAGTTTGGTAAACTCTGGAAAATTTTCTTGTGTAAAGCTTGTGTAAAAGTGTAAATTAGTTGAAAAAAAAGGAGTAGGTATTTTACACTCTACCGTTACATAAGTACATAAAAACAATACAACCCTTGTCTACTGAGAATCATTACAGTGAAGTAGAAGCCTACAGAACTCAAAACAAAAACTGCTGTTAAGAGCCATGCACACTACAGCAAGAGCATTTATTAAAATGCATTTTTGTTATTTTATTATGTTATTTCATTTCCATTAATTACTTCAGCTGGCCTCCTCCTACCTTCTGGCCCTTGATCCCCTACACTGGCTGCACTGTCCGAAGTTATGCCTTGGCTATGGCTGACAGGATAAAACTAGCCAAATAAATTCCAATCTAGCCTGCAGAAGGTTGCTTCTGCACATGTGTAAAAGAGTTGGATTGCCAATGAATGCATTCCTGTTTTAATTGAAAATGATAGCTGACTGGAATGATAGCTGAAAATTACTGGAAATGAAGCTCTGTGACCTTGAACATGCCACTTTTTCTCTGCTGAAGCTGTTCATTTTCAATTTACTTTAACAGATGTCACCAGAATCACTCAGCATGATTGTAATGTGTTACTTTAAGCCCTGCTGTCAGTATTACTTGCTATTTAAATGTATTAATTTATAAAAATGTAATTGTGATCGTCACCTTTCTAGCAAAAGTCAGAGAATATTTACACAAGATAAAAAAATAAAAAATAAAAAGCCACAAATATATAAATATATAAATGTTGCAAGGCTTTGAAGTCTCCCCAGTTCAGAGATGGCATAAGGAATATTAAATCCAGTCTGTCTCATGATCTGCTGTCAGTTTGTTGACAGTTTCAATAGCAAGGTCTTATGGATAAATGAAACAACAAAAGCAATATCCATGTTATTATAAATTGCATTTATCCTTTATAATTGTTGGGATCAGGAAATGATCATTGAATGTCCTCACAGGTATAGAAGTACAAATGTGTGTGTGGTGGGGGTGTTGCAGATGGGAAACAAAATGAAGAAAATGATCCAGTTGTGACTGCAGTGTGAATCTGTCCTTTTTTGTGCTCTCATGTTTCTCATGTCCTGAAACATGTATCGTTCCTCACAGCTTTCTTTTTTTTTATCCCATTAATCCAAGTGACTTTCCTGAACTGCAGGTAGAGCCCATTAAGACCTGACTGGAACCTCGTTTTTAACATTTGCTCTAATGGTTTTGGTGTTGTTGTTTTTTTCAGTTTGTAATTATGTTGTTGTGAATCCTTTTTAGGTTTAACTTTGAAGATGAAACTCCAACAACAAACTTTGATACCTTCCCAGCAGCCATCCTCACGGTGTTCCAGGTAAAACAAGAAAACAAAACATTACACATATGTGTGCAATCATGCTTTCCAAATGAGAACAAGAGCATATTGACACTATGGAAAAATAAAGTTTGTTATCAGTCATTTTAATTAGAGCAAATGAGGGGTCTGCATATCTCCGTGTGCCCTAATGAGCTCACTGATAATCCTTCAATTAACCTGTACTCATAAGCCCTCACTCTGTAAAGTAATTTAATTCTGTGCTCTGTGAGATTTGCATGCTCCTTTACAACCCAGCCTCACTCTGACTCTCGTTTCCCTCAGATTCTGACTGGCGAGGACTGGAACGCAGTGATGTACCACGGGATCGAGTCTCAAGGAGGCGTTCGCGGCGGCATGTTCTCCTCCATCTACTTCATCGTCCTCACACTCTTTGGAAACTGTATCCTTTTTGACATCACAGCATACACACAGTCAGAAGCAGTGCCCATCAATTACAGAAAAAATTTAATTGCAATGTAAATGCTGACCTTATCAACAGTAAACATTTCATTGATACATGTAAATGAAATGTTATTGCAGGGATGTTTTACTTTGGATCATGCTACAGCCAACTCATGTTACAAGTTAAGTCTTTCAAGCTCGTAAATATAGGCTGAAATGGGAGTGATTTCTCTAAAAAACAAAGGTGATGAAAGATGAGAATTTTTTGCCAGCTAGCAGTGAGTTCTTACTCTGTCAGCCGTCATGTACTCTTGTGAACTTGAGGTGAAAAATTAGGCCCTGCTCTGTCAGGTAAACTGACAGATCTATTCAGCATCAATTTTTCAGATTGCTACTAGTTTGGTGGGAAAAGCCAATGAATACTTAATCTGTCCAACTGTTGTTGCTCCTGAGTGCCGTTGTTATTCAGACACCCTCCTGAATGTCTTCTTGGCTATTGCCGTCGATAACCTTGCAAATGCACAAGAGCTGACGAAGGTAGGCGGGAAAACCAATCCAGCAAAAAAAAAAAAAACCCAAAACAAAAAAAACACTTGCCAGATGTTGATTTTTGAAACACAGTAAAGACAGATTCATCCTTTACTCCTTGAACAAATTTCAGTGTTGCTGAGACACCTGGCAGAGTGAGCTTTTTCAGCAAGCTTTTCCTGGGTTTGATGTGATCCTATTTTCATGGCTATATTAGGGTTATATATGGCTGAAAACAGATATCAGTCTTGGGTAAAATTTCGACAATATCAGATGACACAATTAAATTCTGATTGACTTTTTTTCCCTAAACAAAGGTCATGACTGCCTAATCTGATTTTGCCCAGAAAACTATGGAGATCTGTTGCAATAGTAATATATTCCTCTTAAGCACAAATTAATGTCTTGGTTGTCACTGGCTGAAGGATGAAGAGGAGCAGGAGGAGGCAGCCAATAAGAAGCTCGCTCTACAGAAAGCTTTGGAAGTGAAAGAAGTCAGCCCGATGTCAGCAGCCAACATTTCGATCGCTGCGTAAGTTTCTCTTTCCCCAGACAGCAGCGCTGTTCAGTCCCACATGGAAATAAAACTGTATGATACCTCTCCGTAGGTTCTTCCCTCTCAGTCTGACATGTCTGTGTGTATATTTGTACCCTGTTTGATTTGTCTGTGTTCTGAACTTCTCATCCACTCCCATTAAGTCAGTGCCCCTGTGGTGTTTCTTATTTATTACACCCTACTCTTTACCCTCTTTAATATTATAGGCAATTAAGGAAGCTTCAGTGAGTAATACATGTGAGTTTCCACTAGCAAATTTCATGATATTATTTTTTTATTTTGCCCTTGAATGTTGCTACCTGCTGCTAAAATGGCATTTTATAATCAAAGCTGTTGTTTGATTTACAAATGATGCAGCTCTCCATTCTGCATCTTTAGATGATAATCTCAGTAGTATTTTAGATATCGTGTCCCAGTTATTTCTCTCTGTCTACTAAAGTTAGTGAGTAATAATTAGCAAAAAATCATAAAAATCAGCGCAGATACTTGATGTGATACTCAAAGTTTTCTGAGGATTCTGCAGTCTTTGGAAAACTAAGTACACTGTTAGGAATTAAGAGTGTAAGAAGTATAAATAAAGTTGGGCACTGCTAATAAAATTCAAATGCAAATGACTTGAAAGTTTAGCAGGTTGCTGGTTTGTGTTAACACAATGTCATAAAAATTACACAATTGGTCTTCCTAGCAAATTCAACCCATGGCCAGACCATGCAATGCTCAGAGAAACATAAAGAAGTCCAAGAGCTACATCTTAGACTCTATAAGCCTCACTTAGCATTAAATGTTAAAGTTAATGACAGTAAACTTGGAAAAAGACTGAAAACGTGTGACTTGTTTGGAAGGGTTGCCAAAAGAAAGGCTCTTTTCTATAAAAAACAAAAAACACAGGAGCATGATTCTGGTTTGCAAAGCTGCATCTGAACAAACAGCAGGATGTCTGGTACATGCTCCTTTGGATAGAGGAAAGTGGAGATGTTTGAATGTAATACACAGTGCGCACAGTCTTTAAATGCTACATTTTTAAGTTTAAAACTTCAGTTTTTTTCTGTGTTGCTGTGAACAAATTATGGGTTCATTGCATTTTTTTTATGTGGTCCCAACTTAAAACCAAAGCAATTCACATGAGATACTCATAAAGAGCGAGTAAGCTTAATGCAAATCATAAACAGTGAGACATGAAGACTAACATTAAGCATGATGACAGAGACAGGGCAACACTGATAAAAAATGGAGAAACTCAAAGTGGCACAAGAAAACCAAAAGAACCCAAACGGATCAATTATTCGTAGCTATAAATTATCACGTCTCACTGTATTTTCCTATCTTATTCACTAAAACAGCAACAATGCATTGTCTCTGCATTGTGTTCGTACGTCATTGTTTCCACTTGTGTGTTAAAAAATTCTGCATAGGTCTTTTTGTGATGACATTTTTTTTTATTCATTTGTAAAACTTGCTCCTTAATTGCCGTCGTCCTCACTATGAGGTCAGTTAGAAATTATTACTGCCGTAAATCCCTGGCTAGCCGACTTGTTCCCCATTACACTGCTCTTAGTGTTATCACGTGGCCCTGTGCATTAGTTTCAGCCTTGTCAGACATGTTTAGTTTGTGCATTGAACAGTGTGCTCACACAAAAAGTCAGTGGGCTCATAAGAAACTCTTTATTTTTACTATCTGTGTTGAATGTGCTGTTTCAGAGAAACTCAGGGTTTCATTACAAAACTGAAGACAAAATCTAAGAATCTTCATTTGAAATAATTTTAAATATCTAAATATGTTTCAAATTCAACATTTCATTGTAAAATATAAGATTACATTTTCCTCTTCATATGTTTTGGATTGAAACTCCTGAATGGTTTTCAGTTTCAGTTTTCGTCATAAAGATGTCACACGTTTTTCCGTTGCTGTTGTGTTATTGAAGTATTTGCACAGATTAGTCCTTTGCTGTAACACAGAAGGCAGGGGGCAGGTGGAATGTCAGTCTTTTTGTCCACCTGCCCCCTTCGGATTTGTGTCTCATTTTTTTTTCCTTTGTTTTTGTTCTGCATGTACAGTTTTGTAAAGCAAAATCGAGATGCACTCTCTCGCAGGTCGTCCATCAGCAGCATTCAGTCACCGTGAGTTATCACTCTCTGTTACAATATTCTCCTCCTGGTCTCCTCTCCTCTCCTGTTTCCTTTCCTCTTTGCCTTCTCTTCTAGTCTTTCATCCCTTCTGTCTCCTTTCTTCTCTGCAATGCATTGTTTTTTTCCCTCTTTACATCTCTTCAAGTTCTTGTATCCTCCCACTTTCGGACAATCTGTGCTCTCCTCCAGTCCTCTCCTTTCCTCTCCTTTCCTCTGCACCTTCATAAAACTAAATTGTGTTCTGTCATAACTTCGTTGCTATTGAAGTGAAATGTATTTATGGTTCTTCTTTTTTAAGTCATTGAAACTGCACTACAGCAGATGGCACACGGTGCCACTGTGGTTTAATTTTGACTGTAAACTGTAGACTGTTGTGCCTCTGCCTAGCCTTCGGTGCCTACAGTAATAGATCTTCAGCTCTGTGATGTGAATAATTTGTCTATAAATGTTTAATTTCTCTGCTTTGCTACTACCACAGGCAGTTTGGCATTTCCATTCTATTTGTTATTGTAGACTCCAGGCTGTCACTAAAAGAAAAACACAACAACAACCAGCTTTTGCTCTCCCTCCTGGTGATCTGCTCTCTTAATTGATTACGGTGCTGCTGGAAGGCCATCGCACCTCTTTGAGTTAACACTGGTTTCTTATAAGGACTGCTCTTCTTGTGTTTTTGAGTGTGCATGTGCTATGTCACAATATCTCACCAGTTACTCTAGCATTTCTAGCTTTCATTTCTGCAATCGCCTACATGTATTTCAGTAGTTCACCTGTCGGTGGATACCTGTCCTGTCCTGTCTTCTGTCTCCCTGTCTGTCTCTTAGGAGTTATACTGTCTACTCCTCCCCCGCTCGATGTGTCTTGAGGTACAGGTGATAAAATGGAAATAAATGACCTAACCCATAAAACTCACAAATCATACTGTGAACAGGAGCAATATGCATTACATTGATGACAACCAGGAATATTATTACATTAAATGGATGCTCTATGTTTGATTTTTTTATTTTGAGAAATAAAAAAAGCTCCCATTTCGCCCCATAATTATTATCCCAGATCATCTTCTCCTAAACTCTGCTATTACCCACCGCATGATTTTCCTGCCTGTCACCCTGTGCAATGTCAGTGAGGCATGCCATATTAAGAAGTCCCAGTAAACGTTTTGATGTTGTCTGCTACAACAGCTGTTCTAAGTTTCACATGATGGTTGAAAAATACTTCTAAAATAAAAGTTTTAGTAGTAGCTGTAGTATCTTTCTAATAATTGACAAAACAAACTTATCTTGCATGTGGGAAGAGTTAAAAAAGTATCCCTACAGATTACACTGTTATAGTGCAAGACTCCCAATGTCCTGTACAAATAAAATACCATGCACCATGCAACACACAATGAGACAGGAATAAATTAGCATGTATATATGTATTAATATACATGAATATGTGCTTTTTATTTGGAATATAGACATCTGATAATACTAGAATTAATACGCTGTGTGGACAAGTACGTCAATCTGTAAGGTTTCAATAATCTAAAATTCCAGACTTTCAATAAAATGATGTTGTGATAAATAGCAAGTATCAATATTTATTTATTTATATTTTTTTATTTGTAAGCGAGGATTCATTGGAACTACTAATGTACATGGAAACGTATGCACACCTCATGACAACGTTAAAATGACCAATGTTACTGTTTTAATAAAGTTTACTGACGTCTTTAATAATAATGGATTGCATTTATAAAGCGCTTTTCGGGGCCCTCAAAGCGCTTTACAATTCCACTATTCATTCACACACTGGTGGAGGCAGCTACAGTTGTAGCCACAGCTGCGCTGGGGCAGACTGACAGAAGCGAGGCTGCCATATCGCGCCATCGGCCCCTCTGGCCATCACCAGTAGGCGGTGGGTGAAGTGTCTTGCCCAAGGACACAACGACCATGACTGTCCGAGCCGGGGCTTGAACCGGCAACCTTCCAGTTACAAGACGAACTGCCAACTCTTTGAGCCACGATCGCCTACAAAGATAGTTTTGGCAAGATAACACAAACCCAACAATTCCGCCAATGTACATGCTAAATAACAGGAATATCAAAGTTTTGACCCTCTCATTTTATTTTAATTTCTGACATGCACCACCATGCAGCAATACTCAATATAATTTGTTCCACAAATTTACAAAAGATTCTAAGAGTTGTCAGGGGGATAGATTACTGTGCATGTTCTTGTTTAAAGGACTAAGCACGCTCGGTCTGCGCACAGCAATGATAGTGAGTTGGCTAGTTTGTAATGCAATAACAATAGTACATGCCCATATTATAATACAGGTTTCTAAACCTGTGATTTATGTGTTATGTGGTTGCTAGACAACATGATGACCTTACAATATGCAACATAGATCATGTAGGGGTCTAAGATGTAGCTGTGGTAGGGTTTGTAGCTCAGCTTCTGATCGTGTAGGAGGAGTTCATGGACGGAGAGACTAGAATTTGTGTATTTTAGTAAGATAAATATCTGTAAGTAAATGCTCAATTTATGAAATTAGTGGAAAAAAAATCTCATCTTATTGGTTGTTACTTTCAAATCTGACCTCGGGTATAAACTGGGTACCTGTATTAAGTTTGAAATAGTTGTACATGTGTCCATTTATTATTATAAACCTTTGTTTTTTTTAGCAAACACTCACCTGAGTGGAAAACCTTTCTTTGAGCATATAAAATACTTTTATAAAATGTGCAAATCTCTTATATACCACAAAAAGCCTGCTTGTAGTCTAAAAGAGAATGACGCCTTAATAACAACATGTCAGATTTATACCAAGGAGAAGTGAGTTAGATTGGAGAAGAAAATTTTAGTCTGTGACTAAAGAAACTTAAAACCCTGCATTAGATTTATAATGTAATTTCAGAGATTTATAATGTAATTTCACAACATTTAAAAGCTTAACAGTGTAATATAAGACATACTTAGTGGTAAGAGAATTAAATGTCAAAATATCCAAATTAAGAATAAGGCTCTCCTATTTAGACACAAAAATAATGCTTCATGTTTATGAGGACATAGAATTATTTTCTGAATAAAATGCGAGTAAAAGTTTATTCATTTAACTCATTAGTCATTAAAGAAATTGTACCTGGTACAAACATATCAGGTAAATTTCATTTAACAAAACTCCTTTAAATATAACTGTTTACATTCTTTAACAAAATGACATGAAAAATGTACGTGTCATCGAATGACTTAAAGCCAACATTTTGCCGATAAGTAGATATTTTTTCGAGTGCACATTGCAAGAGTGTATGCTGTGTGAAGACGTGTACGAAGATTGTAAGAAAGAAAACTGTAAGAAAAATTGTCAAATTTTTCTATGTTGGTTTTGAGATACATATTCATGCATGGTAAGTAAAGGTTTCACCATTGCACACATCTGTGCTGACGCATCCATAGGCTTGTTTCTAACTCACTTATCCAGCGTCATTTTAAAGATAAATGTTAGAATTTGCAGATGACAGTGTGACTATGGGTGAAAGTGTGGATTGTAATGTTCACCTCATAAAGTAGAGCTAAACGTGTTGTATGTCATTACTTACTGCTGTTCCATGATCTTTTCCTGTGGGTTTTATTCGATGTTTGCAGCAAAGAGCAGCAGCGTTCAGCGAAGGCTATGTCAGTGTGGGAGCAGAGGACTAACCAGCTTAGGAGACATAACATAAAAACGAGCAGCGAGGCCCTGTACAACGAGCTCGACCCTGATGACCGCCTATTGATGTCCAGCGCCCTTCATCTGCACCCCGACATGAAGACTCACCTGGACAGGCCCCTTAGGGTGGAGTCCAAGAATGGAGACAAATCCAGCAGGGCCCCCGAGGGAGGGTGGGAGGAGGCAGGGGATCTGCGGCAGGATGACAACTTTCACACACACTCCAGGAAGCATCACCGCCACCACGACAGTAGCGGGGAGAGCAGAGATGAAGGAGATGTCCGGGGAGGGAGGCACCACACCCATCACAGCAGGAGCAGAGATCACAATGCTGATGGTCCACAGACAAAAGAGAGGAGAGGGGAGATGAGTCACAACCGCAATGGAGGGCAGGGGCACAGGCACCACCACCACCAGACCGGCTCCCCTGAGGAGGAAAATAATGACCTGCAGGGAGGAGGACGAGGAGGAGGAGATAATAAGGGGCATCACCACCATCACTCACATCGTCCACCTAAAGAGGGGAATGGGATGTTGGCAAATGGTGCACAGTCAGAGCAAAGGGGTAGAGGGGGAGGTGGAGGAGATAGTAATGGAGAGAGGAAGGACCGATGCTCTCGTACGGGCAGAGCTCAGACAGCTCTGGGTGGAGATGACTCTAAGAGGAACAAGAACGGAAACAGAGGTTACAGGTAAAGCTGCAGATTTTGTTGTTCATATAAAATGCTTCATTTTCAAAAATAATGACCTAATCTTTCAACTTAAACAACACACTATACTAATACACTTTATTTAAGTCGTAATGTGTCCAAATAACTTAATTAGGTGTATTTACCTCAGAATATGTCATAAATTATTGATTGACTAATGATTATCTCATTCACTGGCTGTTAGTTAGTTCTGACGTTTGATGATTATTTGACATCTTAAGTGTAAACAGTAATATGTAAGAAAATATGACATTTTATAATACATTTTTTTATAATACTTCTTCATCCCATTTGCTTTGGTCAAAAACCTTAGTGCAAATTTTGCTTTGTTATTGCTAAATGTGTAAATTAATAACTGTTTTCCATGTCAAGTTAAAAAGATGACACAACTCTGTGTCAGTGTTGCAAAAAAGTGAGTTTTTGCAGGTGGAAGTTCTGATTGCACCTGTAACAACAGACACAGCCAACAAACACCAAAGTGCTTTTGCTTTTTTATTGTAATTTTCTGATGCAATGTGTTTTGAACAGAAGTTTTTATTATTGTTGGTTTCATCAGCACATTTAATATATTACTGCTCCCAAATACAAACTGCAGCTCAGTAAGATTAGATTTTCGCTCTGCTTCCCATTTCTTCATTCCACATCCATGACAACACTGTTTCTTTTTTCGTAAAGCCAGTTTTAGACAACAACCTATCTGAGTGGACATTACCAGCACTCCATGTGCCATTAATGGCCTTTACTTGTGATTCTCATTTGATGCTTGACCTCGAATCAAGTCAAATAATTAACTCCACCAAAATTGGTTTCTAAATAAGTTCAGCAAAAAATATGAAGACACAGTTCTGCTGTCAGGTGTAGCTTCAGTCATAACTTGTCATAACTTAAAAAAACATTAATCCACTCTGAATTTCGTCTAAGTAGCGTGGAAAGAAAGCAATCTTTTCCCTGTGTGTGGGACAATTCCCACTAGGGATTAAATACCTGGGACTCTCCACCATTTGGTTCTAGAAGACCAAAGAAGCTTCTCAGATGAGAGGTGAAACCTCTTTAAGAAAATTAAAGGAGTCCAGCTGCTTTCTCTCGTGGATGACTGAGAGCCCACACAGACACACTTCGACTGTCTTGTTGTAGATCCAACTTTGAGGCCCATTTGTAGCCATCATCACTCCATGGGCGAATTGATCTTGTCAGCACATCTGCAACCTGGGTCAAATGGTTTTAGTTTGGGTTATGCACCCTATCATCGTATTTTTGTTCTAGGAAATTAGTCAAGTTTATTCCATTGAAGAAATGACAAAAACATGAAGATTTATTCAAGAAGACCTATTATCTTTTTCACACAAAAAACCATAGTGTGGCTTTTATGGTCTGTATTTACTAAAACTGCCAGTTGAGGGTCTGTGAGTCACCTGTACTTGTCCTTTTATTCACGCTGTTCAATAACATGTTATTTTTTTCTCCATGTATTGGCCTTTCTTGGACATGTTTGGACTGTAATCAACTGCACAAAGACTGATACTTCAGATTAGTGGCTATGAAAACAGTCTGTGCTTGAGACTCTTGCAGTCATATGAATAATAAGTTTTTACAGAACTGTATGCAGTCCTGGCAGAAAACCCCCCCCAAAACGAGGTATATCTTAAACTCAGATTGTTTTGATTGTTTGGGGTTCCCAGGAGAAAGCTTCTTCTCTCTAAAGAGAACATGGCAACAAGGCTTAAATTTGAAAAGCTGCATCTCAATAAACCACAAGAAAGCTGGAACAATGTCAGATGACACCAAAGTGGAGGTCTTTGTCCACAATGCACAACACCACATATCAGCACAAACAGCTATAAAGCACAATGGTGGAGGGGTGATGATTTGGGCTTGTTTTACAGCCACAGGACCTGTACAGTATTTTTAACTGAACAAGAAGTCAGACATACAACAGAGCAGCTGAAAAATAAAAGAATCAAGTTGTTGCAATAGTCCAGTCAGACCTCAACCTGATTACAATGCTGTGGTGGGGCCTTATGAGAGCTGCTCATGAACACCTGAACTTATTTTATACACTGATACTATATGAAATGTGTGTTTTTAGAGCTACCTTGTGCTTCTTTGTACAAAAGGGAAAGGAAACAAAGTTTGGGGGGGTTTTTGTTTTGTTTTTTTACACTAAACCCATCTTTTTTTTCTCCAGGGAGATGGAGCCAGATGCTGAGGAGGAGAGCTTTACCTGCAGTCCTCAGCAGCCTACAGAGGATGTTGACAACCAGAAGAACTCCACTAGGGCCAGCCAGGCTGGCCTCAACAGCAATGCTATCCACATTCCTGTCACCATCACTGCCCCGCCTGGAGAAACCACCATCATACCCAGTGAGCATAGTGTGTTACTGAGACGGGAGGTGGGGAAGGATAGGGAGGTTAAACATATTTGTGTTATATTAGCTCACTGTGTTACAAAGTTCAATCAAAAGTCCCCACATCTCGTGATTAGCAAAGAATCAAATGAGTGAGTAGACTTTTATCACACATATAAAAGCAGCCAAATATCCTAAAATACAAAATGAGCTGTCAAAAAGCACAGTTTTATTTCAGCTGACGATGAAGCCCACACGCTGTGAAAAAATCATGCCATAACACTTGTGTTTGGATGACTTTTTTTTTTTAACCTTTTTAATCTGAAGGAGGAAAAAAGAAAATTTAACTTTTTTATTCAGAAATACTGCATCTCTTCAAGGTGTCTGTAAAAGTATGTGTACTTGTTTGTGAGCTAAGTTAATATTCTTCCATGTGCGAAAAACAGTTTTTCATAACATAGCTGTCACACTTAATCTTGACCCTGCAACCACGATCTTATGAGAAATGTCTAATTAGTGAAATGATGTGTTGTATATTTCTGTGAAGCGCAGCTATAAAATGCCTAAAGAAACTAAAAGCCTGCATTTAACATCCATAGAAAATACCTCACTTTTTACGGTCTGTGCTTCTTTGAGCTAAATGAGCGTATTTGTTTTTGCGCATCAGTGAACAACATCGACTGTGACAACCTGCAGCTCAGTGAGGAGAAGAAAGATCTGGAAGAGGACGAGGCAGCTAATGGGCCTCGGCAGATCCTTCCCTACAGCTCAATGTTCATCTTCGGCCAAACAAACCCGTAAGTTGCGAGGTGACTCAGCGGACTGACGTGGGGTTAGCATAAACAGCATATTGAGAATTAAAAGCTTTAATTGATTTCATTCAGGTTCCTCTTTAAAGCACTGAAACAGTCAGTGGTTTGCTTATGTCTGACTCTTTAGTGGTTAATAACAAATCACCGTTATTCTCACTTGTCATGCTTAAATAAATCCTTTCTCTTTGGGGTATTTCATGCCTCACCTACACACAAAGGCAACAGTCACTCCCAGAAGTGGAGCTCTGGGTGTAGCTTCAATTTGGAGTCATTTTCTCTGTGAGGACCTGTTTTGGGGAGGAAAGCAGCAACTGCAAATATACAGTACTGTGCAAAGGTTCTTGAACCATCCCTCATTTGTTTTAATTTTGCTTCCACGCAGTTTCTTGTAATTTCTTTTAAAGTGGTCACGGGCAATATTTTCCAGGCTTTCCAAAGGTCTTCCAAGGCTCTTCTTTGGACATTTGCTGCTTTTTGGATCCTTTTCTCTTCGCCCAATTAGAACATTACTTTTTGTGCATCCTGGGGTAAATTCTAGCTGAGTAACTGGAAGGTGCCACCTCGAGGCCATTGGACGCTCAAGTGGTCTCAAGATCTTATAGACAAGTGAGCTAAAGCATGGCTAGTTAAAATTTCAGCCTTAAGCTTTTAAGATTTAACACAAGAATTGAATCATAGTCAGAAGCATAAGATAAAATGCAGATGCTATAGTAATGCTAATGCTATAAATTAAAAAAAATAGTAATGCTATAAATACGCAGATGCTCTATAGCTCTGTGAAACGGCATAGTTCAGCGGCAGATTCATTCCCTACCTTCATGTATTGTTTTGGATATGCGTTTGTCCACAGCCTGTTATGGAAGGATGTCACCTGAAAGCACCTTGTGAGCTGTCACTGCTAAGCGTGTAGTACATTTGCTCGAGTTTGTGCGTGCGTGTGTTTATATGTTGGTCTTGCAGGGTGCGACGGCTGTGTCACTATGTGGTCAACCTACGCTACTTTGAAATGTGCATCCTGACGGTCATTACCATGAGCAGCATCGCCCTGGCAGCTGAGGACCCCGTGCAAGCCAATGCGACGCGCAACGATGTGAGTCAGGCCTACATCAAGACTTCATAAATAAACATCTGGAAGTACACAGCAAACACACTTGTTGTCAGACAGATAAACACACATGGACAAGTATATGCATGAAAACATGCAGGCTAGCACAGGCCGGATGAGGATTCACACATAAACACGTCTCATTTGGGCTGACTGACTGATTCATTTGGACCGATTGAGAAGTTCTTCCTAACAGGATCTGACAGTTTATCCATGTTGAGGAATGAGTGGTAGGAGGCACAAAAACAAACTTTTAATCATTTCTTGGTGAAATAACTGATTCGCAAGTGGTTCAGAGCCAAAAATCCAGTAACTATCCTGTTTTTGTATTCTTTACATCCCTGTGTGATATGTTAGCCCATGCTGGGAATAAGGATGATTTTTTTGTTTTGTTTTGACAGACGAGCACAGCTAGTTAGTATTGTAGTCAGGGGTGCAGAGGGAAACTGTGTGTGTGTGTGTGTGTGTGTGTGTGTGTGTGTGTGTGTGTGTGTGTGTGTGTGTGTGTGTGTGTGTGTGTGTGTGTGTGTGTGTGTGTGTGTGTGTGTTAGTTTTTGGTGAGCGTGTGTGCCTGTTGTGAGGTGTTAAGGTAATGTGTATCTATGCAGTACAGTGCAAAGCTGACAGAGTTTGAGATCTTTGGCAGGACATAGGAACACGTTGTGCATATCTGGTCCATTCTTACACACATATACACACACCCTTTCAAAGACTGAAAACATCTGTCACTGGGTCTGTTAGTGAGTCATTTTAAAGGATATTTCCTTATTGCTTAACTTTTTGTAGGTTCTCAAGTACCTGGATTATGTCTTCACTGGAGTCTTCACCTTTGAGATGGTGATTAAGGTGAGAAGGATGGAAAAATCAAGGTACATTTTCATTCGAGCCGCATGAGCTATGAAAACCTGCTGTGCAAGATTTTAGTCAAACGTCTACAACATCTGTGGTGAGCTAAATGTAAAGATTGCCTTGATCAACACTCAACAAAGCTAAAAACACAATCACAAAGTAATAAAACTACATTGACACTTTCTCCAAAAATATTGCATTGGTATAATACTTGATAGATGCCTTGATCGCTAAAATACAGAAAATTATTTGATGCATGCATCATCAAAAAAAAAGCATATTCAGAAGCAAGCATGTCACTCTCATAATCAGCTGCTTACATCCTATTGCCTTTAACTGTTCTTTTACGTGTAGCATGTCTTTCTCTACTTTGATAGTGGTATTTTTTAAGCTGCTGCAAGAACCAAAATAATCCAAGTCAGAGTCCTGGAGATTTGAACCTAAAACAGAAGCCAGACACCCCGCTACAAGGAAGAATATTTGGGTTTTGCATCACTTAATAATGTAAACTGGCTCACAGACTTCTCCATAATAATTAGTCCAATTAGGAAGCAGCAGGAATAGTTTCATGACAGACATTATTTTCTGTCGGCTTGAAGATTCTGTCCTTTTCTGGATATATGCACTGTTTACTTATATAGTATAAGATACATATAAATCTGTTTCAGTTTGGTTTTTTTTTTTATCTAATAAGGATTTGTTTCATAATGAGCTTTCGTCATTTTTAACCAAATTTAGCTTGTTAGATTTATTTTTACTTTATGCTTTTGACCTGCTTATAACCACATCTGAGCTTTAATGAAAAGGCCAGCAAACTGTGGATAGCATGTCACTGACATCACTAATTGGCTTTGTGGTTTTACGTGGAGATAACACTCCATCCCAATGTGTCTAATTTAATTCTGTAATTCCATCACTCTCTGCGACTCCAGATGATTGACCTGGGACTGCTTCTCCACCCTGGCTCTTATTTCCGTGACCTGTGGAATATTCTGGACTTCATCGTGGTCAGCGGAGCTCTGGTGGCCTTTGCCTGCTCGTGAGTCAACTTTCCCTTGAATTTTTTTCTGTTCATTATTTTATCATCCCAGCGGTGCTTGAATATAATGTACACCAACCACATAACAAGATGTGGAAACCATCATCATTAAAACGCCAAATGGTTTGTTTTGTTGCCTCCTCTCAACTATCCAGTGGACGAGCATTATGAATTTTAATGTGGTCGTCTTATTGTTTTCCCATGAATTCCAAGACTTTTGTGTTGCCCAGCGGTTATTTTGCTGCCATGATTATGTTACATAAAGTCTTCACAGCCCCTCCCTGCTAGTTGGCTAATAGGTCATGCACAATTTGGCTGATAGGTTTAAGGCTCAGGTGGAGACAGAAGGACAGGATTTTCCCATGACTGTCAGGCTCTAGCTGCCATCTAGTTGGTACTTTGGATTTAATGCCTTATACAGAATCTGCTTTTTGAATATTCGTTTTCTTCTTAGTGGAGTAGAAGTTCGAACATAGTATGGATCATAGACTGTATATAAAACACTGCATCAACTTATTTACATTGTGCATGAGTTATATATGAATGAGTTTAGGGAAGGTAACAATGTTTACACACATCTTTTCTATACATTCTGTAAAATGTTTATGTCATTTGCTAGTTTTACGTCTTATTTAATATTGTCAGGTATTTATTTTAAATATATGGTCGGATTGATGATAAAGAAGGCCATTACCATCTTGTCATAGACAATTCACTAGAATGCTCATGTTTAGGCTTCAAAACAATGGCGTAAACCATTAGGTGATAACATGGTGGCCATGTTTTGTCCATTTTTTATATACAGTCAATGGCATGGTTATAAGAACCACACTGTTTACAGTGTTGTGAGAAAGTATTTACCCCCTTCCTGATTTCCAAATTTTTGCACATTTGTACATGTTTCAGATAATCAAATAAATTTTAATTGCGAATAACCCCACGTAATTACAAAATTCATTTTTCTGTTTTTTCAGATGATTTCATTTATGAATGGGAAAGTTATCCAAACCTACCTGGCCCCATCTGAAAAAGTAACCTGAAATCAAGTGTTTATGTGGCAATGAGTTTTTCATTTGCTGTGGAGGAATTTTGGCTCACTCTTCTTTGCTGAATTGTTTTGATTCAGCCACTTTGGAGGGTTTTCGAGCATAAACGGCCTGTTTAATGTCATGCCAAAGCACAACAATTTGATTGAAGTCCAGACTTTGATTAGTCCACTCCAAAACCTCCTTTTCTTGTCTGGATTTTTTTTTAGCCGTTCAGATGTGGACTCACTGAATATCCCAAGTTAACTTGAGTTACAACGCTTGTCTCGTCAGTCCACAGAATATTTTGTCAAAAGTCTTGGACACCATCAAGATGTTTTCTGTCAAATGTGAAATGAGCTTTTGTGTTCTTGTTGGCTAGCAGTGGTTTTCTCCTTGAACACTCCCATGGGTTTTTCCCAGTATCTATCTTATTTTTAAATTATGAACTCTGACCTTAACTGACGCGAGTCCTGCGGTTCTTTAGATATTGTTCTGGGTTGTTTTGTGGCCTCCTTGATAAGTCATCAATGCACTCTTGAAGTACTTTTGATAGGCTGGTCACTCCTGAAGGTTCAGCACTGTTATAAGTTTTCTCCATTTGTGGATAATGGGTTTCAGCGTGATTCGCTGGAGCTCTAAAGCCTTAGAAATGGCTTTGTGACCCATTCCAGAGTTATAGATGTCAATGACTTTGTTTCTCAGCTGTTTCTTTCAGCTGTGCCACGATGTGATGTGGTTAATCACAGAAAGATTCATGATTTAGCAAGTGGGACACTTTTTTTCACATAGAGCCAGTTAGGTTTGCATAGCTTTCCCTCCCTTAATCAATGAAATAATAGAAATGTAAAAACTAAATTTTGCATTTACTTGGGTTATTTTTATTTAATACAAAAATTTAGGTAAAAGAAGAAACTCTGGAAAGGCGCCAGATTTTTTTATTGCATTTTTTTTTATTGTATAACCTGCCCTTAGATACTGTGGTGTAAGTCAAAATTAAATCCCCACTTGCACTGTAATCTGAGTGGATTTGACTCCTTATTGGTGAGCATTCTTACTGGTATCAGTAGACTTATTCTTGTTACCTGTATTTCAGTATATCTCAGTATACAACTGGTTTGGAAATCATGTAAATAAATGTTTTCCACAGCCAGAGGAGTTCTGGGTCTCTTGAGAAAGCTGGTGATCACACATTTCGTTTTGAACAATGTTTTCAGGGGTTTTTTGCCACTATTTCACACACTGACTGAAACTCTCCACAGTTGCTTGTCACGTGTGTTTTTCTTTGTAACGCTTTCTGTCTCTGATTTCTCTTTTTCCCTTTTTTTGTCTTTTGCCAGCACTAGGTTGATGCTTGTCTCTGTCTTTTATCTGTTGCTGACTCTTTCTCTGTATTCTCTCTGTCACTTTTTCTCTTTCTTCTTTGTTTTCTGGCTTGGATTGCTTTCAGGAGCCTTATGGGGTAATGCCTGCTCTTTCTGTCAGTCTGTCTGTTTATTCATGTGCATATCTGCCCGTTTGAATCACTTTTTCTCCACCTTAGCTCGTGGTATTTTCAGCAAGGTGTTGTTTTTTGTCTTCTCACAGCTAAATGTTTTGCACAAATGTCATATTTTGTTACTTTCTATTTTTATCATCGCCACCACAGTCACGATTAAAGACATTGCATTTCCTCTGTTTGTGTTATGTAACTATGTTGTGTTACATCTGTATTCGGGTTACATAAGAGCAATTACCCGTTTTCCATTTATTGGACATATTTTATGTGTGTTAGAAGCTACAATGTACACAGTGCACAGTGGACCAGTGCTGAGATTGAACAAAACACTGCTTCAAAAACATATCAGACGTTTGAGCTTTCATAGGGTGATTCAGGTCATTATGAACACAAAGAAACTGAATGATGCTGCTTATAATAACGACGCAAATAAATAAAAGAGCTAAATAAAAACTATTAAACAGAGTGAATAATAGATGAAGGATTTTCTTACCAATAATGCACAGTTAATGATATTCAGGAGTTATCAAATTGAACCCCTTCATCCCTCCATTCAGCTTTCACTTGCTGTCTGGCATTTTGTTTCTCCCGTCAGCTCTGTAATCAACTCTCATTCACACCAATCAACCATGTAAGAGGCTCCATTCACAGCACCAGGTCTAATGGATAGATGTGATACCTGACAACCTACATTTTATTTTTATTTAGATCTTATTTTCATACTTAATCTAAACACAGGAAAAGGAAGGCAAGTTGTAAACCTGTTACCCAAACTGTCTGTTTTGAAACATCCAACACAGTTACTGCTTTGTGTTTTTGAAGGCGCTTACTTTAGGATTAATGTCTAGATATAAAAGGATTTTATATATTAATATTGTGTTTCAACTGAAAGGTCAAAATTTATTTAAAAACCGCTAATCATTTATTTAAGCTCAGTTTTTAAAACCTTAGGATGTAACTACAGCCCAGCCCATGCAGCAGTATATGAATGACTAACCTCGTATTGTGGATGGATTATCTCAGTTGTTCTCCTGGCTGAAGTTTGGTCTTTTTACAGCATCCTTCATGCGATTACATTTGTTCCTGACCACCGAGAACACTCACGTTAACTTTTATCGAGTGGAAAAAAAGTTAGCTGTTTATATTATGCTAACATAGCTGTGTCGCTAGTGGTCACGTAGCACATCATTATATACCAGCTAGCCAAACTTCAGTAACCCTACAAATGTCACTGCTGTTTAGTTTTCTGTCTTCATTTATGCTGGAAGTGATAACAGAGCTGTATGTTTTAATTTGTTTCCAAAACCCCGCAGTCAGGACATGCTATATTGTATTTAGATAGAAGCTAGCGAGCTAACTTCCTGCTAACTTCTAACTCCGTTAAATGTCATAAATTCCGTTTTCATGGCTGCCTGGATGTTAAACTCAATTGTTACACCTGGTAGAGCAGAACGCTGATCATTTTATTAAAGATGAAAGACTTTAGACAGTTTTTCAACTCTCAGTAATGCCATAGTGATCGTTTGACCTGCAGCGGAGTTTAGGCCCAGACACGGCAAGTGACGTCAGACTTAACGACCGGATTGCTTGTTTTTAGTCTTATTTAATACTGTATGATGCTAAGTTTGAAAATTATGGCACTCACTATTAGTAAAAAGGACAATAAAGCTTTAGTAATTGAATAATTACTAGTTTTTGAGCGAGAGATGCTCAGCTCTCAGACAGGTCCACAGCTTGATTATCACTTTCAAGCGAGATGGCTACGGCAAAACCGCTCTGCTTGAGGCTTCAAAACAGTAGTCCACAAACTAATGGGTGATGGTACTGTTGCTACATGCGTCTTTTATATACAATTTGTGGAGAGCAAGCTAACATGTAGCCACTAATCAGCCACAGCTTAAAAATGATAAAACTGTCAAACAATTGTATTCACAGAAAATGTAAAACTCAAAGACACATATTTACAAAATGTTTTTAATTTGCTTCAGAAATGGTTAAATGCAAATACCAGTATAACACTCTGTAACATTATTACCTTTATTATTATGTTGCATTTTCTACTAATTTTCTAAAATATTTTCCGCAGCAGTAGTAATGCACCACATGATCAGAGTATAGCTGCATTGGTGTCTTGGCTCCATACCCATGATCTTCAGCATACTAAAACACTGCAATGTAACAGAATTACTGTAGGACCACATTTCTTAACTCCAGAGTATATGTAGTCAGTCATGACATTATAATCATCTTCATGTCATCAGTTTGATTTTCCCTCATATTCAGTATCCACAAACACTATTTCTTCCAAATATTTTATCCAGCTTATCTTGCTTTAAAAGGGTGTTTACTTTAAATTTACTTAAAAGTCACTTTTTTGTCTCTTATCTTTGCTTTCTTTTGATGTGTTTTGAAGTTTGAACCACCAAAATTGTCACTATATCTTCACACCTGGGTGATATCTGTGTAAAGTGTTTATTTTGCTCTGTCTTGCTTTACATGCTGCTGTCTGTCTTTGTGTATTGTCTGCGTGCATATGCTTATCATTTCTTTTCCCCATCAGATCGCAACAAAGCGTGGCCAGGTGGGAATTGTCAGTATCTACTTTTTTTCTTTTTAACCCCTCGTACCCTTTTGCCCTCCTCCTGTGAAACACAGAACATTCCTCTTAGCAGCCTTCGAGGTTTACGTTGTCGCCCTTCATCCCAAAGTGTTTGGGATGTGACTCCCTTCCCTCCTCGCTTTCCCTCCCTTTTATAAACCTTTTCTCCTGTCCCAGTATTGGGACATCAAGACAAAAAGGAAACATTGGGAGCTCTCCCTCATAGCTTTCAGAAGTTAATCAACACACAGACGGGGATTTGGGCTGCAGGAATCTGAAACTCAGGTTATCAGTTGTATCAAAGCTTAACTCCTTACCTATCCTCTCAGTTTTCTCTTTTAATCATGACTAAAGTCAATTTAATCGGTTAAATGTCCAAGAGATTACCAACCTCCACCTTCATCTCTTCTTCTTTATGCCTATGGAATTAGAGGGCAGCCAATAAAGGATTATAGCTTCTCTCATGAATTCACCTTAAAAAAATTTTTTAATTTGTTCCTCACAGCCTGTCGTGTTTGTAAGGAAACTCACAATAGACATCTGTTTTTCTCTGTTAAAAGAGAGTTTTTGCTTTGTTAATATTTGTTTTTGAAAAAGACAGAATTTTAGAGTATGCCATATTTTTAACCTTTTAAAAATGTTTCTGAATAAATGGAAGTAGCGGATCGGGCTACACTGGGTGAAGAGTGTGTTAACAGTGTCCTCTTGCAATGTTGTAGATTTGAAAATACTCCCATTAGTAGAAATCAAAGAGGAAAATGGAGAAAATATGCAAACCAGCTGCTGCTATGCACTAGAGGCTCTAAATGAACACTAGAAAGGCTGACCTATGATACGGATTGTGTTAGAGATATTTTTTAAAATGTGATTTTGACCTGCATTTTCAGCTTTTGCTAATAGTCAAAGAAAACCTTCACTATTACCATTAAAATGGGAAATTAATAAGCCAAACATACATTATACAAAATTCCTCAAGAACTTTGAATCCTCTGTAAATTTTGAAACAGAGAGCAGGAGCTTTGCGCATCCGATTTTGCTGATGCAGCTTTAGACGTCAGATGTTACGAGTCTGAACAGGAAATCTTCTCTTTCATGAGCGAGCAGCGGCTACAGAAGTTAAGCTACTCCAGATGACCTCATGTGTGGCTGCTGAATACGTTGCAATCACCGCTGATGTGTGCTGCATTGACATGAAAAACAAACTCCCCGCCCGTGCGCTTCTGAAAGCTATTGGGAGACTGTTCTTGCCATCTCAATGTGTTGAGGTCCTTAAAAAGCAGGACTGGCATTGACTTCGCAAATTGCATGCCAGAGTATCCAAGTTATACAAGCATGAGAGCCGCATGCCGTTTTGTTAGATTTTTTTATTGAGAATTTGAAAGGCCCCCGGGGCCAGATTTTTTTGGAACCATGCTTCTCTCCGGTTTGAGTTCTGTCCTTCCCTCGCCAGTCACCACATATTAAAAAAATAGCCATGTTCATTATTCTGGTGGGTTTCTCTGAGCCCCCTAGTACCTAATAACAATCCTTTCTTTTTAATGAGACCCTGTAAAGCGCTGACATACTGACCTGGGTCTGTGCGAGTGTGTCTGTGCTTGTCCAGCTACCTTAATGAGGACCATTTTCACTTTGGGAGCATTAGAGCAAGAACAATCTGTAGAGGAACTTTTTGTCCTGTCCTCACTTCTCCAAAGGTCTTTTAAGGTTGGGTTTTAGGGTTGCTGAAAGGTTTAGACACAGTTAGGGTGGTAAAAATAGGTAAGCACACTATGAGCCAGGAAAAGGTATTGAAGAAGGCATTACTGTATGTTAAAACTTTGTAGCTTTGTTTCTACATTTTCTTTTTGTTTGCCTGTATCTTATTTTTATTCTTGCTGCAAGACTAATTCTAATGTGCCAAGAGGCTAGCCTCCAGGTAATGACCCAAAAAGAAGACACAAGAGGGAAGGATTGTGCTTTAAATTTAATGTGTATTTTTTGGAAATATGCCTTTTACTATTGCAGGTCGAGGACATCTTAGGCTAGTATGCTAATGTTAAAAGCTTGTGATATGCTGTTGGGTATCTCGAACTAATAAACTTTCCAGACAGGAATAAACCAAAAGTTTGAGTTCTTTACAGAACTCTTCATATAAAATGCACTCACCTGCCACTTTGTTAGGTATACCTGTTCAACTTCTAAATAAGTAACTATTCAGCCAATCACATGGCAATGACTCAGTGCATTGAGGGGTGTAGACATGATTGATACAACCTGCTAAACTTCAAACCAAGCATCAGAATGGGGGAAAATGTGATTTAAGTGACTGATCAACAGATATAATGAATGCTTATCTACTGGGATTTTACCATGCAGGCAGGGTTTACAGAGAATATTCTGGAAAAGATTAAATCTCCAGTGAACAGTAGTTTTCTGAGCAAAAATGCCTTATTGGTGTCAAAGGTCAGGGGAGAATGGCCACACTGCTACCAGGTTATAGAAAAGAAAGAGTAACACAAATATCCAGTTGTTACAACCAAGCAATGCAGAACAAGTTGATGCTTAAAGTACATGGGCTCCATGAGCAGAAGAACGCACCGCGGTAAATATAGTCTCAGGAAACTGAGACTATATATCCAAACGTTAGGCTGCTGGTGGTGTAACGGTGTGGGGGGATATCTTCTTGGTACCTTTTTTTTTTTTACACTTTACCAATTAAACACCACAGCCTACCCGAGTAATTTTGCTGACATTGTCCATGCCTTCTTGAGCACACACAGTGGTCAACAGGATAACACTCCATGTCACAAAACTCACATCATCTCCAACTGGTTTCTTGAACATTACACTGTACTGTACTCAAGTGGTCCTCTACAGCAGCGGTCCCCAACCCCCGGGCCTCAGACCGGTACCGGTCCGTGAGTCGTTTGGTACCGGGCCGCGAGAGTTGAGGCTCAGGTGTGAAATGTATGGTTTTCAGGGTTTTTATCGGTTTTCAGCGTTATTTTGTTATCGTTTTTATCATTAACTCGGTTTTCCTGGGTCTTTTCACGTGTGTTATGAATAAATATTCTTTTTTTCGGTACCAATACTAGTTTTATTTTGTTGTATTTATCCGCGACACCTCCGTGAAAATATTGTCGGGCATAAACCGGTCCGTGCCGCAAAAAAGGTTGGGGACCGCTGCTCTACAGCCACCAGATTACAATCCAGTAGAGCTTCTTTGGGATGTGGTAGAACAGGAGATATGCATGATGGATATACAGTTGACACCCACAATGCGTGTCACTAATTAATAAAAAATCCTTCACACTCAAACTATCCTTGGCCAGTGTCACTCTGTGAATGATGGCTCGACTGTATGTCATTATCATGATGGCTAGTTTTTAAACCCCCACACTTACTTCCCATAAATAGTGAGCAAAACGTGCAACGTCTGCAGTGACAGCAGTGGTTCCTGCAAAGAAACTGCCTCCTGCACCTGCGGCAGATTCTTTGTGCATTTACTGTAAAAATGTATGATTTTGTGTGTTATTAAACAGAAACAATGCTAATTTGTATTGTGGAAGAAGCATCGAAGGAAGCAATACCTGGAACAATTCACTACCAGACATAGTCCTTCAATGAAAACTTGAAGTATGGAATGAAAAGGGTGTAATTTCACTGTTTTGTGAATAGCTTTTGTTGTGGATTTTGAAGATGGAAAAAACAGACCAAAGGAAAGATTAAAGGAAAAGAAAACAAGAACAAAGGGAAAGAAAATGAAATGAGGCTTAAAAAGGGGTTTGGAAGAAAATACATTATAACAGGAAACAGAAAAATAAACAGAAAATACACTGAAGCATGTAACAAACAAACAAAAAAGAAGGTCAGAATCTTCAAAGAAAGAAAATATTGAATGTCAGGAAGGTGTGGAGGGAAGGGATGACTGAATGATGGAATGAAGAAGCGGAGGGAGGGCAATAAGGAAGGAAAAAGGAAAAGGATTAAGAAAGGAAGGCAGGAAAGAAAGGAAGTGGTTTTAGAAACAAGATCAGGACAATGGGAAAAGATAATAGAAGGAAATAAGGTTAGAAGGAAGGAAAAAATAAAGATGGAAAGATAGAATAAGGAAAAGAAAGAATTAAGAAAGCTGGGGATGGACTACAACAAGGGGGAGAGAAGAAGGGGAGGAAGGAAGGAAAAGAAAAAGCGATGAAAGGAAGGATACGAGGTTTGGAAGAAAGAAAGGGCAGCAGGTTTCAGGGAAACAAGGAAGGAGGGGTGTTAGGACAAGGAAGGTAGAAAAGAAGATTTGAAGAAAAGAGGCATAGTAAGGAGTTATACTGGGAGGAAAGAAGGGCATTAAGAGAAGGGAGAGGAGGGAAAGACAACAAGGAAGAAGAATAAGTGAGAAAGGGAAGAAAGGTAGGAAGGGAAAGAAGCATCAATGAAAAGACAAAAAGGATGAAATAAAAGGAAGAAAGGAAGTAGATATAGAAACAAGGAGAGGAAGGAATGATGAAAAGACAGGAGGATAAGAAGGAAAGAAGGAAGGGGGAAGGTAGAAAGGAAACATGTCTTCCCAATGGGATGTTTATGTAAAGTTTGGTCAGAAGGTTCCTTTGTAAGTGCGCATGCGCCATTAGCGTGCTGCCTGCTGTAACCCCTAATTTCCTTCGGGATTAATAAAATATTCTGATTCTGAAATAAGGAAGAAAGGCAGAGAAATAGATAGGAAGGAAAGGAGCTAAGGAAAAAGGAAGGAAAACTAGGAAGGAAGATGTGGGAACAGAAAAGAGAACATAATTAGTCTGTGAAGGTTCTCAGTCATCCAGGTCACCGTAGTCAAAGGTGACCTGGATGACTGAGAAAAGCGTCAAAGTCCAGACGCTTTTCTTTGCAAGCTCCTTTGAGAACATAATGAGATTCACACATCTTAAAAGATGCGTGAAGTTGTAGGAATGAAAGAAAAAAAAACAATAAAAAGAAAACAAAGCAGCCAAAGGGAAGATCAGAAAAAAGGAAAAGAAAGGGAGTAATTACAAAAGTATCTCGATAAGAAGAGAAGACTGGTGAAGCATGTTTCTGTAGAATAACATACCTCACTCACATGCATGTGTTCTACTAACAGAATATATGCATCCTACAATATAAACCTGGTGAAGTGCAGTCAGTTCTTGTTAATGCAGCCTGAGTTGAAAGGGTTTAGAGTGTCATTGCACTACATCACCCAGACTAACTGTACTCTCAATCTGCACAGAGGGACAAAAGGCAAGGACATCAACACTATCAAGTCCCTGAGGGTCCTCCGGGTCCTGCGGCCACTCAAGACCATTAAACGGCTGCCCAAACTGAAGGTACGGTAATCAAATCTGTCACAGATCGTTCTGTAAGTCTGTAAGAAAAACCAAAAACCCACACAGCACCCAAACAGTCCCGATCCGCCACAATATGAAACAGGAAAATACCACCGTGTAATCCATTTATTTCAACAAAGCAACTGTATTCTAAATACCACCTTTTTAAACGGTAACTGTAACGGAATACAGTTACTCATATTTTGTATTTTAAATACGTAACGGCGGTACATGTATTCCGTTACTCCCCAACACTGTAGATAGACCTGCCACCGCACAGTTTAAACCGTTCTGAACATCAAAAGTCTACAAGAATCAGTGGAACAACACAACTAACACATTTGAATCCTGGTTTGTCTGTTGATCAGCTTGCTCTATTCAGCACTTCATGCCTCCTACTTATACACCCCTGACACATTCGTGCACACAATCGAGAGGCAGTCAAAGTCTCCAGAAACCTACTCTACCATATCAGACATGAAAAGTTTGATTTTTGCTTGATTTTTTGCTTAGATACTGAATTTTATATTCTGTGTCTTACAGTAGTCTACAGTAGGCGAGTACTTGGTTCTCGAAGGAGTTTTGTGGCAATTAACAATGAAACACATACTTAATGCACTGTAACACATTACACTGATGATTTCTCATTGTTTAGCCAATGTTTTATGACTTATGCGATATATTTAATCATTTGGACGTGATTGCTGCATTTGCAGTGTTAATAGTTTGGCTTATTTGGTGCTCACTTACCTGTCAGCCTTGAGCTGGCAGCTATTCCTCTTTTGTTTGTGATGAATTGGCAATTATTTCAAATTGAGTTTGCAGAAACTGGGTTACCGCAGAAGTGAAGTCTGTTCTTCTCTATTTGTCTTCCATCTTCATTAAAATATGTTTAAATTGTGTGTTTCTAAAAAAGAAAAAAGAAAATCACTTAATTTAAAGAAAAAAAGGTGGTGTTTTTTTTATGTGGATTTACAAAAACTCCTAGGATTACATGTCCTCATTATTGGAGGTGTTGTGCTAATTATACTGAGCTTATGGAGAATTGATTACTGCAGAGAGTTTTGAAGATCTTTAAAATCAATAGTTAGAATTTATATAATATATTACCATGATGCAGCTATTATAAAGATATATATTATAAAGAATTACACTGGGAGCACAATGCTGTATAGAATCCTGTTTTCCTCAATTGTTGTCTCAGACACAGAAATGACAGCTTTCCTCTGCTGTGTGGACAAAAGTATATGTCAAAAGAGGAGAGATCTGATTGGGCTAATAAAAGTGAGATGATTGAGACAGATCGAAGTTGGCAGACAGACGCCCATCCAAAGCTCTTCTTGGATACTTAGGGAGAGTGGTTTGACAGGACAGGCTGGTTAAAGTACCTCTGTCTTCACTCTGGTTTAAGAGCAGCCTCGATGGGAGTCACTCAAGTAGCAGATATTCACTGGTTACATTGCATACATGTCAGAATGGATCGACAAAGCACTTCATCTCTCAAAGAGATCCCAGCACAAGCTGACAGAGATAGTGACAGGCACAGACTGCTGTTTGCAGGTGGGAGATGGGAAAGATATCTGGGTTTAGAACAAGGCTGACTGTGTCCGCAAAGTGGCCCTTCTAGATCTGCGGTCCCCAACCCCCGGGCCTCAGACCAGTACCGGTCCGTGAGTCGTTTGGTACCGGGCCGCGAGAGTTGAGGCTCAGGTGTGAAATGTATAGTTTTCAAGGGTTTTATCGGTTTTCAGCGTTATTTTGTTATCGTTTTTATCATTTACTCGGTTTTCCTTGGTCTTTTCACGTGTGTTATGAATAAATTTTCTTTTTTTCGGTACCGGTACTAGTTTTTTTTCGTTGTATTTATCCGCGACACCTTAAAGGCCGGTCCATGAAAATATTGTCGGGCATAAACCGGTCCGTGGCGCAAAAAAGGTTGGGGACCGCTGGTCTAGATTACAATTGATCCAGATTACTAGTGAGACTACAACAGCTTTTCATTCAGAAACAAAGCCATCTAATAGAAATCGTTGGTTTATGAATATAGTCTTTGTTTAAAGTGAATATGTCAGCATTACAAACAGAATTGAAATGTCATCCCAGTAGTGTGAATTTGTTTAGGTGATGTCTAGCAGACAGCTAGCAACTGTATCGTCCCCGTTTCTGCACCAACCTGCCCGTCAAAGCTGCTACATCTCTAATAATGCATCATTTTGAACTGTAAAATAATGTTTCAGCTGCTTCCTTATTCACAAGGGTTCACCACACAGGGTTTTTATACCAGGTGTCCTTCCTGATGCAACCTTACCCCTGTGGCGACCCCTTGTGGTTAAGCCAAAAATAGCACAACTTTAAATATTTATAAAATTTAAATTGTTTCATGAAGGAGTAAATAAAATATAGAAATAAAAACAGTTTTTTAGAATCAGCCTGTAAACATGTATTGTTCCTTTAAAGTCGGGCATTTTAACAGAGTCTCTGTGCACTGACTGTCTTTCGGAGGCAGCCTCAAGTGGCCATGAGAGGTACTGCATGTTGCTTGCCACTTTTGTGATGACTGGAGGTTACAGTCGGGAAGATACACATAAATACCTTACTATTAATTCAATCCAATTAGTTTAATTTCTATTCTATTCTCTTTATATAGTATCAATTTAAAAAAAACTGCATGCATTATGCTGTAAAGACCCTACAATGTTAGAATGAAATCGCAACAATCACATGACTCCCTATGAGCAAGCACTTGACAACAGTGGGAAGGAAAAACTCCCTTTTAACAGGAAGAAACCTCTCACAGAGGCAGCCATACAACGTAAAACACACAGAGAGTGAAAAGAGCCCTAATAATATGCTTTGTCAGAAAGGAAAGCTTGAAAGTTGTCTCGAGGTTGTCCGAATGCAAACTGGGAGCTGGTTCCATAATAAGGGGCCTGAAAGCTGAAGCCTCTGCCTCCCATTCTACTTTCAAATACTCTAGGAGTCACAAGTAGGCCTTGAGCCTGAGAGCAAAGCACTCTGTTAGGATAATAAGGTACTGTGAGGTCTTTAGATGTGACAGGCCTGATTAGTCAAGAACTTTACAGTTCTGTGTGTGTGTGCTTGTGTGTGTGTTTCTCAGGCTGTATTCGACTGCGTTGTAAACTCTCTGAAGAACGTCCTCAACATCCTCATCGTCTACATCCTCTTCATGTTCATCTTCGCTGTGATTGCTGTTCAGCTCTTTAAGGGGAAATTTTTCTACTGCAGTGACGAGTCCAAGACCCTGGAGAAAGACTGCAGGTAAGTTTATATTACTGTTTTTATTACTGTTGTCTATTCTAACTACATCTTCCTCCTCCACTTTTTTTCTCCTTTTTTTGTCACATCTTTTCAACTAATTCTGTCTGCCTTCTTGCTTTCAGGGGTCAGTTTTTGGACTACGACAGGGATGAAGTAACGGCGAAGCCCAGAGTGTGGAAGAAGTATGAGTTTCACTATGATAACGTGCTGTGGGCTTTTCTAACACTCTTCACCGTCTCCACTGGAGAGGGCTGGCCAGTGTAAGTCAGGACAGCCTGCATATCATTTTCAGTAGCACCTAGATGGAGGTCCAAGTGGTTTTTTATCATTAAAGATATGAAACTAATAAATCTGATTAATTGGTGCAGAAAGAAATATTGCTCACATTTTTAGCTGACAATAAGTGCTTGAGTGTTGGAAACATTCGTGACTTTTTCAAGTTAAAATTTCCATTGGTGATTCATCCTGAAAGGCACTCATCACACCTGGAGCCAGATTGTACTGTGCAGTTTAAATGTACCTGATTTATCCCAGATGTAATTACTGTGCATTCTGTTAATATGCAATCAAGTTTCATTGCATAGATGTCAGTCTGTCATTCTGTGCCTAGAGGTAGAAACGCAAAATAATGTTGCCGTGGGGGTCTAAGTGTTAACGCCTTTGCTTGAGCTGAAGTACCACAAGCAGATTCATTGTTGTCTCTGTCAAAGGTCGTTGATGCCTGTTTGCTTTTTGGCATTTCATGTACTTACCTGAAAATGAAAAGTAGATTGCTAAACTGAGTGAGCTTGTCATGACAGCTGAAAATCACAGACTTTCTAACAAGCTGTGACAGCTCAGTAAGACCATAATCACAAGGAAGGACTCTTGATTGGTTTTATGCTAGTACATTGCACCTGTAGATACTGCAATATGAGTGATAGAGACACAGCCTTATAACGTTTTGTTCTTAACCTAAAAGCCTTAACCTAAAATGATAATGTATAAAAGAAAAAGAAAAGAAATATTATTAATAAATTAAACAGAAGACGTGGAAGGAACCTCATCTGCTGACTAAAGGGTCACACATTTAAGGGTTGGACATAGGAAGCGCTGATGTTCGGCCGATAACAGATATTCTAAGCTCCAGTTGCCTAGGTAAACCTCCAATGTATTTACCATTTTTCTCATTGGTAGTCACTTCAATCGCTTGCCTCAAAGTGAAGGAAGGTTTTGTTGCTCAAAGTCGCTGAATGTCATTGACTTTCTATGGGTACTATATCCAATTGCTATGGTTACCACATCCAGTTGATTCAGTTGATGTGGATGTGCGTTTAGCCTCTGCTGGTATTGGTCAATTTTTCAATGTTTCTGGGCGTAATCAGAATATTATCCTTTTCAAGATGGTTCTGTTTTATCTTTAAATGTGAAAATCTCTTCTGTTATTTTTCTTTTGATCCATTGGCCTGCAAGCAACCAAAACCTGCTCAAAATGCGTTGTTTAGTAAAACTTGGGAATAAATCTACATCAGTTTTGAAAATGATTTTAGTCTTTCCTTCTTTTTAGTGTCCTGAAGCACTCTGTGGATGCCACATATGAGGACCAGGGCCCCAGTCCAGGCTTTCGCATGGAGACATCTATCTTTTATGTGGTCTACTTTGTGGTGTTTCCTTTCTTCTTTGTCAACATATTCGTAGCTTTGATCATCATAACTTTTCA
This sequence comes from Rhamphochromis sp. 'chilingali', assembly GCF_963969265.1. Classification (NCBI taxonomy): domain Eukaryota; kingdom Metazoa; phylum Chordata; class Actinopteri; order Cichliformes; family Cichlidae; genus Rhamphochromis; species Rhamphochromis sp. 'chilingali'. The sequence goes on along the minus strand of NC_137930.1, from coordinate 34,988,773 downwards.
GGAGCAGGGAGACAAGGCCATGTCGGAATGTACATTGGAAAAGAATGAGGTGAGAGTGGAAAGTGAAGCACTTTATTGTGGGTTTTTTTTTTTTCTTTTTTTGTGGGGGGTGTTCTGGGAAGAAGAAGAAAACACAAATTACAAAGACACTGGTAATTTCTTCAGAGACACTAGCACTCATGCCGATCCTCTTCTAAATGTCTCTTCTATGCAAATCACATTAAACATGACAATTCCCTGCTCTTAAAAAGAAAGCAGCAGGGCTTATCTTCTCACTCCCTTCATCTCTTCTTCACAGGGACTTTGTGAAAACCCTGCTGTTTTTTTTCTATGATGTATTGGCTAGTGATCAGAGAACTTTAATTTGTGGTATCTTCTTTTAACATTACAAAACACTTAGAAAAGCCCGTAGTGGTATGCCAGCTGTTGTTTATTTTAAAAACTTTGAATTCTTCACTCTGATGAAAGATATAAAGTTGTTGCATCAGAGAGTTTTCTTACCCGATCTGTTTTGTTTTGTCTTTTCAACTCTCAGAGGGCTTGTATTGACTTTGCCATCAATGCCAAGCCGCTGACGAGATACATGCCAGAGAACAAGGAGTCCTTCCAGTACAAAATGTGGAAATTTGTGGTGTCGTCTCCTTTTGAGTATGCCATCATGACTTTGATCGCCCTCAACACCGTCGTGCTGATGATGAAGGTCGGTTTTTTCTCCCACTAATGAGGCATGTGACAGTTCCCTTCAGACACCTCTGAGGCAGAGAAAGTAGTGCATTGGTTCAGCGATAGTTATGGAGTTCCCAATTTGATACAACAGACTGTTGAAATATCAAAAAGGATTACAGGAGATGTTTTTATAAACGACCATTCAATCTTTTACTTTTAAAGGCAATAATGAAAACAACTGTGGTCTGGCATTAAGACGTACTGTTGTTAGCAACTGACTATTGACACTTTACATTACATTACTTTCTAGTTTGAGGCAAAAGAGCTTGTATTTTATCCATTTCCTTTACTCGTCTTCTAATTATTCAGGTAATCCGGGTTATCTCATCTGGTCTGAATGATTTTTTTCTGCCATTATGGAGCCATGGAAACTAACAATGAATCCTGATAAACCCTAAGTTTAGCTCTTGTTCACCTTCAAGGTCGTCTCTTTGGGAAGCTCTGAACTGCATCCTACATGGCTGTAATTTTCAGAAACCTGTCTGGAATGTCCATTCTTTTTTTTCTTTTTCTTTTTCTTTTTTTTTTTGCCTTTCCCGTTTGGTTCTTTAGCCATCAAAATTATTGTCTGAAGGCCGAGAAAGATGCCCCAAAAAAGAGAAAACAAGCAAAACGAGGAAACACGATAAACACAGCACCATTGCAATAACCTAGATAAGTGTAAGTAACAGTAAATACTAAATATTGAATGTTCAAGACATGGTTCCTTGATCTTTTGGATATCACAGGTGTTTTCACTCTTTGCCTGGCCCTTCACCCAGGACCATTTTGCTTTGGGAGACCCTACCAGGGCTGACTCACTAGAACATGCAAAACCCTCCACCACAATGAGGTGGTGATCAGGGCTGGACTGGCCATCGGGCAGATCACGAGGATGCTTGTGATTTTTCGTTTTTATGGGCCGATGGGGTTTTATTTCTTTTCTTTTTTTAACGGTATAAATGAATGGTGGTGGATTGGCCAGTTGGTCATGATCGACTCTGGGCTGGACCAATTACAGCCGAGGAGGAGGAACCCAGCAGAGGTCGCGCTAAACAACAGCAGCACAGCACGTTTAAGCTTGATCAGCTGTTGTTAGAATTTATTTAATATTAATTTCTAGTATCAGCTGATGTTTGCTGGAGCCACAGCTGTAAAGCTGCTGGTCATGATATCGGTTTGGTTATCTGGTGAGAGGGAAACATGAAGATGAAACCAGGAGATGTCCTTACTGAATCATCAGAGCTGAACAGGTGATGGAGAAACAGGTTTACCTTTTAGGTGACATGGATGAGTTGAAGGGAAGCTATGAACTGTTTCTGAGAGACAAATAACACCAGCATCCTTTTCTACGTAGCTGACAGCTGGTAACTGTGCAGGGGCGGGTCTCGGAAAGTTTTGCCAGGGGGCCAGGTAGGGCATTAACAGGGAGAGGGGGGCACAAAGAAATACTTTTATTTCTTATTCTCATTTAAAATGTCTAGCTTTTAATAAATAATTATCTGAATCTTATAACCAAAGTTTTTATCTAATGTAAAATGTATAGAAATCCATGATTGTATTCAGTAAATATCAAGTCTAGTATATACCCTAGTAAGTTATAGTATTCTTTCCTTTGGGAAGGTACCATCTGTGCAGTCTGCAATTCTGTTGAAGAAAGATGTTGAATCTATTTAATTACTGGAGAAAAATCATAGATTTCTGTGCATTTGTTTTATACGTGCATTAAATTAAAATCAATTTTGTCAATTAAGCATCGAGGCAGAGGGTACGGGAATAGTTACCTATTTTTTTTCTTTTCTTTTTTTGCTGGGAGTTGGCAACCCTATTAGTTAGGTATATGTATTTATAAATTAGGTTGTTTTATATTTTTGCTAAGTACTGTTTAGAATACCAGAATAGGGACCATGGCTCAGGGATTGGGAATCGCATCTGTAACCGGAAGGTCGCCGGTTCGATCCCTGGGCTCTCTGTCCTGGTCGTTGTGTCCTTGGGCAAGACACTTTACCCTACTTGCCTACTGGTGTTGGCCAGAGGGGCCGATGGCGCGATATGGCAGCCTCGCTTCTGTCAGTCTGCCCCAGGGCAGCTGTGGCTACAACTGTAGTTTGCCTCCACCAGTGTGTGAATGTGAGAGTGAATGAATAGTGGTATGGTAAAGCGCTTTGGGTGCTTTGAAAAGCGCTATATAAATCCAATCCATTATTATTATTATAAAGGCTTTATGGCTTTTCCTATAATACCATGGTGAGCCGGTCACTAGTCAAAATGCCCAGGCTGATTTTTTGTCCCAGTCCAGCCCTGGTGGTGATTCATGGAGGGAAACGTCAACTAAAAATGTAATTAAAATTTCCATGGAGACAAACTTAGGTGCTAGTGTTGGTGCCATATCACAGTCAATCCTCTGGGTACAAGCTGTTCCTAGTTATGTCCCCCCCCCCAAGATCCTGATTATATGGTGATATCATAGAGCAAATATAAACAGAGCAGGACCATAAGAGGGTGATTAAAAAGGCATTTGAGAGGTGCACGACCTCATAGAGGAGATGGTTAGAATCTTGTTATGGGTTGAGTCCTGAAGCGTTTTGTTCCCAGTGAGTTCTATATTCAAAACCAAGCAGCAGCAATAGTTGATCATGTGCAGTCCTATTTTATCTCTATGATGCATGGCTAAAGAGGATTGTGGCGTCTTTATGGCAGTCTTGCATGAACTCTGCAGATACATACAATCCCATTTCAATGTCAGTGAAATCACATGCAGTTGCAATACAAGCCTTTTCTGATATGTAAGATGTTTAAAATTTAATAAGCCAGACCTGACAGATGCAGATGTCTCTGGTGGGTGGAAGCAGTCCAGAACAGAACAGGAGTGAATAAACATGAATAAAAAGGATCTGCAGTGTTTTGGTGTTGCGTTTACAGCTGTAGTTTTCAGTATCATGTACAGAGGCTGTCTGATCCATGCATTAAGTGTGCAATAAATAACGGGAGTCAATTTTACACACATTTATTGTTAATATAATTAAAGATATTAAAGAGCAGATATTCAGTGTTTCGTGTTTCATCTTCTGCCCTCAGTTCTATGGCGCTCCAGATGTGTACGAGTCCATGCTGAAATACTTAAACATCGTCTTCACGGGCCTCTTCACACTCGAGTGCATCCTCAAAATTATTGCCTTCAATCCACTGGTGAGTTGTCTTTGTAAGTCTGTATACTGTGCTGTACTCTGCCAGCAGCTGTTGATGGTTTTGAAATGTTCCAGTTTACACTTAAAGGGTTAAGTGATTTGGTTCTTCTAAAGGTTGAGTTGATTTCAAGGTATCTTTTAGTCAGTGACAGTCTCACTTTAAGAAGACTGTATGGATCTTCTTAAAGTGCATTCATTTCAGAAAGAGGAAGAGTTAGCTAACAAAAAAAACAAAAGAGGGAGATAAACAGAAGAGTGCACAAAGGAAATAAATCTCTCAATGTGGCGCCGTCTGGCCTCCAGCGAAGCATTTCATCTTAGGCTCTATTCCATTTGCGAGGCCCATTTATTAAATAGCTTTTCTCACACACCACTTACCTCCACCTGTTTAGCTGTTAAGCCCAGATGACTGCACTCACATCTGCCATTATAAATGCTCTGCTGCCACTGTAGCTCTTCAAAAAGCAGCTGCAGGACCTGGCAGCAGCCTCTGCCCCGAGGAACAGGATGACTGACCAGTCTGAAGAGCCTCAGAAGTTATGCAAAAGATGTGCATTTAGCATTTATGTGTGTGAATGTGTGTAATGTAGGCACATATAAAGTTGACTTGTGTGCTCAGGGAGATGGCTAGTCTTTATTCTTTGAAGTGTGCTCATTTGAATACTTTTTGTGTGCCTCAACTTTGTATCTGTGTCTGCAACTTTTTCATATCTAGATCTGTATTAAAATTTGCCCACATATTCGTGCACAGGAGACTCGTTCAAATGAGGCAGTGTAGGGGGATGTTGCTGGAAAATGGATCATAGAATGTCTGCTTGGATTAGATGTCTTAGTATGAATTTGGGAAAATCACAGTGCTGCCAGTCTGGTCAGTTTATTAAAAAGATTAAATTAACTACATAAGAATAAAGGAATAGCTCAATAGTAATAATTTACGTAATCTATAATTAAACAGGTTTTTAAACTGGCATTAGAACTTGGTTTATTGTGGTTAGAGCAGGGAAAATTATATAATAGTCAACTTTGACATATCTATTAAAAGTTCAGTTATGGATTACAATTGTTCACATCTTTTGATAATCCTGAGCTCCCGATTTTTTATTATTAGATTAAAGCTAAATTTAATATCTTATACCTTTGGACCATATTTAGAGTAGAGTGTGGTAAGTCATCAGTTACATCTAAAAACTGAATGGAGTGCAATGGACAGATACCTCCTTATTAGTGCTAAGCATCAGGGTATTTTCATTTTGTACAATAAATATACACAAATATAACGCAGCACAAACATACGCATACACTGATCAGAATGGAGTGCCCATATTTACTTTACAAATGACACCACAAACAAACACACACACATCCACCTACACAAACGCATTCACATTCACCAGACAGGTCAACCCAGTTAGTTTCATGTTTTATGGTTTTCCATGACATGTGTAAATATTGTAATACTCTCAGTTTATGACTGTGAATGTGAACAAGAGCCAACTTGTAAAGCCCTTTGAATGAAGGCTCTACAGTTTTTCATTTGAATGTACACTTGAAAGGGTGGAAAGCGTTTTAAAAGCAGTTAGTTATGACGAAGACACTGTATAAAATCTTTAAAGGTTAACTATAACATCCACTTTTCTTCTTTCTCTTTCTTTTAGAACTACCTGAAAGAGCCCTGGAATGTGTTTGACTTTGTGACTGTGATTGGAAGCATTACAGACATTTTGTGCACAGAGATAAATGTAAGAGTTACATTTCTCATCGCATGCACCCATGGGTCACTTCCTACATGGGTACAAAAATTCAGTGCTTGCTCATAGCTGTAGGATCACAACGGCAAAGCAGCAAAGCAGCATGCTGTGACACAGGAAGCAGATTTAGTCCAATCAGGGAAACTGTTATCACAATAATGGACTAATCAAAGTTAATATTTTGCTACAGTGGAAGTGATTTACTCTGGGCATGCAAGCGTTCAAATACTGTTATTATGATTAATCTATTTTCTATTTTTTTTTTTTATGTTTTTGTCTATAAAAAGCCAGAAAAAAAAGTTATGAAAAATACCCACCAAAGCAGCCTGGACTGTCAAAAACTCTGACAACCCAGACTGCTGATTTCACATTTTCTATTATTATTTTATTTTTTGGGGGGGGTGTTGTTGTTCAAAGTTTGAAAGTCCGAAATATCACCAATTCCTCCCAACTGTCAATTACTCATTTAGTTGCTGTTCTGACTTTCGCTAAAATTTGAGCTGCTGTAGCATTAATTTGCATGTGTTTTTGCTTAATGTCAGAATTTTTTTTTCCAGCTTCAAAATCATCAGTGTGGATGTCATGCTTTGCTGTACTCTTAGTCTCAGTCCTCGAATCAGCCAAACAAGTCCATAGAAAAAAATATGACATCATAAAAATCTATACATGAAGCAAGGGAAGCCACACGACTTGAACATTAAACTTTACAGTCTTGAACATTTAGTTTCATATTTTTAATCACAGCAGATGCAAAGTATTTGTGCAGCTTGAGGACTGAGGCAGGATACTTTAGCTTTCTGTGTTGCAAAGTCAGCTTTTGTGTGACTTTCTCTTCCTGTGATCATTAGTCTTCTTCTCTGTTTCTCTCGCTGCTTTTTTCCCCCCACTGTTTTTCATCTTCTGCTGTGTCTTTCCTGGCGCCTGTGCCCTCACTCTGCCCCTTCTGTCACATCTGACACCTCTAGACGGTAAGTGGCTTTCCTTGTTGGCCACTGATTTTGTCAGTTCCCCCGTCACCGTGTGCTGTTCTCTTCCACGGCTTTAGTTTAAAGTGTCTAACTACACCTTGAATGTGAGATGATATAAATTAAGACCTTTTAAACCAATGTAGCATGAAATGTGTGCTTTAACAGTAATCAGACCTTCTACGGCAATTACTGTTACATAAGCCCTTAATGTGAAAATGTACAGTTCAGTCAGATCCACTACAGTGAAAAGAACGTTGTTATTTCCATCAGCAGTAATTTATATTTGGCAGCCTGGCGTTTTTCTGGCACCTTTCTGACCTTCCATGTGCATACAGCCAAAGGCTGTGAGAGCAGCAGCAAAGCTCCCTGTACAAAACAGTGGCAACAGACTTGACACTGATTCAGTGTGAAAAGGAGGTGCGAAGGTGGAGGTGGGTTGCAAAGCGGTTTTCAGATGTGCAGCTACTGTAGGCAGTAACTTAAATAGCGTACATTTGCTTTGGCTTTAACAAAATCAGTTGATGTGCTTGGATTTGGGTTGAGCTATACTTCTTGGCCTGCCTTGTGTATGCTGTGTTCAGCTAATGTCATTTCATTCAGCTGGATCAGTTCTGAGCTACGAAAGGATCAATTAGGATTAGAGCTAATATAGTTTTGTACTTTCTAATTATTTTTTTATTTTTATTTTATTTTGACAGTTTGTTTTTAATTCAGTTTAGTTTCAGTTAGTTTTAATTTCAGTTTTAGTTTATTATAATAACCTTGTTAATATTAGTTTGTCTGTATTGCTTCTAGATTATATCAGATTTATCAGTATATCATCCCACTGATCCATCCAAGTATCCATTTTTTTACTTGCTTAATCAGTTCAGGGTTGCAGGAGGACTGAAACCTATCCTAAAAGATCATAGGATGGATGTCTAAGAGAGTAGTGGTTAAAAGTCTTTGGCAACCCCTCATTTCTTTGTATTCTGCTTCCAGGGAGACAGACATTCTTGTCAGTTTTAAAAGTGGCTTTGAGCAATAGTTTTGCAACCTTTCTGGAGTTCTCTCATAGTTCTTCTTTTGACTTTGGCTACTCTGTCACGCATTTTTAGTCCTTGTAACTGATTTTCAGGTTATTGATGCTAATTGTTATTTATTTATTTACTCTTTCTGCTATTAGATCAACTTGTACATGGTTAGTTTGGAGAACATTAAAATAGAGTTTTACTGTAAATCTCAGTACGCATTTTTTCCCTCTAGCAAAAACAAAACAAAAACACCTGAAATCGTCTACAAAAATGTACTGCAGTATGCTACCAGCTTAATAAATTGTTAATAAAAATATCCTCAAATCTGTTACATAATAACAGATCATTTGTTTGTCTTTCCCAGAAAGAAAAAATCAACCTGAGTTTCCTGAGGCTGTTCAGAGCAGCTCGTCTCATCAAGCTTCTGCGACAAGGCTACACTATTCGCATCCTGCTGTGGACATTCGTTCAGTCGTTCAAGGTAAGGAAAAAACTGAGTAACATAGAAACATTATAAACATCCGAGTTAGAGTCTGAAGCATCTCGGTAAGTGTGTAAACTTGCAGAAAGAAACTGTAAATTTGGAAAGACACACGGGCTGGCAATCTGAGCCAGATTTATTTGCTCTTGCATGAAAGTATATCTCATACAATACAACTAGTGGAATAAAGGGCTCAAAAAACAGGCCTAGGCATGCTTTTTCCTGTTCAAATTGAACAAAATAGCTCTCAGCAGACAGCAGTTTAGATTTTCACACCGTGCCAGTTTTGTTCTCTAAATCCCCTGGGACAAGTTGAGTTAAATGTGGAGCGCTGGGGCCACAGCACAGGGAATTTATAGCAGCTTTAATGTCAGTGGTGAGAGCTTTTAAGCCCAATGAAAATGGACAGTAGCTTCAGAGTGTTAAAAGGTGGCTATTTAATTACAACAGATGTTCGCCGCCTTCTTGCAGCCATATAAATAGTTGGTTGAAAAGAATCAACCCAGCAGGTCAGGTTCGTTGCTCGGGTTCTTAAATAAATACTGTAAAATGTTAGAAGGGTGCTTGTTGCTCTGTAGAGAATCCGATTTATGAGTGTGTACGTGCATACAAACACAGAGGAAGAGATCAAAGAGGCGCTGTGCCCCATGTGTGTCTGGGTGTGTATAAAATGGATATTGTTGGTGCCATGCAGTATATGAGTGTGCTCAGACTGTATTCATGTGTATGCTTTCAGGCCCTGCCATATGTCTGCCTACTCATTGCCATGCTGTTCTTTATCTACGCCATCATAGGAATGCAGGTAAGTCATCATGTGCATAAAGCACATCTGAATTTCATGATTCGATGAAATATGCCTTCTGCAACGTGAAGATTTCCCAGTAGCCTATCAGTGAATGACCTGAGTGGGTGTGACTACACATTAGCTTGTGTTTAACTGGCATTTCACCATTTCTCTTAATTTGATGTCCAGTATAGTGATTGGCATCATTTTAACCAAATGCTCTGTATAAAAGATGGATGTATAGTAGCTACCAGGAATTTACCCGTTGGTTAGTGGATTCATTTTGTTTTATGGTCATTGCCATCTTGGTTTTTGAAGCCACAGTTGACTACATTTAGACCAGCGTGAATTTATCAGTCAGCAAGCCTGGTTAGCACTCATAGACTATATTGGGGAATCAGATACCATCTAATTAATGATAAGTGAAATACAAATTTAAAGCATTTCCTCCACTAAAACAGGTCCACAAACTTCCTAGACTGGCTTTTGATGTAATTAACTGCACAGGAAGTAATTTTCAGAAATAGTTTATCTCACAGTGGGAAAATCCTTTTGTCACAGCAGTTAAAAACACACCAAACATATGATAAACACCTAAAATAAGTACATTGCAGCTTGATAAAACCAAATGTATAATTATTTTAACATGAAAAATTCCAAAAGCTCAAACCTCCAAAAAGAGAGCTCACTCGCTGAGCAGTATTTACTTTCAAGGGAAAAGTGTTGTATTTTATAGATATTAATTTTGCTTAGTTTGCTGCTTTTAAACTTGCTGTCAGAAGTTTCTAGTGCAGTAAAAAAAAAGAAAAGTACAAATTCCAGGTTTTTCTTATTTACTCTGTTGAAAGCCATTTTAATCTACCTGACATATAGTAAATCTCCTTGTTTACTAAAATTCACTGAAATGTTTAATAAAAAAAATATAAAGGGGAAAAAAAATTTAATCATAGTTTTTTTTTTCTGTTGATTTATTTATTTTTAGTTATTTTAACATTATACATTAAACATTGAAATTGTTATGTATTTAAACAGTGACGCCATAGTATAGGAATGTGATTTTTATAATTTCCCTATAAAAACACTGTCAGTAAGAAACACAGTTTTAAATAGCTCTATATAGAATTATTATCGTTTTGATGTTTAGATCAGTCTATTGACTGATCTAAGCAGGGATCAGAGGTCAAATGTTACATGATATTTTAAATCTTTACACACCGCGCTTGTAAGAACTTTGTAAGAGCTTTTTGTCCATTTTTAACCAATAAATCATCAATCAGTAAATCATTCAAGTAAGTCATTAACCCCACTCTACACTTCTACAAAGTTTGATCTGAATTCATCCAAAACTTCACACGCGGTATCGTGTTTACAGACAGAATGACACATGACCACTTTTGATGCTTCAAACCACTATTAAAAACCTCGTGGATGCAGGTGATGAGATTAAAACGACTCTTAACTGAAAATAAAACAATTGAATATTTCTAAGTCAACGAAGCAGAAGAAACAATAAAAAAACTTTCTTCCTAAATGTTCCAAAAAGTTCAAAGCAAATACCAGCTGACATTCAAATGGCTCAGTGTAACAGTGTGGCAAACAGTGCAGTGCAATGAAGTGATGTCGTGTGTGCTACAGTAAGTGTTATGACAGTGCAGGGCTGAGATAACCTGTTAGCATGAGAGAACAGATGAATCTCTGCTAGACAGATGTTTGGAACTACGCAGAGTTTTTGCTTCTTTATTTCTGCTCTAAAGTTTGACGATTTGAAATACTTGCATGTGGAAGTCAGTCACAAGGAACATCAAGGAACTGCAGTTTGTAACACTTCAGCGTGACACTTCATTTTTCAGCCACTGACGCTGCAGCTTGAATATAATTGATTAATAGTCGTTGTTGACTGCAGACTAACAGAACTTCTGTGCTGGATAAATGCTACCTTCCCAGATGTTTCCTGTGTTCTTTAAATTTAATGCATTTTGTCATGTACAGCAACCACAAGAAAAATGTGTCTGGCATTGCTATATGACTGTTTTCTACACTTTTGATACAGTCCTGGTAAAGATATTACATTATAAACTTAAGCACAGACTAAATGTGTTTTCAGAGTGGATTATTCTTTATTTTTGAGGCAGCTGATATAAAGGATTCCAATATGTTTTTCCTGAAAAAATGGATGGACAAGATGCTACCTGCATAGGTGACTGCTATCACGGGTCTCCTGGGTATAGCAGCTGGTGTTTATAGGTCAGCAGGATGGACTTGCCATGAGGCAAATAAATATTTTAAAAAGGCCTCTGGGATGTTTTATTGGACTGACACCAGGATAACCATGAGTTATGACAGCTATCTACTCTCTTTGTGTCTGCCATTCAGTTCCAGTTCAGGTCAGAAATGGTTTCCTGGAACGACATTTGCATTAAACTATGCTGACATAGCATAAACGAGTAATGCTTGAGATAAATTATAAGCCTGTATCTGCACAATGTATGCAATAAGTAGTTGCAATGCACGCAACATTACACAGTTAATGACAGATAACGTATATACACAAAGAAGGAAAATTAGCTCTAGCTTTATTGGCTTACAAAAGCAGTTTGTACAAGGCCACAATATAATTATATTTCATATTCAAATTACATCCATAAACCACTGTTTATGGCATCCATTAGTACCTATTATATTCAGTGAAGAAACTTAACAAAGACAGAAAGGTCCACACTGGGAATTGTAAGTATACTGTTTATTGGCAGATTATAATTGAATGTGAAACACATTTTCAACATTTCTACAATGTGACAACAACTGGGGCATTTAATATAAATAATGCATTATATATACGGAAAAGAGAGGGACATAGTTTTACATGTAAGTCTTACATAGCAATGTCACAGGTCTGAACACGCAACTCAGTGTAGGGCGGGAAATGTATAATCTCCATCCAGCTGAGCCTTCTGCTGTGAAATCAGCCGAAGCCTCATGTGTTTATTTGACTTTGGGTTATAATTCATAAATCTCTTACCAAGTATATTTCTTACAGCTAATATTATAACACAGGTTTTTATAAAGGACCAGAGTAAGACTGAGAAAAAATGCTTTTCAACGACCTTGGTTTGTACTACAGGGGTTTCTTATAATTTAAATTATTGGGTTAAAAACAGTTCACATAATCTATAACACCTCCTTTGTTGCTGCAGGTGTTTGGTAACATTGAGCTGAATGAGGAGAACGCCATAAACCACCACAACAACTTCCAGACCTTTTTCCAGGCCTTGACCCTTCTCTTCAGGTAACCCTGCTTCCATGCTCTAATAGTTCTGGCAGCTCAGATAATCCAATGATTTTGGGTCAAACTAACTCAAGCACTCACATTCACTTTTCACTCCTGTATCTTTACTTGTGCATCTTTCAGGAGCGCAACAGGCGAGGCGTGGCATGAGATCATGCTAGCATGCCTCAGTAACCGGCCGTGCGATAAGCTCTCGGGAACTGCAGGAGACGAGTGTGGCAGTGACTTTGCCTATTTCTACTTTGTCTCCTTCATCTTCCTCTGCTCCTTTCTGGTAAATACCTCGTCCTACTGCGTGTTTTCATCGACATACGTTTTCCAGACGTTTAATGTTCTTATTCTGAAAGTCTCAGAAGAATGCTGCAAGTAACAGCGAGTTAAAGAGAACAATAGGAATTAAATGTAAATGAGGTGCTGCTGAGGATACAAACCCCTGTAGATAACAGTCTGTTTAACTGCTTTTTATGCTCTTTTCATAAATCTAATTCAGTGACACAGACAAATACATTCATAGAACATTTTTATAAGACCTGATTATTGCCTTTAATAGCCCAGTAGTGTTGCCAATATGAGGCAATAAAGTTGGTAGCAAAGCTAATTTTGAACTCTCCAATTTATACAGAGAATGGATAAAATTAAATGCATGCATAACAAAATGTTATCTAGTAATATAAATATGTGTTTTTTAATGAATGTGTAAAGCATTCCTTTAAAGAAGAATGCATAGGCTATATAATCACCACAGTACTGTGCAGTTTAAAAAAAAAAAAGTTTAGGTAATAGCTTAAATTAATACCAATGTTCCTATTAATCAACATGTATGCAATTTATTTCACTTTACTGTGATGTCATTTACCAGATGTTGAACCTCTTTGTTGCGGTCATCATGGACAATTTTGAGTACCTTACCAGGGACGCCTCCATCCTGGGGCCTCATCACCTTGATGAATTCATACGTGTGTGGGCAGAGTATGACCCTGCTGCTTGGTAGGAGCCTTTTCTGACTTTGCTACATTTTACTCCCCAGTGTTAGGAAGTGGTAAAGGTGGTTTTCATTTGAAAGGAAGCCAAGTTAGGAAGCAGAACAGTCTCAGATTGACTTCTGTGTCCCAGCTGGATAACTCTGAGCTTGAGCCCAGAGTTTGGGCTGAAGCTGGTGACAATCCCCTCTTTTGGTTGGACTGATGCATGCAAATCCAGAGTTCCACTCGGCGTCCACTCAGCTCTCCTCGCTGATAAGCTCCAAAGCGACTCAGTCTCTCACTGTGGTGTGAAGAGAGACTATTTCTAGCTATCCAGTTGGGGAATACAGGTTCATGCCACGACCCTCGCTGCTCTTTACACCAACCAGAAGCAGTTTACCTTTAATAAAACACTATAAAAGTTTTGAGTGAGACAGTAATCTGTCTCAGATTATGAAAGGCTCCTTAAGTTTTAACGAAAGCTTCACAGGAGCCTTGTCAGTGAGTCGGGACTCCAGGAGAGATGAGAAATATGAAATCATCATCACCTGACAGACATTACGGGGGAGGAAATATTATTTATTCCTTTGAATATAAATGAGCTGCTCTCAGAAGTGCCTACAGTAACATTCAGCTTATTCTCCACTGCTACAACTTCTCTTTATGTCAGTACATTTAAGGCTTATTGTTTTCAGCTTTTATCAAAATTGGTGAGATCCACCTCTCGCCACCGGTTACGGTATTCTGTATCCCTCCACAGTGAAACCAAGTTGGAAGTCCAGAGTCCAGCTTGTGGGGGAAATTTAAAATCAGGCTTTTGATTTTTATTGAAAAACTATGATCATCTTTAATGAAACATGTCACTATCAAAACACAATTCAACTACTTTTTGAACAAAAACAAAAATCTATACTCACTGAATTCCTGAAATTAAAACTGAACATCAGAATCGGGAGAAGTGATACAGTGGGATGCAAAAGTTTGGGCAACCTTGTTAATAGTCATTATTTTCCTGTATAAATCGTTGGTTGTTACAATAAAAAATGTCAGTTAAATATATCATACAGGAGACACACACAGTGATTTTTAAGAAGTGAAATTAAGTTTATTGGATTTACAGAAAGTGTGCAATACTTGGTTAAACAAAATCAGGCAGGTGCATAAATTTGGGCACCAAAAAAAGAAATGAAATCAATATTTAGTAGATCTGCCTTTTGCAGAAATTACAGCCTCTAAACGCTTCCTGTAGGTTCCAATGAGAGTCTGGATTGTGGTTGAAGGTATTTTGGACCATTCCTCTTTACAAAACATCTCTAGTTCATTCAGGTTTGGTGGCTTCTGAGCATGGACAGCTCTCTTTAACTCACACCACAGATTTTCAATAATATTCAGGTCTGGGGACTGAGATTCCAGAACATTGTACTTGTTCCTCTGCATGAATGCCTTAGTGGATTTTGAGCAGTGTTTCGGGTCGTTGTCTTGTTGAAAGATCCAGCCCCGGCGCAGCTTCAGCTTTGTCACTGATTCCTGGACATTGGTCTCCAGAATCTGCTGATACTGAGTGGAATCCATGTGTCCCTCAACTTTGACAAGATTCCCAGTCCCTGCACTGGCCACACAGCCCCACAGCATCATGGAACCACCACCATATTTTACTGTAGGTAGCAGGTGTTTTTCTTGGAATGCTGTGTTCGTTTTCCTCCATGCATAACGCCCCTTGGTATGCCCAAATAACTCAATTTTAGTTTCATCAGTCCACAGCACCTTATTCCAGAATGAAGCTGGCTTGTCCAAATCTCTGAGACAGCTTTCTTTCCTTCCCCTAAACCATGATGGTGAACAATCTTTGTCTTCAGGTCATTTGAGAGTTGTTTTGAGACCCCATGTTGCTACTCTTCAGAAAAAATTAAAAGAGGAGAGAAACTTACAATTGACCCCCTTAAATACTCTTTCTCATTATTGGATTGACCTGTGTATGTAGGTCAGGGGTCACTGAGCTTACCAAGCCGATTTGAGTTCCAATAATTAGTTCTAAAGGTTTTGGAATCAATAAAATGACAACAGTGCCCAAATTTATGCACCTGCCTGATTTTGTTTAACCAAGTATTGCACACTTTCTGTAAATCCAATAAACTTCATTTCACCTCTTAAATATCACTGTGTGTGTCTCCTATATGATATATTTAACTGATATTTTTGTATTGTAACAACCAACGATTTATACAGGAAAATAATGACTATTAACAAGGTTGCCTAAACTTTTGCATCCCACTGTATAAGTCAATTTGAACATTGTTGTTGGTGCTAAAAATGCTGGTATTTCAGAAACTGCTGATCTCCTGGAATTTTCTCTCTCAACCATCTCTAGGTTTTGCAGAGAGCGGTCTGAGAAAGGGAGAACATCCAGTGAGTGGCAGTTGTCTGGGTGAAAACAGCTTGTTGACGCCAGAGCTCAGAGAGAATGGTTAGATTGGGTCAAACTGATAGAAAAGCAACAGTAACTCAGATAACCACTTGTCACAACCAGTATGAAGAATATATGTTATGCAGAAGATCTTCCCTGGTGGGAACACAGGAGAACCTTGAAGAGATGGGCTACAGCAGCAGTAGACCACACTGGATGCCACTTCTGTCAGTTATCAGTTCACACAGGCTCACCAAAATTGGACAACAGAATATCATAACTAATAAGCAGCCAATAAGTGTATATAGTTGTACTGACAAATTTGTAGCACCAGCAGCTTACAGAATTTATGCCACATTGCACATTTTTAATTCTCCCCCCCCCAAAAAATAAAAATCCACTGATGTATAAAAAAGAGAAGTGTAAAACAAACTGAACAATGAAGATCCTGTGCTGTATTTGTTTTTCTTCTAACTGCCTCTTCTTGACAGTTATTCGTTAATGTCCACTGACTGATAATAGATCAATATGAATAGATAAAATGGAATAACCTTTAACCTAACCTCTCGAATATGTCTCATCTCTTTCAGCGGGAGAATATGCTATCGGGATATGTACAAATTGTTGCATTTTATCTCGCCTCCTCTGGGCCTGGGGAAGAAGTGCCCCAGCAGGGTGGCTTATAAGGTTTGCCCTCCCCCACAGTCCTTTTGTTTTTTAAGGGACTGTGATGGTTTCAGACTGTCAGTGTCTCTTCTCATTCACTGGGGTGCCAGAGAATGACCTGAACACACATGCATACAAATGCTCATCGATCCTCCACTAACCAGCCGGCAGGTAACCATGGCGAGTGCAGGAAACAACGCAGCATGTCAGCCTCAAACGGAAGGCATCAGATGCCATGTCTAAGATATTTTCCTGCTTCTAAACACAGAAGTGAAAGAAGAGTGACAACGAGAGCATTGTGTGCTTTGTTTCCACTTTGGTTACTGCTGTTGTCTCTTAGCATGCAGAAAAAGAGTGCATGTTAAAGGAATACTCCACTGAACATCTCGTTTTTGATTCATAAGCACCAACTTAAGAGGTGAAACTGAAAAATTTTAAGTTTTAGATCAGACACATTCATAGATGTTAAGTTTCATGGCACCTAAGGAGCCCTGGACGTCATCAAAACTGTTGATTTCAAATTTAAAATCAATTTTGAAATGTTCAAGTACCCATTTACTCTTGGCTGCATAAATGACATTAAGCTCACGAAAAACTATCAGACTTTATCTAACAACTTGCTAATAAATTTGAACTGTTAACTATAATTTTAGCCAATTATTCTATCCATCTGTTCTGCTTAGGTGACAATTATTTATTTAAATTCATATATTTAACGTAATGTTTCATTCATCTCTCATTTGCAAACAATTTCCATCTCTATAGTTTCTATCCATAGTTTTAGGTAATCATGTCCAATTTTTCATTAATAACCTTATTTAGCTATTTTAACCTTATGTTTATCTTATACATGTCTCATCTAACAATTAATCTTTTTTATCTGTAAAAGATTATTTAGCTAAGATGTTTTATTTTCAGTTTACATACTTTTAGCTACCAATAGCAACTGCTGGCAATGTTTTTAGTGAAAATGTTTTTAATTACTTTTTGATCATTTTTAAAAATCTGTTTAAATAATTTATGCATTTATTTTGGTAGTCCATAACAGCTGCTTATCCATTACTCTTTGGTATCTTCATAGTTGGTGCTATTCAGTTGATTTGTGCACACATGAACACAATAGTTGTGCTCAGGCAGATCAAAACCATAGAAACACTAAAACCCTTGGATTGTCCCCTCCCAAATGCACTCTAGAGACATTCTGTTATGGTGAGAACGTGGCCCGACCTCGATCTGACTCAACTACCAGCTGTATGCTACAGGTTTGAGCTAAACGCTGTAGCTATATAACCATAAATGTATGTATCATGTGATACAGCAGAGTAGCCGGGTCAACTGAGTCAGACTGGAGTAATCCAGCTCTAGGTATGAGAACATCTTAACTCTTCCACTACACTTGTTTATTTTTTAAGACTAGTTTAGTAAATCTCTTCACGTGCGCCCTGGCTACTGCAGAAATACACCCTGTCAACTGTTTGTACCGCTGGTAATGGCCGCTTCAGATTATGATTTATAGATAATATATTACACTTACCCAGAATTGTGGAAAAGAAGAAAGGAAGTACACCAAACTATTCTTATAAATGTCTTCAGGTACTTCTGCATTTATTTAAATAATATAATATAATGTCATTGCAGCTTTTGTAAAGTAGCCTTCAAACTTTCTACATTCGCCTTTTAAAAATTTGTTACAGGCAGTAATATTTACTTGAAACAGATTGTTTTTTCAAGGAGTATTCCTTTAAAGAAAAATGTACTCAGATTTGTTAAAGCATACCTTCCACTGGGAACCTTTCATCTTTGTACAGGCAATCCTCTGGATCATCCTCCCCTCCTTCCTTCTCTGGAATCCATTCCTGAATCTGTAAATTCATCTAGGATGGCATTCCTGGTCATCATATCCTGGAAATCTTATTAACAAGGATTTCTGTGTTTCCTCTCCCTTCTCTTTTTTTTTTTTTTGGTTTGGCCACTTTCTGTTATAACTTCCCATTCTTCTTTTACCACTCCACCTCCTCACCTGGGGAAACTTCATCCTTCCTTCCATGGTCTCCTACCAACCTTTCCCTGACAAGTGGCCGCATAGCTTACCGGGATATGTACGAGATGCTTCGGGACATGTCCCCTCCACTAGGTTTGGGAAAGAAATGTCCGCCCCGAGTCGCCTATAAGGTAGAATCGCATCTTCCTCCTTCCTTATCCCTTCTTCCTGCAGCCACCGCAGGTTGCCTGTGCTCACCTGTCAAACATCTTCAGGCTTCTGTCAGTGTGTCAAAGCTGGTATCTTCTGGCCTGCTGTTCTGATGTTCTTTCTGTGTACTTGTGTGGCTCTCTTGTCCTGTTCTGTGAGGGTTTTCTGTGCATTTTGTTCGTCTGCTCTAGAGGGCCAGGCAACAGTAATAAATAGAAATAAATCAGGGAGATGAGGAAAGCATCATATTCACAAATTCTCCATTGGAAAATAGGAGGTATTGGTTATTAAAATGGCATCAGCATCAACTAAAATATGTTTTTTTTTCTGTTTGATAGTTAAACCTGTCGTTACTTTCTATGTTGACACCACATTATGTATTCTGCAACTCCACAGAGCTTTTGCTTATTGTTTTGGTTTTATGGCTGTCTTGGCACCCCTGTTTCCAGCAGCAGGTTGCTGTTTTCAGCGAACACGCTCTGCTAAATCCACTGTACACCATCTGCCAAGCACCAATTAACAGAAAAATAAAGATAGCGACTAGCTTGTGAGGAAAGAACATCTAGCCATTTGGATGAGACATTTTTCTCAAGGATTAGTGGAGACTGAACACCATTTATGAACTTAATGCATGCCATTCTGTGATTTGGTCAAGTAGCAAGTAACAGACAACCTGTAGGATAATCCAGCTGTGGGTCATCTGCATCTGGAAATGTTTGGTTTAAAAGAAAAAAGGGGTGCAAAGATCCACACAAACACTCAGTGAATAAGAGAACGGGTTGTTCCCCAGACAATTATTTTGTTACTTTGGAAATACTGTTGATGTCTGTAAGATCAAGAAAATACCTTTAAAGATATACCCCACAAGATAAATGGTAAAAAAAAAACAACCTGGTGTTTTGATTATCTGCCAGGTTTCCAAAAGGTCTTAAGGGATGACAACATCCAGATAAATCACCATTAAATTAGATTTCTTTTCCTGATGGCTTTGGTGAAATCCGGTTGACACTTTATGTTCATATAGAGAAAATTGTACCAGATTTGGTGATTTGTTAAACCATAGCCTCTTCACTCAGCACGCGAGCTTTGTGCTTTGCGCTGTAGCACAGGAACAGAGCGGGAGGGAGAGAGAAAGAGAGCCAGGGACAACAACGTCACATTAGAAAGGTATAGTAATCATCCACAACTATTTTCAGTTGCAGATGATAAAGGATTCAGAAAGTCAGTCATGCAGGCCCATATGACAGAGAATATGCATCTTCTTTTTGTTTTCATATTATAATTTATATTTAATTGTGTTGTGGTTTGCAGTGTTTTGTGTTGTTTCACTTTAAATTTGTTTAAAAGGAAAAAGCTGAAAATTTAAATAGTTAAAAGTTGAAATGTGAATAGCTGGTTTTTGTATTATATGATTTATTTATAACATTTTATGTGGAGTGAATAAATAAAAGTATATTTACGGTGGCCCCTAGAGACAAAGCACGTACGAACTCCAAAACACGTAAAAACTCAAAACACGTACAAAAGACAACAGAAGTGCTCCAGGATGCTGGGCACAGTGTTGAGCTTTTGTTACCTAGTGGCTACACAAGCCAGCAAGTACCAACGACCGGATTTGGTGTGTGGTAGTAACAGGTGAATGAATTTTTTTTTTAATTATTTGAATATATATGAGTGCCTGTGTATAAATACACAAACAATACACACATGCTTTCAATTGTGTAATTTAAGTGATCTAGTAGCTCTGCTTTGAAGTTAAGTTAACGCTAGAAATGTGTTTTGGAGTTTGTACGTGTTTTGTCTCTAGGGGCCACCGCATATATTTATATATAAACATATATAAATAGTAAAAAAAAAAGTAATTCCTTTTGTGCATAATTTTATATTATTGTTAATAATAAATTTATTAAAGCAACAAAACAACCCGAAGAGCCAGTTTGGAGCTGAAAGAGCCGGTTCTCTAAAAAGAGCCGGAAATCCCATCACTACTGGTTTATGGAAAAAAAAATTGTAAAAAGAGAGAGAATATTTAGCAATTTTTTTCTTGAAGGATCCCATCTGGATTCATGTGCTAAAAAGGATTTATTGAGGAATCTCTCATTCCTGCAAAATGAGTCATTTTAAAACATTTTCACCATCATCTTATCACTGAACGGAATAACGGAGCCTTTCCCATGTGTCCTGTGATTAGAACACCTTTTATCCTTCTCAAGTGGGAGTCAAGTATATGTATATACCTCGACAATCCTCAGGTAGTCCCTGTGCTGGCTGCTAACCTCTTAGCATGCAGACTTAATGTGAGTGGTTCCAGTATGTGCGCAACTGTCGAAATGAATCAGATTTAAAGCAGCCCTGCCCTTGCCCCAGTTAAAAATGTCTGGGTCTGATGTGGCTGCATCTCCAAATATAACTCTTGTTTTTGTGAATCGGAAGGGAAAGACATGAACAAAGCGAGAGCAGCGGTCCACTTGAGAGCAAGGCTAGCATTTTTATCTTTCCCATTTCCATTTTTTTCTATTTCTTCACTCCCACCACTTTGCTGTTGATCACACTCTTTGTTAACCTCCCTTTGTTTCTAAAGAACGCGTTATCATCCTAGTCACAGTTGTCCCTCTTACCCGTTAGTTTACACTTTTATGTTCTGACTTTAGGCAAAGCATCACTCTCCCTTTAGACATTGTATCCTCTCTGAGGATTTCTTTTTCTGTGTATATGTGCAGCTTATGTCTTTGCACGTATGTTTTCTGCATAACAGCATCTAGCACCTTTTTGATGGTGTGTTTCTTCATCTTGTGTCTTCAGCTTTTATTCTTATTCAGTCTGTTTCTGAGAACTACAGAAGCAAGACTTCATATGTGTCAATGTTTTCTACAGTCCAGGCACTAACTCCCCCTCCTCCTCCTCATTCTCCTCTTACTCGCCTCTAATCGCTCCATCTCTTCATCTTCTTTCTGTATATCTGTGTTGTGTCCATTTCACTTGAAGAAAGTGAAAACCATCAATTATAGCTTTCCTGTTTTTCTGCTGTCTCTGAACTTTCTCCAGTTGCAGTTCAAAGTCATACATGCAATACATGCATGCTTCCACCACCCCTATTATATATTCATCAATGCATGTGTACATGAATCATTGCATTGCTGCACTGGCATGGATTTATGCTGGCTGGTTTCTTCTTTTTTACAATGGATGAAAAATTAATTCAGTGAACGTTCTTTAAAATGGTTGTTTGTTTTTTAAAATTTGATATTTAGCGCTGCCAAGCAATTGCTACTAATAGCAATTTTAAATACTTTTTAATTTGAAAGTATTGAGAGTGGACCTGAAGCTTGCATTGTAAGTGCCAATTTTGTCTAGATTTATAAATACAATCAATTTTGAACAATATGAAACAGAGAAAAGCAGCAAATCCTCAGAATCTGCCATTAAACTATTAAAAGTAATAATCAATGTCATCATTAGTTAATTAGTTTATTATGTCAGCAAGGCTTTCCAGAACTAAGTGAAATTTAATTTCTTTTATGCTGGTGCAGTGACCTGTTCTTTCATGTTTCAAGACAAAGAAACTTATCATTAAAAAAAGGTTTGGAAGCCAGCTGATTGGAAATGGTTGACTGGTTTAAACCAACCAATATTCTCATTTTGATGGTGCTGACAAATTGAGGTTGTGGAAGCTGTATTATAAACAAATTTCCAATTTAAATAGATTCACATTGTTCTCACATAGAACAATAATAATTTATCACTGTAGTAAAATGGTGCTCTGGATTCTTTATTTAGAAAATAGAACCATTACAGGTTCGGTGTGAACAAGTAGGAGAAAAATACAGAGTGAAAGTTGATGCAGTTTTTAATTTTACTAAAATTTGACTTGGACTTTTTTTCCTTATAGAAAAAAGTATCTATTGTAATGTAACTATAAGGTAATTTAGCCCTAAAGTGATGGAGGACAAGTGAAACCACAGAACCATAGAATGTATATAAAAGATGGATGTAGTGCCTTAAACCTGCATTCTTTCCTGTGACCACCAGGGGGAACTATGAATGCAAAAGGAAGTGTGTCATCTCAAACACTGGTTTCAGTCAGGTCTGCTACTCAGTCATCCAGTTTTGAAATGGCAATACGGCAACAGCAAAATTGCTGAGTTTGAAGTTTCACAAAATAATCTCATTAACTGTTGAGTGATAATGGCTGTGTATAAGTTTTATGTACAGTCTATGGCAAAAAGCATTTGAATGTTCAGATAAAATTAATGTGCAGCTTCAGTGAAAGTTAAATACACCAAGCGAGGACCTTTTTTGTGTATTTTTTTAAACAAAATTCCCCGTCTTCTGTTCCTTGCTCAGTGTTTTTAGGACATTATAGCAGGAATAAACCCCACAGACCATAAGCACATAGAAAATATCAGCTTGATTTTTATCTTTTGCAGCATTTTCAGCACATTAACATTTTGATGGTTGGTTTTTCTGTCAAACTGATTAAAGAGCTGCATGCCAACCAGCGACCTTTCCTTTCTCCTCCTTAAGTGACTATTTCGAGAACGAAGGACATGCTGCTGCATGTTTCCAGCAGCAGCAACAGCAGTGAAGGCTCACAGTGCTTAGCATTATAAGTTAATCATATTTTCGGTTTTTGGAGAACTGTGCCACGTAGCAGTCTCGTAGCAACGACAGCAGCCATAAACGGCTCTGTTTACTGCTGTTAGGTTGTGGCAAAAAAGGGTGAATCTTTATTTGGATGGACTAAAATAATTCAAAGTGATGACTGATTTATCTTTTTTCAAATATTTTTTTTTGCATTTTTACTTTAATTTTACAGTAAACATAGGAGTCAAAAATTATTTTATTAACCTCACCCCAAATATTTACTCTTTTACTCACTAACGATTCTCTAGTCGATGCATTTGCTGCATTTTTCTGTTCTATCTGTTGTGATGGGCATCTCTTGTCTATATTAAATAACATAGTCATGAATCATTATTTGCTGCCACAGCATGTAACTGTAGATCATCATACCAGTTAATGAAAACAAATCTTTGTTGTTCTGGTGTTTCTTAATCTTTTAAAATGAGATATATCCAGCATTGATAAGCAATCCTTTAATTTGTTGTGTAGCGATTGGTGAAGATGAACATGCCAATTGCAGATGACAACACAGTGCATTTCACCTCCACCCTGATGGCCTTGATTCGCACAGCCCTGGAGATCAAGCTGGCATCTGGTGAGACTAAAACTACAAAAGCCAGAATCCCTTGCAGCTGCCCTGACAGCTTTGATGTGAATGTGAATGGCGCTGAACTCTCTGGTGCAGATGCGATGTGACATGTTTGTGGGCTCATCCTCAGGCTTGCTGGCACAGCGTTTGTGCGATGCTGACCTGAAGAGGGAAATAAACCGAGTGTGGCCCAACTTGTCACAGAAGACCATGGACCTGCTGGTGACGCCGCATAAATGTGAGCTACAGCTGTGTGCGGGTTTTGATGGGATTTACTAGTTCTTGCTGGTTATATGGTTTTTATTTTTACTCACTTTACCTTTTAAGTTTTGTTTTTGCTATGGCTGTTTCCTTCTATCTTATCACTCTTGCTTGAGCTTGAAAGTTAGGCTAGATTAAAGAAAACAAACAGTTTAAAATGATAAAATAAATTCTGTTATTGAGATATACAGATTTTAGTTTTTAAAGTTAAAAAAAAAGGTGTCTACTGTGGTGAGAACATTAAAGAGAAACACATCTGTTGTGAAGACATACTCGCCATAAAAAGTTAAAAATCACTGTACGGTTACCTAGTCACTAGTGGACTGTGTACTAACTACTTCATAAGATGATTAGTTTTTGTTGCCGTGTGTTTTCTTTTGGTTTGCTCGAGTAATCCTGCTGCAAACTGTTGCAGTCTCACCCCCGAGTTGCTGCTCCTCTGTCGCCATCTGCTGCTTACTTGGAGGAACTGTCTCTCACTTGTCTCTTCTAGATAACGAGCTGACTGTGGGGAAAGTCTATGCGGCTCTAATGATCTACGACTTCTATAAGCAGAATCGTGCTAAGAGACTCCAGCAGCAGAATTCTTCAGATGGACCTCAGGTACATCACGAAGCAAAATTCAGCCATGCGTTATTATCTCCAGCTCACTTCATCCAGTTAGAAAAAATCCTAAGCAAATGAGATTATTTGGTCACACCCATTGTCTGCCTTGCCCTCACTGGTTGCACCTGTTTCATGTTTGTTCCTTGTGTATTTATAGTCCCCTGTTCCCCTGGTTAGATGTCAGTCCATCTGTTTAGCAGCCTGTGTACCCTCTTCTTTATCCAACCTGTTTGCGTCCCACTGTGTGTTTATCTCCATTGTTTCTTTCCAGTTTTATTCTAAGTCATTGTGAGGTTATATTATTTTTGTGTAGTTTTTCCTGATCATCCAGCCTTAGTCACTTCCCATGCTTTTGTTTGCCAAGCTTCACTTTTGTTTGTTTGCTTCAGGCTGTTTCTGGGTTTTTTGTTCCTTCCTGTTTATTCATGTTAAAATTAAAGGTCGCCTTTCTTTGGTATCCTTGCCTCTTGAATTCCTTCCGTCTTTTGGTCCTTTTTAGACTTGTCTTCAGAGTATTTCTTGACACATTGATTTTTGATATTTGCCAAATTGAAGGATTCAAGTAAAAGGAAAGGGAAAGAAACAAAGCTGCTGCTATTTGAATTCAGAAAAGGGATTTTTTTAAAATCAGGTTGTTTGAAAGTGTCGTCTATAATGATGAGAATTATCACAGAACTCTACCACCTAGTCTTTTGGTTTTACAGATTTTGGTTTTGTTTAGTTGCATTTACGTTGCTGTGTAAAAGTCTTGAGCCGCCCCTTCTTCTTTATGTTTTTAGTTGTATGTATAGGCACTTTGTTACTAGCAATCGGTAACAAAAACACATAATTCGATCCCATTTCCCACTAAATGCCCAATATCAAACTGTTCCAAAGGAACTATTAGCAAAACACTTACACTGCACTGGAAACGGACAATTGGAGGACAACAGTGAGTGTCTACAGCCATCTGTAAAACACATTAAAGGCTCTGTCATTGCTCAGTTTCTTTGCATTTAAGCCAGTGGTGTATGGGGTGTGGTCAAATCTGATGAAATCAGAAAAGTAACATCAGATTTTGATCCATCATGCATTAACATCTGGAAAGCACTTGATTGGGAGTGGCTTCATTTTTCAGCAGGATAATGATCCCAAACACAATGCCAGTGCAGTAAAAGCATACCTGGATAGAAAAACACACAATGAAACACTATCAGTCATGAATCGGCCTCAGAGGAGCCCAGACCCCAACAGTATTGAAGCAGTGTGGGATCATCTGCCAACATCCAAATAAGAGCTTTCAGTGTCTTTCAAGAAGCCCGGAGAACTATTTCTGAAGACTAGTTGAAGAAAGTTTGTCTTAGAGAGTTCAAGCTGTGTTAAAGAATAAAGGTGGTTGTACCAAATACTGACTTTCAACCTTGATAAAACTATACAAATTCTGTTTTTGCCTTAAATATTTGCATGCCTTTTTGCACGTGTTTCAATACATGCCCTGTTAGGAAATGATGGTTGGCTGGCTCATAATCAAGATGAAAAAAATAGTCTATAGCATTAACCTTTGTACGTGTTAGATGTGTTAATAAGTAGATTTAAATATAATTATACTAGCTTTAATATTTTCTCCACTGATGTTTTGTCAACTCTATGCTATCCTTCTTTCTCCAGAGTAAATTGGGGTCCTTGTTCCGTCCTGTACTGCCATTCACTCACATACAGGAAATAGAACCACCGTTCTCCAGGCCCAAACAAGTCCTCTCACCTGAGCCTGAAAAGAAACCAGAGGCCTCGACAGCTACCAACACCAACACCTTGATTAACAAGGACACAATGTAAGTGACTTTATCTATGTCGTTCCAAATGAAGGAATGACAAGCTGGGAGTCATCAGCATTGCAAAGAATATCATTGCAAAGAATTACTCCCTCATTAGACAGCTGACTCAGATTGTTCGGGGTTCTCCACACGATGCACGTTGCACAAACAGATGCTCAGAAAAAGCCATAAACTGTTGATCTGTGAAACATTTGCAGGCAAACCAGATACAACGGCAGCCAGATTGAGTTATTTTGATTTCTTTTTCCTGTTCATATTCAACCACATCCCTGGCCATTATAACCTAGCAGGGTTTGAATTGTTTACAGTTTTATTTGAGGAAATCAAACTGAAATCAATGAGTTCATCTGAATCCAGCAGGCTCAGAATGACTGGAATTAAACTACAGACCTGAAGTAAAACCTCCTTGACACTGCACTGCTGACAGCATCCGATATTACAGTCAGAGTCTTTTTTTTCTTGCACAGACTCAACCACAGGACTGCCATAAAACATTCCCAGTCTGGAGATGTTTCTCAGGCTTCACAGAGGCCCAAAAGTCGAAGAAAGCTGCAGAGAGGCCAGTCGGAGGATGTGCAAAATTTAACAAGACCTCAGGTAAAAAAATCACAGTCATTAAAATGTTTATTATATAACATACACTCTAAGTATATGCACTTATGCCTGTGTTGTCTTTCCTTTAGGAACAGGTTGAACTGAAGCAGGTGGAGAACACTTCAGATGCAGAGGCATATCCCAGCCTGGAAGGTCACTGCAGAGCAGCCTCTCTTCCCCGACTAAATGCTGAATACTACGTAAGCTCTCTGGTGCTCATGAGGTCATGCCTCTTGTTTTACTACTCACAGGAAGAATCTTACAATACTTTTTTGTTTTCTAGATTCTTGTTTTAGTCCAGAAATTGTGCAACTTTTTTTTTTTTTTAGATAAAATGGACTGAAAAAGGCTGATGGGCTGCTGAAGGGTTACTGGTTAGAGAATGCAGCCGGAAGCAGTGGCTCTCTGTCAGTCCGCATCAATTCAGCCTGTTGACCTCCCCTGAGAATTTCAGATATTTTACCAAGGAGGAAATTCAGCATGGAGATGTGTAAAGAATAAAAGATACAATAAATATGCAGATAGAGGAAATTAGTTAACAGGAAGCAGCTTCACACTAACTGAGAGGAGCTATCACACCTGGCAGGGACAAAAATATTTGGAACTATAAAATACTGTGTCTAATTTTTTGGTTTCTGTACTTTGATCATAGCTCGCTCGTTACCAAATCCATTAACTAAAATGCATCCAGTGTAGAAACAACAATTACTCTACCTTTGATGCGATATAAGGTTTTGTTAATTTGTACTGATGTATAAAAGGCAATGATATTACCAAGGCAATAACCAGATGAGATACAGCACTGAGAGTTCTTAAAGCATGACAAGCTTGAAATCTCTTTTAAAGAAAAGTGATAGATAAACCTTAGATATGACGTCTCAGATATTAAAAGCTCACATAATGCACAGACATGACAGTAATGCTTTTCTTTTGTAAATGTCTGAATGGAAACAGCTAAGCACATTACCTAAGATGTTTAACTTTAAGTTTATATCTCCTGCGACCAAACACTAAAATAAAGTATTTTATAATATGCATTTCTATGAGTGTAGAGTGCTGCAGGGATGGGTCTTAAAACCCAGAAATGATTTGACATTTTGCACCAGTTACTCCAGTTCAGTTGTCGCTAAAACAGCGAGTTTTTTGTTAAATGCATGAATTGATAAGTGTATTTAATGTAAACTTCAAAGATTTTACATTAAATACACTACGCATTTCATTCTAGAACATAAAAATAGGTCTGCTACCAAACAGCTGAATGAGAAGCTATATCATAGCTAACATAGGAGGTTAGGTGGTGAAGTCATGTGACCGTAGTGCAGTCAATTTAGAGACAAATGTTAACACTTTACATAGTTATATTAAAAAAGGTCATAAACCATATGCTGCATGATTATTATATAACATTAAAATTAGGTATCTTTCAGTTTTTGTTTTTGCGATGCAGATTGAAAAAGCTGGCATAAAAATCAAACTGGCTTGTTGTCAAGGAAACCAGTTTGGTACTGACTGGTCTAGTTGAAATTTTAAAGTCCTATAATTTTCTTACATTTTTATGATAATTACTGTAATCACGCTCACCTACAAGAACGTCTGAGTTTTGCGTGACTGCACTAATTTGTTCATTTTTATGACATGCACTTTTTTAGCAACCATTATTAATTATTTCACGTTTGTGAGTTACAGTAGCTGCTCGTGGCTGCTGCATTTGGATGTCATGTTAAGATAAATTTTCTGTCCATCATTTCTGTGTTTCTGGATTTTTCCACCTGTCAGATCTTGTCAGTTTAGCCTTGCCGTTTGCCTGTCTGCGTTTGTGTGTCTGTCTCTGTCGTTCTGCTCTCTTCCACAACACGTAACATGTGCTTTCCTTATGTTTATGTTGCATTTTGATTTCTCACGCTCTCTCTATTTTAACGGACCAGGCTGGAGTTACTCTGTTTTTCATTTCTGTTAAGACGTTTTTGCAAAGGATCAAACCCAACAATGTGCAAGTTGATCGATTAATATTTAACACTTTTTCTAATACTTGTTTTTAGAGCAAAGATGAATCAAGTATGAGTAAATACTGCAAATGTCACATTTTTGATGCTCTTTTAATGTTTTTAAAGACACAAAATAATGTCAAATGTAGCTGGTGTACATACAGAGGTGCCGGTTGCAATAGGGCTTAGTGAAGTGAAATATACATGAGTTTGTGGTAAATAAAAATACTCCAAGGAGGCAACATTACAGAAGAAGCAGCTTCTCTTGGAAGTCGCAAAGCAGAACAATGTGAACACATGATAAAGAGACAATTTTGTACACTTTTCTACTTAATTGTCTTTTAAAAGCATTTGAACACATCGACTGCACCTTATTCTTATTGCAAAAAAATCATAAGACTGGCAGCAGATTGAGCAGAACATGTTATAAGACATTCTCATCACCCCTAAGCCTGGTTTTGAGCACCTCCCCCCTGTTAGATCCTCTCCTCCCACCTGAACACCATACGCTACTGTGAGCCACCACACATATGGGCAAAGTTAATTTCAAATTCAGGACATGATTCACACCAGCTGCAGTGCCCATCACCATGCTTATGCTCAGACCAAAGTATTCAGTGAGTTCCTACTACATCCATCTTTGAACTCAGCCTTCATTTCAGTCAGGAGTCCGGATCGCTTTGATCAAAAAGAAGATTGTTATTCCATCTGCAATAATTTCGACTTGATGGCATGGCATGATATTGCAGCCAGAGGCAGAGAGAGCTGCAGTGAGGCCCCTATACAAAACAAAGTGGGTATCAATGACAACAGACGTGGCATTGATGTGAGATTTGCCATTTAAATGTGAAGAAGGAAAGAAAAAGTGTGTTGTCATTGAGATCAGCTGACATAGCTGATCTGGTCTCCATGGCTTGTATAAAACTAATGCTATGCCTGATATCAGCTACACAAGTTTGTGGCTTTATACAAATGACACATATCTGCCATTTGTTGTTTTTCCAGACAAAATCTAACCTTTTACTTTTTCAGTATTAAAAGTTTGAAAGACTTTCTATCACGTGACTGTTTCCTCCTGTCTACATACAGACAGCCGTTAAGTATTAAAATGACTAAAAACCACATTTTGTGGTAGTTTCCATACAGTCGATGTCTCTGTCTGGTAATGATGACACATGTGTGCGTTGACAAGCAGGATGAACACATTGTTGGTTTTGGTCTTTTCATTGACAGAAATATAAGGCAGAATATCAACTGACTCATCCTTCTTCAGATTCTGCTCTCCTTTTCTGTCTTCCCTTTCTCCTGATTTCGATGCTCACTGCTAATGTTTTGCCCACCTCCTCTTGTGTGTGCTGTCTGATAGCGGAGCCACCCTCGCCACGCCCCTGGGACCCACCTGGCAGTATGTACCACCTGTTGTGCCACACCTCTCTTTCTTCTCCTCTCTCCTCCTCTTGTCCACACCCTCTTCTTTTTCTTCTTTTCTCATGTCTGTTTACCTCCATGTGCTCCTCTCATCACAGGAGTTCACACCCTCCCCACCATCATTGATAAAATGACCCCCCACCTCACAGTTTAATAACTGCTCATCCCATTAGCCTGTTCATAGACACAGTAGACACATTAAAACCCAGTATTAGCCGTTAAACATACCCAGAAAAAGCATTTGTATGTTTAACTGAGGTATGTCAAGCACTCTGTCCTGCTTTTCAGTATTTGTTACAGCAGTACAGTACTACACTTTGGTAAAAATGGGTGTATGTATGTAAGTGTTGTTATCTAGTGTGTAGTTTTTGCTTGTGAGTTAGTGTGATCTTTAAAAAAGAAACACAAGGTTGAGACAGTACTGCTGCTTTTCTGCTATCTAAAAGGTTTTCTTTTTAAAACCTTCTCCAACTTTATCTGTCATTTGTTGTCATGTTTGGTCTTAAAATCTTATTTTTCCAGACAAAATCGAATCTTTTATAGCCTCTTAGTTGAAGGCATGTTCTCTGTTAAAAGACAGAAAACCTTTCTATCACATCACTGTTTCTTCCAGTGGTGTGAATAGAGACAGGAAGAATTGAGAGATTATACCACTAATCTAAGAGGTAAGATTTTAAGACTGTGGACTAGATAAACTGACTTGGTAATATGATTTAGATTTTATTTTGTTGGCAGTGTTGTGATATTGTTGTGTGACTGTTGCTACAGGCTAGACTGTGAGGTAGGAACAAAAAGAACAGCACGTCCAACCTATTCCTGCCTGTGAAAGCAGCAACCAATGTACAAAAAAATAAAGAAGAAATGAAAGAAAAAAACGTTTATCCACCAACCGTGTTTATCTGTTTTTAGTGGGCTTACAGTATGATTAAAGACAATGTTTTTGATTGGCTAAAATAATTAAATAAAATCTACACAGTAACCAGCAGGTGGGGTTGTAACTCAGCTGCTGTTCCAGCTTCCTATCACACAAGTTACCTGGTAGCTGTACTGGTCAGTAAGGTAAGACTTTGTTGGAGAGAGTGTCACTGTCCTCCAGGCATTTATTCAAAGTACTTCAGGGAAAATAAAGGATGACTGTGCAAATTTAAAGCAACACACCTCTATATAATTCTGCTTTAAACACTACATATTATAGGCTGTCTGGTAAAAAATAATGGCTCACTAAGCAGCTAATGAGCCTATTTTCTCAGGCGCTGGTACGGTAGACCCAAAACAGAGCAAAAAGGAAAATTATTTTAATCAGGCAGACACAGACATAAATACTTATAATACTAATGTCTCTGTAAAGTTAATCACAACTACTGATACATCAGTACTGTGTTTCCAGCATGTTTTGGTTGAATGTAGCACAGGTAAACTATCTTTGGGTGTACATGGCCATATTTTGGCAAAATATGAGTGTCTGGATCATCTTCACATGGATGTGAGTAATTAGATTAAGATATAGCTGTTGGTTGGAATGTCTGTTTTCAATGGGGAGTAAAGCAAAGCAACAAGCAACTAAATTTTAGGCCTGATGGCTAAAAACGATACAATAAGTTGTCACTTGGGCACTGGGTATTCACAATGTAGTGGAATTTAAAAACAGTGGATAATAAACAAAAGCACAAGCACAAGACACTGTAATTAGCTAGTTACAGTTATTGACTTTCTCATCTCCTCTATACAGGCATTTCTAACATAATTCATTTACAAAAAGAGACAAAGCACCATGAAAAAGTCAAGCTGTACAAACAAAATCACTTTTTCCCAGATATAATCCTGATCATAAATTTCTTTAGCCACAATAATACAGAGTAACTTGATATTTTGACAGCCCAAGCTGCCACAACCTTAATTTGAGGCTAACCTTGTAGTAATTGACTCATTATTTACATTCTTTGTAAAGTTCGATGTACCCTCTTGGGAAAAGAATAAAATGCCACAGAGCCAGTGTCACCACCCCCACCTTTTCTTTGTTCACTAACAGAGTTGCTAGTGAAGTCCAGTAGCTTCAAGTTGTGTGACAGATTTTTGTTCCTTCTTGTTAATTTTTTTAACATCTGTGCTTTGAGTAGATGGGATCGAATGTCAGTCTTTAAACAAAAGGCTGTCTCATTGTGTGTTGTGCATATTTTTGGTGATTTACTAAAATTGATTTGGGTAAAAACAACTACTTCCAGCTTCACGCGCTCTAGTCTCATAACACACCTGTCTTCCCTTCTCAGCCGATTGTGGACCTCAGTCCAATAAAGCGCTCAGCATCCTCGCTGACACCACAGCACTATTACCAGGATGTCGGGCTGAAGGACTATGACCTGGAACGCCCCGGTCAGGCTCAGTCCTCTGGAGGGATGGGCCAGGTCCAGGGCCAAGACAGAGCCCACCACCATCACCACCATCACCGCTGCCATAGACGCAGGGATAAGGACAAAGACAAGAAGCAGAAGTCTCTGGATAGAGCTGCATCAGTGCAGCCATCCAGCACCGTTGGTGAGGCATTCTTATTATATGCAGTGTTGGTCAAGTTACTTGAAAAAAGTAATCAGTAACTAATTACTGATTACTTCCCCCAAAAAGTAATCCCGTTACTTTACTGATTACTTATTTTCAAAAGTAATTAATTACTTAGTTACTTAGTTACTTTTTAAAAACACGATTTACAACCTGAATAGGTGATAAAGCGATAGATCTTTCAGCCCAATTCTACTTTTTCTACATAATCCATCATACAAAATGTAATCAAAAGGAAAAGTCCCTTTTTAAAACTTGTTTTATTAGTTTTAATCTTTTAACTTTATGCATCAAGCAAAAATTTAATTATATGCAACATTCTCTGACTGGAAGAAATTCGTTTAACATTTAAACCTATTTTCTGCACATTCCAGCACATAAAATAAAATATTTTTTGTGTTTTCACTCACTCTTTCAAATAGATGCAAGTAAAACACAGCAGAAAATAAATAAAGTCAAAGACTCAGCGGTCCTGTTGCTCTATTTTCATCTGTAAAGCAGGAGCAGGGTAGGCGGAGGTTTACCCTGGTGCAGGTGTGCCGCGGTCAGTTGAAGAATCCGCGAGTTTCTCTGTGAATTTCCCATTACGTCGTTGTGCACTGGTGCTTGCTTGGAAGTTTAGGGGTTTTTTCGCTGTAAAAATAAGTTTTCTTCCCACGCACAACGGACACTAATGTTTTTGTCACTTTTTATGGAATCAAACTCAAAGTAAGGTCAGTACTTCCACGCTTTAAACGCTGCACGCTCATACTCTCTCCCGCACTCGATATATTATCCATTGTTGATCTGCACACAGCTGTTGTCACGAACTTCGCACTCGCTTAAGTCACTGTCGTGAGACATTCTCGCAAGAAAATCACGGTTTTAGTAACGCAGCGTTCCTACGGGAAAGTAACGGTAATCTAATTACTGTTTTTGCAATAGTAATCCCTTACTTTACTCGTTACTTGAAAAGAGTAATCGGATTACAGCCCATCTCTGATTATATGATTAGTAAAGATTTTTGATTTATAATGTACAGCACATAATAACAAAAGAGAACTCTTTAAAAATGTCTCGACCCATCATTCAATTCAGTAAACATAATTCTATAGCCACAGTTGTACTTTTACTGAACTGAAACTCCTCTTATAAAGCATTTCAATTCAATTTTATAAAGATCCAAATCACAACATCAGTGTCATCAACACCCTTTGTATTGTAAGGTTGGGACAATACAATAATACAGAGAAAACTCCAACAATCAGCCAATGCCTTGTCAGAACCAGGCTTTAGGAGGGGCAGCTGTCTGCTGCGACCTGTTTTGGGTGACAAAATCTGTGTTTATCCTCAGCCAACAGAAATAAAATATTTCTCTTGTGATGTCAAAACATAAAGAAAACTTTTATAGTTCAATATCTCAATCAGGTATTTAACAGCAAGAACCAACCAGTCTCTACTAAAAACACATTCATTTTGTGAAACAATGAAAAGTACCCATATATAACAGCAGTAAACTGAACAAAAGGTCAGAATTTGCAGCCACTGGTTTCTTAATTATGAACATTTGAAAAAAACTATTTTTTGCAGTTTGTGATGGATTACAGAACACGAAACATTTTGGTAAGAAGATGGATGTGTGCTGTTAGATGGATTACAAAGACATTTATCGCAGATGTTTATGATATCTAAGATCCCCTGATTTTTCCTCTGCCAGCTACCGGCTGACTGATATCTAGACAGACATTTTTAGCTGTCAAACTGCCTGCATCACACTTCCTTAGTTAGGTTTTGCACAAAGAATATTTTTTTTACTGTTTTTATGTATTAAATTGTCCTCTTTCTTGGATAACTTTAGATCTTTCGGCACATCCTATAAAACTTACCTACAACACTAATGTTCAGTAGATACACTGACTATTTAAGAGTGTTGAATGATTGATTGATTAATTAGTTAGCTTTTAATCTACAAGGAGACTATTTTAATACCAGAACTTGGCATCACTTCAATAGAGAAACAGATAGCAATCCAAACTTTTCCTTTCAGGCATTGCTGCTGAAATTCTTCATAGGATTAAAGTTCCATGATCGGGTTATGTAGGTGAAGGGTTTTCTGCAGTGCTTCAGTCAGGAGTTTCTCATGTCAGTCTTTCCATATGATTAGACGAATTTTGCTGGGGATTTCTTTTTCTGTCTGTACCTTAGCACTTCATAAAGGTCTCCTGTGAATGCTCTGTTC
This sequence comes from Rhamphochromis sp. 'chilingali', assembly GCF_963969265.1. Classification (NCBI taxonomy): domain Eukaryota; kingdom Metazoa; phylum Chordata; class Actinopteri; order Cichliformes; family Cichlidae; genus Rhamphochromis; species Rhamphochromis sp. 'chilingali'. The sequence continues at coordinate 34,953,706 of NC_137930.1, read as the reverse complement.
CAAAACCTTACAAATTGAATTGTATATTAATGTGAAAGCTTGAATTTTTCTTTTTCTTTCATTGATTAAAACAAACAAACAAAAAAGAAAATCTCAGCTGCTGCTCTCTTTTTTGGACCATTCTTTGTAAACCCTAGAAATTCCCAAATTCAGTGTGGAATAGTGGGCTGCTCAAATGTCCGAGCTTCTCACCCTTTGCAGGAAACTCATTTCTGCTGCTTGTATCCACAGTTTCATTCTTTCAGTCCTCATTCATTCTATGCTCATGACTATAGGTGGGGGTAGGAATGTAGATTGAATAGTAACTCAACAGGGTCGTTTTTATGCTCATCTCTCTCTTCACCACAATGTATTGGCAAGTTTCACCAATCCATCTTTCAATCTTGTCTTTTTAACTTTGTGAACAAGACCCCAAGATACTGTTATCCAGTAGGATAATATAATAATCAGATAACTTTATTTATATACAATTTTGATGGTACCATCCTCCAGATTCATTTACCGATCCCTCAGCTGAAGGACTGTCCAGAGAGCGAGCAAGGGAACGGGACCGCAGTCGGCCTCATGAGAGGAGGCACCACTCCTCAGCGGGAGAGAAGCAGCGCTACTATTCCTGTGAGCGTTACGGCAGCAGAGAGCAGAGCCACACCAAGTCAGCTGGTCCCAGCCGATCCACGTCTCCAGGAGAGGGACAGGACTCTGGTTTCCTCAGACAGGTGAGTTACCTGCCAAACTGTATGTGGCTTAGTGATTAACAGCTTGCTTGTTATGCAGTCTGTATGTATTCAAACAGTGGCCTGACTTACAGCTTAGTCAATCTACATCCACATTTGCATCAACACCCATTTAAATTGCAGTTTTGAGCTTAATCAACAATGAAAGCCTCTAGATTTGTTTAATAATTTGATGTTTAAGTTTTTCAAAAAAATCTTTTTGAGTGATCGCGCTGTATGAGGAATGATCAGTAAGTTCTGGGAAGAGTTCCATCAAAACCTGATTTGGGCAATCTCCCATTAAAGTTCATCCTCTCAGGCATGTTCAGATCTTCTCCAGAATGGCGGATATTTATAGATCTCTCCATGGAAGTCCTCTCTTCGCTGTGTTTAGAAAGAAAGAAAGTGTACTTTATTGATCCCCGTGGGGAAATTCCTCTCTGCATTTAACCCATTCACTCAGTGAAGCAGTGGGCAGCCATTGGGCGCCCGGGGAGCAGTGTGTAGGGACGGTACCTTGCTCAGGGGTACCTCAGGGTAGCTGTTCAGGGGAATCGAACCCCGACCTTCCAATCATGGGGCCACCACTCTACCTACTGAGCTATCCCTGCCCAATTTACAATTTACAGAGAGCAGACAACAACTCTCTGATCATGAAAGGTGTGTTTCCAACTATAACCAGGCACTTTTCAGCAGTATTCAGTTAAGCTGTCCACAGTATCTAAGTCCATGTCATCCGAGGAATGAGTTTGAGAGCATGTTCATACTTTTTTTTTTTTTTTTAGCCAACATTCATCAGGTTGTGCACCATCCCAAAGGAAGTCCTAAACTGTTGAGTAGAAGGCAGTTGTAATTCTTTTTAGGTTCATGAAGATGTTCCACCTTTAATCTGAGAGGCTTCAGTTTTAAAAAAGTTTTTCACCTTTATGGTGGTCCTGAGATCGCATTACAGGCATTTAGCCCCCAGTTACACCTTGGTCCACATGACCTTAATAACTCAATTGATTGCAAGGTGGGGCAGTAGTGCCTCAAAGAATTCACACCTTGGCTCATGTGACTATAATGACCAATTCCTTGGTTCATGTGACTCATATGATGACAGAATGGGTCAGTGACTCTAAGGACCACCTTCAAAGGGACAACCCCACTAGGGTTTAATATGGTAGCACTGAAAGGTCACATGGACTGCAACTTAAGAAAACACCAGCAAACAGAAAAATGCTGCAAACGCACACAAAACACAACGAAAACACAAAAAAAATGCTGCAAAAACTGAAATGTTTTGGTTTCTGTCACTTCCCCATCTGGTCCATCTCATTATTGTGTCCCCAGAAACACTTCTGGTGGGGTTTTTTTCTTAAAAGGCTATTATGCTTTTATGCAAATCAGTCCTAATTAATGGTTTCAGCTTGGACCTCCCTTGTGTCTGCAACTACAGCAACAAACCTGCTGCCTTCTCATAGTAACATTGGTCTGTATATTTGTGCCCATGTGGCTTATTGTGCTTTTAGATAACATAAAGAAGGGATGTCTTTACAGGATGTATGGACAGGTGAACAAATAACAAACATTAAAACTAAAAAAAAAGGATTAATCCTTCAAAGTCGCTGTTGTGCAACTAAATCATTCAGTCTTTCCTTTCTCAGCATGGCGGCAGTGTGGTTAAATCTGGCCACGGGACACTTCCATCTGGTTCAAGCACACCGGGTCGTGGTCGCAGGCAGCTCCCCCAGACGCCCCTCACCCCTCGTCCCGCTGTGGCCTACAAGACTACCAACCCCTCCAATCTCCCATCCAGTGCCATCATGGCTACAACAGGGCACCAGACTCGCTTCAGCCGTGGTCTTTCAGAGCATGATCGCTTACTCGGAGCCCACGAGGAGTCCCCAATACCAATTACTCGAATTGGGTCTGACCCTAATTTAAACCGGCAGCAGCAGGACTCGTCTCAGAAGGCTCTCCTTGATGAGGAGGACTTCCAGGATGCTTTAAGCAGCCAAGGAGGAGGCCGCTCTGCCAGAACTGCTGCCTCCTCTACAGCCTCCGCATCTCACCCAACTACTGCTACACCCGTCACAGCACCCACCACACAGGGCCGAGCAGTGGTCATGCCTAATGGGTACCACTTCACTCTTGGGGTCAACTCTTCGTCTGGGCCTGGGAATAGAGGAGCAGGAAGTCTCAGGGAGAGGGAGGAGGATGACTGGTGCTAACGTGGCAGAAAATTTTAGAAAGCCTGCTGTTAGCTAGAATGGGGCAGCTCATGAGTGCTGCTCAGCGCTCAGGTCAGGAGCTGGTACAACAGGAGGCCAGGCGACTGATACAGAAGAAAACACGATGAGGGAAAGTCAGTGGAAAGCGCTCTGAGAGGGGATCAGAAATAATTACAGCTTTTTAGTGTTACTGTCTTTTTAATATATCAACCACTTTCAAGAGAAAAACACTGACTTTTTCTAACCCCTTTACCTGCACTGGAATTAGCGCACACGTGGAGGCTCTCAAGTATTTTGCCTTGGCCAGTATATTCAGTGGAGAAGAAGACAAAAGCCAAAATATCCCTGTTGTTTGTGCTTTAGACTGATGCTCATCCCCGGCATTGATATGACTGCCCACACCACACTTTTTATTGCTGTATGTCTTATTTTGTTACCAAATTTCTCTCTCTTGCTTTCTCCTGGTTTGTTTCTTTATTGTATTGCAGCACATCTTTACCAGAGCAGATTAGGAAAGCTTTTTGTTTTTAATGTATGTCTTAAAATTCTGTCATAACACCCAGTAAACACAAGAGTCACACAATGACTTAAGATAAGACCAGAGTTGAGTTTTTAGAATCCCACTTTTGTAAAATCTCCCAGATGTAATTTTGTGAGAGCACATAGGGACTAGAACAACTCGTTTTTGACATTAAGTGGCTAACTACTAAGTGCCTCTTTTACCACAATGTATTAAAATGGAGCCTGACTTTGGGTCAGTGGAGGTTGGGTGTAGCTAAAAAAACGCAAAAGCAAAAACAAAAAAAACGTGGTCAGAACAAAACTTGTGTTTGAATCTGGGTTGAAAGCAAAAAATCAAAAACAAAACAAAACATTTCTTTTGTGATGAATCTTTTCGTAGGAAGATTAAAATTAGAGATCCAAAGTGTAGTGCATGCCAGGGTTGTCAAAATAGTGTCTGTACTTTTGCCTGAGGGTGTGTGGTAAGCATTTGCCTTTCTCTTTCAGATATACTGCCAGACATTTGGTAGAAAACATTCTCTGAATGAGGGGAAAAGTGCCATTTTTTTTTATGATTTTCTGAACATGAATCTCACATCCAGACAAATCTGCCTCCTCAAGCAAATCCCTTCTTGGCCATATTTGCCCAAATTTCACGGGTTTCCTATCTTCTAATCTTTCCTCAGACAAAGTTTTGCGCGAGGGTACCTGTGTGCGTATTTATAGGTACAATAAAGAGTTGTGTTGTTGCTGCTGACTGTTGACTTAAAGTAGGGCTATGCAACAAGACGACACTTCATCCGCCCTGTAGCTTTACCCTCTGGAAACTCCAGATTCAGGCTTTAGTGTGACTGTGACCAAATTTTACATTCATGTGTGAAGAGCTGTAAATTGTAAATGTATCATATGTGTACAGTTAACTGACAACACACACTAAAGGCACGAATGGTATCCAAGTGGATATAAGTGAATTCACAGGGCATTTTTGAGGTTTGCAAGTTGACTGCACGACGCCTACTCAGATAGAACCACCCAAAATATAAAACTGTGTTCTTCTCTTTCCAGACTTGGGTCAAGTTGTATTTTTAAATAATTGTAGTGGTTTTTAAACTTGCTGGGAGAGCCAGATTCTTCAGATTGTTAATGAAGTGGTTTTATGTCACTCAAAAGTGAGAGCTGAACCAGACCTGTACCAACTCCTCTGAATCTTTACCTCTTCCAACTGGGCAGGGTATAAATCCTCACAGAATAAGGCTTGCAATACTCTATTTTCTTTACAGTCAACAAATTTCAAACCAAAACTCAGTTCTTTCTGTGCTTTATTAGCCTGAAGCCCATTTATACAACTAGCAATGGCAACCTTTCTGAATAGATAACAAAATATAATTTTATAAATTTCATATCTTACATTTTGTGTTTGTAGAGTATTTTTTTCAATTATTTTTTTAAACTTAGTTACTGTAGACTTTAGAAATGTTTTTCAACTTAAAAACTACTTGGGTTGGTGCTAGTAATTTGTTGGCAAACATTTCCAGCTCTATATTGATCTTTAGAAAGTTAAAAAGTGCATATAAAATTAGTGCAAATGTAATCTTAAAACCTTCTTGAAAACTAATATTGAAAAATCTCTGTTGCAATGACTTTGGAGCTTTCTGATGAAAAGGATAACCAGCCTGACATTTCCTGTTCTGTCATCTCATTTTTATATTTCACTATAATTTTTTTGAATATTAAAACATATATAAATAATGTAAGAATATATTAAAGAATATATAAAATGCAGAATATTAATATTAAAAGAATCGGGGGGTTAACTAATAAAATGCAGCGATCTGGTAATTCTGGTTATGTGATGCTACTTCATTGTTTAAGCACACTGGGTTATGATTGCAGACATCTCTAACTGATGCCATTCTTTTACCCCTGTGGACTAAAGATGTCAATTTATCTTCCAGTATCACTTTTGCTACATTAGGGCACCGATCTGTTTTTAACTGTTCATTTTTAGAGCATGGTCACTTATTATCTAAAATTAAGGCATTAAAATTTCATCAATCAGTCCTTTAAAAGTGTTAAAAATACTAGATGTCAGAGATGTTATTTTCTGTATCGTAAGGTTAGCCAAAATGCTCATGAGTAGCTTGATCTGCTAGCTGACAATAGGATTGTGAAGTGTAAATTAAATGAAAACTGAATTTCAGCCAAAATTTTGTGGGATTAATGAAACTGGTACTACAACTGTACACAAGGCCTGGTGTATTTTGTATTTCAATATGAATTGCAGCAGTGAAAACCAACGTGAAGTCCAGTACAAGCATTTCTAACAGGCTAGCTTACATGTATTAGTTTGCTCGTGACGCTAACAACAAAAGGGTTTTTTTTATGTTCAATTAGAGCCTCAACTAAACCACATAAACTGATCCAAAAAAACACATTAATTATTTTTCTTTTTCCTAAATTTTGTTCTTGTTAAATGAATCCTATATTTTATTCTGAGTCACATTTAGCAAAGTTTTAAATCTAACTTAAGATATAGGGCCAGTGCTTTATTTTGATTTAGCTACATGCATCTTAAGCGCGTTTAAACATGAGAGGTCAATAAAGCAATATGTAATATCTAAACCATACTATATAATCCAGTTAACTTACAGTATCAAAAATATTGGTCCTTACCTACAGAATCTACACATTCATAAATATCCTAAGAAAAGTCACTGAAAACTGTTATTTTGTCACAAATTTGAGTATTAAAATTATTGGATAGTAAGAAAGTGTTTGTGGGACTTGAACTGTTGTTTAGGAAAGGAAGGAAAGTGTCACCCAGTGCAAGCGTGTGGTTCACTGATGAATTTTAAATCGTTTCTGGGCAGCAGTTTTGAATACACAGAGAATACTTAAATCCACTCTTTGTTTAGTTCTTTTATTGGCTTCCAAATAGGAATAGTGCAGAACATGGCCAGCCCTATCCTTTAAAGTACATGGCTGAAAGAGTTCTCTTTAATGACAGCCTGCTACTTAAATGTACACTGCTATACATTAGGTTGTAAAGCTTTGAAAATAGGCAAGAATTTGTTTCTTATATCAACCATGGAGGTGATGATTATAGTCCTTGTTATCTGATATCTGAAAAACCTCCTGCTTTTATTATAGTACAAAACCTCTGTGCCTATTTTGTTCTGGCAAGTTTATAAACATGCAAATTATTTGCAAATATTCTAACCCGGTCTGATTTTATCCAGATACAGTTGTAATTTTTTTCTCTTAATTGTGCAATGTACTTGATGGATCTCACGGGATTTTAGACCATAAAGGTGTGACTCTGTTCTTCATCAGGGCAACAATAGATTGCTTGTTGTCTCATTGCAAGTTGCTATATTGGGGCAGAGATTTGTGTTTATGTCAAAGACCTTATTTTCAAACCTCCAGTGAGCCCTACGTAACCAGGGTGCCAAGTTTTCCTCTTCCAGTTTTCTAAAGCTCCCCTCCCATCCCCCTCTGGACATGTCCTCTTTGCATGTTCTCAAAAGAAAATGTGCATGTGCTAAAAAAAGAAAAGAAAAAAAAGAAACAAAGATAATAATAATAATAGAAGTATTGTTTGGCTTCATTATGTCCATGATTTGTACAATTCGTTCCTTGGTTGTATTTTCTGATTATCTAAACAAACGATGTATCGGTTTCAGGTAAAGAAAAAAAAAGAAAACAAGCTTGAATAACATTTTCTCACAGAACCACCAAAGTGGAAGCAGATTAGAGGTTCTGGAGTGGCTGATCCTTCGCTGCCTGATCTGTTACTTGACTGTCCTGCAGTCATTTGGACTCTACCTATAGATTTTGTATGAATATAAGTCATTGAATAAAGAGGTATGATTATGAAATGTCGGTGTCTGAAGATTTCCTTGAAATGTCTCTTGATTGAGTTTGGTATTATTTACCATTTTATTAGAGCTAACATTTTTTTGTTAGCTTGAGACCTTCGGTGGTTTCTACAAGGAAAAGGAAGGTAAGCATTCAGTAGACATTAATTAAATAGGAATTTTAACAAATCCCGGCTTCTCAAGTTTTAAACACACTAAAACTGGTGCTGTGCTACCTGGTATCTGGAGATTAGGATGCCAACCACATGAGTACAGATGTAATCAGCCGTTGTTTGAACCAGACATCACAAGCATATTGGGTGATTGACAAGCTGTTACATGCATAACATGTTATATGTGTCTTTCTGTACAAGGAACCATCATTTATAAATAAACATGTATTCAGTATGATGATAAAGTCATCATGAACGTAACGAGCAAGAAAGCCAAATTCCATTCACCCAAAGTCTTCCATATAACCAGAAGTCTTTTTATTAAGCACATGAGTTGCTTCATGCTGGCTATAAAAAAAGGATACAGGTGTGAGGCATTACATCTCTCTTTTATATAGAGTCTTTGATGAGGTACAGAAAAAACACAAGGACCTGGAAGATTAACGTAGGTGTTATGTTGTGAAAGACTTGTTCTAAACCAAAACAAGTAGTTATGATGGTGAGAGACATGGAAGCAGTAGATGAAAAGGCAGTAAGCAAAATTTAAAGCAAAACAAGTGGACCAGAGGTCAGAGGACTTGACTTCCTGTCTACTTATCAGAAATCAAGTGTGTTTTTGACTCCTCCATCCCCGCCTCTTATTCAAACGTTTCAATTACTTGATATAAAAAACACTGCTACACTGTGCACTTGCCATGCTGGAGGATATATTTTATTAAAATTTCATAGTTTTTAAGAAACCCATATTGGTCTCAAGTAGCTTTGGAATCTGCACATTTGACGAGTGTTTAATCTCCCTAACCCATGTCCAGCCAGTCTCCTACTTTACCAAGTAGGCGTTCTTCCTACCTTTACCCTTTTACCTTTGCCTATACTGCTTCCTGTTTTTGGTTCCTGGATTGTGAGCTTGGTACTGTAGCCTGTGTTTGCACCTCACAATGTTGTATGTTTGGAGTGGAATTACAAAAGTTCTAACCATCTCTTGGGAGGTGGAGAGAGGGAAACGAGTCAATTTTTCAAAACAAACAAATTAAAAGTAAGTTGAAGACAGGCTCGAAAACAAAAATGGGCGGAGGCCCTGCAGGGATTTAATTGGTCAACAGGAGAGGGGCGGGGCTTCTCTTTGCTCGTTTGGCTCTGCAGTGATGTGATACAGCTGCAGGAGGAGAGAAGCTGCTGCTGGCTGAGAAGGAGGATGAGGAGAGGTGAAGAGGATGAAGAGTTAGTTACTCTGCACTTCGCTCCTATTAAAACTGCAGAATTATAGAAAAAGTACGATTCAGCAATGTTCCCCACTTTGACTGCTCTTTAACCGGATCAGTTCAGACTTTCAGTACTTTTCTAGTTTGCATATGTTTCATTTCTGAAGCATAAAGGCGGCCACACCGGGAAGATGTTGCTCTGTTTGTTAAAATGGACAGTTTGCGTTCTCGGGCTCCTCACGACGAGCAACGCCTCACCTGACGACGCATCGGTCGACTTCGGGGGAGAATCCGGTTCCGGGATGCTGCAAACAGGTAAGATTGGTGCAAACACCTGTGGAGCCTCTCTGCTTTTGAAATAAATATAACCTCACTGATAAGATCAGGGTTACTCTTGCAGCAGTGGAAACTTTTACAAGGAGATGCGTTGAGTCTGTGGTTCTCAGTCATTTCTGGCATGTCACAATTATTAAGACAAAATATGTTCATGCCCCACACCTCATTTTTTTAAAGATGATTAACAGCAAAACTTTGAATTTAGCCTATCAGAAACTCTTTCTTTGGCTTCACTTCATAGTTTCCACCGTCTTCCTCAGCACACCTGCACTGGCTCAGCGCTCCACGTCTGAGACCAATTGGGTTACCTAAAGAAGTTTTATAGCCACATTCTTCACATTTGCACCCCTCCACCCAGCTTTGCTTTAAAGTCCCAATCTGCCTGCAACATGGCATCGCTGACATTTAAAATGAAATTAGCACAGTTTTCAACACTTTAAGTCCCATAAAATGCATTTCTCTCCTAAGTTCTGCCATATTAAACAAAGTCATCTACTATGTGCCATAAAATATAAAATCATTGTAGTTTTCTTGGAAATCCAGGAAATGTGCTTTTTCTGTATTCTTCACCCTTTACTGCAAAAGTGTTATTTTCCTTTTTTATGCCACATTTGCTGATGCATCCCCCTTAAAGGCGCTTATAACCCAGCAGGACAACAGCAGGATGAACTATTAGTCAGCTACACAGCATGACATCATTTTTTTCAGAGCAATTTGGATCCAGATAAAAATATTTCACTTCTCATCAGCAGCTCCTCCGACACTCAACAACTGCAGTCGCTCCAGCTCTGATGTTTTTCCTCTAATCACTTTTTGGCGTGAGAGCAAACTTAAAGCGTTTGTAGACTGAGGGAATAATTTTGTTTTTGCATGCTGTGAATAGTCAGACCACAATGAACTAATCAGGCTGTGACTATATTTCTTTATTTACTTTTTGAGCACAGACCACTTATTTTTATGGCGTATTTTAAAGATTCTGACAGCTTCACAAGAAGAAAATACTAATTAAAAAGCTTTTTAGAGCACATTTGTTATTCAAATTAAAACCTGCTGATAACTATTTCACATCAGCAAATTGGAAGCCCTTAAACCAAAGTCTCTCGTATTCCTAATTTTAAAAGTTGCACCAAAAAAAAAGGCCTTTTAAATATAGATTCTTGCTGCCAGAGTGCCATTGTTGCGCTCATCTTTAATTAGATTTATTATCAATTTATCTAAGACAAGACAAAATCTAAGACACAAATGCTTTTATCTCTGAATTAGACAAGGCAGAATCACAAATTTTTAGATAATATAGATGAAAAGAAGAGTTGCCGGAGACATCATTCACAAAAAAATGCCTTTAGTTTGTAATGAATACATGTGGAAACTGAAACCAGAAGTCACCACAGTTTATTAAATCCCATGGAATGTGTTTAAGGTGCCAAACAGTCTTAGTTAATCAAAGCATCACTTTCCAGAGCCAGCCCTGTTGTCTCATCAGAGCCTTCACTTGTCTGGAGCTTCTTTGTTGATGCAGTGACAGTGTTGTACGTGCTGCAGGATTACATTGAGTTTTTGAGCCCTTTAATCCACCCCAGAGCTGTGGAAATGAATCTTAGATTGGACTTCCTCCAGTCACATGATTATGTCATGACTGGAGTACCTCTCCATCACACTGTGTTTACTCTCCCATTTGAGTTTTATTAAATTTTTTTATTGCGTTCATCTGTATTAGAGCCACACAGAAACATCTGAGAACTGTTTAATGTTTTCATGGAGTATTTTCATAGAATTACTGTAGATGTAGTGTAAAAGCTTTGTCCATGGCAGGTGTCATTAAACACACTAAGGAAATACAGTATACAGTATTTCCTCTGTTATTTTTGGGTTTCTTTACTTAAAGCTTGCCAGGCTCCACATGTAACTGAGATCATTTGGGAATTTCTGAACTCTGCTGATACAATGACTCAAGACTTGACAATGAGACAGGGCGTACCACAAGAATAGAACAGAAATTTTGAGCCAAACCAATTTGCAGTTAACAAAAACAAAGTGGTGTCATTAAGTGGTTTTATTCAGCTTTGCTAAATTTGCCATTAGATCTCTGCAAAAACATCAAAAAGACATGCATGATACCCCAAACTGACCATCTGCACCTTCACTTATTGGTTTATTAGTTATGAACCTTTGTTATGCAAGAATTGGTTACATGCCATGAATTTTATTCCAAAGAAATTCTGTCTGACACTGACACTAACTGTGTAAAAGGGACGCTTTTTTATTTTACTCAGGGATCCTACCTGAGTAAAATAACCAACTAAACTTTTCAAAAGCACTGATTTAAAAATAGTTACAATGTTTGAAGAAACATTAACCAGCTTATTCCCAGTGTTCCGTTTCAATCCTGGCTTCTTGCTCAAAGACGTTGGCTTGCTTTATTAGTTGCAGTTTGAGGGAAAGAAAAGAAGAAAGAGGTCAGCAGTCATTCATCTTTATATCTGTACCCCTTATGACTGCCATAAATCACCTGTACTATGAGTGGAGCATTCCTTTTTCACATTTTAGACATTTGTTTTATCTGTTCTCATTGTCACTGGCGCTGTGTTTGGGCTTTGAAGGCACGGCATTGTCTTTAAGTGCTGAGTCTGCACCTGTCAGACTGGTGGAGAAGGAAAAAAGCTGTAATCAGTGCTTATGAAGCCGCTTTACTTTTGAACCAAAGCTGCTTTTCATGGTTTGGGTTGGGCCCATTTGTTCCAAATTTGGCGTGGAACGATTTGTCTCCTTGATGCACTTCCCTGCATCCTACTCGCAGCTCTATGACTGCTTGAATGTAAGCATTTCTGTCATTCCCAATCCATTCAGTTATGACTTTCAGTCATCCATATCCAGCTGTGATACTCCAACATGTCTTGAATAGCTAGTGTAACCTCTGACCCTGTGAGATGGGTATCACTGGAACATAGTATGCAGAACAGCTGCTGGGAAAAGTTTTGAGATGCCCATGTGTCTGAGTGTCTCCATACATCTCACCATCACTCATCCACTTTCCTCAGAAGTTGAATTTGCTGACTAACCATCTTGACCTTCTGTGACAGTGGAGCAAAGTTGTAAGCTTTTTTTTTTTTTTAAGTTTTCAATCATATATACTGTAGATAACCTAAATCTGAACCAGATTTAACAACTTCAAAAACTTTTTGCTCTGAGAGCACTCTAAGGATATAGCGTAAGGATATCTTTCCATGCTGCGCTTTGAAATACAGCGGAAGATATTGGCAGAATGACCTCACCATGAAATTGCAATGAACTGACTGCAGATGTGATGATTTCTCTGGTAGCTGATGGGCAGAAAATATGTCACTAGAAATTTGTTGAATGTTTCTTCTACTTTCGGTTCAATGAATGCACACCGCGTTTCTATATAGAAATACTGAAAATGGAATTTTTTTTTTTTTAGATTTCATATAGTCCATGCTTACACCTGCTCAGTTGCTATTTTGAGTACATGAATGTCTTTATACCATGGAGAATATAAAAGATGGATGTAGCCATGTTGATGCCAAACAATGGATGGAAAAGTCTTGTAATCAAGGCCTTGAACCAAGCCAACCAGCTATGATATGAATCATAAACATGAAGAGGTTTAATTTCTGTTAAAAAAAAAAAATGAAAACAAACAAAAAAATGTGCTCACTAACTGACCTGACATTCATGTTTTTACATTTTTTTCCCTCTACTATAGAATTATTGTCACTGAGAGTGATTTTCAGTACGTTCTGCAACACTTATGTCACTTTGCAGAGCCCTAAAGCCAAACCAGATCAAAAGCACAGCACCAGCTATGTCACAGAGATACTCATGCGCTTCCCAGCAGGTTGAGCTCATGATGTCACCGACAGTATTATGCCGGATCCATAACCAGGCATCTGCATCCAATGAAACATAATCGTGGGCCTTAGTGGCTGGCAAGCCCTGATCTGGAGCCCATTAGGCAGCTTTTAACCAGACGGAGGCCCACGCACACTGTAGCATGTGTGCTGCTATTCCCTGTTGTATGCATAGACTGGGTCATCGGTCTGGTTCTGGGTGTGGAGCAGACCACAGCTTGTGGTTAGATTTGTTTAAAAAAAATGCGGGTGGAGATGGCTAGGTGCAAACCATATGTTGGACCAGAACAACTTTCCATCTGCAATCTCTTCTCAAGCCGACTGGAACCAGATGGAAGATAGAGTGGGTTGATAGTGTACAGACAAAGTTCCTCAGATGTTTGATATTACACACAAGTGAAAAAAATAACTTTTCATTCTTATTTTTTGACAATTTACAACATTACTGCAGCAAAGGCTTTGTGGTATCATTTCCCAGTTTGTACCCCACTGTCGGGCCACATCGGTGAGACCAACAATTACAGTCCGTAAGACACAAAGACACAGGACAGTTTAACAATGCAGTTGTTTCTGTTTGTGGTTCCACTTGTTTAACACGCATATTTGTGTCCACTCACTACGTAGGAATTAGTTGCAAATGTTGAACACCTGCCTTGCGGTGACTATAAGAGCACGTTGCACCTGGTATTACAAGTGGTACTGTTTTATTTGTGGTGTGCCAGTTTACATTCCTTAAGTTGATTAACTATGTTTAGTGGTTTGATTTAAAACTGTTTTCCATTAAAGTACCACAAAGGAGCAGTATAGGCACATATTGAAATTCATTTCATTTTTACCAATGTACTGGCCATGCTCCAAATAGTGCTGTAGTACACCGGTTAAACTGTGACACTTCTATGAAGAATGAAAAATGATTTTTTCATGAAAACACAGCCTGTATATAAAAGATGGATACTGCCACAAAGACTTCTAAAATAAGGTTATGAAGCCTTAAGTAAACGCTTGGCCATCGGAATACTGGTGTTTTGAAACCACACCTGATGAATGACGAGTGAAACTGACAAACTGAGGGACTTTTTGTAAACTATATAAAAGGAATTAAATGAAAAATGAGCATTATATTGCATTTAGTTTGACTGAGGTTCCAGACTAAGAGAGAAACAGGAGCTTTTTCTCACACTTCTATACTATTTGATGTCTTTTTGCAACACCCTGCTGTCCATGAAAAAAATGCAAATAAGGTGATTCAACAATGTCCATCATTAATATACAGTTTGTTTTCAAGTGAAACAGGATATGAATAGATAGTTGGAGATAAAATATTTAAACTAAAGGTAGCCACCTTTATGCTTTCTCTATTCTTTAAAGGAGTTTTGCTGAGATGATCCTGTAGGAATCTTCAACTCCTGTTAGTTTTATTGAGCATCTTATTTTTTGTACTGCATCTTTACTGCCTTCACTGCTCTTATAGCATTATAAAACCCCACTATGCACTATGTTCTTAGCATCCAACAAAAGACAGACACAGTTGCAACCAGCATGTGAATATAGCAGTGAAGACCAGGACTGCAACTGTTCACCAGTAACTTTGTTAAGTTGGTTAATTGTGCAAGTCAGTGTAGTTCTCACTTTGTTTCTGCTGCCCCCTAGTGGTCAAAACGATTACTAATTTATATTTGTGTCTCATAGCACATCTTGACTTTATTTGGCAACGATTTGCCCCATGGGACACATTTAAACTATCATATAATTGCAATTCATCATTAAAAAAAGTCGAGGTGCAGCCAGGAGGCCGGTTTTAACTGCTGCAGGTGGGACATGTGTAACTGCCTTAATATGCTTGTGTTCTGCAAAATAGATGCCAGGTGATGCAATGTTGTCTCATACCAGTAAGACATACTTAATCTCTGTTCTTGCTGCACACGCTATTTTTTTTTTTTTTTTTTTTTTTTTTTTTTGTGTCATAGTCTTTGTTTTTGGTTTTTTAGCCACATGTTAAAAAAATCCACATTCAGATAAGAGGATACAGTGTTAAGTTGTCAGCTAAAACTAGATTAGTCAGCAAGGTGCAGGGTACACAAGCCCGCTAATTAGTTACCAACACTTTAAAAATCTAGAATTTGACTCGCTAAAACTGGAGCACAGACAGTCCTTTAGTTCAATTAACTACATATTTACTTGAGTG